>NC_080783.1:185490777-186110152 GCF_028018385.1 Neofelis nebulosa | reverse complement strand
TGATCTCAATTCTTGTATACTTATGAAGGGCTGTTTTGTGACCCAGTATGTGATCTATCTTGGAGAATGTTCCATGTGCACTCGAGAAGAAAGTATATTCTGTTGCTTTGGGATGCAGAGTTCTAAATATATCTGTCAAGTCCATCTGATCCAATGTATCATTCAGGGCCCTTGTTTCTTTATTGACCATGTGTCTAGATGATCTCTCCATTTCTGTAAGTGGAGTGTTAAAGTCCCCTGCAATTACCACATTCTTGTCAATAAGGTTGCTGATGTTTGTAATTGTTTTATATATTTGGGGGCTCCCATATTTGGCGCATAGACATTTATAATTGTTAGCTCTTCTTGATGGATAGACCCTGTGATTATTATATAATGCCCTTCTTCATCTCTTGTTACAGCCTTTAATTTAAAGACTAGTTTGTCTGATATAAGTATGGCTACTCCAGCTTTCTTTTGACTTCCAGTGGCATGATAACTACTTCTCCATCCCCTCACTCTCAATCTGAAGGTGTCCTCAGGTCTAAAATGAGTCTCTTGTAGACAGCAAATAGATGGGTCTTGTTTTTTTATCCATTCTGATACCCTATGTCTTTTGGTTGGCGCATTTAGTCCATTTACATTCAGTGTTATTATAGAAAGATATGGGTTTAGAGTCATTGTGTTGTCCATAGGTTTCATCCCTGTAGCGATGTCTCTGGTACTTTGTCTCACAGGATCCCCCTTAGGATCTCTTGTAGGGCTGGTTTAGTGGTGATGAATTCCTTCAGTTTTTGTCTGGGAAGACCTTTATCTCTCCTTCTATTCTAAATGACAGACTTGCTGGATAAAGGATTCTCGGCTGCATATTTTTTTCTGTTCATCACAGTGAAGATCTCCTGCCATTCCTTTCTGGTCTGCCAAGTTTCAGTAGAGAGATCAGTCACGAGTCTTACAGGTCTCCCTTTATATGTTAGAGCACGTTTATCCTTAGCTGCTTTCAGAATTTTCTCTTTATCCCTGTATTTTGCCAGTTTCACTATGATATGTCGTGCAGAAGATCGATTCAAGTTACGTCTGAAGGGAGTTCTCTGTGCCTCTTGGATTTCAGTGCCTTTTTCCTTCCCCAGATCAGGGAAGTTCTCAGCTATTATTTCTTTAAGTACCCCTTCAGCACCTTTCCCTCTCTCTTCCTCCTCTGGAATACCAATTATGCGTAGATTATTTCTCTTTAGTGTATCACTTAGTTCTCTAATTTTCCCCTCATACTCCTGGATTTTTTTATCTCTCTTCTTCTCAGCTTCTTCTTTTTCCATAATTTTATCTTCTAGTTCCCCTATTCTCTCCTCTGCCTCTTCAGTCCGAGCCGTAGTTGTCTCCATTTTATTTTGCAGCTCATTGATAGCATTTTTTAGCTCCTCCTGGCTGTTCCTTAGTCTCTTGATCTCTGTAGCAATAGATTCTCTACTGTCCTTTATACTGTTTTCAAGCCCAGCGATTAATTTTATCGCTATTATTCTAAATTCACTTTCTGTTATATTGTTTGAATCATTTTTGATCAGTTTGTTAGCTGTTGTTATTTCCTGGACGTTTTTCTGAGGGGAATTCTTCCGTTTCGTCATTTTGGATAGTCCCTGGAGTGGTACAGAACTGAGGGGCACTTCCCCTGTGCTGTCTTGAATAACTTGCGTTGGTGAGCGGGGCCACAGTCAGACCTGATGTCTGCCCCCAGCCCACCGCTGGGGCCACAGTCAGACTGGTGTGTGCCTTCTCTTCCCCTCTCCTAGGGGCGGGATTCACTGTGGGGTGGCGTGGCCCGTCTGGGCTACTTGCACACTGCCAGGCTTGTGGTGCTGGGGATCTGGCATATTAGCTGGGGTGGATCGGCAAGGTGCACAGGGGTGGGAGGGGCAGGCTCAGTTTACTTTTCCTTCGGAGATCTGCTTCGGGAGGGGCCCTGCGGCACCGGGAGAGAGTCAGACCCGCCAGAGGGATGGATTGGCAGAAGCACAGCGTTGGGTGTTTGTGCAGTGCAAGCAAGTTCCCTGGCAGGAACTGGTTCCCTTTGGGATTTTGGCTGGGGGCTGGGCTAGGGAGATGGCGCTCGCGAGCGCCTTTGTTCCCCGCCAAGCTGAGCTCTGTGGTTCGGGGCTCAACAACTCTCCCTCCCGTTGTCCTCCAGCCCTCCTGTTCTCCCAGCAAAGCTGTTAGCTTATAACCTTCCAGATGTCAAGTCCCTCTTGCTGTCAGAACACACTCTGCCCGGCCCCCCTGCTTTTGCAAGCCAGACTCGGGGGCTCTGCTTGGCCGTCGGGCCGCCCCTCCACCCCGGCTCCCTCCCACCAGTCTGTGTAGTGCGCACCGCCTCGCCGCCCTTCCTACCCTCTTCCGTGGGCCTCTTGTCTGTGCTTGGCTCTGGAGAATCTGTTCTGCTAGTGTTCTGGCGGTTTTCTGGGTTATTTAGGCAGGTGTAGGTGGAATCTAAGTGATCAGCAGGACGCGCGGTGAGCCCAGCGTCCTCTTACGCCGCCATCTTCCCAGGATCTTGAAGAACTTTTAAAAATAATACCATGCGTGGGGCGCCTGGGTGGCGCAGTCGGTTAAGCGTCCGACTTCAGCCAGGTCACGATCTCGCGGTCCGTGAGTTCGAGCCCCGCGTCAGGCTCTGGGCTGATGGCTTGGAGCCTGGAGCCTGTTTCCGATTCTGTGTCTCCCTCTCTCTCTGCCCCTCCCCCGTTCATGCTCTGTCTCTCTCTGTCCCAAAAATAAAAAATAAAAAACGTTGAAAAAAAAATTAAAAAAAAAAAATAATACCATGCGTGATACAAAAATGCAGATTCGAAGGGGTATATGCACCCCAATGTTTATAATAGCATTATCAACAATAGTCAAACTATGGAAGGAGCCCAAATGTCCATTGACTGATGAATGGATAAAGAAGATGTGGTATGTAGATGTAATCAAATCAAAAAGAATGAAATCTTGCCATTTGCAATGACATGGTTGGAGCTAGAGTGTATTATCCTAGGCGAAATAAGTCAGTCAGAGAAAGATAAATACTACATGATTTTACTCCTATGTGGATTTTAAGAAACAAAACAGATGAATATATAGGAAGAGGGGGGAAAAAAGAGAGAGGAAGACAAACCATGAGAGACTCTTAATGATTGAGAATCAACTAAGGGTTGATAGAGGGAGGTTAGTGGGGGATGGGCTAGATGGGTGATGGAGTATTAAGGAGATGGTTATTATGGAGGGCATGTTATGATAAACACTGGGTGTTGTATGTAAGTGATGCATCACTGAATTCTACTCCTCAAATCAAAACTGCACTGTATGTTAACTAACTAGAATTTTAATAAAAATTAAAAAAATAAAAATATAATAATACCATACCTAACCCCCAGAGAAGTTGATTAAATTGGTTTGGGGTGAGGCACAGGCTTCTTATGGTCTTAAAATTCCCTACGTGATTATAATAAGCTGATAGAGATGAGAATTGCACTTCCAATAAAGTGAAAAAACGTGAAGGCTTTTGAATTTTAAAAAAAGGCAGCTTTTTATAATAGGGCAAAAAGTTACACATAGAAAACAGTATGTTCTGAGGCATCTTGGGTGGCTCACTTGGTTAAGTGTCTAGCTTTTGATTTTGGCTCAGGTCATGATTTCACAGTTCATGAGTTCAACCCCTGGTAAAGGCTCTGTGTGTCATGACAGCTAAGAGCCTGCCTAGGATTCTCTGTCTCCCTCTCTCTCTCTGCCCCTCTCCCACTTGCGCACGCACATGCAGACACACACTCTCTCTCTCCCTAAATTAATAAACATTAAAAATATAAACAGTATTCTCCAAACCATTTGATTATTATACCCCATTAGTAAAATATTTTAAGTATCTTCCAAATATATGTGTATTTATTTTTGTGTAAATTATATATAACACAAATTCTAAAATTTTTAGAATGATATAAATATGACATAAGCAGTATTTCTAAGATAGGTTTTATTTTATTTTTTGTTTGTTTGTTTTGTTTTGTTTTGGAGTTGTGTTTATTTAAGTGATCTCTACACCCCATGTGGGGCCCAAACTCACACCCCAAGGTCAAGAGCTGCATGTTCTTCTGACTGAGGCAGCCAGATACCCGTATTTTACTTTTAATGGTTTAAAAAGCCTGGGGTGCCTGGTGGCTCAGTTGGTTAAGTATCTGACTTTGACTTAGGTCATGATCTGGTGGTTCATGAGTTCAAGCCCCACATTGGGCTCTGTACTGACAGCTCAGATCTGGAACCTACCTTGGATTCTGTGTCTCCCTTTTTTTCTGCCCCTCCCCTGCTCGTGCTTTGTCTCTCTCTCTCAAAATATAATAGACATTAAAAAATTTTACATTAATTTTTTTAAAAATGATACAAAAAACCTTTTTACTCCTTCCTGTTGAGAGCAATGAGACAGAATAGGCTTCATTCTTCTTAAACAACTTGTGAAACAGTAATTTGAAGATCCAGTTTTAAGTTTAATTCATTTCTATACTTGATTTTAATGCATATTATAGTTTAAAAAGATAACTCAGAAAAGGACCCATGAGTCCTTTCACTAAGAGATGTGAATAATTGTATTAGCTATCTAGTGCTATGTAACAATAATATCATGAACTTAGTGGCTTAAAATAACACACATTTATTCTCACTGTCTCAAGAAGTCAGGAATCTGGGCATGGCTTCATTGCATCCTCAGCTTCAGGGTCTTACAAAATTATAATCAGCTTGTTTAGCAGGGCAGTCATCTCATCTGAGGTTCGACTGGATAAGGATTCACTTATGTGCTTGTTGATAGCATTCAGTTCCTGGTGAACTGCCAGATTGAGGGCCTCTTTCTTGCTGGCTGTCAACAGGAGGCCACCCTCAGCTCTTTGCAAGGTGTCCCTCTCCATATGGCAGTTCACAACATGGCAGCTTGTTTCTTACAATCTAGCAAAGGAAAGATAGTCCCCTCGCAAGACAGTTTTAATCTTATGTAATGTAATCACAAACAGATAACCACATGTATATACAGTCACTTTCACCATATTCTATTGGCTAGAAGCAAGTTACAGGTCCCATTCACCTTCAAAAGGAAGTTACCACATAAGGCAGTGAACTTTGGGAGGTAGGGATCATGGGCACCACCCTAGAGTCTGTCTACTACACAAATACCAAAATAGATGAGTGAAAGAGGAAAAAAGGAAAGAAATTTTTCACGGTAACAGACCAACAAATAAATGTAGAAGAGTGATATTCAGAAAATTACTATTTTCAACCATCACAGCAATAAATGGTATAATAAGAATAGTCAATGGATGCTAAAAACCATTGCATAAAAAGATGTCAGAGAACAGGATATCTATATGATCTCAAAGTATCTCCACATGGACTTTCACTTCCAATCATAATTTACCCTTCAGCATAAAACATGTAACACTTTGGGCAAAATATTTGGAACATTTTTCAGATATTGGAAAACAGGCAGAACAAGAGAGTGATCCTTGAGAGAAGGGAATCAAAAGCCGTGAGTTCTATAATTGCCCTATCTCACTGCATGGAGAGAATTTCTTGATACAGTTCAAGGAGGGAGAACACAGAATCCAGCATACCTACTGGTTGAGGAGACAAAGTTGTTTCTTTTTATTTATTTATTTTTATTTAAAAAAATGTTTAGGTTTATTTATTTTTGAGAGAGAGACAAAGAGAGACAGCATGAGCAGGGGAGGGGCAGAGAAAGAGGGAAACACAGAATCTGAAACAGACTCCAGGATCTGAGCTGTCAGCAACCCGATGTGGGGCTTAAACCTATGAACTGTGAGATTATGACCTGAAGCAAAGTAGATGCCTAACCGACTGAGCCACCCAGGTGCCCCACAAAGTTGTTTCTTTTTTTTTTTTTAATTTCTTTAAATGTTTTTATTTATTTTTGAGACAGAGAGAGACAGAGCACAAGCAGGGGAGGGGCAGAGAGAGAGGGAGACACAGAATCCGAAGCTGGCTCCAGGCTCTGGAGCTGTCAGCACAGAGCCTGACACAGGGCTTGAACTCATGGACTGTGAGATCATGACCTGAGCCGAAGTCAGACGCTTAACCAACTGAGCCACTCAGGCACCCCCAAAGTTGTTTCTTAGTAGTAATTTACCTTGTTCTTCTAACCCTTATATTTCCTGTAACTGACAGTTGTAGCTAAAAATTTGCTTAAATTCAATTAAACATTTAGGTAAAAATATTTAATAGGTTTTACTGTGTACTTTATACTGTATCACATCATGATGCCCATAATGTTGGGTTGTTTCATTAATAGTGATTCTAGATTTGTTCACTTGATTAAGTTAGTGATCTCCCAGATCTCCAAATTGTAAAGATAGGGTTTTCTCTTTGCAATTAGCAACAGAATAACCTGTGAGTGATGCTTTGGTAAGTGCAAATATCTTGTTCCCAAAAGCCCTTCACTCATGGTTTCAGCATCCACTGGTTTTTCTTGCCATAAGCAAGTATTTTATGAGTAGAAAAATGGCTGTTTTTACTTCAATTGTTCCTTTTACATTCACTAGCTGACATTTTCCCATAAAGAAAAGCTTTCTCTTCTCTACTGGAATTATCCACAATTCCTCTTTAAAGGTAGGGTAAATGCTTAATTTCTTTTTGTTGCCCATTTTCAGAATAGTGTGTATAAAAGTTTATTTTCAATTAATCCCCTCTCTTTCTCTGTCTCTCTCTGAGCATCACTGTGGACTTATTAATTTTTATTTGTTCAATATTTTAAAAATGTTTATTTATTTATTTTTTCAGAGAGAGGAAGAGGGAGAAGGAGAGAGAGAATCCCAAGCAGGCTCCATATTGTTGGTGCAGAGCCTGATTTGGGGCTCGATCTCACGATCTGTAAGACCATGACCTGAGCTGAAATTAAGAATCAGAGACCTAACAAACTGAGCCAACCAGGCTTCCCTCTTTGTTAAATATTCAAAAATCACAGTCATTATTCTTTTTGATTCTAAAGTAATCCCAAATTTGGCCAATGAGAATTCCTTCAACATGCCTCACGTGCTTGTGATACGTTTCCAATAGTCTTTGAGAACTTCCTTGTTTTCTGCCACAATAAGATAACCCAAGTTTACCTTATGCTTTCCTTGCCCTATACCTGTCATAAACTATTTCTTTAGGAATTGTGGCTTATTTTAGTGAAAGATAGTAATTAGAGATCACAATGTGAGTGCTAGGTATACTGATTACTATTGGAGTTTGTCCTCATTTGGATTCTCCTAAAAGCAGACCCCAAGACAAGGATTTGAGTGCAAGTATTTTCTTTGGAAGATGATCCCAAGAAGTTTAAGTCAGGAAGTGGGGAAATGAATCAGGAAAGGGAAAAAAGCCAGTAAAGGGTGTATTAATGAACACATTGCTGTTGTGAGCAAATGGGGCTCAATCCTGTTGGGAATCCTCTAAGGAACAGCCTAAAACGTGTTCCAGAACCCTCCCACTCAGGGACAGAAACACTGGGATATTTATCCACTAACCTCCATCCCTTATTGTTTGAGGAATTGTCTAGATTGTTAAATCCAAGCACTTGTGTCAGACGTATGACTTCATAAGCATGACTTGAAGTGTTTACTGCAGCTTCAGGTGAACTCCGAGCAGGCAGAAGGGAATATAGAAGAGGGCATCCATAGAATCTACTACAAGCTATAGCTTCTAGGTGCTTTTAAAAGGCAAAGCTGGGAGATAAATTTTTTAAAAAACTGAATCCATACTGATTTCCAATTCAAAATGAACATTATAGGATTTTTGTCTTTATTTTTAAATTTGTATCTCCCTTCTCTTTTACTTGTTTTTGGTTTTCAATACTAATAGTATTTATTTGTTTTATCCTACAATATACATCATTAAATTCAAAATTGCATTACCAATATTACTACCAACATTAAAATTATTAATAACATTGAATATTTCTTTGAAGTTTTTTATCCATTGGATATACCTTCTGATTATATACTGAATGTATAAGAACTTTTACAACTCAATAATAAAGAGATAAATAATACAATTTAAAAATGGGCAAAGGATATTTATGAATAAGCATTTCCCCATAGAAGGTATACAAATGGTCAATAACACATGAAAAGTCATTAAAGGGGGTACCTGGGTGGCTCAGTCAGTTAAGTGTCTGACTTCAGCTCAGGTCATGATCTCATGGGTCATGGGTTTGAGTCCTTCATCAGGCTCTGTGCTGACAGCTCAGAGACTGGAGCCTGCTTCAGATTCTGTGTCTCCCTCTCTCTCTGCCCCTCCCCCACTTGCACTCCCCCCCCCCCCCACTCTCTCTCTCTCTCTCAAAAATGAATAAACATTAAAAAAAAAATTAAAGGGCGCCTGGGTGGCTCAGTCAGTTAAGTGTCCAACTTTGGCTCAGGTCATAATCTCGGGTTCGTGGGTTCAAGCCCCATGTCGGGTTCTGTGCTGACAGCTCAGAGCCTGGAGCCTGCTTCAGATTCTGTCTCCTTCTCTTTTTGCCCCTCCCCCACTCGCACTCTGTCTCTGTCTCTCTCAAAAATAAATAAACATTAAAAATAACAATAATAAAAGAAAAAAAAGAAAAGTCATTAAGGAAATGAAAATCAAAAACAATGGGGAGTGGCACCTGGCTGGCTCAGTCAGTAGAACATGCAACTCTTGATCTCAGGGTTGCGAATTCAAGCCCCATGATAATATACCCAATAATCTTGGGTATAGAGACTATTTAAATAAATAAACTTAACAGCAACAAAAACAAAAGCACAGGGAGATGTCACTTCACAGCCATAGAGTGACTAAAACAAAAGACAGACAATAGCAAGTGTTGGTGAAGATGAAGAGAAATTGGAACCTTCATTCATTGATGATGGGATCATAAAATGGTAGAGCAACTTTGGAAAATTGTTTGGCTGTTCATCAAAATGCCTGGGGGGGCCTGGCTGGCTCAGTCAGTAGAGCACATGACTCTGGATCTTGGGGTCATGAGTTCAAGCCCCATGTTGGGTCTAGAGCTTACTTAAAACTATAAAGAGTAAATAAAGAAAAAAAAAAGTTAAAAACAGAGTTACCACATGATGAAACTATTCCACTCCAGCAGAAACGAAAACATGTGTCTGCACTAAACTCGTATATGATGTTCATAGGAGCATTATTCATAACAGCCACAGAGAGAAAACAATACAAATGTCCATCAACTGATGTATGAATAAACCAAATGTGGTATCTCTATATGATAGAATATTATTTGACTGGAAGAAGGAATGAAGTACTGATATATGCCACAACATGGATGACCCTTGAAAAAATTGTGCTCAGTGAAAGAAACCAGTCACAAAAGACCACATATTATATGAAATGTCCAGAATAGGCAAATCTGTCATAAGCACATCTCATCAGAGAAGTTCAGGCTCAACTCTTCCTCCATCCTCTTTGCTTCTCTTCAATTCTTCTTCCTCACTTCAACATATACCAAGCTATCCTTACCTATGGGAAGCTTGCTCTTATGTTGCCTTGAAACCTAAAGTTTAAAAACATTTTTTTATTACATTTATTTATTTTTGAGAGACAGGGTGAGACAGAGCACTAATTGGGAAGGGGTGGAGAGAGAAGGAGACACAGAATCCGAAGCAGGCTCCAGGTTCCAAGCACGCATTCAGCACAGAGCCTGATGCGGGGCTCAAACCCACAGACTGTGAGATCATGACCTGACCCAAAGTTGGACACTTAACTGACTGAGCCACCCAGGCGCCCTGAAACCTAAAGTTTTAATTCTCAGAAGTCAAGAAACAATTTTTGAGTCTGCTATGTCATTTCCTTCCAGAGGTAGTAAGTGAGGCAATAAGCTCACTGAATGGTAGAAGAACAAAAGGTACAAGGAAATGTAGAAAAATAGTCTCAATTAATTTATTCTCCCACAATTTAGGATTTTTCATTTTAAAAATTTTTTAATGTTTATTTTTTGAGAGGAAGAGAAAGAGAGAGAGAGAGACAGAGAAAGAAAATGAGTGGGGGAGGGGCAGAGAGAGAGGGAGATACAGAATCTGAAGCAGGCTCCAGGCTCCCAGCTGTCAGCACAGAGCCTGACACGGAGCTCGAACCCACGGACTGTGAGATCATGACCTGAGTCGAAGTCTGATGGTTACCTGACTGAGCCACCAGGCGGCCCAGGACTTTTCTTTCTTTGTAATCCAAGTATCTTTTAGAAGAAAATTACTGTTTTCATAGCTAGGAATTAAGAGCATCCAGGTCTCTTGCTGGGACTGAGGTACTTGTACCCTGATGGAAGAGTTCTGGAGGTGTTTCTGCCTTCCTTCTTTCTGTCTGAAAGGCCCAGGTGCATACACTGGACACCTCCTGAGATATTCTGTTCCCAGATTCCCTCTATCCCAGCTCATACAAGTTTCCCTGGATGAATTGGCAGGAGGAGCATCATGTGACTGAGCTGAGGACCATATCTGCTTAAGGACAATCAGGTTCTTGGGTTTTTTAGGGCCCAATGAAGTGGACCCTTATTTTCTCAGGAGCATTTGTATGTCTCTAGGAAGGGAGAACTGAGGAGACCAGTTTAGGAAAGGAAACAGAAAAGACAGAATTTTCTGGTTTTGGAAACAGACAAACCTAAATTCTAGTCCTAGCTGTGTCACTAATCAGTTATATAGCCATGGGAAAATCACTTAACTTCCAAGTTTACATCACTTTATTTCTGCAGTGGATATGACACTGTCCCCAGAGGCCCAAACGAGGCTCAAATGAGATCATACAGTTAAAGGGCTTCATAAACTGTTTGTCCCTATGTAAACATATGCCATTGTTATTGTGAAGATGATTACTTCCTGTATGGCCAAAGTGGCTAGTGAATTTCCTGTACATGGAGCATGCATCTGCTCAGATTCTGGCTGCTATACTGGGTCCCAGGGAAACCATGCTGAGTTTCCATCTTCATCCAAGCAATTTATTTTGTAACTTGGCCCTGTTCATCTTGGATTGGCATTGAACAGGGACTATCCAGGAAGTTCTGCCTGGCTAATCTGGGCCTCCTGAGATAATAGGTTGGAAAATCATCTTATATCATAGAAAAGGGCTTCTCAGTTCTTGGCTCTTGGTTCCAGTATACACACACACACACACACACACACACACACACACACATAAAATTGTGTATAGTGGACACACAATATTATATTAGTTCCAGGTGTACAACATAGTAATTCAACAACTCTATACATTATACTATGCTCACCACAAGTGTAGATACCATCTGTCACCATATAAGACTATTATACTATCATTGACCATATTCCTTATGTTATACCTTTCATCTCCATGAATTATTCATTCTGTAACTGGAAGCCTATACCTCCCACTCCCCTTTGCCCAGTTTGGTAACCACCAGTTTGTTCTCTGTATTTATGGGCCTGTTTCTAGTTTTTTTATTTGTTTCTTGGTTTCAGTTTTTTGTTTTCATTTTAGAGAGAGAGCGCGAGTGGTAGGGGGATAGGGGCAGAGTAGGGGGGAGAGAGAGAGAGAGAGAGAGAGAGAGAGAGAAAATCCTAAGCATGCTCCATGCTCAGCACAGAGCCCAGTCCGGGGCTCAATCCCACTACTCAAGGATCTTGACCTTAGCCAAAATTAAGAGTCAGATGTTTAACAGACTGAGCCACCCAGGCACCTCTTTTGGCTTCAGTTTTTGAGCTATCTGCTTCTGCTTCACTTCTCTCTGCTTTCTCTGTTTCTTGTCCCTGCTTCCCCTGATCATGTTCACAAATGTGGTTTTTAGGCTCTGGCCCAGGCTGTGCCTGGCTGGACAATCAATCATCTATTTAGCCCACTACCCGGGCCCTGTGCAGCTGGCCCCAAGAACAAGGGCTGCCTGAATAATTTGTGCCTTTAATTTCCCTCAAATTCAAAATCACAGGGCAGCTTGGAAGCAGAGACCTCTGGGCTTGTTGCAAGTTGCACAGGAGAACAGGGCATTATCAGCCCTACCCCTCAACCCCCACAAAGTGACACAGATACCCACAGACATGCACACATGAACATATGCACATTGTACACACATATCATGGACATACACAGAAACATGCACATTGATGTGATCACACACACACATACATAAATATACACGGACGCAAATACCTTACAGGTCAGAAGGTCTAGATGGGGTAGGGAAAGTGATTGGCTCTAATTCCCTTTTACTCAAATTCTGAGACAGGCCTGTAGGAACTTTACTCAAAGGACTTGGCATTCTGAGAGATGTGCCTCTGTCTTTGATGAACACTTTCACTAAATGAGATCACAAAAGTAACCAAAATTGTCTTTTATTGAATGTGTCTCTGTGTTCACTGCTGCCCTAGCCCCTTCATATATGCTATATGCCATCTCATGGAGCATCACCACAGCTCTATGCAACCAGAATATTCCAGGCCTCTATGGGTTCAAAAGAAAACATCTTAATATTAATGTCCAATCACATTGGTACTTAGCTCTCATTTTGCCATGCAAAAGCCTTCCTAGATATTCCAAGTAGTACTCAGAGGTGTCTGAGGAATTGAGGGAAATTTGCTTGTATTCTTCTGGTCCAGAAACCTCTTCAAGGAGCCATTTAATTGCCTGATACCTTCGCCAGAATTCTCCAGCAGGCATAGGTTGTCTTCCACCTCTGGCCTTGGCACTACAGTTTATAGTAGAGGAAGGAAAGGAAGGAAATTATCAGCTCCCTAAGTTTGTTACCAAAGCCCCAAAGCTTCCCCAAGTTTGCCCCAAATCTCACAAAGATCTGATGCACACCTAGCTCCAGCCCTTTTGTAGCAGATGCTATTGGTGCCCTGTCTTTACCCTTTGCACCTTATCACTTAAGAACTCACTAATAAACTACCACTAGTCTGCATCTGCATCTCTTTGCATGAAGGTCACTCAGCCCCTGTATTGGGCAGGCTGCAAGTGCACTGACAGGGGTGGTAGTGAAGGGAATTAATACTCCCTGGAGAAGTCCTCAACCAATGACTGATAGGAGTTGGTGTATATATACCCCAGTTCCTTACCCCTGACATGCAGTAACTCTGAGACTTGTATTCTATACAATTTCCTACAGTTTTTCCGTGGGATTAAGCTCTAGTCACTATAGTGATAAATTGTTGGATAATTTGTTCCTTATTGACTTTTCCTTCCCTTTCTAACTCCTCACTTTCCTACTAATGTTTCCTGTACCACCTAATGATCTACTTGTTGTATTTTTGTTTCAGGGTTTGTTTCAAGGGGAATTCAAATTAAGACACCTACTCTCCAAGGAGACATCTGTTCCTCTGGCAAATATAGGGACTAAGTAAGTCTCTGCTGTTCCCTCCATTCATCTCTGACCTCTCCCCAGGGAAACTTTTCATGTGTTAACTCATACACGAGCCCATGAATTCCACCACAATTCAGACTCTAAATTCAGTTTGGGCTAAACTAGGACATCGTGCTATACCCGGAAGTAGAGGGAACTGAAGGTCAGAGAAGGAAAGTGATGTTTCCTTCTGGCTGTATCTGTGCTGAGCTTTGGCACATCTGGTCTTGGTGTAGAGCTAAGAGGCTATTTATAGCTGCTCTTGGGTGGGAGCTTTGAATGTGGAAATGTAGATCACCATGCTGCCCTTAATGCCAGCAGCATGATGACAGGAGGCCGAGACTTTTGAAAAGGCTTTACTAAAAGATTGAAAGTGACACAGGAAGTACACACAGAGAGTAGCATGATATTAGACCATCTGTCTCGCAAATAATAGTCTGTTCTCTTCACCCAGAAACATTCATTTCCATTATAACTCTGAGTTACCTCCATGTAGCATACTGGACATAATCTCTCCTCTTTTGACCTGCTTGGAGGCTGGTCTGCAGGTTTTTCATCATCTGGATACTGGAGTGATTATGACTTTCCCAACTTGTTGTCTCTATCAAAATATCTATTGGCTCAAAACGGCACATAATCCCAATTTATCTACAAGCAATAGAGACTTCCTTACACAAGATGAGGCTTCATCAACTTTTCTTTTCTCAATCCAGTCTCTTGGCTAACTCTGCATACAACGGCTACTGGATATCTGTGAGGCAGCTCTGGCTACTCCTTTTGCTTTGCCTGTAGGATTGTCTCAGTTCCCCCTCATCATCACTGACCAAATGCCCGGATTTTCTAAGCAAAGCTGTAATTGGCTCAGCATTAGGAATCCTCATTCTGTCTTTCATTCACCCCAAGGCTTTGGGGAAGATTTTGTCTTGTATCATAGGGAGATTACAGAATGGTCTTTTCTACCCTTATAAGGTTTTGACAGGTTGAAATTTCACCCTAGAATACATAGCTGTATGGTTGAACAACCAGTGCCATTTGTACTCCTGTCACACACAGAGCATGGGCAGGTTTGAAGGTCCACACTGAGTTCTGGGGAGATACCAGAGAGTGCTATATGCTCCATTTAAAAGCACCTGAGACCTCTTAGCTCTCATCAGCTATTATTATTCGGAAAGTATTGTGGCTGGGGAGTGGCTTACACTAGCCTGGGAAATTGTGTTTATAACTTTCTCTGACAAAAGAACAGAACAGAGATGAGGAAGCCCAAGGGGACTATTTCTGCAGCATTACTAAGAAGCCATAGTTCTCAGAGATACCCTTGAACAGTTGACCCTGCTATTGGGCTAAGCTTGCTATTGCTGTTGTTGCTAAGTTACAGAGACAGAAAATTATCAATGCATGGATAGCTGGTGAGGTTAGAACCATCCAGCCTTGGGCCAAAGTGCAAGTTGAACACATATGTGTACATGTGTAAAGTCAGTTATACTCCACTTCCAGAAAAAAAAATGCAGCCATATTTTTCCCCAAGTCCCCAATTATTTATACGGATCTATTAATTTATTTGTTTGATTGAAAAAAATTGTCCTGTGGCTGTGTATGCGTGTGTGTGACTGAATCAGAAAGAAGATGGGTCAGGACACCTGGAAACCACACATAGTAAGTCACACCTGCCTTGTTCAATGTTCTGCAGACCTGAGAATCAGGATGGGTATGAAAGGACTCAGCAGAAGGCTTCATGTGGTCAGGTTGACATCTGCAGATTCCATCCCCTACAGGTCTTGTATTCTTAAAGTTTTTTAAGGTGCCCAGCATAGTCCTAGTACATAGTAGATGTTTAATGAATTATTTTTGAAGGAATGGATGAACGAATTTCAAGAGCAAGTTTCTTTTAAAAAGTGAATGGAGAAAATGACTAGAGGAGGAGTGAGTTTCAAGGTCAAGTCACCGTTAGCAGAGGAGGACTGAGAACGGAGTTGGCCAGATAAATGAGGTATGACTGTGTTTTGGCCTCAAAACAACCTCAGTTAGCTTGGAGACTAATAAGGATTCTATCCAAACCTGAAATTTCCTGTCTGAACACCTAGTAATAGGAGCAGATCCATCCAGATGTGCTGATTATCCAGTTTTCTTGATTATTTCAGACCAGGCCCAGTATTCAAGGTTTGGCTAAAAAAGCATGTTCTTTCTCACCCAGAAAGCTCAGAAGTTCCCTTAAGATTTTTGAATCCATCGCCTCAGGGTACAAGAAAGCAGTCCTTAGAGTATAATGGTTAGAGTGTTAGAGGAGAGGTTCCCAAGGCAGATAATGACTTCATCAATTTTTTAGCTCTGGTAGCTAATCCTCTTGGCTGTCCAGCAAACTTTTACATTCACCTTCTCCAGCTAACAAAACTTGCTTCTCTTTTAATGGGAAACATATAATGGGTTTGAGCCTGGCATAGGGCTCTGTGCTGACAGCTCAGAGCCTAGAGCCTGCTTCAGATTCTGTCTCCTTCTCTCTCTGTCCCTCTCCCACTCATGTTCCCTCTCTCTCTCTCTCTCTCTCTCACTGTTTCTCAAAAATAAACATTAAAAAAATATTTCAAAAAATAGGAAACATAACTCAGCCATGGCCTGTCACAGTATTCCATCTCCCTGGCTCAGTAATTGGTCCACAGGGGACATGTGACCTAGAAGAGCTAATCAGAGTCCTAGCTTAATCTATATACCGTAAGAGAGAAGCACGTTCCTTTTTGGTGGCAGGTTCTTCTTATCTGAGGTAATGTAAGTCTGGGGCTGCTGGCTACCATCTTTCCTACAATACAGAAAACCTGACAGTTGTAGGAGAGAAACCACGTGAGCGAAAGAGTACTGAATAATACAATTGCCTAGCACTTAGTAGGTTCTTAGAAAATGTTAGCTTCCCTTCACCATAAATGTAATGTAAATTACATTACATAAATGTAAATTCAGTCTTCAGCCAAATCTTTCAGTTCTTGAGTTACCTGGGTAGCTTAGTCAGTTAAGCAACTGACTCTTGATTTTGGCTCAGATCATGATCTCATTTTTTTGTGAGATTGAGCTCTGCTTTGGGCTCTGTGCTGACAGCTTGGGATTCTCTCTCCTCCTCCCTTTCTGCCTCTCTCCCACTCACTCTCTCTCTCTCTCTAGTAAACTTAAAAAAAAATTTTTTTTAAAAAGGAGTTGATACTTTAGGGAGGAAAAAGAGAGTAGCACAGACAATGACAATGCAATATGACAAATGCAATGACAGAATTATGCACTAGAGGCTGTGGGTGGGATGAGTGCAACTTCATGGACAGATGCAGGGAAGGGGAATGAAACTTTGGTCTTCATAGTTTCACGTTCCATCCACAAGGTCAGCACAGCTAAAATCTCCAGGTACCTGTTTCTGGTGCCACATGTAAGTGTCTATCTTCTATGCTGCAGTACAGACTGCTACAGTGTTGACTCCTGCCAATGGGGACTTCTGAACTTTCTCTACAAGTACCTACTTCCCAGAAGACAGAGCTGTCCAGACAGCCCAGGACTTCTGTCCATACTCAGCTATGGCTCTTAAGGAGGAGAGGAGGACCAGGAGGGCTGGTGGTGGGACAGGGAGTGGAACCAGGCAGGAGACAGCAGTGGCTGGAGAGCAGGTGTGGGCAGCCCAGAAGAAATGCAGATATTTGTATAACACCTCCAGAGAGAGCCTGACTCCTCAGCTCTGCAGGGGAGATCTTCATACTTTTTACCAAGGAGATGGGAAGAAACTACACATAGGAAGCATCAGTGTATAAATACCTGAGAAAATGCTCAGCCTCACTAGTGATAAAAAAAAAAAAAAAAACCAAACCCAAACCCACAAATTAAAACAACAATGAGATACCACTTTTCCCCTTTCAAATTAGCCTCCATTTCCTTAAAGTTAACAGGTGTAGGCAAACAGGAACTCCCAGTTACTGCAGGTAAGAGGGCAGGTTGGTGCTCTTTCTGGAAAGCAATTGGCTTTAAAATGCTTACATCATTTTATCTGATGATTTCATTTACCTATCTATTCTAAGGAAAGTTGACATATGAAGGCCATAGTAGACCTTTTTTGAGGTATATTCCCAGCTCATAATGATTCACCTTTCTCTGAAAACAGAGGGTCCTATTCATGTCATCACCCTCGTTATCCAGCCTCAGAAGTGGGGCCTTGATCCATTGGCTACTTTTGACTAGACCAGGGTAGGCACCTGGCGAAACTAGGTTAATTATCTTTCTCACCTAGGAATTCCAATTTAATTTGAGCTGACATCTTGAATGGAAGGAGTATAAAAACTCAGGAATGTGTCAAGGCTATTATCTGCCAGATAGACTGTAGAGCAGAGCAGAGAACATCAGTTTGTAGAGAGAGGAGAATGAAGGAGAGAGAAGAATGTGGAGAGAAGCAGAGGTAAGAGACAGATAAAACTTTCTTCAGAGCATTCTATTGCACATTCTAGCTATTTTATGCATTCCTACCTCTTCATGCTATAAAACACAGCATCCTTATAACAGCTTATAATTTTTCCTTTAAGACAACTTAGGTGAGGGGTGCCTGTGTGGCTCAGTTGGTTAATCGCCTCACAGTTTGTGAGTTTAAGCCCTGCATTGGGCTGTCTGCTGTCAACACAGAGCCTGCTTCAGATTCTCTGTCCCCTTCTCTCTCTGCCCCTACCCCACTTGTGCATGTGCACACACACTCGCTCTCAAAAATAAATAAACATTATTTAAAAAAAAAGACAACTTAGGTGAGTTTAAGTACTTGCAACCAAGCATTATAATAACTTTACAACTAAGGGAATGATTGAGTAAATAATTATACATTTTTGTATGTAGATTATCTGCTATATTTTTTTTTTAAGTAGGTTTCACCCCTGGCACAGAGCCCAATGCAGAGCTTGAATTTATGACTCTGAGACCAAGACCTGAGCTGAGATCAAGAGTCAGATGCCTTGGGGCGCCTGGGTGGCGCAGTCGGTTAAGCGTCCGACTTCAGCCAGGTCACGATCTCGCGGTCCGTGAGTTCGAGCCCCGCGTCAGGCTCTGGGCTGATGGCTCGGAGCCTGGAGCCTGTTTCCGATTCTGTGTCTCCCTCTCTCTCTGCCCCTCCCCCGTTCATGCTCTGTCTCTCTCTGTCCCAAAAATAAAAAAAAAAAAAAAAAAAAAAAAAAAAAGAGTCAGATGCCTAACTGACTGAGCTTCCTAGGTGCTCCCAAAATATTGTAGAAGACTATTTAATGACATGTAAAGTGTTTATTGTGTAATGATAAGTAAAAATACTAGGATATACAAGTTTCTGTGCACAGAAAAAAGTTTGCAAACACACAAAACATTTAGTAGTGGTTCTCTGGGGTAAACTTATTTTTTGTAAGATTTTTATTTTTTTAGGTAATCTCCACATCCAATATGAGGTTCAAACTCACAACCCCAAGATCAAGAGTCACTTGCTCTACTGACTGAGCCAGCCGGGTGCCCCTAATTTTCACTATTCTAAACAATGCTGTGAAAAACATCTTTTAGTTTTAGGTTTTTTTATTTTAAGATTTTATTTTTAAGTAATCTCTACACCCAACATGGGGGTTTGAACTTGCAAACCTGAGATCAAGAGTCGCATGCTCTACTGACTGAGCCAGCCAGGCACCCCTGAAAGATATCTTTAATGCATAAGGGTTTTTTTTCTCCATATTTTGGATTTTTTGCCTAATATCTTTTCTCAGAAGTAGAATCATTAAGGTGGAACATTTCTATGGTTCATGAATAATTTGACCACAATGGTTACTCTAAAGACTGTAACCTACTTCCTTGCCATCTGAAACACAGGTAAGTACAAAGGCCTAACACTGCCTTAGCAGCCAGCCTATTTGCTAATCTAATAGGTTAAAAAAAAAAAAAATAGTACATCTCCTTGTCTTAATTTGCATTTCTTTGGTCACTAATAAGTTAGAACATTTTTCATGTTTGTTAATTCTTTTAATTTCATTCTTTTGTGAATTATCTGTTCCCTGCACTCTGCTCCTTCATTTATTGGAAGCTTTGTGATTCTCACATTGACCTATATTGAATCTGTGTGGAACTAAGGTCAAAATCTGGTGTTTAAAACCATGTAAATTTTTTTAATCAAGATTTTATATTTATTTATTTAAAAATTTTTTCAATGTTTATTTTTGAGAGACAGAGAGAGATAGAGCATGAATGGGGGAGGAGCAGAGAGTGAGGGAGACACAGAATCTGAGTCAGGCTCCAGGCTCTGAGCTGTCAGCACAGAGCCAGACCCAGGGCTCGAACCCATGGACTGCGAGATCATGACCTGAGCCGAAGTCAGATGCTTAACCACTGAGCCACCCAGGTGCCCTGTTAATTAAGATTTTATTTTTAAATAATCTCTACACTGAATGTTGTGTTCAAACCCACAACCCCGAGACAAAGACTTACCTACTCTACCGACTAAGCTAACCAGGCACCCCTAAAACCATGTAAATTGTGTGTAGAGAAGAATCAACATTGTTCAGACCAAAGTTACTATTTATGATAAGTCAATTTGATTCAATAATCAGTTCTTTTTTTTTTTTTTTGGAAGAAACAAACTTTGAAGTCATTCTCAACTTCTCCCTTCTTTTCAACATTCCCTCTTCTTTTTTTCTTACTTTTAATTTAAATTTTATTTTATTATATTTATTTTTGAGAGAGAGAGAGAGCACACGTGAAGGAGGGACAGAGAGAGAGGGGGACAGAGGACCCAAAGTGGGCTACATGCTGCCACTAGACAGTCCGATGCAGGGCTTGAGTCACGAACCATGAGACCATGACCAAATTCAGATGCTTAACTGACTGAGGCACCCCTACTTTTTATTTAAATTGTAGTTAGTTAACATACAGTGCAAGATTGGTTTCAGGAGTAGAATTCAGTGATTCATCACATACATACAACACTTAGTGCTCATAATAATAAGTATCCTCTTTAATACCTGTCACCTATCTCACCCATCCCCCACCCTCCTCCCTCCATCAATCCTCAGTTTGTTTTCCATTGTTAAGAGTCTCTTGTGGGTGCCTGAGTGGCTCAGTCAATGGAATGTCTGACTTTGGCTCAGGTCACGATCTCACAGGTTGTCAATTTGAGCCCCACATTGGGCTCTCTGCTGTCAGCACAGAGCCCATTTCATATCCTCTGTCTCCCCCTCCCTCTGCTCCTCCCCTGTTCACACTATCTCAAAAATAAACACTAAAAAAAAAAAAGTCTCTTGCAGTTTGTTTCCCTCTCTCTTCTTTCCCCTCCCCCTTCTCATATGTTCATTTGTTTTGTTTCTTAAATCCCACTATGAGTGAGACCATATGGTATTTGTCTTTTTCTGCTTGACTTATTTCACTTAGTAGAATACATTGTAGCTCTATCTACATCCTCACAAAGGACAAAATTTCATTCTTTTTGATGGCTGAGTAGTATTCCATATACTGGAATATGGATATATGTACCCACATATATGTATGCATATATGTATGCCACATATGTATGCCACATCTTCTTTATCCATTCATTAGTTGATGGATATTTGGGGTCTCTCCATATTTGGCTATTGTTGATAATGCTATAAACATTGGGGTGCATGTACCCCTTAGAATCTGTATTTTTTTTACCCTTTGGATAAATACCTAGTAGTGCAATTGTTGGACCAGAGGGTAGTTCTATTTTTAGTTTTTTGAAGAACATCCATATTGTTTTCCAGAGTGGCTGTACCAGTTTGCATTCCCACCAACAGTGCAAGAGGGTTCCCCTTTCTCCACATCCTCACCAACACCTGTTGTTTCTTGTATTGTTAATTTTAGCCACTCTAACAGGTATGAGGTGGTATCTTATTGTGGTTTTGATTTGTATTTCCCTGATGATGAGTGATGTTGAGCATCTTTTCATGTGTCGGTTAGCCATCTGGATGTCTTCCTTGGAGAAGTGTCTATTCAGGTCTTTTGCCCATTTCTTCTCTGGGTTTGTTTTTTAAGTGTTTGATAAGTTCTTTTTTTTTTTTTTAACATTTATTTATTTTTGGGACAGAGAGAGACAGAGCATGAATGGGGGAGGGGCAGAGAGAGAGGGAGACACAGAATCAGAAGCAGGTTCCAGGCTCTGAGCCATCAGCCCACAGCCCAACGCAGGGCTCGAACCCACGGACCGAGAGATTGTGACCTGAGCTGAAGTCAGACGCCCAACCGACTGAGCCACCCAGGCGCCCGATAAGTTCTTTATAGATTCTGGATACTAACCTTTTGTCTGATATGTCATTTGAAAATATGTCATTTGAAAATAACCTCCATTCTGTAGGTTGCCTTTTAGTTTTGTTGATCATTTCCTTTGCTGTGCTGAAGGCTTTTTATCTTTTTTTCAATTAAAAAAATTTTAAATTTGTTATTTATTTATTTTTATTTTTGAGAGAGTGAGAAAGAGAGAGAGTGGGGGAAGAGGGGCAGAGAGAGAGGGAGACACAGAATCTGAAGCAGGCTCCAGGCTCCATGCTATTAGCACAGAGTCTGACACAGGGCTCAAACTCATGAACTGTGAGATGAAGACCTGACCTGAAGTCAGACACTTATTAATGGGGCCATCCTGGTGCACCCTGAAGCTTTTTATCTTGATGAAATTCCAATAGTTAATTTTTGCTTTTGTTTCCCTTTGCTCCAACGATGTTTCTAGTAAGAAGTTGCTCAGGCCAAAGTCACAGAAGTTGCTGCCTGTGTTCTCTTCTAGGATTTTGATAGTTTTCTGTCTCACATTTAGGTCTTTCATCCATTTTGAATTTATTTTTGTGTATGGTGTACGAAAGTGGTCCAGTCCTAACACCATTTGTTGAAGAGCAACATTGCAAGACAATTCTTCCAAGACAATCGGTCACTTGTGGATTATCCTTTTATTTATTCCTTGGGTCTTTCTTCTTTTTTTAAAATTTTTAGTGTGTATTTATTTTTTAGAGAGAGGGAGAGAGAGAAAGTCAAGAGTGAGAGGGGGAGGGGCAGAGAGAGAGGGAGACACAGAATCCGAAGCTGGCTCCAGGCTCTGAACTGTCAGCACAGAGCCCACATGGGGCTCTAACTCATGAGCCATGAGATCATGACCTGAGCTGAAGTCAGATGCTTAACCGACTGAGCCACCCAGGTGCCCCATATTCTTTGAATCTTTCTTATCTCTAACTCTGGTACCACCTCCCTAATTCAGTCTTTATAGTAAGCATCTATTGTTTTGTCTGTTAGGCTTTCTTTTTCTTGTGAAAACTGCTCTCCTCTAATTCTATTCATATGGTTCTTGCTGGAGATTGCATGTCTCTATATGACCTTGTGCACATGTTAAGGGTTAATTGGTCCAGGGGCAGTCATCTGACCCATGCTGGGCAAATGAGTTTCTTCTTATCTTTTTATATTTAAGACCAAGAAAGTGAGGTTGATCTCTTTTCAGTGACTGTCAATATTTAATATAAAACATAGAAGCTGTTGTTGGTCATGTTTTCTGCTATATGGATTGAGGAGTAGAGAAAGCTGGATTAGACAAGAAAAAAAAATGTTAATTCAGCATGCAGAGAACAATAATGAGATAAAGAAGGGAGATCTACAGTACTTCAGCTTCTTCCAAGATCCGTTTATTGAACTCCAGTTCAGTTTGTACAATCTGTGAGTTACTTTAGGATCCCTCCAATACATTCCCTTTATCAGTGAGGGATGTATTCAGTTGTAAGTAATTAACATGACTTACCTGTATAGGAATTTATTTTCCTCTTATGAAAAGATGCTTGGAGATAGACATCTAGGTAAGAGCAGCTGCTTCAGGTTACAGAATTTCATAAAAGACTAGGCTTCCTGTTCCACCATCCTCAGTGTGAGGCAAAATAGAGGCTACACCTCCCAAGTAGAGTCTACTGTCTTACCAAGAAGAGAAGGAAAGGATAAAGAACAGAAGACTGAAGGAATAAGCATAGTATCCACATACCCCTGGAAGTAGAACTCTGAAACTTTCTTTTATTCTCTCTTTGGCCAGAGTTGAGTTATATGGCCATCCCTTAAGTACAGATTACCCCACTTGCACTCTAGAAAGGTAAGAATTTTTAGCTGTTACAAGTACTGCTGTCCCATACAAAATTAGAATTCCTTCATGTGGAAGACAGAGGAATGGATATCGGATAGGCAACCAGTGTGTGTTCCATGTTCACTTTTGCTTTCCTGATTGAGTTAGGTTTTGATGACTTGCAACCAGATACTTTTTGACTAATACAGCCTTTATCATCTCTTTCCTGGGTTACTGTATTGAGGTCCTTTAAAGTCTCCCTGCCACTGATTTCCACTTTGCTTGAAATGATGATGCCAATGCAACCAGCCTTCCCAAAGTACATCTCTGAGCCTAGCTATTTCATTGCCTGTTACAGAGGTCAGCATACATTTTCTTTTTTTTTTTTTAATGTTTATTTATTTTTGACACAGCGAGAGACAGAGCATGAATGGGGGAGGATCAGAGAGAGAGGGAGACACAGAATCTGAAGCAGGCTCCAGGCTCTGAGCTGTCAGCACAGAGCCCGACACAGGGCTCAAACTCATGGACCGTGAGATCATGACCTGAGCCAAAGTCGGACGCTTAACTGACTGAGCCACCCAGGTGCCCCAGCATACATTTTCTATAAAAGATCAGATAATAGATAGTTTAGGCTTTGTAGACTAAGGAAAAATTGAGGATATTATATAGGTGTTCACACATTTCCACAAACCTTTATTGAAAAAATTGAGGAGCTCCTGGATGGCTCAGTTGGTTGAGAATCTGACTCTTGATTTTGGATCAGGTCATGATCCTGGGATTGCAGGATGGAGTCCCGTGTTGGGTTCTGTGATGAGTGTGGAGCCTGCTTAGGATTCTCTCTCTACATCTGCCCCTCCCCTACTTGAACTCTCTCTGTCTCTCTAAAACAAAAGCAAGAAAAGCAAGCAAGAAAAGGAAGAAAGCAAGAAAGCAAGCAAGAAAAGGAAGGAAGAAAGCAAGCAAGAAAAGGAAGAAGAAAGAAAGAAAGAGAAAGAAAGAAAGAAAGAAAGGAAGGAAGGAAGAAAGAAAGAAAGAAAGAGAAGGAAGGAAGAAAGAAAAGGAAGGAAGGAAGAAAGCAAGAAAAGGAAGGAAGGAAGGAAGAAAGAAAAGGAAGGAAGAAAGAAAGAAAAGGAAGGAAGGAAGAAAGAAAAGGAAGGAAGGAAGAAAGAAAGAAAAGGAAGGAAGGAAGAAAGAAAGAAAAGGAAGAAAGAAAAGGAAGGAAGGAAGGAAGAAAGAAAAGGAAGGAAGGAAGGAAGAAAGAAAAGGAAGGAAGGAAGAAAGAAAAGGAAGGAAGGAAGAAAGAAAGAAAAGGAAGGAAGGAAGAAAGAAAAGGAAGGAAGGAAGAAAGAAAAGAAAGAAAGAAAAGGAAGAAAGAAAGAAAGAAAAGGAAGAAAGAAAGGAAGAAAAGGAAGAAAGGAAGGAAGAAAAGGAAGAAAGGAAGGAAGAAAAGAAAGGAAGGAAGGAAGAAAAGAAAGGAAGGAAGGAAGAAAAGAAAGGAAGGAAGGAAGAAAAGAAAGGAAGGAAGGAAGAAAAGAAAGGAAGGAAGGAAGGAAGAAAGAAAGAAAAGGAAGGAAGGAAGAAAGAAAGAAAGAAAAGGAAGGAAGGAAGGAAGAAAGAAAGAAAAGGAAGGAAGGAAGAAAGAAAGAAAAGGAAGGAAGGAAGAAAGAAAGAAAAGGAAGGAAGGAAGAAAGAAAGAAAAGGAAGGAAGGAAGGAAGGAAGAAAGAGAAGGAAGGAAGGAAGAAAGAGAAGGAAGGAAGGAAGGAAGAAAGAGAAGGAAGGAAGAAAGAAAGAGAAAAAGAAGGGAGAAAGAAAGAAAGAGAAAAAGAAGGGAGAAAGAAAGAAAGAGAAAAAGAAGGGAGGAAGAAAGAAAGAGAAAAAGAAGGGAGGAAGAAAGAAAGAGAAAAAGAAGGGAGGAAGAAAGAAAGAGAAAAAGAAGGGAGGAAGAAAGAAAGAGAAAAAGAAGGGAGGAAGAAAGAAAAGGAAGGGAGAAAGAAAGAAAAGGAAGGGAGAAAGAAAGAAAGAAAAGGAAGGAAGAAAGAAAGAAAGAAAAGGAAGGAAGAAAGAAAGAATTGAAAATACAATAACTGGGTTTGTTGTTTTTTGGGGTTTTTTGTGGTTTTTTATGTGTGTTTTTCTTTTTGTTTTTGTTTGTAATACAGTTCTACTCATGACGAGGATGGGATTCTTTTTGAGAGGAGCTAACATTTCATTTAATTGGGGTTCAAGATTAGTGTTTTCTATCATCAAATAAATTGCAAATTTTGACCTGTAACATGGTTCTAACAAAAATAGGCAGCAAGCCAGATTTTGCCAATGGCTTATAGTTTGCTAACCCATGGCCTGGTGCCTGAAGCTTCTATATTCTGAAACTTGGTACTCAAAGATTTTCCAAGATTCGGGTATTTACTACTTTTCCATGTATATTGCTCACTACTTTTTTTTTCTTTTTAATTTTTTTTAACATTTATTTATTATTGAGAGACAGACACAGAGCATGAGCAGGGGAGGGGCAGAGAGAGGGGAAGACACAGAATCCGAAGCAGGCTCCAGGCTCTGAGCTGTCAGCACAGAGCCCGACATGGGGCTCGAACTCATAAACCGCGAGATCATGACCCAAGCTGAAGTCAGACGCCCAATGGACTGAGCCACCCAGGCGCCCCTTTTTTAAAAAAATATTTATTTATTTTTGAGAGAGAGAGACAGAGTGTGAGCAGGGGAGGGGGAGAAAGAAAGGGAGACACAGAATCCGAAGCAGGCTCCAGGTTCTGAGCTATCAGCACAGAGCCCAATGTCAGGCTTGAACTCATGAACTATGAGATCATGACCTGAGCTAAAGTCAGATGCTTAACCAACTGAGCCACCCAGGCGCCCCTATTGCTGACTACTTCTATTCACATACTTCACTAGTCAAACTAAAATACTTACCATTCAGTATAAGCCACCTACATTTCCCCAAGTCTACTCCTTTGTTCATGCTGTTCCATCCACAATCTCTCAATATCAAAATAGTTTAAGGTTCTGTTCAAATGACATTTCCTTTTTTTTTTTTACAGGTTTCATCTGAATACATATTTATTAGATAAATATTAGAGGTTGTCACATCATCTACATACTGCTTTGCAAGACTAGAAATTAGGTTTCTGGGGTGGCTCAGTCAGTTAAGTGATCAGCTCTTGGTTCAGCTCAAGTCATGGTCTCACAGTTCATGAGTTCGAGCCCTGCATTGGCTGTGCACTGTAAGTGCACTTGAGAATCTCTCTCTTCCTCTCTCTCTGCCCCTCCCCCACTTGCACGTGCTCTTTCTCTCTCAATCTCCTCTCTCTCAAAATAAATAAATAAAAATTTAAAAAATTTTAAATTAAAAAAATTAATTTCTGAGCAGTTCAAAGTTTGAAATGATTGCATTGTACATAGATATAAAAAGACAGTGACAGTTTCTGTGGTAGTTACTTGAGGCTGCACTGTGGGTGTGTTTATGTGTGTAGGTGTGAATCACCTGCAATCATGATATTAAAAATTATACAAAGTATGAATTTGGTTATAATTTTCTTCTGAAATTCCAGTTTCTTTTCATTATTTCCATAGCACATAGGTGACTAGTACACTGAATCTAAATAGTGCATGTAGATAAAATAAAAACAAAAAAGAGCAAACATTTCTTCCACACAGAGTCAGAGTATGTTACCTGAGACAAATGTGGAGAGAGACCTCACAAACGCTAACAAATAAGATCTAGTTTTTCCACGTTAAGATGGAGTTCTAAGCCTTTTGTTTTGTTCTGTAAAATAAAAACAATACACATTCCAAGGGAAATTAATGCATCTGTTACATGTCTCTTTCTCATTTACATATGTACACACATCCCTTGAGTCTACTGCTGACATCATCCTGTCTAGATGGTCGGATCAAGGGAGCTCTGGTGGGGATGGGGGGTTAAAGCTTCCATTAGGGAGAAAGTATTAGAAATTTCTTTAAAAATAAAATGGCTACAGGGAACATGATACATGTGTAAAGCTTTGAACCAAGAAGAGGGGGTGAGTGCCTGTATTCGGGTCTTCCCACCTGCCAGCTGGCGCCTTGTCCATTTTGTGGAGTGGCAGCAGAAATGTGTCTATGGCCTGGGTGGATCCTTGTCATAGAGAAGTGGCTTGCTGAGACCTTGTTTCTGTTGAGGTTACTTATGGCTCCAAGTAGTCATCCAAAAGGATGCAGCATCTCCTTGCTTGGGGAGGCTGTTGTCACCTGAATCTGTCACCATCCAGGGCTTGCTCCAGCCCTGGACACCTTTCTGCCTCCCTCACCACCTGGCCTGGTTCCAAAATCCTTCTGGAATAGTATGTCCCCAGAGCACGGGCTTCAGGTATCACGGTTCTGGAAAGCTTTTTGCCCAGCTTGCTGCTGGAGGTTTGCAGGAAACCTGCCTCAGGTGCTGAGCCCTGGCTTCCTCACAGATGGTTATGGGAGGTGCCCAGAGCCTGGGCTGTGGGGAGCAGATCGACCCTCTGTACTAGAAAGCTGTGGGTAGGCTGGTGAGCAGAATGGGGACACCCGATAAGAATGAGAAAGGATCCCAGGCCTTTCTGGGAAAAAGTAGCACAGCAGCAAGCAGGAACTACTACTACTACTACTACTACTACTACTACTACTACTTCTTCTTCTTCTTCTTCTTCTTCTTCTTCTTCTTCTTCTTCTTCTTCTTCTTCTTCTTCTTCTCCTTGTCCTTTTCCTTCTCTTCTCCTTCTCCTTCTTCTTCATCTCCTTCTTCTTCTCCTTCTTCTTCTTCTTTTTAATGTTTGTTTATTTTTGAGATAGACACAGAATCTAAAGTGGGCTCCAGGCTCTAAATCAGATGCTTAACCGACTGAGCCACCCAGGTGCCCATATAAGCAGGAACTTCTAAGGGAGGCACTTGTAAGTTTGTCTGGGGCAGAACATTCCCAGATGGCCTAACACAGAGTGTGCCCACCTATCAGGGCTATCAGTCACTGGGCAAGGATGCCCACATGCTGCCTGGCATCTTTAGAGATGGTTCTAAACAGGGGGCAGCCTGATCTAACTCATGGTACAGTCACCCATGTACTTTGTCCCTTCATGTGTACAAACAGCCCTGGTTGCTTTTTTGTTTTTGTTTGCTGGGGTTTTTTTTTATTTTTTATTTTTATTTTTTATTTATTTTTTTGTTTGTTTTTTAAAAGGACTCAGTCCTGTTGTTGAGTCAAGGTATTTTAAAAACACCAGCAAAGGCTATATAACCAGGTCATGAAAATGTTGAATATTATCAAAGACAATAGTAAAATATTCACAAAGATATTTACAAAAGCAATTTTTATTTTTTTTATTTTTTTTTCAACGTTTTTTTTTTTTTTATTTATTTTTGGGACAGAGAGAGACAGAGCATGAACGGGGGAGGGGCAGAGAGAGAGGGAGACACAGAATCGGAAACAGGCTCCAAGGCTCCGAGCCATCAGCCCAGAGCCTGACGCGGGGCTCGAACTCACGGACCGCGAGATCGTGACCTGGCTGAAGTCGGACGCTTAACCGACTGAGCCACCCAGGCGCCCCTAAAAGCAATTTTTAAAATAATTGCTTTGAATACTGAATACCATGCTGTTTGAAAAAACCTCAACAAAGGAAAAGGGGGCGGGGACATTGGCAGCTTTCCTACAGAAAACCTTGTGCCAGCTATCTGATACAGTGATTAGAAATCAACAGCTGAGGCCACCATTCTGGTCAAGTCCAGAGGAGTTCTGGGGACCAGCCACCACAGGGGTAGACAGAGATTGAGATCACAGACAGTGGATGGGAAGTAGGAGACCCCAGACAGCAGCAGGGAGGGGTGCAATGAATTCAGAGATGTGACCCAAATGACCTGACTGCCCTGCAGCATCACAGACCATGCGGCTTAGCAGGACACAGATGATCCCAAAACAAAAGGGGCACCCCACAGGCTGGGAGACTGAGAGAGCAGTAAGCCTGATGGAGTGAAGCAGTGGAAGGAAAACCAGAGGCTGCTTCTGCTCCAGTGAGCAGGAGTGTGGGCAGCTTTGCAGGGCAGGGGGACACAGAGGGAAGGAGAGGTCGGCAGCCAAGTGCAATACAAAAATACCACGTGATGCTGGCAGGCACATCCTGGCACATTTGGTGACAGACCGGGGTGCAGCTGGGGAAGTCTTGAGCAAAGGGACAGATGGGACAGCCAGGCCAGAGAGATGCCTGCTGCCAAGCCTACACAGGTGCTGGAGTCTCCCCTGCCTCTCCACGGGCCCAACTGACTATCAGGGTGGTCAAAGCAGAACTGGGGCAGAGGTAAGTAAGTTTTCCATTAACAGTCTGGGAGAGGTGAGTGGAGGCAGGAAGAAGGAAACAGGGTGCATGGAGAGAAATGGTTTACTTGCCATCCAAGTCTACTGTCCCTTTTCTCAGATGACTTTGTAGCTTAATAAAATTATCATTTCTTTATTTATTTTGAGAGAGAGAGAGACAGAGTGTGCAAGCAGGGGAGGGGAAGAGAGAAGGAGAGAGAGAATCCCAAGCAGGCTTCAGATCCTGACACAGGGCTTGAACCCTCAAGCCGTGAGATCATGACCTGAACTAAAATCAAGAGCCTATGCTTAACTGACTGAAGCACCCAGGTGCCCCTAAATTGTAATTTTTTTTAATGTTTAATTTATTTATTTTTGAGAAAGAGACAAAGAGAGAGAGAAAGAGGGAGAATCCCAAGCAGAGTCCAATGAGGGGCTTGAACTCACAAACCTGATTCCCAGATCATGACCTGAGCTGAAATCAAGAGTTGGACTCTTAACCAACTGAGCCACCCAGGCAACCCTAAATTGTCACTTATAAACAAGGAGTGGCTTGGAGCAAAGTTATAAGTTGCTGTTCCCATCTGACTCCAGCTGGCAGCATCCCTCTGTCCCCCAACTAGAGGCACAATAATTTTGGCTGGGAATGCTCTCTCTCTGTCCCCCCATACCAGTGCTGCCTGAGTCCAGAAGCCGTGGGGCCAGCTTCACTATCTTGGCTCTGAGGAGGCCTTAACCCCCTTTCCCACCAGAGGAATGGCACACCCTCCCTCAAATACAGAATCTTGTCTTTTTTTTCTCTGCTTTCTGAGAGAGTATTTACAGGGTATCTTGGCTTAGAGGTCAGAGGTCAAACCTACAAACTTGGCCCTGAGGGAGTTCTCTTTCCCAGAGGTTTGTGCTTTTCTGTGGTGGGTAATGGTGGTGGTGGGTGGGCTGTTTTAACTGCCACCAACTGTCACTGCTCCTCCAAGGCTCAGTGCCTGCCTTCCCTCAGGCTCAGTCATTTGAAGGAGGCTCTGAGCCAGGAAGCAGGGAGGCAGGGTTACAGTTTAGAAACCGGAAGAACCTTGGGGGGCACTGGAGGGTCCTTTGGAATTAGCATGCAGAGAGGGACCAGGAGGGCTTCCTCAGCATATATACTCTCACCAGGCCTGTTGTCACCATGAGGGTCATCTTTAGAGTATGCTCTGGGCATGGGCCCCAGACGCACACAGCCTTCACAGTGCACTCTCCCACCCCTCTGCTTCGAGAAGGCCACAGTAGGGGTGGTCTGGGGGCATGGGCTCCCAGTGGTAAAGTGTGTGTGGGACAGATGGGGAAGGAGGCAGAGTGGGGAGGGATGGCCGCAATGGAGGGGTGGGCTTCAGTTGTTCTCAGAGAAAGGAGATCATCGTTACTATTGCTTGGTATGTCAGAGGGATCCAAATATGAGAGGAGCTTATCAGGATTTGTGAGTTCTGGGGGTCCCTGGTGGCTCAGTCGGTTGAATGTCTGACTTCAGCTCAAGTCATGATCTTGCTGTTCATGGGTTCAAGCCCTGTATCAGGCTCTGTGCTGAAAGCTCAGAGCCTGGAGCCTGCTTCAGCTTCTGTGTCTCCCTCTCTCTCTGCCCCTCCCCTGCTCATGCTCTGTCTTTCTCCCTCTCAAAAATAAATAAACATTAAAAAAAAAAAGAATTTGTGAGTTCTGGAAAGGAGATCCAGTATGGCTCCAGCATGTCTTCATGTCGGATGCTCCATGAGCTCCAGCCTGACCCTCCAAGGCTGAGGAGGGGTTAAAAGTCAGGCCACTGTGTGTATGGTTGCTGGGAACAGCCTGTTGCAATTGCAGGGGAAACTGGGAAGGAAGAGGAGGAGCCCTACTGTGATGTAATGGAAGCCTTTACTAGCTGCTGGAGTGCAGGATGTGCAAACCTTGTCATATGGAGAGATGGGGCTGGTCAGAACTGCCAGCTTGCGGCAAAGCTTCTTACACAGGGTGACTGAGGGGTTTCTTGAGGGTGGTCATGTTGTTGGGCATGTTTGGAGAGTGGGAGAGCTGTGGCGGGGCCCGTAGATGAAGTCGTTCATAGACATCTGGCCAGGGTTTCCATGGGGGAAGTCAAAGTTGCCATGGCCCTGGTAGTTGTTGCTTTGGTTGTTGTGATTGTTGGAATTGGCACCCTCCCACCCCCTTCTCCGGCCCCAGTTAGAGGCAGGATTGGGTAGGGGGATCTGCTGGGCCCAGGGCTGTGATCATTTCCGTGATGTTGGGCATGATCATCTGGCTGGGAGTCATCTTTAATGTGTAGATCTGATTTGATGGGGATTGGCCCCCAGGTGCATGAAGTCAGTGGGTAGCCAGGTGTGCGGAAGGGTGCCCGTGTCTGCAGGGGCATTAGGACCCAGGGGGTAACTGGTCCCGAAGCCCCTGCTGCTGGAGTCATTGGGCTGGCTATACATGCTCTGCTGGTTGTAGGGCTGAGCAGGCCTGGCCTTGCCCAAGAACTGCTGCTGCCACCCAACAAATGGGGGGAAGTTGAGGTTGGGGTTATTGGTGGTCATGCCTGATGCTATGGGATTGCTGCCTGGATTTATGGGGTTGTTGGTATTGGCCATAGGAGCTGGCTCTGGGATGTGTCGGTTACTCCCCAAACTATAGTGACCACAGAGAGGGAGACGGGAGACTGATTGGTGTTCTGCTGTCAAGGAACAGAGTCATAGGGGAATGGCCCATCACTGTGCGATAGACTGGGTTTCATGGAGCTCATGGAGTTGAGGGAGGGCTGCATGGGGAGTTTCCTGGGGTGGGGGGATTGCCCTGGTTGCTCTTCTGAGAGAAGCAGAGCAGCAGCAGGTAGCAGAGCTCCTTGCACCATGAGGACAGCAGGGTCATGTGCACACGAAGACCGTAGGCCCAGCCACTTTGCTGAGAGGCAGGACAACTGACAACATTTCCTTCTTGAGGTTCTTCTTGAACCTTCAGCAGAAATTGATCCTTTCTTTGAATTCTCATAGAACAGGTGTTGTCTATTTCTGATCACTTGTACATGTTTTATTTTTTATACAAAACTCTGATGTCCCTGAGCACAAGTATCATGTTTAGTTTATTTTTGTGTCTCCCTCAGGATATAGCATGAAGAGATATTCAATAGATAGTTGTAGAACGTAGGATTGGATACTGAGGGAGAATGATTCATATTAGGGGAAATACCCTCTGGAATTCCATATATAAAAAATATTTTATTTTATATGTATATATTTTATATTTATATATAAACCTGTGTGGTAAAACTCTTATCTAACTCACTGCTCTGGATACTCTTTAGTCTTGGTGCTCACCTTTCTTGTCCTTTGATGGATGATTGAGTAACATTAATTCTCATGATTTATATATACTACTTAGATTAATTCTATCTGTTAAGGTTCAGTCAGAGAAACAGAGCCCATGCCAGCAGTTAAATAGAAGGAATTTATTTTAGGGAGCTACTTAAAAATGTATTAGTGAAACAGGGATGGGGAAGCAACTCAGGACTTAGCAACAGCAGGAAACCTCTACCACCTCTAGGGCTGGAGAGTGAGAAGAGTAGGTGGTGTTAATAGATCCCATAACTTGGGATGACTCAGTGGGAACTGAAACCATACAGGCAAAGACTGTCCTGTAGGAGCTGAGGTGGAAGGAAGGGATGCTGGTGAGACCTGAAATTATGGAAAAGTTGGTGATGCTTCCTGTAGCAGAGATCCTTCAACATCCTTCCCACTGACCAAAAGTAACCAGGTTAGGGAACTTTAGATATATAATTCATATGAGCCAATCCTCTGCAAAATAGAGCAAAGTAGAGGAAGGCCAAGAAATGGATTTGAGACTAGTATAGTTAATAATGGCTGAAGTTTACAAAGATGTTCCCAAGTCCATTAGGATTTTTAAAAATCCAACCTAAAAGTTATAAAACGTTAATGACAAAAGTAGAAGTGTCAGGGCTAAATAGACTTTCTTATCCTATTTGCCATTGATTGCTAAAAGATAGGCCACATTTTAAATTTGCTTCATCTTTCAACTATGGCTTTTTGTTTTTCTGGAGATTCTAATAGCTCTTCTTTTTTTCTTGTTAAGAAACTTTTATTTTCTTTACCATATATTTTTAAATTTTTAAGTTATTTTTTTATTTTAGAGAGAGAGAGAGAGAAAGCAAGTACAAGTAGGGGAGAGGGGCTGAGGGAGGGGAGATAAAGAGAGAATCTTAAGCAGCCTCCACGCTCAGTACAGAGCCTGACACAGGGCTCGATCCCACAATCCTGGGATCATGACCTGGGATCAAAAGTTGGATGATCAACTGACTGAGCCACCCAGGCACCCCTTCTTTACTATATCAATAAGATCTTTCATCTTCATAAACATGTATAATTTAAATGGAATTAATTTCATTTTAACTTTTGACTTCTTATTCTAATTTGAACAATTCATTTTAGACCTACTGTACAAGTAAATCCTGATATCTATTTTCATTGTACTTTTATATTAGTCAACTGTTTCTTCCCATAGCTGTCTCTTTCTTTTTGGACTCCTTTATAATTTTTTCTGGAATACACACTTGTATTCAATTATATATATATTTTCAAGTATTTACATGAAAGATCAAGTTTCTGAATTATTACATATATGAAAGTAAAGATGATAAGTTTGATGCCAGAGTTTATTTTCTGAGGAAGATATATAATTAAAATGGGGAGAGGGTTAGCTAACAAGACTTCCCTCATCCAAATACCAAAATAAGGAGTCTAGGCCATGAACTCCCCTGTGCAGATTCTTCCATTTATTCTCAGGATGTATTTTGAAATAACAGGGAAACTAGTGGATGCCTGTGGAGAGAGAGAAGATGCTAAATAGTGCACCTGTTCTATAGATAGTGTTTCAATTACTATCTTAAATTTTTTTTTAATTTTAATCACCTCGTGTTTCAATTAATATCTTTATTTCTGCTTCCCTTTCAATGCTCTTTGCTCTAGCTCAATCCAATTTAGAAATTCTCTGTCTCACAAGTTGATTTCCACCTCCATTAAAAAAATTTTTTTTTAATGTTTATATACTTTTGAGAGAGAGAGACAGAACACAAGCAGGGGAGGGCAGAGAGAGAGGGAGACACAGAATCTGAAGCAGGCTCCAGGCTCTGAGCTATCAGCACAGAGCTCGACACAGGGCTTGAACTCACAAGCTGTGAGATCATGACCTGAGCAGAAGTAGAATGCTCAATCGACTGAACCACCCAGGTACCCCTCCACTCCCATTTTAGACTTTTCTGTGCATGTTCTGGGCTGTGGCTTTCTCAGCTCCAGTTTATCTGTCAATATGATCCTATCTGTAAAAAATGTTTTTGTTTTTTGAAAATCATATACTATAAGGTATTGTTTTGTCAGGTCAAGTTAGGCTAGAGAGTAACCGTAAAATCTTAATGGCTTACAAAAACAAAGGTTTGTTTCTTGCTCATTCTGATGATTCTAGTCTGACTCAAAAGGTTAGGTGTCCTCCATGTGATAACTGAACAATTCCACCTTTCCAATAAGTCTCTGCAGTCACCTGTAGGGAAGGGAGAACATGACAAAATTACACTCTCTCTTTGACACATTGAAGTTTACTTATCTCTATTCCTTTCATAGCTCATTGGTCAGTTCTGTCACATGATCCCACCTAACTGCAAAGGATGATGGGAAATGTAGGGGATCATATGGATATTTAGTGAGCAATAAATGTGTCTTGCACAGATACATGCAAAATAATGTATGTAATATGTATGTAAGTTTGAAGCATGATAAAATAAACCCTAGCAAATTTATCACCCAGCCAAATAGCTAGAACGTTATCAGGACCATTGACCCTGTTAGCTTTGGTCTAGGAATTTGTCACAAACTGGAATTTATTCATTGATCAAATTCAATGAAATTTTTGTTTATTTATTTATTTTTAAAATTTATTTATTTATTTTGAGAGAGACAGAGAGTGTGAGCAGAGGAGGGGCAGAGAGAGAGGGAGAATCCCAAGCAGGCTCCATGCTGTCAGCACAGAGCCTGAGCTGAGGCTTGAACTCATGAAACTGAGAGATCATGACTTGAGTCAATGTCATGAGTGGGATGCTTAACTGACTGAGTCACCCAGGTGCCCAAATTCAGTAAAGTTTTTAGAAATAGAAATTGTCAAAACATATGCTATAGGGAGACTGCGTGGCTCAGTCGGTTGAGCATCCAGTTCTCGATTTTGGCTCAGGCCATGATCCCAGGGTTATGGGATTAAGCCCCACATTGGTCTCCATGCTGGGTGTGGAGCCTGCTTGGGATTCTCTCTCTCTATCCCTCTGCCCCTCTCCCTACTTGTGCTCTCTCTCTCCCTCTAAAAAAAAAAAACAAAACACAACAACAACCCACAAAAAATGTGCTGCAGTAAACACAGCCTCTTGACTTACATTTTCAGAAAGCCAGTGCTGGTTGTGGAACAGATTTGAAGGGGCAATAGAAAGAGGTAATCTATTTCAGATTTCTTTTGCTATTTCAGTTGTACAAATGAAAGATGGTAATGGCCTGGACTAGAGAGATAGCAGTAGAGATAATAAATGAACAATTTTAGATTTTTCTCTATAGATAGACCAAAGAGGATTTGGTGACTGACTGCATGGAGGGGTTAAGAAAGTCAGTGGCATCAAGGATGACTTTCAGATTCTTGGCTTAAGCAACTAGACAGATAAAAGTGTCATTTTTTAGGTGTTAGTTAAGTGAAAAAATATAACAACAAGGAAGGAATGGACTGATTCCAGGCTTGATGCAAGAAATGTGCAAGATTATCATGGGATGTCCTTTTTTCCAGAAAGGAAGAAGACTACCAAAGACTACTGGGGTTCGTCAAAAGAATGAAAAGATACAGGAGTCAACCTAAATCCTCTCCCACTGTCCAAAAAAAGAGGGATAATTTGAACACTAAGAATATGACTAACATGGATTGAAACTATGAGCCCGTAACCACTATAAACCTCCAATACCCATTGGTCTCCTTTGGCGAGAGCAGGGCAGTCATTACTCTGAAAATTGGTGAACAAAGAGAATCAGGCACATATATTGGCTTTTCCATAAAATGAAACGTTAGACTTAGATTCCCTAATGATTCTCATTGTCTCCTAAACCATTAGGTGAATAGTTGATGGGAAAACCTATAGTGAATGGATCAAGTTCGTCAGTCTTATTATCATCATTGCAAATAAGAGCACAATTTATTGTGTGTCTCCTCATAGGATGCAGTGAGAATTACACGGCACCACTTATGAAGTATTTTTGCCAAGAAAAATAAAACCGAATCTCATCAAGCCTCCAGATATAATTACTAATTTACAGGGAAACACTAGGGATAGGGGAATATATAAATGACACCACAAGGATCCAGTCAGCTAAATGTAGAATGTGGGAAATTCTATAGGACAAATAACATGGTTTCTTCAGCAAATAAATGGCATAAAAAGGGGGGAGGGGAAACTTTTATATTAAAGGAGACTTAAGAGATATGTCAATCACATAATTGTGTAGATGTTGCTTGGAAAGAATTTTCAAAACAACTGCAAAAAGATATTTTTTTTGACAAAAGGGGGAAATTGTACACAGATTGTGTATTAGATGATATTAAGAAATTATTATTAATTTTTTTAGGTGTGAAAATGCAATACGGTTATGTTGTAAAAGTCCTTATCTGTACAGATATATATTGAAATTATATACTGTCTAGGATTTCCTTTAAATACTCCAGAGGAGCATAAATAAACAAGAATGACAAAGTGTTGATAATTATACAACCTGGGTGGTAATGGTACTTTGTTTTATAATTTTCTGTGAAAACAAAAGAAGTATGTCATGAGCAAATATATAAAATGCAACTGAGAAACCAAATTAAATAAAAACTGATCTTTGGGTTTAAAAGCATGGTAAGTACTGATAATCTTGACCAGAGAAGTTTTGGTGGAGTGGTGGTAGGGGAAGCTTTTTCTTTTTAAAGTTTATTATTTGTTTTGAGAGAGAAAGAGCACATGCATAAGCAGGGAAGGGAAGAGTGTGGAGGGGGGGGGAAGGGGGAGAATCCCAAGCAGGCTCTGCACTGCCAGCGCAGAGTCCGATGTGGGGCTGGAACTCACAAACCATGAGATGACCTGAGCCAAAATCAAGAGTTGGGTGCTTAATCAACTGAGCCACCCAGGTGCCCCATGTTTGTAAATTTAATAATAAAACAACTTTTAAAAATAGGATGGAGGAGTGGGATTAGATATAGTATATATAGACAAATATTCTTTCTTAAAAAATATAATTTATTGTCAAATTGGTTTTCATACAACACCCAGTGCTCATCCCGACAAGTGCCCTCCTCAAAGCCCATCACCCACTTTCCCCTCTCCCCCACCCCATCAACCCTCAGTTTGTTTTCAGTATTTAAGAGTCTCTTATGGTTTGCCTCTCTCTCTCTGTAACTTTTTTTCCCTCTTCCCCCCGCCCACATCCCCACCATGGTCTTCTGTTAAGTTTCTCAAGATCCACATATGAGTGAAAACATATGGTATGTGTCTTTTTCTGATTGACTTATTTCACTTAGCATAATACCCTCCAGTTCCATCCACATTGCTGCAAATGGCCAGATTTCATTCTTTCTCATTGCCAAGTAGTATTCCATTGCATATATAAACCACATCTTCTTTATCCATTCTTCAGTTGATGGACATTTAGGCTCTTTCCATAATTTGGCTCTTGTTGAAAGTGCTGCTGTAAACATTGGGGTACATGTGCCTCTATGCATCAGCACTCCTGTATCCTGCTATTGCTGGGTCATAGGGTAGTTCTATTTTTAAATTTTTGAGGAATTTTAATGCTGTTTTCCAGAGCAGCTGCACCAGTTTTCATTCCCACCAACAGTGCAAGAGAGTTCCCATTTCTCCACATCCTCACCAGGATCTATAGTCTCCTGATTTGTTCATTTTAGCCACTCTCACCGACGTGAGGTGGTATCTCAGTGTGGTTTTGATTTATGGACAAATATTCTTAGAAATTATGCTGCACAGAGGAGCAAAAAGTATTAGGAGGAGCTGATGGTAGAAGTGGGGACAAGAGAAACTTTAAGTACACTGAAAGAATGATCCAGAACAGAGAGGGAAAATTATGATATAGGAGAGAAGGGGCAGCGTTTCTGGAGTGATATTCTTGAGTAAATGAAAGGAAATGGAATTATTGAAAATAACAATAAACAACAATACTAAAGAAATCTGAACTGAAATTATTAATTTGAAAGTCAACAATACACAGTATTTTGTCATAGGGATGTATGAGATTACCTAAGGAAATTGTATTGAGTAACTAAGATCCTACTGTTGCGTAGAGAGGTCTACCCAACTTGAAAAATTATATAACGCAACAGTTGTCAAAGCTGTCTGGTACTACATTACTAATGGAAGAAAAGAAAGCAGAACTTAATAGAAATTCAATACATAGACTTAAACCCTTATAAAAGTTGAAGTCTCCCTTAAACTATAAATTCAGTGGGGCCAAGAATTATATTCATCTTAGCTTGTTCAACAGAAATAAGGCCTGGCATGTAGTAGGCACTCTTTTAATATTTGCTGAATGAATGAATTAAGGAACAAATAGAGGTAACATGGTAAAATACAAAGAGCATGAGCTCTGGAGATATTCACCAGACTAACATGTATTCAACCATCAGATTAGCTCAATTGTTATTTCCTCAGAGGGCCCTACTCAGCACAATACCTAAAACAAGAAAAAGTCAAATTTGCATTTTTTTTTAGTTTATTTATTTATTTTGAGAGAGAAGATTTGAGCAGGGGAGAGGCAGAGAGAGGGAGAGAGAGAGAATCGCAAGCAGGCTCCACACTGTCAGTGGAGAGCCCAATGTGGGGCTCAAACTCACGAACCATGAGATCATGACCTGAGCCAAAATCAAGAGTCAGATGCTCAACTGACTGGGCCACCCAGGCGTCCCAATAAATCTGCACTTGTAATAAATTTCCAGGTAATGTTGCTGCTGCTCTAGGTCAGTTCTTCTCAACTATCTGAGACTTAAAATATTTTTTTTAATTGCATAGGCTGATATTTTTGTAAAATACAATGAAACAACTTGAAAAACAACCACTGTGGAAGACAGAATGGAGGTTCCTCAAAAAATAAAAAATAGAACTACCACATAATCCAGTAATTCCACTTCTAGGTATTTATCTAAAGAAAATAGCAACATTAATATGAAAAGATATAGGTATCCCCATGTTCACTGTAGTGTTATTTATAATAGCCAAGACGTGGAAACAACCTAAATATCCACCAACAACAGATGAATGGAAAAAGAAGATGTAGTACATATATATTATGGAATATTATTCAACTGTACTTCATTTAATTAAATTAAATTAATTTTTTGACAGAAAGAGAGAGAGAGTGAGAGCTTGCAAGCACAAGTAGAGGAGGGACAGAGGGAGAGGGAAAGAGAGAATATTAAACAAGCTCTATGCCCAGCACTGAGCCCAAACCATGAAATCAAGACCTTGGCGGAAATCAAGAGTTGGATGTTTAACCAACTGAGCCACCTAGGCATCCCCAGTCATACTTTAAAAAGAATTAAATCTTGCCATTTGCAACAACATGGATGGACCTTGAGGGCATTCTGCTAAGTAAAATAAAACAAAGAGAGACCAATACCATGTGATCTTATGGATATGTGGAACCTTTAAAAACAAACTGAAAGCCAGCCAAAAAACTGAGCTCATAGATAGAACAGATTGGTAGTTGCCAGAGGCAGGGGATGGGCAAAATCAGTGAATCAAAAGGCATAAATTTCCTGAGGCGTCTGGGTGCCTCAGTTGGTTAAGTGTCCACTTTGGCTCAGGTCATGATCTTGTGGTTCATGGGTTCGAGCCCCGAATCAGGCTCTGCACTGACAGCTTAGACCCTGGAACCTGCTTCAGATTCTGTGTCTTCCTCTCTCTCTGCCCCTCCCCTGCTCATACTCCCTGTCTCTCTCTTGAAAATAAATAAGCCATAAAAAAAAGGCATAAATTTCCAGTTATAAGATAAATCTGTGGAGATATAATGTATAGCATGTGACTCTAAGTGAGTAGATCTTAAAAGTTCTCATCACAAGGAAACAAATTTTGTAACTATGTATGGAGATGAATGGAGACTGTGATGATCATTTTGAAATATATACAAATATTAAAACATTACCTTGTACATCTGAAATTAACATAATGTGGTATGTCAATCATACCTTAGTAAAAAAAAAAAAAAGGAAAAACTGGAAGAAAATGAAATAAGACAGACATGTAAAATTTCTTACAATTAGATTCACAGACATAATATTACTTTGCCAAAATATTATAAATGTTTTTTTGAGAAATTGCTGTCAGTTTCTTTACTTATCACTTTATAGACCAATAACAGTTTGCCAACTGGCTCATGTCTGAGGACCACACTTGGAATAACCCTGTTCCTGATGATCTCCAAATTTCTTTCTGCTCTGAGCAGTCAAGAATGTTTTTTGTTTTGTTTTGTTTTGTTTTGTTTTGTTTTGTTTTGTTTTGTTTTAAGATGACAACCTTTTTATGTTTGTTATATAATTTCTTTTGCTTTAAGATTTTATTTATTTATTTAATTTTTTAGTCATATCTTTTTAATTTTTATTAAAAACATTTTTTTAATCTTTATTTTTTTTAGCAATTCTTTTTTTTTTTATTTTTTTATTTTTATTTATTTTTGGGACAGAGAGAGACAGAGCATGAACGGGGGAGGGGCAGAGAGAGAGGGAGACACAGAGTCGGAAACAGGCTCCAGGCTCCGAGCCATCGGCCCAGAGCCTGACGCGGGGCTCAAACTCACGGACCGCGAGATCGTGACCTGGCTGAAGTCGGACGCTTAACCGACTGCGCCACCCAGGCGCCCCTCTTTATTTATTTTTGAGAGAGAAAGACAGTGAAAGGGGAGGAAGAACAGAGGGAGAGGGAGACCCAGAATCTGAAGCAGCCTCTAGGCTCTAAGCTGTCATACAGAGCCTGACATGGGGCTCGAATTCACGGACCGCGAGATTATGACCTGAGCCAAAGTTGGAGGCTTAACCAAATGAGCCACCCAGGAGCCCCAGAAATCCTCTTTTTTTTAAACCTCTTGTATTTCCCAACATCTTTAGTTATATCATTATTTCACATTGCCACAGATTATAACATTAATTTTATACTCTGAAATTATAATGCTTATTTTAGTCTCAAGCTGCCATTTGTTTATAATGATGGAGCATCTGTGAGTTTAAGATGCTTTGGAAGTTGCAGGCTTCCTCACTTTCCTTAACCAACTTTTCATACACACACACACACACACACACACACACACACACACACACACACATTTATATATTTATATATACACATACATATTGCAACAACTTCAAATTTATACGTGACCCTCAATCAATGAGGGAGGGCTACATGACTCAGTATCTGCAGGGAATCATATTTAGAGAAGTACATAGTTCAGCAGTCAAAAGTAACTTCAAAATGATGCAAGTCCTTTACAGGCATTGCTTGGGAACTGAGAAGAGGATTTGTAGCAATACTCATTACAGCTCCTCTTCCTCTCTTACCCACTTCCCTCACCACAAAACAAATACTCCCAGCCACCCACACAGTTTTCTTTTCTTCTCTTTGCTTCCTTACCTCCTGTCTTCTACCCTCCTCCCTTTCCTCCCTTCTTATAGCTCTTTCTTAAGTAGATCAACTTAGCCCCTTGAACTAAATTCTAATTCTTTTATCCCTTAAATTATTATTTCTCATTCTCCTTATCCTGCATTCCCAAAGTCTGAAGAAGCAATCTGGCATCCATAAAACTCTCAGGGGAAGACTTGGGGGTGGGAGTGAAGATTGTGAGCATTTGCTTGCTGGTTATTTTCATTCTTTTTGTTTTTTTAAAATATTTTTAAATGTTTATTTTTGAGAGAGAGAAACAGAGCATGAGCTGGGGAGGGGCAGAGAGACAGAGACACAGAATCGGAAGCAGGCTCCAGGCTCTGAGCTGTCAGCACAGAGCCTGACGCGGGGCTTGAACCCACGAACTGTGAGATCATGATCTGAGTTGAAGTCGGACGCCCAACCAAATGAGTGACCCAGGTGCCCCAGTAATTTTTATTCTGTCACATGTATATCTGGCTGAGAGTGTTCCCTGAACTTTAGACCTATTTATCCATCTGGTATATCTCATAGATGCTGCAAAATCAACATGTTCCAAAGTTGTACTTCTTTATAACATCCAGTAAGTGCATTTGTTCAATGTTTCCCTTCCATGCAACATGAAGCAAATACTTGTTGAGTGTATAAATAAATGAGTGAACAAAATTATAAAACTTGCTCTTCCTTCAGTATTCTCTAGGACAATGAAAGACATCACCATCCACCTGATTATTTAAAGTGGAATCTTGAGGGGCGCCTGGGTGGTGCAGTCGGTTAAGCGTCTGACTTCAGCCACGTCACGATCTCGCGGTCCGTGAGTTCGAGCCCCGCGTCAGGCTCTGGGCTGATGGCTCGGAGCCTGTTTCCGATTCTGTGTCTCCCTCTCTCTCTGCTCCTCCCCCGTTCATGCTCTGTCTCTCTCTGTCCCAAAAATAAATAAAAAACGTTGAAAAAAAATTTAAAGTAGAATCTTGAAAATCATCCCTGACTTATCCCATTTTCTTTTTTCCCCTTTCTGGCTACTCCTCAAGTCCTGTGATTCTACATCTTTAATACTTCTTCAGACTCTTCTTCAGTCCCTTCCTCTCTAGCTCCACTACTATAAAACTCTGATCACTTTTGTTTATTCTTTTCTAATAGACTTCTATGTGGTTTTTGGTCTCCACTTTTATTCCCCTCCAGCATATCTGTCCAAGACATGTTACTCATAACTCCAGATAAGTCTGTCATTCCTTTTTATGGAAAATTATACTTCCCATACTTCTGTTGAGGGTTAGCCCTAGGCAGTCATATTCTGTACCACAAGACACCATCTTCCCAATTCGTAGACATTGCTGATTGGACCACGGAGGTACCCCTGACTAATAATGTGTAGGTTATCCAGTAGCTATAAAGTAACTCGACAGGTAAAGTTTGGCCAGTTAGTTTCCCAACCTTAGGCAAATGAATTAGGAAGTAGGGAATGGATCAGACATTAGAAGCAGGAAGTGATTATTTTAAAATTGCATAGAGAGGTCAGTTAGTAGAGGTCATGATCAACACAAAATTTTGGCTAAGTAGAAAATATTGGTAGGCAGAAGTGATGATATAAAGAAATAATAGGATAAATAAACTGATTGATTCTGGGAGGAAAAGCAAAACGCCACATGAATTAAAGCAGTGCTCAACAGGGAAACTTAGTTAAGATAATGACAAAGCATAGAATAAAATGCCCTAAACTACTACTGAAGGTCCTGGAAAAATGCTTCCAGTTCCAAATTCCCTGGTGTCAGCTATACTTTTATTCTTGCATTTCCATAAGACTCCTGTCTTTCTTATTGCCAAGTCTATCCTAATATATTTAATATGGCTTCAATTTACATCTGTAGCTGGTATGCTGCTTAAGATTACATTTGTGATGCATCAGCTTTTCTAACACAACAGATAGTAGAAATCACCATATTAAGTGATAACAGTGGAAGTTTGGTTACATATAACACACATACAAATTTACTGAGACAAGGTAGAAGTGTACTTGTCTATCACATAATAGTACAGAAGGCAAGGATGCCAGCTGTGCTCCATGAGTTCATCTTGGAACTTTCTACATTGCTGCATTGTCATCCTAGGATGTCTTCTCACCCCTTCCCTGTGGTCCAAGATAGATTTTACCCTGACCACTTTCTAAGCAACAGGATAAAAGAAGAGAAAAAAGAAGAAAGGGAATACATGTGTTTTCCCTTTAATAGCATAATTCAAAAGTTGCACCCATCTCTTACGCTCACTCTCATTGGTCAGAGCTTAGTCAGATGGCTGAATGAGCCACCAAGAAGGCTGAGGAAATTTGTCTTTATTTTAGGTGGCCATATGTCCAATAATAGAAAAAGGGGAAAATGGATAATAGGGAACAAGATCTGGTTTTGCCATTATTATAATAAAGAATCTTTGAAGCTGACTCTTAGAAGTAACATGGACCCCTCTGAATCACCTGGGAATCTTTCATGGAAGAGTAGAACATTTTAGTATCACTGAAAGCAGCCTTCTCCAAGAGGATATGTGTAGATTCTCCAGTCCACTAGAAACACTGAGAATATCCTCCCTTAGGAGGATTAGCAAGCAATCCTTCCCTAGGGAAAGGGAGCATTTTGAGTATTTGAGAAGAAAAACTGCTGGTCCCTAGAATGTGGGCTCCTTGGGAAATTTTTCCTGGGACTGCTTATTTTTTTGGCGCTTGATGATGCTATGTATGGGACCTGAGCTTCCTGTGGAAGCTTATAAGTTCCCACAAGTCCTTGTGGGAACTCTGATCTGGGTATCTTTGGCTAAGTTTGGCACTAATGGAATGGAGTTGTCCTCCCTCAAAAAAACATTTGTTGGATTAGGAGGACCTTGTTATGTGGTCTGTATTGGTCAGCTTGGGTTGCCATAACAATATGCCATAGACTGGGTGTCATAATCAACATAAATTTATTTTCTTATAGTTCTAGAGGCTAGAAGTCCAAGATCAGAGTTCCTGCCGATTCAGTTTCTGGTGAGAACTCTCTTTTTCGCTTGTAGATGGCTGCTTTCTCCTTATATAGTTACATGGCCTTCCGTGGTGCGTGCATGCCTGGGGTGAGGTAGAGCAAGCACTCTCTGGTGTCTCTTCTCATGAGGATAATTATCCAATTGGATCAGGGCCACACCCTTATGACTTCATTTAACCTTAATTACTTCCTTAGAGGCCCTGTCTCCAAATATAACTGAACTGAAGGGTTAGAGCTTCCACATATGAATTTGTGTGTGTGTGTGGGGGGATATAAACATTCAGTCCATAATATGGCCCCAGGAAGGAATGAAGCTAATTGACTAATTTAATTCTAGCTAGACTTGACTGTGGCAGTTGGACTGATCTTCCTGGAGTAGGATTTCAAAGATAGTCACAAATTCTTCCCCTCTCTGAATTTACTCCCTCTTGCTATATAACTTTAGTCCCTTCCCACACTGACTTGCTTTGGCAATGACACAATTGCCAACATGACGGTAAGAAAGACCTGAAAAATGCTTTCACATTGAGGCTTGCTGTTTTTTCCTGCTCTTGGGACTCCTATCACTGCTGCCATGTGAAGAAGTTCAAGCTAGCCTGCTAGAGGATGAGAGATATGTGACTTAGTTTCTCCTTTTACCATGGCCGATAGCATGCCAACTGCCAGATGTGTGAGAAAGGCTGTTCTAGATTATCTAGCCACCAGCCAATCCTCAGCTGACTGAAGATACATTTGCAAACCTGGCAGTAACCAGTTAAACTCACGCAGACCGTAAGAGCCACCCAGTTGATCCACACAATTGTCAGCTAAAATCAATTTTTTTTTTGAGGTACAAATTTTGGGGTGGATTGTTATATAACAATAGGTAACCACCATATCTTTTGGAATATAAAAGAACTTTGGAGTTTTTAGATAATTAAAGAGGAGATACTAGACTTCCTGATAATATGACATGAGGGGCCTGTCTGACTAAATAGAAAAGAGAAAAGAGATGTGATCACATTTATACTCTAAGATTATGGAACAGTTTATATTATTTACACATGTAAATACTGGTAGCTTTTAGTTCTAAGCTCTAAGTCAATTTAATCAATAACTCACTGGACATTTTCACTTGGGCATCTCACAGGCACTTAAGAGCAAACACATCTAAAACAATAATAATCACCTTCAAATTTCTACTTCTCCACTGTCCCCTACCTCAGTTGCCCCGCCAGAAACTTGGAAATGTTCTCATCTTCTTTTTCTCCACCCAGATATAATCAATAGGTCTTATTTCTCTACTTTCTGAGTCTCTCTAAAATGCATCTACTTTCTTCCTTCACCACTATCACTCTGTTAGTATTTGTCATCATCACCTCTCTCCTAGATATTTGTAATATCCTCTTAATTTGCATAGGAGTTGCTAGTGGAATGGGTATGATGTGTATGAGAAAGAGAAGACTTGAGGATCATTCTGAGGTCTTGGCCTGAGAAACTGAAAAAAAATGGTTTGTCATTCATTAAGCTGGGGAACACAGGGGTAAGGGTAGTTTTGGGCAAGATTGTATCACATGGTCATCTCTGGCTGACTGTTTGTTTGGCTGTTGTTTTCTATTACTGTCCAATAAATTACCACAAACTTATCAGTTTAAAATAACATACACTTAGGGATGCCTAGGTGGCTCAGTTGGTTAAGCATCTGACTTCGGCCCAGTCATGATTTCACAGTTTATGTGTTCGAGCCCCGCGTTGGGTTCTGTGCTGACAGCTCAGAGCCTGGAGCCTGCTTTGGATTCTGTGTTTCCCTCTCCCTCTGACCCTCCACAACTCTGTCCCTCTCTCTCTTCCTCTCTCAAAAATAAATAAACTTTAAAAAATATATCAAATAACACACACTTAACTCAGTTTTTGTGGATCAGGAGTCTAGGTATGGCTGGGCTGAGTTCTCATCTGGAGACTCAACTAGAGAAGGATCTGTTTCCAAGCTCATTCAGGTTGTTGGTAGAATTAATTTCCTTTGGTTGTAGGATGGAGCACTTTGAAGTTTTTTGTTTGTTTGTTTGTTTGTTTTTCTGGGCTCTTTGGCTCTTAACTCCTAGAGGGTATCTGCAAATTCCTGCCACATATTCTTCTCCATAAGCAGTTCAGAATATGTAGCTTGCTCCTTCAAGGGCATTAGGAAAGTGAGAGCGGAGCTGCTAGCAAGACAGATCCTTATATAGTTTAAAGTAATCAGGAAAATGATATCTTATCACCTTTGTTATGTGCTATTGGTTATAAGTAAGTCATGGGTCCCACCTACACTCAAGGGGAGGGGATCACACAAAGGCATAAATACTGAGGAGGAGACAGATCATGAGGGCCCCCTTAGAGTCTGTGTGCTGCACTGACTTTCCTAGTCCCCATAGTGAAAGGTGAAAAGTTGGAATGAATTCCTGGTCCCTAAGGACTAGACTCAAGGCTGAGTCAGTGGATTCTCCTGCTCAAGACAGTTAATCTGGAATGGTGATATAATTATGAAAAGATTAGAATCCTTTCACAGAGGTGTGTGGCAGCAGCATAGTACATTGTCTGGTGGTAGTGCAGGAGTGGTGGTGACAGCAATGTCCTGAAATTGTTCCTGGTTTTCAGTTTGTAGAGGCCTCTTGTTTCCTGCCAATTTTATAAGCCTGCTTCTTCAATCTCTGTTCAATTCTGTGAACCCTTCTATCCAGCATTCCAATAAATTCCCCTTTAAGTGTAGGATGTGGTGTTTGTTTCTGTGGTTTGTACCCAAGAATGTGGCAGATCCTGTACATACAGGTCATATAGACAGTTGGTGTAACTGTAAATAGTTGATACAGCACAGATTAATAGGAGAAGGGGAGGAAGGCAGAGACTAGATTTTGGATGGCCATGTCAACTATAGTAAGTTTACATTTCATCCTGAGGGTCGTGGAAATCCATTTAACTCTTTTATTTTTTATTATTTTTTTTTAACGTTTTATTTTATTTTTGAGACAGAGAGAGACAGAGCATGAATGGGGGAGGGTCAGAGAGAGGGAGACACAGAATTGAAACAGGCTCCGGGCTCTGAGCTGTCAGCACAGGGGCCCGATGCGGGGCTCGAACTCACGGACCGCGAGATCGTGACCTGAGCCGAAGTCGGCGCTCAACCGACTGAGCCACCCAGGCGCCCCTCTTTCTTTTTTTTTTTTTTTTTTTTTTTAAGTTTATTTATTGGGGCACCTGGGTGGCTTAGCCGTTTAAGTCTCCGACTTCGGCTCAGGTCATGACCTTGAAGTTTGTGAGTTTGAGCCCCGCATTGGGCTCTGTGGTAACAGCTTGGAGCCTGGAGCCTGCTTCAGATTCTGTGTCTTCCCCTCTTTCTGCCCCTCCCCTGCTCACAATCTGTCTCTCTTTCTCTCTGTCAAATAAACATTAATTTTTTTTTTAAAGTTTATTTATTTATTTTGAGAGAGACAGCCAGCGTGAGCCCAGGACGGGGAGAGGAGAGAGGGAATCCCAAGCAGGCTCCATGCTGCCAGCACAGAGTCTGATGCAGGGCTTGAAACTGCAAAGCTGTGAGATCATAACCTGAGCTGAAATCAAGAGTCAGACGCTTAACCTACTGAGCCACCTAGGTGCCCCTCCATTTAACTCTTTTAAACAAAGGAGTAACATCACCTTTAAAAAAAATTTTTTTTTTTTTTTACATTTATTATTGAGAGGCAGAGAGACAGAGTGTGAGAGGGGGAGGGACAGAGAGAGAAGGAGTCACAGAATCCGAAGCAGGCTCCAGGCTTTGAGCAAGCTGTCAGCACTGAACCTGAGGCAGGGCTTTGAACCCACGAACCATGCTATCATGACCTGAGCCAAAGGCAGACGCTTAACCGACTGAGCCACCCAGGTGCCCCGAGTGACATCATCTTATGTGAAGATTCTTGGAAAGGCTTTTTGGAGGATGCGTTTGAAGAGAAAGGGAGTGGATGTAGGTGAACCAGTTTAGAAAGTTTCCCAGTCAAGTGAGACAAGGTAGGACTTGAGCTAAGGTGGTGTCATTGGGATGGAAATAGGAGACAGACTAGATACACAGAAGCAACAAGGACTTGTTGATTACTTAGATGTGGGGGCAGAAGGGAAAGAGTCTAGGATGACTTCCAAATTTCTGGCTGAGGAAACTGGATGGATGATGGTGAGGAACTGAAACAGGGAATACAGGGGCAGACTGATAATAGGCTGTATGCTTGGTTGTGTGCGTAGGCTCTGGTATCTGACAGACTTTGGTTTGAATCCTGGCTTTGCATTTATGACCTATGTCATATTGAGCATGTTATGCAACTTGAGCCTCAGTTTCCTCAGTTGTAAACTGGAAATAATATAACTTACCTCTTGCTTGTGTATGTGTGAATTGAATGCACAGTGTCTGGTATCCAGTAAGTAAGTACTCTATAGTGCTGGCTATTACTTCTCAAAGAGGGTTCAGGGAGGAGGCCCAGAAAAATGGGTGAAGCCTTTAGGAAAGCCTTATGAGAAAGAACTGTGTTCAAGACAAAACAGGAAAAATGCAACATTGTGGCAGACCAGCTAAAGCCAGAAGGAGGAGGCCAGACAGGGCTGAACTTAAGCCACGTTGCTGAGAAGATGAGTCACTGGAAGTGCAGGCAGGGCTGCCCAGGCCACAGCTGGACTGGCTGTGGCCAGGCTAGACTGGGCTATAATATGACTTCATTGTCAGTGGGGAATCATGAGGATTGTTCCAGAAGCTTTTTTGTCCTCCTCTTCCTCCCAGAAGGAATCCATTACTTCTTCCTCTTTTATAGGACTTTCCATACCTTGTCTTACTTTCTGGAAGCAGCAGGAAACAGTAGAAAGGGACAAAAAGTAAGAATCTGAATCCTGTCTAGTTTGGTCACTGATTTGCTGAGTGACCTGATGTATGTCACTTCACCTCGTCCTTATTTGTAACACGAGAATGAGCAAACCTGCATCCAAAGCGCGAAGTGAAGACAGTTGGTGGGTGGTCAATAAAAAGGCATACGTTAGTATTCTATTAATTAATTGCATATTTTGTCTCCTTGTTCCTGTTCCCACTCCCCCTAGATCCTTGAAGACACTAATCAGTTCTAACTCACTTTCAGATCCCTAGCACTTAGCTTGGCCAGGCACACAATTTCATGAATGGATGAATGAAAAGATCAATGAGCGTCCCCAGCCGCAGCAGACGCGCCAAAGGCCCGCCCCCTTCCGCTTTACCCACCAAGCAGGGAGGCCACGGGCGCGTCTCTCGCGACCGTTCGCTGGCGCGTGCGCCGGAGGCCGCGCGCGGCCGGAGGTGGCGGGCGGGTTCCCCGTGCGCGCGCGCGAGGTGGGGAGGACAGGGGCGGGGCCGGACCAGAGGCGGGCGCGCCGGCTGGCTGCTGGCTGGGGAGCCGGCGGCGGTGGTGGCGGCGGCTGCGGCGGCGGGTGGCCGGCCAAGCGTGTGCCGGGTGGGAGAAGACGGGCGGCGGCGATGCTGCTGCCTCCCTAAGGAGCCCCGAGGAGGTTGCTGCGCTTGAAGCCCCAGAAAGCGCGGAAGAGCTGCGAGCTGGGTCGGTGGCTTCGGGCGCCTGCCCGGCCATGGTGGCCGCGGGCGGTGGTTGGCGCGGCAGCGCTGCGGCCCGGGGCCGTTCGGGGCCGGGACAGTCGTGGCGCTGACGCCCGAGGGGCCCAGCCACAGATATGAAGCGGAGCCGCTGCCGCGACCGACCGCAGCCGCCACCACCGGCCGCCTGCAGGGAGGATGGGGCTCAGCGGGCGGCGGAGCTGCCCCAACCCCAGCCCTTGCCGTCGCGCCGGCGAGCGCCTCCTGGGAGGCAGCTACTGGAGGAGCGGACCGGGCCCTCGGGCCCCGAGGTGAAGGAGCAGGTAAGGCGGGCCGGCGTCCGGGAGGGAAAGGATGGGGAGCGAGAGCCTGAATGGGAGCGGTGGGGGAGGGGGATCTCAGGCGGGAAGACTTGGGCTAGGGCATTTGAGGGGTGGGGACTGTGTAGTTCTGCCGGATTAAAGGAAGGTCTGGAGCGGCAGAAAACTGGGGAGTGGAAAAATGGAAGTCATGGCCTGGGGTTGAATGGGAGGGAAATGGGGGAATAGGGGTTTGGAAAAATGGTCCTATGAGCGTTTGTAGTCCGGGATTCTGGATGCGAAGAAGGGACGCTGGAATGTGGCCTGGGAGTAAATGAACTGCAAAGAATAGGCTTACTAAAGGATACTGAGGAGTTAGCCAGAAGGGTAAATAGTACAAAGTAGGGAAAATCAGTATGATAGAGTAAATGTTATCCTATTTCCTAGAGGTTGTCCTGACAGTTATAAAAACAGTTGCCATTCCTAAGCATTCTTTTATTTGGCCATCATTATATAGTGTTGTGGAGTGTGTTCAAATATTCAAGATTCCCTTCGGTAACGATCTATTTCACAAGAAAGCACTTTTTAAAACACCTGCATATGTGCAATTCCAAACCCAGCGCTGTGAACAGAATTTATAGAGAGATAGGCTCTGCCTTCTAGGAGTTTACCACTGAAAACACCTTAATGGGAAAACAGAAAGCAGTGTAAAACTATTCATGGAGTTTCTGAATGGATAGGATGTGTTTGTATAATTTATTAATCAAGCATAGAAATAGGGGATAAAGGTCAGTTTTATGAGGCAGGAGAAGTTGCCACTAGTAGCTGTAGGAGGTGCAGTGAAAGGAGAATATGTGGTCCTTGACCTTGTGCGACTTGCAGAAAAATATTCTGTAGTAGTGAACTCTAGTGACAGCTTTCTCTTTGCACAGCTCTACTTGAGACCCTAGTAAATTCATCCTTGACTCATTCAAGACTTTTATTAGGACTCCTGCCTCTTTTCCATCAGTTCAATAAGTATGTTACTTAGATATCATTCTTCATTACATAGTTTCATTGATGCACACGCTAGCACTTGGATTTTTTTCTACGTTTTGTTCATCTTTTATTCTGCACCCAGCTCTGAGTAGACTGCACCATCCGCTATCTCTGCCCTTGCTTTCAGGCCACTGAACATTGTCCCTGGATGTAATTTCCCCAGTTTTTTATATTGTTTTTTATATTCTCTCCAGTACCTACTTGAAACTTTTATTGTACTTAAAGCTCTGATCCTTTCCTGATTCAGTTTACTCAGTTCAATTGGCCTTATTGCATGGTTCACAAAAGAGTTCAGGGTTATTTGATTTTCCCTTCTTCTCTATCTCACAATTTTATTTGTTTGTTTATTTATCTATTTAGTAAGTAAGAAAGCAAGCTCTCTGCCCAACGTTGGACTTTAACTCATGACCCCAAGATTGGGAGTCACATACTCTACCAGCTGAGCAAGCCAGGTGCCCCTCTAGCTCACAATTTCTGTGTTCACTCATCTTTTGCTTCAATTCTAGAGAAAGAAGTATTCATCCTCCTCTTCAAGGCTTATCCCTGTACTTCTGTCCTTGATTTTATCCTCTCTCATTTAGTGGAGGCCTTTGTTATGTATATTATTTTCTCTTTGTCTTATACCTCAACTAAAAAATGAAACAACAGTTTGCCTGAATTGTGTAACCCACCTAAGCTAATTTGTTTGCTTTGCTTTGCTTTACCAGCAACCCTCTTGGGAAATGAGTTTGTATTCACTGTCTTAGCTTCCTCACCTGTACACATTCCTCATATTACAGTTTGGTGTTTTTTTTTAAAAGTATGTTTATATTTACACCCAACATGAGACTCAGCCCAGGACCATGAGGTCAAGAGTTACATGCTCTTCCAATTGAGCCAGCCAGATACCCCTTATAGTTTGGCTTCTACACTTATACTGTTCCAAAACTGATGTCTTCATGGTCACTAATAACTTTATATGCTTTTTGCTTTGTATGATATTTACTTTTTTATTGAATGTGACTTAAATACAGTGCATAAATTGAAGGTTCATTCAGCCCATGAATTTTTACAGATTGAATACATCCATGTAACCACTGTTCAAATCAAGATGTAGAACATGTCCAATACCCTAGTATGCCCCTTGGTGTTTTCTCCCAGTTATTATGCTTCCCCAAAGGTAACTGCTTTCCCAACCTTCATCGCCATGGATTAGTTTTGCCCCTTCTTGAGCTTTGTATACATGGAATCTCCCGGTTTGTACTCTTCTGACTAGATTTCTTTCATTAAATCATGGCTGTGAGATTCATTTATGTTGTTCCTTGTAGAAATGGTTCTTTTTCATTGTTGTGTAGTTTTCCATTGTGCGAATGTCCACAATGATACTAAAACTTCTTTTTCAAATAAAAAAATAATGCATGGCACTTGTGTAAAGTTTTCATTGTGAAAGAATTATGCAGAGAGATATGTAGCAGTCCCAGGGAACTTTAAATGACTAAATTTGATAGTCTTCAGCCCAGTCTTCATTCTCTCTGACTTCTGTGAACTATTTATCACTGTTGCTCAGGTGTTCCTTCTTGATATTTTCATCTCTTGTCATAACGACCACTGCACTCCTTTTTCTCTGACTGCGTCCTGTGTGTCTTTTTTTGTTTTCTTTTCTCATAAATGTTTCTTGAGGATATGTCCTCTGTTCTTAGCTCTCTCATTTATTGTACTCTTGTGTTTTTGCAGGCCTACCCTATTCATGGCAAGTATTTAGGATGTGAAACAAGGGTCTCTGATCTTCTTTTATTCATGGCCTTGTGTCACAGAACCTCCTTGTAGAGTGATCTGAGTTCCCAAGCTTGACCTTTTCCCTTAGCTCTACATTTCCATTTCTTTCTCTGATGTTTCCACTATAGTATACTCAGCATTTGTGATCTTAACATTGTAATTTTTATAATTTGATAGTGTCCTTGAAAGTCCATAACTTGTAATAATTTGATTTTGAAAAGATAAAAATTTCAGTTGTGTGTATTATGAGGCTGAATGGATTATGTCCATTCAGGGAGTAAGCTTAGCTGATCAACAAGCATTGACTCTCACAGGTGACTTTGTTCTCCTTTCCTCATGACGTGGAGCAATGCTTGTTATACTACATACTAGCTGGTGTTTTGGAGTAAGTTCTGAAGAGGATGCATGACTTGGATCTCTAGAAGATCAGTGGCTTGCTATATCCTTAAAATAGAATTCATTATTTCTCCTTTGAAATGTGCTTTTCCCTGTCATTCCTTTTCCTTGTCATCCAGCTTGAAGTTGTATCCTTGGTGTTTGACTTCCCCTCTCCCTTGACCCCCTAACCCAGATTTTGCTGATTCTGCCTTCATGATGCCTTTCAAATCTTTATTCTCACTGTCATCACCTTAATTAAGCATTTATAAACTTCTGTCTTGGTTGTTGTAATACCTTAAGTGCATTTACTCTGCTTTTAGTCTTTTAACCTCTAATTTATAATGCATTCTGGTAAAAAAAAAAAAAAAAGAACCCAAAAGATTATAACTCATTGCTTACCTGAGTTCCGGTAGTAGATAAATATTTGTTAAATGATCATTCCATTTCTGTATCTTCGGAAACCTTCATTAGCTTTTTACCCATAGAATAAAGTCTGGAGATCTTGGCATTCAAGGTCTACTTGATACCACTTTTTATTCGAAGAATTGGAGTTAGATGCCGCTTCTCTTGTTTCCCCAAGACTTTGCTTTATAAATTCTTTGAGGCCTACATTGTTTCATTTACTGTTGTGCACCTAAGGCCTACTGTGGTATTTGAAACATAGTTATTTGTCTGAATATTTATTAGAAACATAGATATGTGGCGGTGTCTGGCTGGCTGGCTCAGTGGGTGGAGTATGTGACTCTTGATTTAGGGGTTGTGAGTTTGAGCCCCACATTGGGTGTAGAGATTACTTAAAAACAATAAATCTTAAAAAAAAAAAAAGAAAGAAACGTGGTGGTGCTTGAAACAGATATTTGCTCAATGAGCATGCTAATTGGTTGTCAGTCTCTCATCAGAGAAAATACTCCTCAGAGACTGTCTTATTCATTGTATCACCTTAGTGTTTTAACTGGTTGTAGTAGTTGGCGGTCAGTAAATATTTGTTTACTGTTGGGCCCTTTCGTATACTTATTTTAATTAATCATCCATCTGAAAAACTCTTCTCTGCCTCTGCCCATTGAAATTCTACTCAAGGTTCCAGGCCTAGCTCAAATGCTACAGAAACTGTTCTTTGAAGTTATTTTTCTAGGTGAGATCTTCCGAAGAGGAACCTTGATTAGGCTTAATAAATCTTTAAATCTCCTGAAATTTTAGTTCTCAAAAATCTGTGATCCAGAAAGTGAAAGCTTTGGTTCTATGATATTAAATGAAAATGAAAAAATGATTAGAAAGCACATTAGATAGGGACTTAATAAATGCTAATTCTTAAAAAAATTATTTTTAATGTTTATTTTTGAGAGAGAGAGAGAGAGAGAGAGAGAGCGAGCACAAGCTGGGGAGGGGCAGAGAGAGAGACAGAATCCCAAGCAGGCTTTGCGCTGTCAGCAGAGAGCCTGACACAGGACTCGAACCTATGAACCGTAAGATCATGACCTGAGTCGAAGTCGAATGTGTAACTGATAGAGCCACCCAGGCGCCCCAATAAATACTAATTCTTATCTCATTTTGTTTCTATAACATTGTTTTGTCCACTACATGGTATATGGTAGGTTCTGAATAAAGATTTGCTGAATGAGTGGGTGAATGAATTAGAGTTTTAGCACTTTTATCCTTCTGTATTCATTTTGTATTATTTCATTTCTGCTTTTAAGTTGTAAATGGTTAAATGTAAGAACGATATAATTTTTCTACTATAATGCATAGACAGGGCTTTGCTCACATTAGTTGGTAAGTATTTATTGATGAATAGAAAATTCTTCAAATATTTTGAATTTGGGGGGATTCGAATAATAATAGCATGATAGAAATAGCCAATTAAAGGAAATGAGACATTTTTGAGGATGGAAGAAGATATTCCCTCAGCACCATTGAGAAATTTGCAAAATTATTTTCATGGAAATCAGCAACATCTCTTTCCTCTGCAGTATAATGTTAGTACATTGGCAAAAACATAGGAAAGAAAGACAGAGGGGAAGCTGCATATTGTATGTAGGGAACTAAAATCAACTTGGTATTGCTGGAGCATAAAGTTAAAGGCATAGATGGTTAGTTAAGAGACTGAAGGAGCCTGGGTTATAGAAGCTCTTTAGTACTATGTAAACGTGTAATAAATAGGGAAGCAAGATGGTCTTACTTGTGTTTTAGCTGGATTACTTTGGCAACGGTGTGGGGGATAGAATGTTGGACATGGTGATTGAGACATAGACATTTGAGAATTCTTTTGAGTTTCAGTATAGAAAGTTTATTAGCCTTCCCTTGCCTCTTATCCACAAGTATAATGGGTAAAGGCCAGCTCCTGAAAACGTGGTGGCTTTGGAAGATTTGATTTCATCAAAGGTAGTGGGAGTAGAGAGCCTGGGATGGTTGAAGTGGGTTGGACAATGTTCCTGATTTTTCTGTCTCTGTTCTACTGGATGCCTCTTAACCTAATGATCAGCCTAAAGGCTTTACCACCCCAGTTACTGATGGTGACCTATAGTCATGAGTATCAAAGGCAGCTGAATCTTGCAATGATTGTTACCTTCTTCGTTGCTGGTCTTAGCTGCTGTGTGATTCTCTGCTAAATTTGTTACCTAGCTTTGTATTTTCTTGATTAAATCCCTATGGTACCTTGGTAATTATTACTTTTCATTAGCAGGTGATGATTGTTTTTCATCATTAATATACCTACTTGAGGTTCCAAATAAGTTGAAAACTGGGGTTGTTGGATCAAGGCCTAGCCCTGGGTGAAGAAGAAAAAGCCCTCAAGGGAGAGTAGAGGCTAGATGTTATTAGGAGTAAGGACTTCCACAAAATGCAGTTAGTGAGACATAGTTGGCAACCTTTTGTTTTAGCTTTGAGCCTCATTATTAACTCCCAAAGATTCTTTCCTCTTCCCTTTACCACAGCCATGAACGCAATGGATATATAGTAAATGATTGAGGGGAGAAATTGACATCAACCTGAACCTTCTACTTCCATTTTCATTAGGTATATTTCATCCTTACCAATAATTGTTCCACCTCTAAAATCTTTGTTTTTTTTAAATGTAAGATTAAAAAAATATTTATTTTGAGAGAGAGTGAGCAAGCAAATCAGTGGGGGAGGTACAGAGGGAGAGAGAATCCCAAGCAGGCTCTGCGCTGTCAGCACACAACCTGATGTGGGGCTTGAACTCATGAACTGTGAGATCATGACCTGAGCCGAAACTAAGAGATGGAAGCTTAACTGACTGAGCCACCCAGGTGCCCCTAAAATCTTAGTTTTGATCTTACCACACTCTGACCTTCACATCATCCTCCATTTTTTCTATTTCACACTTCTTTTAGAATGTCCTCTTCAAAAATGGTTCAAGGTCTTTGGAACCTCTAGTTGATGTTTTTTTTTTTTTTTTTTAAATTTTTTTTTTTTTTAATTTTTGGGACAGAGAGAGACAGAGCATGAACGGGGGAGGGGCAGAGAGAGAGGGAGACACAGAATCGGAAGCAGGCTCCAGGCTCCGAGCCGTCAGCCCAGAGCCTGACGCGGGGCTCGAACTCACGGACCATGAGATCGTGACCTGGCTGAAGTTGGACGCTTAACCGACTGCGCCACCCAGGCGCCCCAGATGTTTTTTTTTTTAAACCATCTTTTCATTGTCAGTCACCTCATGCTTCGACTTCCCTCCTATTCAACTTAACATTTCATGGGCTATCATAATCATTCCTGTGCATGTACCTCCAGTTTTTTGCCATTTCCCCTTTCTGGCATATGTGCTTGACTAAATTCCAACCATCATTACACCAACTCTGGCTATTCTGCACCTGTGTCTAAGCAGCTGAATGTGGCTGGAGAAAAACATGACCATGGTGACATCCCAGTTTGTGATTAGGAACCTCAAAGAGTCTGTCAGCACTGCCACTCAGTCCTATGACATTTCCCTAGTCCATTCACTCTTAAATGATAGTTTAATTTTTCTCCTCAAATCTCCAAAACTCTCTTTGTTCTCTTTACTCTTAGTTGATATCCTTGTTTCCTGTTTAACTGAAGGGGAAAAAAATCCGAAGAGAACTTCCACAAGCTCCCATTATAAATTACCCAACCTACCTGTTTCTGTACCCATATTCCATGCCCTCTCTCCTATTGCTATGGATAATCTCTTCCTACTCTTACCAAGGACAACCTCTACATCAATTAACAGTTTTCTTCTTGAAATCATTCCTTCATACTCCTGAATCATTAGTTTTTCTTTTCTGTTGTATGCTCTGTATGTTTTGTTCTCATTAATATGGCTATAATATTTATATTATTTTCCATCTTAAAAAAATTTTATTAATCCTACACTGCTCCTTTTTTCATTTATTCTTTGATTCAACAGTTTTTTGTTTGTTTTCAGTACTCTTGGGATTACAGCAGTGGAAAAGGCAGGCCACAAACCCTGCTTTTATGAAGTGTCTATTCTAGTAGAGGGAATGTCATGTTTGATCTTAGCCAAAAGGCCAAGAAATTATAGTAGAGGGAACATCAGGTAATAAAATAAAATATGTACTATGTTATATGGTGATAAGTACTATGAAAAAATAAAGCAAGGAAGGGGGATAAAGAATGAAGGGGAGAGGGGCAGCTGGGTGGCTCAGTTGGTTAAGTGACTCTTGATTTCGGCTCAGGTCATGATCTCACAGTTCATGGGATCAAGCTCTGTGTTGGGTTCTATGTTGGCAGCATGGAGCCTTTTTGGGATTCTCTCTCTCTCTGCCTTTTTCCCTTGTTTTCTCTCTCAAAATAAATATTAAAAAAAAGAAGTTGGGCACCTGGGTGGCTTAGTTGGTTAAGCATCCGACTCTTGATTTCAGCTCGGGTCATGATCTCTGTTTGTGAGATCGAGCCCCACCTTGGGCTCTGTGCTGACATTGCAAAGCCTGCTTGAGATTTTCTCTTTTCCTTTTTCTCTGCCCTTCCTTCCCTCTCTCTCTTTCTTTCAAAATAAATAAACATTTAAAAAAAATTTTAAAAATAAAAATAAGGTAACACGTAGTCATTCCCTTCTTTTTATGCATGTCTTCTTTTTTTTCCACCTGGTACTGTTAACGTGTTTGCTGTTTATTGTCATCCTTCCACATTAGAATATATGGTTCATGAGGGCAGGAATTTGGGTCTGTTTTTCTCACTGCTATATTTCCAGCTTCTAAAATTGTGTATAGAACACTAATAATGAAGCAACAGAAAGACAAATAAAGAAACTGATCCCATTCACAATTGCACCAAGAAGCATAAAATACCTAGGAATAAATCTAACCAAAGATGTACAAGATCTGTATGCTGAAAACTATAGAAAGCTTTTGAAGGAAATTGAAGAAGATATAAAGAAATGGAAAAACATTCCGTGCTCATGGATTGGAAGTATAAATATTGTCAAAATGTCAATACTACCCAAAGCTATCTACACATTCAATGCAATCCCAATCAAAATTGCACCAGCATTCTTCTCGAAGCTAGAACAAGCAATCCTAAAATTCATATGAACCACAAAAGGCCCCGAATAGCCAAAGTAATTTTGAAGAAGACCAAAGCAGGAGGCATCACAATCCCAGACTTTAGCCTCTACTACAAAGCTGTAATCATCAAGACAGCATGGTATTGGCACAAAAACAGACACATAGACCAATGGAATAGAATAGAAACCCCAGAACTAGACCCACAAATGTATGGCCAACTAATCTTTGACAAAGCAGGAAAGAATATCCAATGGAAAAAAGTCTCTTTAACAAATGGTGCTGGGAGAACTGGACAGCAACATGCAGAAGGTTGAAACTAGACCACTTTCTCACACCATTCACAAAAATAAACTCAAAATGGATAAAGGACCTGAATGTGAGACAGGAAACCATCAAAACCCTAGAGGAGAAAGCAGGAAAAGACCTCTCTGACCTCAGCTGCAGCAATTTCTTACTTGACACATCCCCAAAGGCAAGGGAATTAAAAGCAAAAATGAACTATTGGGACCTCATGAAGATAAAAACCTTCTGCACAGTAAAGGAAACAACCAACAAAACTAAAAGGCAACCAACGGAATGGGAAAAGATATTTGCAAATGACATATCGGACAAAGGGCTAGTATCCAAAATCTGTAAAGAGCTCACCAAACTCCACACCCAAAAAACAAATAACCCAGTGAAGAAATGGGCAGAAAACATGAATAGACACTTCTCTAAAGAAGACATCCAGATGGCCAACAGGCACATGAACAGATGCTCAACATTGCTCCTCATCAGGGAAATACAAATCAAAACCACACTCAGATATCATCTCACGCCAGTCAGAGTGGCCGAAATGAACAAATCAGGAGACTATAGATGCTGGAGAGGATGTGGAGAAATGGGAACCCTCTTGCACTGTTGGTGGGAATGCAAACTGGTACAGCCACTCTGGAAAACAGTGTGGAGGTTCCTCAGAAAATTAAAAATAGACCTACCCTATGACCCAGCAGTAGCACTGCTAGGAATTTACCCAAGGGATACAGGAGTACTGATGCATAGGGGCACTTGTACCCCAATGTTTATAGCAGCACTCTCAACAATAGCCAAATTGTGGAAAAAGCCGAAATGTCCATCAACTGATGAATGGATAAAGAAATTGTGGTGTATGTACACAATGGAGTACTATGTGGCAATGAGAAAGAATGAAATATGGCCCTTTGTAGCAACGTGGATGGAACTGGAGAGTGTGATGCTAAGTGAAATAAGCCATACAGAGAAAGACAGATACCATATGTGTTCACTCTTATGTGGATCCTGAGAAACTTAACAGAAACCCATGGGGGAGGGGAAGGGAAAGGGAAAACAAAGAAAAAAAAGGTTAGAGTGGGAGAGAGAGCCAAAGCACAAGAGACTCTTAAAAACTGAGAACAAACTGAGGGTTGATGGGGGGTGGGAGGGAGGGGAGGGTAGGTGATGGGCATTGAAGAGGGCATCTTTTGGGATGAGCACTGGGTGTTGTATGGAAACTAATTTGACAATAAATTTCATATAATAAAATAAAATAAAATTGTGTATAGAAGGTACTCCCCAGATCAGGGAAGTTCTCAGCTATTATTTCTTCAAGTACACCTTTAGCACCTTTCCCTCTCTCTTCCTCCTCTGGAATACCAATTATGTGTAGATTATTTCTCTTTAGTGCATCACTTAGTTCTCTAATTTTCCCCTCATACTCCTGGATTTTTTTTCTCTCTCTTCTTCTCAGGTGCTTCTTTTTCCATAATTTTATCTTCTAGTTCCCCTATTCTCTCCTCTGCCTCTTCAATCCAAGCTGTGGTCGTTTCCATTTTATTTTGCAGCTCATTAATAGCATTTTTAGCTCCTCCTGGCTGTTCCTTAGTCCCTTGATCTCTGTAGCAATAGATTCTCTGCTGTCCTTTATACTGTTTTCAAGCCCAGCGATTAATTTTATGACTATCATTCTAAATTCACTTTCTGTTATATTGTTTAAATCTTTTTTTTTTTTTTTTTTTAACATTTTTTATTTATTTTTGGGACAGAGAGAGACAGAGCATGAACGGGGGAGGGGCAGAGAGAGAGGGAGACACAGAATCGGAAACAGGCTCCAGGCTCCGAGCCATCGGCCCAGAGCCTGACGCGGGGCTCGAACTCACGGACCGCGAGATCGTGACCTGGCTGAAGTCGGACGCTTAACCGACTGCGCCACCCAGGCGCCCCTGTTTAAATCTTTTTTGATCAGTTCGTTAGCTGTCGTTATTTCCTGGAGGTTTTTTTCAGGGGAATTCTTCCGTTTCGTCATTTTGGATGGTCCCTGGAGTGGTGCGGAACTGCAGGGCACTTCCCCAGTGCTGTCTTGAATAACTTGGGTTGGTGAGCGGGGCCACAGTCAGACCTGGTGTCTGCCCCCAGCCCACCGCTGGGGCCACAGTCAGACTGGTGTGTACCTTCTCTTCCCCTCTCCTAGGTGTGGGATTCACTGTGGGGTGGCGTGGCCCGTCTGGGCTACTTGCACACTGCTAGGCTTGTGGTGCTGGGGATCTGGCATATTAGCTGGGGTGGATCGGTAAGGTGCACGGGGGTGGGAGGGGTAGGCTCAGCTTGCTTTTCCTTCCGTTGTCCGCTTTAGGAGGGGCCCTGCGGCACCGGGAGGCAGTCAGACCCGCTGACGGAGGGATGGATCCACAGAAGCACAGCGTTGGGTGTTTGTGCAGTGCAAGCAAGTTCCCTGGCAGGAACTGGTTCCCTTTGGGATTTTGGCTGGGGACTGGGCTAGGGAGATGGCGCTGGTGAGCGCCTTTGTTCCCCGCCAAGCTGAGCTCTGTGGTCCGGGGCTCAACAACTCTCCTTCCCATTGTCCTCCAGCCCTCCTGTTCTCCGAGCAGATCTGTTAACTTATAACCTTCCAGATGTTAAGCCCCGCTTGCTGTCAGAACACGCTCTGTCCGGCCCCTCTGCTTTTGCAAGCCAGACTTGCTTGGCCGGCGGGCCGCCCCTCCACCCCGGCTACCTCCTGCCAGTCCGAGTAGTGCACACTGCCTCTCCGCCCTTCCTACCCTCTTCCGTGGGCCTCTTGTCTACACTTGGCTCCGGAGAATCTGTTCTGCTAGTCTTCTGGCGATTTTCTGGGTTATTTAGGCAGGTGTGGGTGGAATCTAATTGATCCGCAGGAGGCGGTGAGCCCAGCGTCCTCCTATGCCGCCATCTTCCCAGAAGCCCTTAAGTTTTATTTTAGAGAGAGCGAGTGAGTGAGCAAGTGAGGGAGAGTGGCAGAGGGAGGGAGGGGGAGAGAGAGAGAGAGAGAGAGAGAGAGAGGAAGAGTATCTCAAGCAGGCTCCATGTTCAGTGTGGAGCCTGATGTGGGGCTCGATCCCACAACCCTGGGATCTTGCCCTGAGCTGAAATCAAGAGATAGATGCTCAACCGATTGATCTACCTAAGCACCCCTAGCTGTCCCATTTTAACATTGCTACCAGCAATGTGCAAAGGTTCCAGTTTTACATGACCTTTCAACACTTATTATTTTGGATCAAAAAAATTTTTTAGCCATCTTGTGGATGTAAGTGATCTCTGATTGTACTTTTAAAATTTTTTTAAGTTTTTAAAATTATTTTTATTTCTTAAAGATTTTATTTTAAGTAATCTTTACACCCAGTGTGGGTTTGAACTTACAATCCCGAATCAAGAACCATATGCTCTCCTGACTGAACCAGCTAGGTGCCCTTTATTGTACTTGCTTATGTATGTATGTATGTATGTATGTATGTATGTATGTATGTAATCTCTACATCCAACATGGAACTTAAAGTCATGACCCCAAGATCAAGATCATTCTCTTCTGATTGAGCTAGACAGGCACCCCTCATTGTGCTTTTTGATTTGCATCTCCCTATAGGCTAATGATGTTGAGCATCTTTTTATGTGCTTGTTGACCATTTGTATATCTTTGTCATAGAAATGTTTATTCAGGTTCTTTGCCCATTTTTAAATTGGCTTGTTTGTTGTTGAGATGTAAGAGTTCTATATTTATTCTGGATACTAGGATATCTAGATATCTGATATCTGACATCTAGAATCTGATATCTTATCAGATATGATTTACAGGTATTTTCTCCCATTTGATAGGTTGTCTTTCATTTTTTTTTTTTTCTTTTTTTAAGATTTTATCTTTGGGTTGCCTGGGTGACTCAGTTGGTTGAGCATCCAACTGTTGATTTTGGCTCAGGTCATGATCTCATGGTCGCGAGAGCTCTGACTGAGCCAGCCAGGTGCCCCTGTCTTTTACTTTCTTGCTGGTGACCTTTGCACAAAAGTTTAATTTTGATGGAGTATAATTTACCTTTTTTGTTGTTGTTGTTGCTTGTGATTTTGGTCACATCTGAGAAACTATTGCCATAGCCAAGGTACCCATGAAGATTTACCCCTATGTTTTCGTCTAGGAGTTTTATATGGTTTTAGACCTTATGTTTAGGTGTTTGATCTGTTTTGAGCTATTTTTTGTATATGGTGTGAGGTAAGGGTCTAACTTTATTCTTTTGCATGTGGCTATCCAGTTCTAGCTATGCTTTTTCTTAATTCCTGAGACTGATCCATTTAAGTGAGCCTAACCCATTTATTTATTTTTAAAAAATTTTTAATGTTTTATTTATTTTTTAGAGAGAGGAGAGAAAGAACAAGTGAGCAAGCAGGTGAATAAGCAGAGAGAGAGGGAGACACAGAATCCGAAGCAGGCTCCAGGCCCTGAGCTGTCAGCACAGAGCCCGACGCTGGGCTCGAACTCACAAACTGCAAGATCATGACCTGAGCAGAAGTCGGACACTTAACTGACTGAGCCACCCAGGTGCCCCAGAGCCTAACCAGAGCCTCACTCTTTTGGGGTATGGGTGTGAACTTCTTTGGGCCAGTTATTTTCAGTCTTCAGGGCTAATGGAATTACCTGGAAGGCTTGTTAAAGCAAGGATGGCTGGGCCTGACACCCAGAGTTTCTGATTGAGTAGGGCCTGGAGTCTGCATTTCCAACAAGTTCCCAGGTGATGATGAAAGTGATGCTGCTGGTCTGGAGACCACACTTTGAGGATCAGAACCACTGCTTTAGGCAAAATAGAGTAAAAAAGTAATAAGTATCAGGGTTTTATTTTGCTTAGGTTTGTATTCCTAACATACTTTATGGAACATAGTAGATACTCAAATGTTGTTAAAGTGTTTAATTTTGAGAGAGAAAGAGAGAGAGCAGAGTGCGTTTGTGCTGAGCAGGGGAGGGGCAGAGAGAGAGGGAGACACAGAATCCAAAGCGGGCTCCAGGATCTGAGCTGTCAGTGTGAAGCCTGCTTGGGATTCTCTCTCTCTTTCTTTCTCTCTCTCTCTCTCTTTCTTTCTCTCTCTCTCTTTCTTTCTCTCTCTCTCTCTCTCTCTCTCTCTCTCTCTCTCTCTCGATTCGGGCTGGAACCCATGAACTGTGAGATTATGACCTGAGCTGAAGTCTGAAGCTTAAGTGACTAAGCAACCCAGGGACCCTGCTTTAGATTTTAAAGGAGTAAAATGTTATATTTAAAGGAGTAAAATGTTACAGTTACTTTTAGCATCCGTTCCCTCCCCACTATCATTCCTGAAAGAAACCACTGTTAAAGGTGGTGTGTATTTAAATGCTGCATTAATAAGGAAGAAAAACAATCCATTACTAAAGATATTTATAAGTAAGATGAAGCTGTATTTGTTTTTAACTTTTATATAAATTATATATTACTGTATAAATCTTTTTGCTCTTACTTTTTTAATTTAACATTGGTTTTTGTTTTAGTTTATTTTTGAGAGAGAGAGAGAGTGGGGGAGAGGCAGAGAGAGAGAGAAGGAGAGAGAGAATCCCAAGCAGGCTCCACACTGTCTGCACAGAGCCTGACATGGGGCTTGATCTCATGAAATGTGAGTTCTTGACCTGAGCCTAAATCAACATTTGGATGCGTAACCAACTAAGCTACCCAGACCCTGGTCAATATTTTTTTGAGAATTATCTATGTCATGGATCGGGAGACTTTTTCGGTAAAGGGGCAGATAATAAATATTTTAGGCTTTGTCATACTTTTTCATAACTACTCATTTCTGTTGTAGCATGATGGCATACCTATGATAATATGTAAATGAGTGAATGTGGCTATGTTCCAATAAAACTTTATGTATAGACACTGAAATTGGAATTTAATGTAACTTTTATATTTTTCATATTGAGAATATTTCATGAAATAATGTTCTTTTGATTTGTGTTCTAGCCATTTACAAAATGTAAAAACTACTTTTAGCTTTCTGACTGGACATAACAGGCTATGGTTAGGATTTGGCCTGCCAGCTGAAGTTTGCCAACCTTGATCTATGTTAATACATTTAAATCAGTTTCATTAATTTTTTTTAAAGTTTATTTATTTATTTTGAGAGAGAGAGAGAGAGAACAAGCAGGGGAGGGGCAGAGAGAGAGGGAGAGAGAGAATCCTAAACAGACTCTGTGCTGTCAGCATGGAGACTGATGTGGGGCTCGATCTCACGAACTGTGAGATCATGACCTGAGCTGAAATCAAGAGTAAGACACTTGGGGCACGGGTGGCTCGGTCGGTTGGGCGTCCAGCTTCAGCTCGGGTCATGATCTCACTGCTGGTGGGTTCGAGCCCCGTGTCGGGCTCTGTGCTGACAGCTCGGAGCCTGGAACCTGCTTCAGATTCTGTGTCTCCCCCTCTCTCTGCCCCTCCCATGCTTGTGCTCTGACTCTCTCTGTCTCTCAATAATGAATAAATGTTAAAAAAAAAAAAAAAAAAAAAGAGTAAGACACTTAACTGACTGAGCCACCCAGGCGCTCCAAATCAGTTTCATTAATTTTTAAAGGCTATATAGCATTCCTTTGAGTAAATGACAGTTTATCCATTCTTATAATAATGGACCCTTAAGTTATTTCCATTTTCCCTATTATAGTGCTGCAGTAAATATCCTTGTACTTATCTCCTTGTGCCCATGTACAGGAATTTCTCTTGCTGGATATTATTGCCAAATTGTTTTCTCCAGTGATTGTACCAATTTTTACTTTGACCAGTGATGTTTCTCTATGTCTTTGCCAACTCTTGGTTTTATCAGGTTATTACTTCTGGTAATTTGTTAGGTTTGGATGACTTGTCAGTGTTTTAAATATATTTCCCTAATTGCTAGTGAATTTTATTTATTATTTGGATTTATTGTCTTGTGACTTTCTTATCCATATACTTTCTTGTTTTTCTTATAACTCTTTCGTTTTATTTTTCTTATTGTTATGAGTTCTTTATTAATGTAATTTAAATATAATAGGAGAAAAAACAATTTGGACTAGGTGTGAATTCTCTCAGTAGCTTAGTAGATTTGAATATGAAATGAGGATAAGAATGTCTGCTTTGGGGGCACCTGGATGGCTCAGTCGATTAAGCATCTGGCTCTTGGTTTTGGCTCAGGTCATGATCTCATGGTTTGTGAGTTTGAGCCTGACATTGTGCTTTGTACCAACACTGTGGAGCCTACTTGGGATTCTCTCCCTCTCCCTCTCCCCCTTCTGTACTCTCTCTCTCTCTCTGAAAATAAATAAATAAACTTAAAAAAGTTTTTTAAAAAAGAATGTTTTGCAGTGTTGTTTTTGTTGTCAAATCAAGATTTAGAATTTCTCATTTGTACTGGATCTCACTAAATGTTTCTATGTTTATTATTGTGCTTGTTTTTTGTCACTGCTCTAACTATGTGTGGCAAAATATTCCCTTACTTTTGCAGCAGGCCACTTGTTTTGTGATTTTTTTTCCTTTCCTCTTTTTCTTTTTTAGCCTTTTTATTGTAAAATATAAGCAGCACAGAAAAGCAGTCAAAACAAATGTATAACTTAATGAATTGTAAGATGAACACCCTTACAAACTATTACCCAGATCAAGAAAAACAGTTTTGCCACCCATTCTATAAATGTGTCCCATCTCAATCATAGCCCCACCTTCCCTTCAAAAGTAATAACTGTCCTGACTTAAAAAGTAATAATTTGCTTGCATTTCCTTGTAAGTTTGCATCTAAAACATTACATTTTAGTCCTGCCCCTTTAAAAACATGAGATAGGGGTGCCTGGGTGGCTTAGTCCCTTGGGCATTGGACTTTTGATTTTGGCTCAGGTCATGGTCTCACAGGTTTAGGAGTTCGAGCTCCACTTTCAGCAGAGAGCCTGTTTGGGACTCTCTCCCTCTCTGCCCCTCCCTTGCTTGTGTTCTCCCTCTCTCTCAAAATAAATAAAAACACTAGATATGTTTATTTTTTTAAAGAGTATCCATTTTGAGAGAGAGCGTGTATGTGCATGCACCTGCGCACCCGTGTGAGCCCAAGCGGGGGAGGGTCACAGAGAGAGGGACAGAGAATCCCAACCAGGCTACCTACTGTCAGCACGGAGCTGGATGCGTGGGCTCTATCCCAGGAACAGTAAGATCATGACCTGACCCGAAATCAAGAGTCGGATGCTTAATCGACTGAGCCACCCAGGTGCCCCAACACAAGATATGTCTTAAATCTTTTTTAATCTGTAGCTTTCCCTTCCATGTCTTCCTTTTCCTTAAAATTTATACGTAGAAATATCTGGGGCATTTGACCTGTAGGTTTCCTACTATATAACCATGATGCATTTCAAAATGTTTCCGTATCCTTTGTATTTCCTGCAAATTACAACTGGATACAGAAGCTTCATCCAGCCTCAGGTTTAATTCCTTTGGCAAAATTATAGATGGTTGTGTGGTCTTTCAACAGTAGGTGTGTAATCTCTGCTGCTTACTCTTTGATTTTAGCAGTTTTGATGCTCAGTGCCAAGATTCAGTAATTGGGAGTTGCAAAATGGTGATACAATTCTATCATTTTGTTTTCAATTATTAAGTGGAATAACATTTGAGGAGATGCTTCCCCTCATCTACTATTTAGTTCCCAGTGGTATAGTACATGTAAGAAAGGCTTGATTCTTTCCTTTTAAGTTTGCCTGATTTTTAAGGTAATTAGTTCCCTGTCATCTTATTATTCATGTGGTTAGGCATTTAAACCTTTTTTTTTTAAGTTTATTTATTTATTTTTGAGAGAGACTGAGAGCTCAAGTGGGGAAGGGGCAGAGAAAGGGGCACAGAGGATCCGAAGCAGGCTTTCTGAGCCCAAGTCAGAGGCTTAACTGACTGATCCACCCCGGTCAGGCATTTAAATGTACAGCATCTGATGGTTTTCTTGTACTAATTGAATCTCAGATTGTCCTCTTGTCTAGAAACAATTGGTTTCTTAGTCTTTTGGACCTGATCCTAATAGTTTTGATAGTTTTTTTGCAATCTCATGGGTCAAACTGTTCCGGGCTCATTTTCCACCTTAGACCTGGAATTAGCTGTTTTTCTAAGAACTCTTGGTTTCTTTTAATGGGAAAAGGTATTTTAGAACAACTGCAAACTATATCTTAAGGATACTCTTTGCTATTATGTTGGTCATTGTTTCTAAACTTGTCAGTGGAGAGTTAAATACATAAACTACTTGTCAATTAACAGTGTATTTGCAAAGGACTACTCAGATTTTTAAAAAAACTTAATCTCCTGTATATTACATCAGTATTTTCTCTATTTCCTACCTCGAATCATATTCCCAAAGACTCACGGTGTGAAAGAATTAAGTATTGGAGAATGTTATCAAAAAGACATGACTGCAGATGGACCTGGGCTCTGGGAGGCTCCTCACCCCTCCCCTGTCCTTGGAAATAGGTTCCACTTGCCTTTCCTGCTCCCAGAGGCTTCTTCAAGGACATAGCCTTGAGATAGTGATGTAGGATTGAAAACACCTGCATGGTATACACGACTGCACCTAGTTAAGGCCTCTTTATAAACCATGATCTGGTGGGCAGGTGTGGAGATCTATTTGTCTTGCTGCTGCCCAAGGCAAGTCTTGTTATGTAAGTTTCCTTTGGTTATTAATACTGCCACCTACCAACTTGGAGTGGCCTGCCTCTTTCTTTTGTCTCTCCCTACCCCTGAAACAGGGGCCACTTTCAGATTACAGCCTGGAAGCTTCTGAGAGTGTTTTGAACCAACAATTAGAATATCCAGTAATTATGCATTTGCTTTGTCCTACATAAATATATGTCTCTAAAGGCAATTCTAATGTACTACCATAAATGATTAATGAGAACTGTTAAATTTTTTTTGTATATGCTGTCTCCACCTTCCCCTTCCATCTTGTGGTTGAAAATGTGTATCTACATTTTCTTTCTTTCTTTTTTTTTTTATTTATTTATTTTTGGGACAGAGAGAGACAGAGCATGAACAGGGGAGGGGCAGAGAGAGAGGGAGACACAGAATCGGAAGCAGGCTCCAGGCTCTGAGCCATCAGCCCAGAGCCCGACGCGGGGCTCGAACTCACGGACCGCGAGATCGTGACCTGGCTGAAGTCGGACGCTTAACCGACTGCGCCATCCAGGCGCCCCTACATTTTCAAATTATATAGCCATTATATACTGTACTCTCCCTTTGAATGTACATTTATTCATTTTACAAGTGACTGCATATTTAATGCTAATCACATGCTGATATTGCTCTAATTATTTTGATTGTGTAAATCTTGTTTTCTGGTAGATTCCTTAGGAAGGGCCTCTTGGAACAATATTCTCTGAATTATTTTTATATTGGTAACAGTTTTCCTGTGCCCTTTACCTTGAAGGTTAGTTATCCTGGATATAAAATCCTTGGCTCACATTGTCTTTCCTTGAGTATCATATATGCAACCCTGTTTTTCTTTCATGCATTGTTTTTCTGATTTTCTTTCATTTGTACATTTGAACATATTTAAGAAAGGGATTTAAAGTTTACTACTAGGTCTAAATGCTGGGTTTCCTCAGACGTGGTTTCTGTTATTTTGATTCTTTGAATGGTCCATACTTTCTCATTTCTTTGTAGGTCTTGTGATTTTTTTGTTGTTGTTGAAAAATGGACATTTGAATATTGATAACTCTGGAAATCACTTCCCCTTTCTCCAGAGTTTGTTGTTTTAGGTTGTTGAAGGCTGTAGTTGTCCATTTTTCTAGTGAGTTTTCCCAACATTTATTTTTTATTTATTTTTGCAGAAATTATATTCCTTGGTCTGTGTATACTGTGGTACTGTACTGTGGTACTGAAGTCTCTGTTCCTTAGCTTGTGTTTAGATAGAGATTTCCTTGATCACCAGAATCTAAATAAACAAACCTACCTCCTATAGGGTCTTTGCAAACCACTCTCCTATATGGACTTTTTGTTTAGCTAGACTTATAGTGAGCATAGGGATCAGCCTGAAATGAAAGCTTAGAGTCTTTTCAGGTCTTTCTTGAGCATGCATTTTGCGTTGCACTTTCTATTATTATTATTTTTTTAAGTGTATTTATTTAAGTAATCTCTACAGTCAATGTGGGGCTTGAGTTTACAGCCCTGAAATGAAAGGCCTAAGCTCTTCCGACTGAGCCAGGTGCCCCTACCTTGGACTTTCTAAATTACCCTATTTTGATTGTACACATTTTCCAAAGAAACTCTCCCTTTTTCCTCCCAGGCTTTAGGCAGTCTGTTTTATGTCTCACCTTTAATCTTTTGGTCCACGTGGCTCTGGGTGGTCGGATCACCTTACAGTGTTTTTGAGCAAAGCCTCCTGCTTTTCTGCCTTGAGCAGATTCTGAGTTAGGTGAAATAAAGGAGTGCCTTGTGTCAGTCTTTCTGGCAGCCCCCAGACAAGTGAGAACAGCTATAAACAATAATTTGCAAACAAGATTTGTTCTGCTCCTTCTAGAATCGGGGACCAAGGTCCCGCACTAGGACCACCAGCTGATGTCTTCACACTGCTTTAACATCAAGAAGTGGGTGGGCAGGGGCACATAAAAATGCCACAAAGCATTCCTACCATTTTTAAGTTTACTTCTTGATTCAGCATTTTCTTGACTGTAAACCTTTGACTGTTTTCCAGAATTCTGACAAAGGTGGTTCTGATAGTTTCTGCTTGTTTTCCAGTTGTTTCTCTGGGGAGATGTTAGCTTGCAACTGTGCGGTTTTGTTTTGCTTTGTTTTGTTTTAGAGAGAGAGAGAGCACGTGCATGAGTGGGGGAGAGGGAGAGAGAGAATACCAAATAGGTTCCATGTGCAGCATGGAGCCTGATGAGGGACTTGATCCAACGACTCTGGGATCATGACCAGAGCTGAAATCAGTTAGACACTCAACTGACTGAGGCACCCAGGCGCCCCCCCCCCCCCCCCCCCGCCTTTTTTTTTTGTGCTGACATTACTTCTCATTTGGTTTTAATTTTTGTTTCCCTAATGATAAATCATATTGATGATGGTTTTGTATATTCTTTTGCCGTAGTTGCCTCTTGTTTGTTGAAGTGTCTGTTCAGTCTTTTTTTCATTTTTAATTGGCTTGTGTGTTATTGAATTGTGTAAGACCTTTCTATATAGTGAATGCCAGTCCTTTCTAACATGTGTTTTGCAAATGATTTTTCCTTGTGTGTGATTTGTTTTCATTTTTTTAAACAGTATCTTTTGAAGAGGAGCAGTTTTTAAATTTGGTGAAGTCCAATTTATAACTTTGTTCTTTTTAAACTTGTGTTTTGTATCTTATCTACGAACTCTAAAACTTACAAAAATTTACTCTTAAGTTTTATTGTTTTAGGTTTTACAGTTTGATTCATGATCCATTTAGAGTTAATTTATGTCTGTGTTTGATATGCTTGGGGTATGGGTCAAAGTTCATTATAGATAGATAATCAAGCAAAGGTTTTTTGATAGGGATTAAGAGGATGGACTTTGATTAGTGTGGCACCTGGATTTGACTCTCGTTGGGTAGATGAGGAAGAATCTGCCACGAGGTATAGAATTCTCTTTACCTACTGGATTACCAGTCATTTGGGATAAGACAACTCCCAATGAGAGTTAATCCAGGTTTTTAGTCTGGTACAAATGTTTTTAGTTGTGTAGACTTCAGTTTTTCAGCTGTGAATCCTTTCCTTTGAATCCTATCCTAATAGCATAGTACAGTGTAAGCACAACACTAGCATTGTGGGTAAAGTTAGTGTGAGATTTGCTTTGGTATTGTGGAGGAGGGAGATGGTTTTGAGCCAAAAGAGAGAAGTCTCTGTGAGGGCTCCCAGGGCAACAAGCAAAATGGGCACAACTCAGTACTCATAATTAAAAAAGAAAGCAAGAAGCTCCTAGAGTTGGGAAGAAAATGTAGAGATTGTGTAGTCAAGCAATTTTCAGCCCTTTTTTTTTGGACAGTTGGACTTTACCTGGCATATGTTAGATATGTTATTGTTATAATGTTATATAAATAAATGTAGGTTATGTGTAATTTCTGGGATGCTTGCTATAATTCTGCCTTTTAAAATTTTCACTGAAGAATGTTGTAATACAGGTGAATTGACTTTATTGTAGAGTTTACCAAGAACCTGCTTTCATTTAATTAAAGTGGTTGCAAACTTGAGTACTTTATTTAAATTTTAAGTAATTTGTGATACAGTCCTCACAACTGATTGGTATATTTGTGTGTTGGTGGGATCATGTTGAAAGTTTTTGACCTAGTCTGGTGGTTCTCAAACTTTCATGTGCTTCAGAATCACCTGGAGGGCTTGCTAAAACATGGATTGCTGGTCCCCTCTGTCAGAATTTCTGATTTTGTAGGTCTGAGGTGAAGCCTGAGATTTTGCATTTTTTAGCAAGGTCACAGGTCATGCTGGTGCTGTTGGTATGGGGGACCACATTTTGAGAATTACTGCTTTAGGTCAGCTTTCACCTTTTTCAGTATTTCTGGTGGCACAGTCCATTCCTTTTTAAGGTGGCCTGTTGACTGTTAGATAGCTCTTCCTTCTTCTTCTTCTTCTTCTTCTTCTTCTTCTTCTTCTTCTTCTTCTTCTTCTTCTTCTTCTTCTTCTTCTTTTAAAGTTTATTTATTTTGAGAGAGAGAATTTGAGAGTGGGAAAGAGGCAGAGAGAGAGAGGGAGAGAGAGAGAATCCCAAGCGGGCTCTGTGCTGTCAGCTCGGTGCCTGATGCAGGGCTTGAACTCACAAACTGTGAGATCATGACCTGAGCCGAAATAAAGAGTTGGGACAGTTAGCCAACTGAGCCACCCAGGCGCCCCTAGACAGCTCTTCCTTCTAACTAAACCTATTTTATCTGTTAATTTCATCCATTAGTTCTAATTCTGTCCTCAGAAGTTAGAAATTTCCTGTAATGTAAGAAATAGCACTCATGTAGAGAGTTACTCATGTCTCTTGTTTTCTTTCTTTCAGGTTAAATGTTTATAGTTCCCCTAATAGTTATTGGAAAAGTACTATGATCTGTAGTTAATGCTAGTATTTACTATTGTCAGAGCAGTGTTTTATTTGTAAATTGTTTCTCCTTCTGTATTCCCTGTCTTGATAAGCATACTACCCAAGCCAGAAGCCTCTAAGTCTTCCTAGACTCTTTCCCCTCCTTAACTCCCTAATTTGCTTAAGAATCATTTGATTGTAAACACTATAAAAACCAATTTAATCTAGTTTGAGCCGAAAGGAAGAGTTTAAAGGGTATAATGGATCCCATAGAACCTGAAAACATGCAGCTTGGATGGATCTCGTAAGTGACTAGAATGGAAACTAGAGAACTATATGAAGTTATTATGGAAATTAGTAAGGAAGTTCTACCTCCTATATACTTTTTCTTTCTCTGTTGGATTATATGTGATTTTGTATTATTTGCTTCATTCTATCCTGTCCCTTAATGACTTCTTGGGTAAATTTAGTTTTAAAAAGTCCAGGCTAGTTGATTCCATTCATATAAAGATTTCGTATTTATTAATTTTTTTAAAAAAGTTTGTTTATTTTTGAGAGAGAGTGTGAGCAGGGGAGGGGCAAAATTAGAATGAGAGGGAGAGCAAGAATCCTAACCAGGCTCCATATTGTCAGCACAGAGCCTGAGTGAGGCAGGGCTTGATCCTACGAACCCTGAGATCATGACCTGAGCTGAAATCCAGAGTCAGATGATTAAACGACTGAGTCACCCAGGTGCCCCAAGTTTTTCACTTTATATAATCTATTCTGTTGGAAGCCTAGTGCTTGGAAGGGAACACAGTGGGCTTTTTGGGGTGCTTGGTTATGTCTTTTTTTTTTTTTTTTTTTAATATATATCTTGATGCAGGTTACATAGGTATGTTTAATTTGTGAAAATTCATTGAGTTATATGCTTGGATATGTGTACTTTTCTGAAATGACTAATATACTTCAGTAAAAAGAAAAAAAAGACATACTAATTTAAAAGTTAAATTTCAGGGGCTCCTGGCTTGCTCAGTTGGTGGAAATGTGACTCTTGATCTCGGGGTTCTGAGTTTGAGCCCCACATTGGGTGTAGAGATTACTTAAAAATAAAATTGTTTAAAAATTAAATTTCTTATCCAATTTAATTTATATTTGCTTCCCTTTGCAAGGTTTTGACAGGTGAGACTTGGAATAAGAAGGGATGTGATATACTTTTATTTGTTTTTTTCTGTTTTCTGGCTTTTTTTTTTCTCCATGGTATATTATGATAGGGAATAGGGAGATTGAAAAGGCTAGGACTTGCTCTTAATTGGTGCTGCTCTAGTCCTGTATTCGTTGTTCCTTTTCTGGCTAAGACTAATTGTTCATCCATACAGTGTAGCAGGCATCCCAGTGCTGGCTTCCTGATGTAGTTGGTTTGTAAGTTATTTTGGGGATGAGTCCTTTCCCTCTCCCTATTGTCTTCATTTAGGATATTACTTCAGCTTGATATCTTCCAATGCTTCCTTACTCCACCTAAAGCTGCATGCTGGGGTATTGCCTCTGTGAGTGGCCGGCCTTTTTTGGTTGGTTATCAGCATTAGTGCCCAAACCCTGCTTCCTTCCATGCTTTCTCCTTGATGCATAGGTAGTATTTCATCCTTAACACACCCGATGGTGGGAATATACAGTGCTATCTTGCTGTCTTCTCTTTTTGTATTAGTTACTGCTTCCAGTTTCCCTTTCTCCCTGCTAACTTCTGTTATAGTTATCTTGACACACCATTTGCTTTAATGATACAGTGCCTAAATATCCCTCTTCATCATTTTATCCATTTACTACCAATTTAAAAATACTGTTTCCTTGTTTCTTTATTTTATTTTTATTTAACTTACTCTTTTTTTTTTTTTTTTTTTAATTTTTTTTTTCAACGTTTTTTATTTATTTTTGGGACAGAGAGACACAGAGCATGAACGGGGGAGGGGCAGAGAGAGAGGGAGACACAGAATTGGAAACAGGCTCCAGGCTCCGAGCTGTCAGCACAGAGCCCGACGCGGGGCTCGAACTCACAGACGCTAGATCGTGACCTGGCTGAAGTCGGCCGCTTAACCGACTGCGCCACCCAGGCGCCCCTAACTTACTCTTATTTTTATTTTTATTTAACTGTTATTTTTATTTAACTTTTTTTATTTTGGGGCATTTGTAAATTATATTCTGGATAGGCACCACCAACCAGTATTATGTTTGTGAACATGTTTGTGAACCCACCAATCACAGTGTATGACCTTATAGGTTTTTATTTTTTTTAAATCTGAAGAAGGTTGGCATTTTCCCATTCTCCCCGCCCTGTGGCTTTTACTAGTTGTTTGAGTCTTATTCTTCACATGGCAGGTAACATAGATTGTAGTTATTTCTTATGTTTCTCATTTTGTCTTTGTCCTGTCCATATCACTTTGATGTGCTAATTACCTGTATTTGTTTTAGTTTCTTTCATTGAAATGTGAAAGATATGTCTCATTTGCCTTATTTTTTTAAAAATAGTTTCTCTTTCAATGCTGCCAATGAGGTGGATGTTTGCTTCAAAATGTCTGAATCTTGAAGAGAGTTGACATTGCTTACTGAGTGAAGAGGAACAGGCATTGGGATGGAGCAGGATGAGCTGGATTAAAATACAGACAAATGGGAGGAGGCTCTGTCAATGTTTCATATTATCTGTATTTTCTTCGTGGTACTTTAAAAATTTTTCAAAAAATTTTTGAGAGTGTGTGTGAGCTGGGGAGGGGACAGAGGGAGAGAGAGAGAGAATCCCAAGCAGGCTCCATGCCCAGTGTGGAGCCTCACGTGGGACTCTATTCCATGACCCTGCGATCATGCCCTGAGCCGAAATCAAGAGTTGGATGGTCAACTGACTGACCACCCAGGCACCCCTCTCCATAGTACTATTATGCTTTTTCATTGAAACATGTATTCAGCTCCTATTTGACCTATAAAGAAATCTCTATATCTTATTTTAGCATTAATTGAATGTTAGAGGCATTTCTAACCTTGTATATCAGGTAAAGGAAGGTCTGCTATTTATGTTTTTTTTAAAAACTAAAATATGCTTTTCTTTACTGGATATATAGGAAGAGTGAATAGAAGGAGGAAAATAAATAAACATAACTAGACATGTACTCATTATGAATAATACATCCTGTCAAAATGTCTTAACGTGCCATCTTGTGAGCCTTCTCCCCCGTTTTTTCTTTGGCATTTTATTATTTATTTATTTATTTTTATTTATTTTATTTTTTAAAGTTTATTTACTTAGAGAGTGTGAGTGGGGGAGGGGCAGAGAGAGAGGGGAAGAGGGAGAATCTCAAGCAGGCTCCACCCCACCAGCGCAGAGCCTGATGCGGGGCTTGAACCCAGAAACAGTGGGATCATGACCTGAGCCGAAGTCAAGAGTCGGATGCTTAACCGACTGAGCCACCTAAGCATCCCTTCATTTGCATTTATAATCAGTGTCCTGTAGCCTTCATAGCATACCCAAATAGCTTTTACTAAGAAATATGTTTTTGGCTTTAGCTATTGATCAGGAAGTATAAAATGCTGGCACTATTTAACTGTAATGAATGATTAATATAAAGTCCTTATACTTTCAGAAAAGACCTTAAAGACTTTATATTTTACCTTTTTTTCTTTGAAGGAAAAAACTGGACTTAGTCCCCTGCTTTTCAGGAAGCTCAGTAATCCTGACCTGTTTTCATCCACTGGAAAAGCTAAACTTCAACGACAACTTAGTCAGGATGACTGTAAGTTGCGGAGAGGAAGCCTGGCCAGTTCTCTGTCAGGTGAGTAGCTAAATTTTTTTTTTTTTTTTAAAGATTTTATTTATTTATTTTGAGAGAGAGAGAGGGAGAATCCCAGGCAGGCTCTGCACGACTGGTGCAGAGCTCCAAGTGGGTCTCAAATTCATGAAGTGTGAGATCATGACTTGAGTCATATGCTTAACCAACTGAACCTCCCAGGAGCCTCTCTAAATTTGTTTTTTAAGAAATATGGGACTGTGTTGTCAATATTTAACAGTATATCAGTTGACTTGTCATCTTCTCTGGTGGTAGTTTTGTATAAAACACTCAAGGGTAAGGCTGTCTTCCTCTCTTTACTAGTTCCTGGTGGTGTCTCTGAATGGTAGCCTCCTGGGCCTCTTAGTTATCTCCTAGTTGACCACTGTCACTGGTTATTCTCTTTGAATTTGACTTCTGCTTTCTGCTCATTTCTGTAGACTTTACATCCTTTGCTTCTTCTGATTTTCTTTCTTTCTTTCTTTCTTTCTTTCTTTCTTTCTTTCTTTCTTTCTTTCTTTCTTTCTTTCTTTCTTTTTTTAAGTTTACTTATTTTGAGAGAGAGAATGGGGAAGGGGCAATGAGAGAGGGAGAGAGAAAATCCCAAGCAGGCTCTGCACTGCCAGTGCAGAGCCCGATGTGGGGCTTCAACTCATGAACTGCTGTATCATGACCTGAGCCAAAACCGAGAGTCAGATGTTTATCTGACTGAGCCATCCAGGCACTCCTTTCGATTTTCTGCCCCGACCCCCATTTTCAAAATCCTTTCCAAAGCCGGTAGTGCCTCCCTACCTTCCCCATTGAAAAGTCTTTAAAAAATTCAAGAGGAGGGGCGCCTGGGTGGCGCAGTCGGTTAAGCGTCCGACTTCAGCCAGGTCACGATCTCGCGGTCCGTGAGTTCGAGCCCCGCGTCAGGCTCTGGGCTGATGGCTCGGAGCCTGGAGCCTGTTTCCGATTCTGTGTCTCCCTCTCTCTCTGCCCCTCCCCCGTTCATGCTCTCTCTCTGTCCCAAAAATAAATAAAAAACGTTGAAAAAAAAAAAAAAAATTCAAGAGGAAGAAATGATACAAGGAAGTTATAGTCCAAGTGGGAAACCATTAAAATGTGACATAATTTTAAGAAATCAATAGAATATTAAAAGAGAATCTGGCCTCAGCTAAAAATACTAGATTAATAGAGAAGAAACCCCACCATACTTCTTGGCCTAATAGTAAATGGTTTTAAATTTCTTTTTATTTTCGCCCCATTTCAGGGCTATTTTCTTGGCTTTATCTTTGCACTTTTTTATTGGAATTGTTATTTTGCCAGGCATGTATTTAATCACATAAAGCCATTTTTTTGGTTCTTTTCATAGCAGAATGCTATGAATATAAGGATGTGTTACCTTCTCAATTTTGTATGAGTAAACAGAATTTTGAGTTTTGTATCAAAATTTTTTTTAAAGTTTTGTTTCTGAATCAGCTCTTTCTTTTGAGCACCTAACAACCAGAATCCATCACTCTGCTCTGAGATCCCATATCCCTTCTATCCTGTGAGGGGATTGTCTGGCTGCTGGGTGGTACAATATGGGAATGTGGTTGTGTTTGCCTATAGATTTTCAGTTAATCTGAGTTCAGCTTTATGTCTTAACTTTATATCTTCTTTAGTATCTTGTATCTCTGAATACTGAACTTATCTGAGATTTTGCAGGGTAGCCTCATATGTGATTTAACTGCAATTTCCTTTATGCTTATTATACCGTATGTCTTTCTTTGCCCAGTTCCATTGGTTATGATTCACCTATCTGCTTTAGATTTTCCCCAAATTTTATTCATTTCCTTAGTCAATCCCCCTCCCTCATTATAGCCTTTGTTTGTATATTTTACTTCTTTATTTTCATTTACTGTCCTTGGTGACCAAAGATAAAAGTATGTCCTCAGTCAGCCATCTTTAACTGGGATTATTTTACACATTAGCCTTTTGAATCCTTGTAAGAATAATTATAATTTTTAAGTTTTCTTCTGAGTTCTTTCTTTACTAAAAGGCCAGTTGCTCCATTTGTTCATATTGTTCCTTCTTACGTTGTTTGTTTTCCTCAAATTCTTGGCAAACCTTGGTATGCTTCAAGCCCAGACTTGTATATATCCAAATGGGTTTCTTTTGCAAATGTATAAGCCTTTCCCCAGTAAGCCCTTATTTTGAAGGGAGATAGGGCTATGATACTAGCCTTTGTATATGTGGATAGGGTAAGTCAATGATCTCTTTCCTTTAGAATATATAGATGAGGAGTAGGCAGGTCATCTGGAGAACATGGCAACATTTGCAGAAGGAAGGAAAGAAGGCAGGCAGTCTCTACTCTGGCCTTATGGAAGTTTTGAATAGAAAACCATTCTTTTTGTAGAGGGTTTTATGGAAAGGCTTTTTGGTAAAGCATACATTTGAGAACAGGCTTGAAAGATAACTAGATTTTTAAAAAACATTGCATGTTTCTGATTAAAAAAGTAAATATACCATAGGGTACCTGGGTGGCTTAGTTGGTTGAGTCTCCAATTCTTGATTTCAGCTCAGGTCATGATCTCATGGTTTGTGGGATTGAGCCCTGTGTTGATCTCTGTGCTGAGCATGGAGCCTGTTTGGGCTTCTCTTTTTCTCTCCCTCTGCCCTTCCCCAGTTTATACACACACACACACACACACACACACACACTCTCTCTCTCTCTCTCTCTCTCTCTCTCTCTGTCTCTCTCAAAATAAAATAAATCTTTAAAAAAAAGTAGATATACCAGTAATAAAAAATTTGTGTTCAAAGACCTGCATTATTATCAAAGTGAAAAGTTCTTCTTAGTCTTCTATCTCCCTCTCTCCAACTATTTATATATGCTCCATTATATTTAAATATATATTTAAAAATTTATGTAAATATACATAAACTTTTTTATTTTAAAAATCAAAATTGGAATCGTATGCCACATATTTCCTTTCTGCTTTTTATACTCAACAGGAAATGTTGAACATTTTTCTCTTGACTGCATGTTGAGGTGCCTCATTATTATTTAAAAAAATTTTTTTTAACGTTTATTTATTTTTGAGAGACAGAGACCGAGTGCAAGCAGGGTAGGGGCAGAGAGAGGGAGACATGGAATGTGAAGCAGGTTCCAGGCTCTGAGCTGTCAGCACAAAGCCTGATGCGGGGACTTGAACTCATGAACCGCAAGATCACGACCTGAGCTGAAGTTGGACACTAAGCTGACTGAGCCACCCAGGCGCCCCAAGGTGCCTCATTTAATGGGTTTAGTATTTCATTATGTGGAGATATTATAATTTCTTTAAACTATAATGAACGTTTATCTTATTTCCAGTTTTATCCTGGTGAGCATTGCTAAGGTGAGCATTCTGGACTGTTATTTTTTTCATTTTACTGTATTCCTACAAGTGGAATGCTGGATTCAAACATTTGAGTTAAAATTTTAATAAGTTTTGCTAAATTGCCCTCCAAATAATTTGCATCATATTTTGTTGCAATAAAAGGATATGTTGTAGCAAAAACAAAACTAAAAACTCCTTTTGCTCACACCTTTATTACAGCAGGTATTTCCATGTTGAATAGGATTTTGCTAGGAAGAAGAAGAATTTTCAAGTGAATTGGGTGATCAGGATAAAGCCAGGTGAAAATGCAGGGCATACGTGAAGTTGAGTGAGCAAATGGGTGTGGAAAAGAGTTGGAGATGAGGCCAGGAAGATAATCTGGATTTATTGAGGATCTCTTTAGGGTTTTGTTTGTTTGTTTGTTTGTTTGTTTTTGCTTTTTTAAGTAGGCTTCATGACCAGCTCAGAGCCCAGTGTGGGGCTTGAACTCACATGACCGTGAGTACAAGACTTGAACTGATGTCAAGAGTCAGACACTTAACCAATGGAACCATCCAGTCACACCAAGGATCTCTTTAGTTTTTTAAAAGTTTGGCTAGTTATTTTAAACAGTAAGGAGTCATCAGAAATATTTTAAGGCGGGGAATGATATCACATTTGTTTTGGTTAAATAACTAGCAGCAATGTGAAGAACATTATGAAGGAAGAGGTTGAAATGGGACTTGCACTTGAATTGGAAAGTCATTGCAATTCTAGATACTCAGTCTTTGTAAGTGACTTTCTTGTATTCTTTCATTGGGATTAAGGCAGTCAGTCATCCTGGACTGAACACATGGAGTCTAGACAGAGCATTATAGATCCAGTGTTTGTCTTCTGGAAACCGAGGGACCAAACTTGTCTAGGAGAAGCTGCCTGCTTCACTCATGTTGCATTGAGTTGGTGAGAAACTAAGTAGCATGGAAGAGACTGGAAAACTCCTGGCTTGCTAGGTTGGATGTCTGGGTTGGGGGCTGGCATGGTGGTGGATATTACAGAGAATTTTATTGTATTTTTTTAATGTTTGTTTATGTATTTTGAGAGAGAAAGAACGTGTGTGTGAGAGAGGCAGAGTGAGAATCCCGAGCAGGCTCTGCACTGTCAGCACAGAGCCTGATGTGGGGCTTGAACCCATGAACTGTGAGACATGACCTGAGCTGAATGAAGTTGGACACTTAACCGACTGAGCCACCCAGGCACCCTGGAATCTTTTTAACAGTGTATTTATTTTTGAGAGAGAAAGAGAGAGAGAGAGAGAGAGAAGACGGAGAAAGGGAGAGAGAGGATCCCAAATAGGCTCCATGCTGTCAGTGCAGAGCCCGACACGGGGCTTGAACCCACGAATAGTGAGATCATGACCTGAGCCGAAATCAAGAGTCAGATGCTAACCAACTGAGCCACCCAGGGACCCCAAGGCAGTTGGAATTTTTAAAGGGCTACAGATTCTAAAATGGGTATGGCAGAACTTCATTTTGTTTTGAATTGGTATACTTTTATCCACTTGATATCAGTGTGTATTTTCACTTGTTAATTAATAAATAATTACAAGTATATTTTCTGAACCTTGTGTTTAAAGGTAAGCAGCTGCTCCCCTTGTCCAGCAGTGTACATAGCAGTGTGGGACAGGTGACTTGGCAGTCTTCAGGAGAAGCATCAAACCTGGTTCGAATGAGGAACCAGTCTCTTGGACAATCTGCACCTTCTCTTACTGCCAGCTTGGTAAGTGTCAGTAAAGATGGTCCCTTGCTTTATGAACAAATTCTTGATTGTCATTTGTCATGGCCACATTTATTATTTTTCTTTCTAGGATTTAGATAGTTTAATTTTTCAAAGTGAAGTATAGAAAGAGTGGAATTTAATGGAATATATTCTGATTGCTCTCTTATGCTATCACTGGTACTGATCATGTAGGGAGAGTCAAGAAGAAGATTCAATGTGATTGAATGAATGCATTTTTCTGGGAGAGAGCATTCTTCTAGACAGGATTCTTTTTTTTTTTTTTTAAAGGTTTTATTTTTTATATATTTTTAAATGTTTATTTTTGAGAGAGAGAGACACACACACACATTGCCAGCAGGGGAGGGGCAGATAGGGAGACACAGAATCCGAAGCAGGCTCCAGGCTTTGAGCTGTCAGCACAGAGCCTGATGCAGGGTTCAAACTCACGAACTGCGAGATCATGACCTGAGCTGAAGTAGGACCTTTAACTGACCTAGCCACCCAGATACCCCCTTATAAACAGGATTCTTTTTTTTTTTTTTTTTTTTTTTTAATTTTTTTTTCAACGTTTTTTATTTATTTTTGGGACAGAGAGAGACAGAGCATGAACGGGGGAGGGGCAGAGAGAGAGGGAGACACAGAATCGGAAACAGGCTCCAGGCTCCGAGCCATCGGCCCAGAGCCTGACGCGGGGCTCGAACTCACGGACCGCGAGATCGTGACCTGGCTGAAGTCGGACGCTTAACCGACTGCGCCACCCAGGCGCCCCTAAACAGGATTCTTAACCTTGTGAAGTTAGATTGCTTCTGTGTATAGCTCTTTGATATACATATTTAGTACATGAGGATAGGATAAGGTACTGGGCACTTCAGTATATCCTGGATGAAAGAGTGAGCCTTTTCTTTGTCTAGGATTTGTATGATAGACGGGATCTAACAAAAGTTAAGCTGTGTAGTCTGGGCAGTTTTTTCGCCTGTGATTGCATCTTCTACTCTTTTACCTTTAGTGCCTCTGCTTTTTTACTGAAGGTACTCCTTGACTTCCTGCTGAAATCACACTCTTCCCTCTTTCTAAAGGACAAAGCACACTAGTAATTTTCAGGGTACAATAACAGACACTTGTTCTCATTAAAATGTAATCTCACCTGTTCTTCAGGATTATAAATCTTGGGCACATATGGATTAGAAAGCTTTGTCCATTTGTCCATCCTGGGAAGTGAGGATAGGGGAAGAAGTCTTTTTATAGCAACTGGGAAATTAATTTTTGGGTCAGATTTCCTTTTGACCTGAAGTTTGTGACTCTTAAACTACAGGGAGAATCAGGAATTTTTCCTGCTACCTAACTTTTTATTTTGAAATTTTCAAATACAATGAATACCCATATAAACTGACTTAGGTTGACTGATTTGTTTGTAACTTTATATTTGTTTTATCTGTGTGTATTTATGTATATTTTTTCCTGAAACAATTCAAAGCAAGTTACAGACCTTATGTGCCTCACCCTTAAAAGTATTTTTTGTAAGCTCAAGGATAGTCTCCTAAGTAACAATATATTATCAGATACAAGAAGTTTAACATCAGTTTAATAATATCATCTAATATAAAGACCATATTCAAATTTTTTCACTTGTTCTCAACATGTCTATTAAAAGCCTCACGTTGTCTTCCTTTTAACCTCTGGAATGTAAAAAAATATATATATAAATCCATACACTATCATAAAGATTTTGATCCAGTGGGACTGGGGTGGTCCCAGGGATCTGTATTTTCTTTAAAGCATTACAACTCATTCTAATATGTACCCTTTTGAGAACTATTGCCACTAAAATTGAATGTTTTATTTTAAGGTATTGTGTTGCATAGGGAATTCCTGGACTGAGGTTGTTGGAGTCCTAGCCTAGCCCAACTGAAGTAGAGAGTATTCCTGAATTACTTTTTCTTTTTAAAAGCTTATTGAGATATAATTCACATATGATACAATTTATCCATTTAAACTGTACTATTCAGTGACTTTTAGTATATTTACAGATATATGCAGCTATCACTGTGGTCAAATTTAGAACATTGTCATCACTTCAGAAAGAATCCCCAGACCCTTTAGCTGTCACCTCTTTATCCTCCCTTTCCCCCAACCCTATGTAACCAGTAATCTACTTTCTGCCTCTGTACACTTGCCTATTCTGTACATTTCATATAAATTGAGTCATACAATATATGGCCTTTTGTGATGGCTTCTTTCAGTGAGCATGACTTTTTAAAAAATATTTATTTTTGAGAGAGAGAGGTGGGGGAGGAGCAGAGAGAAAGGGAGATAGAATTGAAGTAGGCCCTGTGCTATCATTACAGAGCTGGATGCAGGGCTCAAACTCAGAAACTGCGAGATCATGATCTGAGCCGAAGTCAGACGCTTAACTGACTGAGCCACCCAGGCGCCCCTGGCGTGATTTTTTTTTTTTAATGTTGTATTTACTTATTTTTTTTTAAATTTTTTTTTTTCAACGTTTTTTATTTATTTTTGGGACAGAGAGAGACAGAGCATGAACGGGGGAGGGGCAGAGAGAGAGGGAGGCACAGAAGCGGAAACAGGCTCCAGGCTCTGAGCCATCGGCCCAGAGCCTGACGCGGGGCTCGAACTCACGGACCGCGAGATCGCGACCTGGCTGAAGTCGGACGCTTAACCGACTGCGCCACCCAGGCGCCCCTGTATTTACTTATTTTTGAGAGGGGCTGGGGTGGAGGGGCAGAGAGAGACAGAGACAGAATCCCAAGCAGGCTCCATACTGCCAGCACAGAGCCTGACGTGGGTCCTGAACTCACAAACTGTGAGATCATGACCTGAGCTGAAATTAAGAGTCCATTGCTCAACTGACTGAGCCACCCACATGTCCCTCTAGCATGACGTTTTTAAGGTCTATCTATGTTGTAGCATGTAGCAGTAGTTCATTCTTTTTTTATCACTGAACAATATTTCATTGTATGGATATACCACATTTTGTCAGTTGATGGATATTTGGGTTGTTTCTACCTTTTGACTGTTGTGAATAATGCTTCTGTGAACATTTGTGTAAAGATTTCCATGTGGATATGTTTTGATTTTTCTTGGGTATATACTTAGGAGTAGAATTGTTGGGTTGTATGGTAACTCTCTGTTTAACATTTTTAATAAGGAATTGCTCTTTCCCAAAGTGGCTGTACCATTTTACATTCCTATCAGCATTATATGATGTCTTCACATCCTCATCAACATTTGCTGTTGTCTGTCTTTGGTCTTAGTCATCATAGTGGGTCTGAAGTGGTACCTTGTAGTTTTGATTGACATTTCCCTGAGGACTAATGACATTGAGTACCTTTTAATGTGATTATTGGCTATTTGCAATGTTGTTTTGAAGAAATGTCTATTCATATTCTTTGCCCATTTAAAAAGCTGATTTATTTATCTTTTGGGAGATTCGTAAAAGAACTACTTTTTTTTTTCTTTTAAGTTCATTTTGAGAGAGTGTGTGTACAAAAGGGGCAGAGAGAGATAGTCAGAGAATCCCAAGTAGGCTCCATGCTGTCAGGGTGGAGCCTGGCGTGGGGCTTGATCTCACGGACGGTGAGATCATGACCTGAGCCAAAATCAAGAATTGGACACTTAACCAACTAAGCCACCCAGGTGCCCGTTTCTTTCTTTCCTTTTTTTAATTAAAAATTTTTAGAAATGCTTATTCATTTTTTGAGAGAAAGAGAGTGCAAATGGGAGAGCAGCAGAGAGGGAGGGAGCCACAGAATTCAAAGCAGGCTCCAGACTCTGAGCTGTCAGCCCAGAGCCCGATGCGGGGCTCAAACCCATGAACTGAGAGATCGTGACCTGAGCCAAACTCACAAACTCAGCCACTTTACCAACTGAGCCACCCAGGCGTGCCACCTTTTTTTTTTTTTTTTTTTTTTGAGGGAGAGCAGGGGAGGGGGTATAGAGGGAGTTGAGGGGTGGAGAGAATATGAGAGAGAGAGAGAGAGAGAGAGAGAGAGAGAGAGAGAGAATGAATGAATGAATGAATGAATGAATGAATGAATCTTAAGCAGGCTCCATGCTCAGTGAGGAGCCTGACCCTGGGATCATGACCTGAGCTGAAAATCGAGTTGGATGTTCCACCTACTGAACCACCCAGGTGCTCTATGAATCCTCTGAACTATACCACCCTACGACTCACTCCATCTGTTTATTCTGCCTTTTTTTAAAAAAATTTTAAATGTTTTTATTTATTTTTGAGAGAGAGAGAGAGACAGAGTGCAAACAGGAGAGGGGCAGAGAGAGAAGGAGACACAGAACCTGAAGCAGGCTCTTAGGCTCCAAGCTGTCAGCACAGAGCCTGATGCGGGGCTGGAACTCGTAAATGGCGAGATAATGATCTGAGCTGAAGTTGGATGTTCAACTGACTGAGCCACCCAAACGCCCCTGTTCTGCCTCTCTATTCCCTAAACCAGTTCTTCCTTGGTCCTTGTCTTATTAAATATCACCATTATCCACCCAGTAGTTGAAAGCCAGAGACCTGGAAGTCCTTCTTGACTCCTCTTCTGCCCTTCTTCCCCTCCCTATCCAATCACCCAGAGAGCCTTAGTTCCCAACATCTCCAGGTGGTCTGCTCTTTTTCACCACAGTTGCCCATTCTAAGCCGCATTTATAGTCTTTTTACTTAGGTCATTTTGGTGGCCTTATTATGTTAACACTGTATTCAGTCTTCTTCGTTTCCAGGTCACTCTTCACTCTAAAGTCTGTTAATTCCAAAACACAAATCTGATCATGTTTAGTCTTCTTTCTTTTAGATTTTTGTTTTGTTTTAGCTGAAGTATAGTTGACACACAATGTTACATTAGTTTCTTGTGTACAACATAGCCAATCAACAAGTTAGTAGGTGGGGGGTGCCTGGGGGGTCAGTCGATTAAGCATCTGACTTCGGCTCAGGTCATGATCTCACGGTTCATGAGTTCGAGCCCTGTGTCAGGCTCTGTGCTGACAACTCAGAGCCTGGAGCCTGCTTTGGATTCTCTGTGTCCCTCTTTCTTTGCTCCCCTCCCACCCCTCACATTTTGTCTGTCTCTCTCAAAAATAAATAAACATTAAAATAACTTAATTAAAAAAAACCAAACCTCTGTATGTTATGCTGTGTTTACCAAAATTGTAGCTACCATCTGTTACCACACAATGCTATTGTAGTACCTTTAACTGTATCACCTACACTGTACCTTCTTTCTTTCTTTCAGTTTTATCTTCCAATTTTTTCATTTTGTCAATATTTATGCAGCACCAATGTTTAGCCATTTTCTTGATTAAAGTCTTTCAGTAGTTTCCTATTACAGTTATAATAATGTACAATAATTAGTAATTATTGAATGAATGAGTTTTCATTGAGATTAGCAAATGGGGAATGAGGAACTAGAAACAGAGACCACAGATGGAAGGATTAGGTTTGGATGGTTTTTCTTGTTGGGTTCAAGTAATTTATACCGAGGTTGGCCTAACCAGTGAACTGTACTGAATATTGGCATTTTAATAGGAGGACTGTAAATCTCAAGAATCTTTTAATTGGTAGGGTTTGATTCTCCGAATGAACTTTTGGGATTCATTTTTTTTTTTTTTTTTTTTAATGTTTATTCATAAGAGAGAGAACAAGCAGGGGAGAGGGAGAGAGAGGGGGGCAGAGGATCTGAAGAGGACTCCGCACTGACAGCAGTGAGCCCGATGTGGGGCTCAAACCCACAAACCATGAGATCATGACCTGTGCCGAGGTCAGATGCTTAATCAACTGAGCCACCCTGGCGCCCCTGGGATTCTTTTTTTTACTTTGTTGGCCAACTTGCCTTTACAAGAATAATGCCTTATAGTGTTGAAAAAAACAAAATTCAACCTGAGTAAATTTACAGATGTAATTGACTTTATTAGTTGGTTCATGAATCAGGCAGCATCCCCTCTAGCAAGTAGAAGGGAGCTGTAAGGAGTTAAGCAAGAAAAAAGGTTTTTAAAGGCAGAGAGAGGGCATAGCAAAAAAAAAAAGGAAGAAAAAAAAACAAAGGAATTTATTAGCAGGGAATGCATTGTTTAGGCAAGGTTGCCCTCTTAAAGCGAGCAGAAGGGGTCTATTAGTAAATTTCTGAGTATTGACCAGGAAATTCCATGTCAACAGGTTAAAGGTTACATTCCTGGGGTTGAAACTGCAGTTAGGTATTGGTTTACTGACTTGAGGCCTTAACCTAAGTGACACCATTTTGGGCCTGTGGTTTTCTTTTTTTTTTTTTTTTAACATTTATTTATTTTTGAGACAGAGAGAGACAGAGCATGAACGGGGGAGGGTCAGAGAGAGAGGGAGACACAGAATCTGAAACAGGCTGCAGGCTCCGAGCTGTCAGCACAGAGCCCGATGCGGGGCTCGAACTCACGGACCGCGAGATCGTAACCTGAGCTGAAGTTGGCGCTCAAACGACTGAGCCACCCAGGGGCCCCTGTGGTTTTCTTTTTAACAATAGGAATGATCACTGCAAAGAATGACTGTTTCCATTATCATGTTTCTAATTTATATGTAGCATTATATATGACACATAGTAAGCAATGTATACTTTTTTATTAAATGAGTAAAGAACTTTTTGGGATTTCTTTGCTAATGTTACAGCTGATTGTATTAATACTTGTTCGAAGTATAATGTCTATAAAAGAAGGTTGATTTAATGTGTCAGGACCAGCCTGATATGATCAGGTCATACAGACCTCTATTCTTGTCCTTCTCTTCTTTTAGAGAGAGTGTAGGAAGCAGGGGAGAGGGGCAGAGGGAGAGGGAGAGAATCTTAGGTAGGCTCCATGCTCAGTGTGGAGCTGGACACAGGGCTTGATCCCATGACCCTGGGATAATGACCTGACCCCAAATCAAGAGTTGGATGCTCAACTGACTGAGCTACCCAGGCACCCCTTGTCCCTGCCCTAATAATTATTTCCATCAACTTCTTTGATAAAGACCTAGAAGAGACACTTATCACATATGCTGAGGGCACATTTTCCGTGTTGAATAAGTTCAGTCACAAACAGAAATGATGGTTCAAGAAGAACTAGCAAGTGAGATTTAACAGGGAGAAGAGTAAACTTTTTTTTTTTTTTTTGAGAGTGAGAGTGAGACAGAGAGAGAGCAGGGGAGGGGCAGAGAGAGGGAGACAGAGGTTCTAAAGCAGGCTGCACACTGGCTGACAGCAGAGACCCTGATGTGGGGCTTGAACTCATGAACTGCGAGATCATGACATGACCCAAAGTCAGATGCTTAACCAACTGAGCCATCCAGGGGTCCCAAGAAAAGTATAAACTTTAAACTACCAAAGCTCAAAACCAGATTGAACTTTCAGTTTAATGTTTGAAGACATTTTATCACCCTAAAAGAAAAAGCTCTACCCATTAAGCAGTCACTTTCCATTCTTTTTTTTATTTATTTATTTTTTTTTTTTTTAATTTTTTAAAAAAAAAAAAATTTTTTTTAACGTTTATTTATTTTTGAGACAGAGAGAGACAGAGCATGAATGGGGGAGGGTCAGAGAGAGAGGGAGACACAGAATCTGAAACAGGCTCCAGGCTCTGAGCTGTCAGCACAGAGCCCGACGCGGGGCTCGAACTCACGGACCGCGAGATCATGACCTGAGCCGAAGTCGGCCGCCCAACCGACTGAGCCACCCAGGCGCCCCAGTCACTTTCCATTCTATCTTCATCCCAGCCCTGGCAACTACCAATTGCATTCTGTCTCTGTGGATTACCTATTCCAGATATTTGATGTAAATGGAATCATATAATATGTGATGTTTTGTTTCATTTAGCTTCTTTTATTTAGCATAGTGTTTTTGAAGTTTGTCGACATTATAGCATATATCAGTACTTTATTCCTTTTTTTTTTTTTTAAGTTTATTTTGAGAGAGGGAGTGCAAGTGGGGAAGGGGCAGAGAGAAAGAGAGAGAGATTGGGATTCCCAAGCAGATACCATGCTGTCAGTGCAGAGCCTGATGCAGGGCTCAAACTCATGAACTGCAAGATCATGACCTGACCTGAAGTCAGACGCTTAACCAACTGAGCCACCCAGGCATCTTTCCTTTTTTTTTTTTTTTTTTAAAGTTTATTTATTTTGAGAGAGAGAGGGAGAATCCCTAGCAGGCTCCATGTTGTTCATGCAGAACCTGATGCAGGTCTTGAACTCAAAAACTGTGAGATCATGACCTGAGCCGAAATCAAGTCAGACCTTAATTGATTGAGCCACCCAGGCATCCCAGTACTTTATTACTTTTATGGCTGGATAAAATCCCATTTTATGGATATAACACATATTGTTTGTTCACTCATCAGTTGACAGTTGTTTGGACTGTTTCCACCTTCTGGCTATTGTGAATAATGTTGCTATGAGCATTCATGTACAAATGTTTGAGTTCTTGGTTTCAATACCTTTGGGTATATACCTAGCAGTGGAATTGCCGAATCATGGTAATTCTGTTTAACTTTTTGAAGAACCTTTAACCTGTTTTCCGCAGTGGCTGCATCATTTTGTGTTTTCACTAGCGATGTATGAGAGTTCCAATTTCTCTACATCCTCACTAACACTTATTATTCTCTTTTTTCTTTTTCTTTTTTAAAAATTTCTAGTCATTCTTTTTTTTTTATTTTTATGTTTTATTTTTTATATCTGAGAGAGAGACAGAGAGCGAGTAGGGGAGGGGAAGAAAGACAGAGACAGAATCTGAAGCAGTCTCCAGGCTCTGAGCTGTCAGCACAGAGCCCGACACAGGGCTTGAACCCAGGAAGAGTGAGACCACGACCTGAGCTGAAGTTGGACGCCCAACCGACTGAGCCATCCAGGCGCCCCCAAAAATTTCTAGTCATTCTAATAGGTGTTTAGTGTCTTTGAGGATTTAAGGCTTTCTTTATCATTATATTTTTACTTTAATAATATTTCAGAACTTTGTTGAAATGGACATACATGGGATATGCTTTTAAAAGAATTAAAAATCCATGATACTACTTAGAACCTTTTCTGCTTCATTCTGAACTGTCATGATTATTCTTTAATTATCACCTGTGCCTTCAAAGAGAAATACCCATAGAAATACCCAAATATTGTGTTACCCACTTTTGTGTTCAAGTGATTCTAAACTCAGCAACTTCCACTTTCAGTCTGTATCTGTAGCTTTGCATTTTCTACTGTGAGAGTTGGAGATTTTTGTAGCTATACTGTAAGTTGTATTGAAGTATAATGTACATAGGATAAAGCTTACCCATTTTAAGTGTACAGTTTGATGGGTTTTTCCAGATGTCTACAGTTGTGTTACCACCACCAAATCATGATATAGTATAGAAAATCATGGTACTGAAATTTCTGTCACCCCAAAATAATCCCTTGTGTCTGTTGTTTGCAGTCTATTTTCTCCCCCAGCCCCAGCTCTTGGCAGTCACTGATCTGTTTTCTGTCACTGTGGTTTTTGCCTTTTCCAGGATCTCATATAAATGGAAGCACACAGAATGTTACCTTTTGTGTCTTGACTTCTTTTACTTAGCATAATGGTTTTGAGACTCCTCCATGTTGTTTTGAGTATCAGCAGTTCTTTTTTATTGCTGAAAGTATTCCTTGGGTATGGGTCTAATCAGACTTTGTTTAGCCATTCATCAGTTGATGATCATTTGGATTGTTCCTAGTTTTTGCCTGTTATGGAGAAAACTCCTATGAAAGTTTGTGTACAAGTATTTGTCTGAACTTATGCGTTAATTTCTGTTTGATACATACCTAGGAATGAGATTGCTGGGATGTATGGTAAATGGTAAGGGCATGTTAATTTGTATGAGAAGCTGCCAAGCCATTTCATAAAGTGGCATTTTTGCATTTCTACCAACATTTGCTTCACATCCTTGTCAGTACGAAGTATTATTATTTTAATTATAGCCACCCTGATGGGTATGCAAGCATATTTCATTGTGATTTTAATTTGCATCTCTGATGGCTAATGAGGTTGAATTACTTTTCAAGTGTTTGCCATTCACAAATCTTCTATGATGAGGTACCTGTTCAGATCTTTCGTCTGTTAAAAAAATTTTTAGGTTATCTGTCTATTATTGAGTCTTGAGAGTTCTTCATTTATTATGATATTAGTTGTATATCAGATATATGCTTTCTAGATATTCTCCCGGTCTATGGCTCACATTTTCATTTTATTTCAATGTTTATTTGTTTATTTTGAAAGAGAGCTCACAGGGGAAGGGCAAAGAGAGAGAGAGAGAGAGAGAGAGAGAGAGAGAGAGAGAGAGAGAATATCTAACAGGCTGTGCACGCTCAGCGCAGAGCCTGATATGGGGCTCAAACTCACGAACTGTGAGATCATGACTAGAGCGAAAATCAAGACTTGGACAATTAGCCCACTTATCCACCCAGGCGCTCCTCACGTTTTCATTTTCTTATCAGGGTTTTATTCAAAAGTCTATATTAAAAAACAAAAATCAATTGTATTTCTCTGCTAACAATGAACAATTAGAAATTGAAATTTAAAAATCACTGCTATTTACAATAGCTTAAAAATATGAAATAACTGGGGCGCCTGGGTGGCTCAGTCAGTTAAGCATTGGACTTCGGCTCAGGTCATGATCTCACCGTTTGTGGGTTCGAGCCCCGTGTCGGGTTCTGTGCTGACAGCTCAGAGCCTGGAGCCTGCTTCAGATTCTCTCTCGCTCTCTCTCTCTCTCTCTCGCTCTCTCTCTCTCTCTGCCCCTCCCTTGCTCACTCTCTGTCTCTGTCTCTCAAAAATAAATAAATGTAAAAAATATGAAATAACTAAAGATAAATTTAAGAAATCATTTGTAAGATCAGTACATGTTAACTATAAAACATCACTGAAATTAGAGAAGACCTAAACTAATATATATGACATGTCGATGGATTGGAAAACTCAATGTCAAATGTAAACTCTCCCTATTGATTTATAGATTCAATGCAATCCTAATAAAAACTCAAACAGTCTTTTTCAGAAGGTGACAAGATAGATTTCAAATTTATATTGAAATGCAAAGAGCCTAGAATAACCAAAATATTGAAAAAGAAGACTAAACTTAAAGAAATCACTTCATCCAATTTACTTCTATAAAGGTACGGTAAGCAAGACAATGTGATATTGGTGTTAGAATAGACATGTAGATCACTGGAACAGAATAGGAAGTCCAGAAATAGATAAATGTGCCAAGGTAATAGGGAAAAGATAGTTTTTTTCCCAACAAATGTTGCTGCAACAATTTACATGGGAAAAAAAAGAACTTTGACTTTTATCTCATGCTATATACAAAAATTAAGTTGAAATGGATAAAATAATAACACATGTGAAGGAAAACACAGGACAAAGTCTTTGTGATTTTGGGTGAAGTAAAGCCTTCTTAGAGCACAAAAAACAGCACACACTGTAAGAGGAGGAACAATTTGACCTTATCAAAAAGAAAAATTTTCGCTGTTGAGTGCTAATTTTTACCGGGGTAGGGACAAAATGAAGTGCATCTACAGGAGGGTGGAATAGTAATAATGTCATGCAACATTGTTAACTGTTAAAGAGGTATTAATAGGTTTTGTTGTTTGCATTTTAAAAAATACCACTACCTTCTTTGGAGATAGAAGTCCAGAAGTCATGATAAGTGATATTTGCAAAAAACTCTTATGTGTTTACTTATCAATTTCTATTTTTTCATTCCTACTCAAGAAAATATATTTGAATGAAATGATTGTGAGTGCCTTCTATTTTATAAAAGAAGTAAGTACTAGCTGAGGCTGTAGACAGATATGTTTTTGTCCTGCTGATTAGTAATCATATAGGTCTAGGGAAGTCACTTAACTTTAATCTCTGCTTTCTCATCTGTAAAATCAAGATAATTATGGGGCTTTTCTCATAGAGTTATTAGGATGAAATGAGACTATCCATGTAAAATAACATAGTGCCAGACTTGCCATAAGTATGAACTAAATGTTACTCTTTCTTTGCCTGCCTTTAGGTACCTCAAATGGTAATAGAAACAATTATTTATTTATTTATTTATTTATTTATTTTTAATTCTTTTTATTTTTATTTTTTTTCAATATATGAAGTTTATTGTCAAATTGGTTTCCATACAACACCCAGTGCTCATCCCAAAAGGTGCCCTCCTCAATACCCATCACCCCCCTCCCCTCCCTCCCACCTCCATCAACCCTCAGTTTGTTCTCAGTTTATTTTTTTTTTAATTTTTTTTTAATGTTTATTTATTTTTGAGACCGAGAGAGACAGAGCATGAATGGGGGAGGGTCAGAGAGAGGGAGACAGAATCTGAAACAGGCTCCAGGCTCTGAGCTGTCAGCACAGAGCCTGACGCGGGGCTCAAACTCACGGACCGTGAGATCATGACCTGAGCTGAAGTCGGCCGCTTAACCGACTGAGCCACCCAGGCGCCCCAGTTTGTTCTCAGTTTTTAAGAGTCTCTTATGCTTTGGCTATCTTCCAATCTAACCTCTTTTTTTTTTTTTTTTTTTTGTTTGTTTGTTTCCTTCCCCTCCCCCATGGGTTTCTGTTAAGTTTCTCAGGATCCACATGAGTGAACCCATGTGGTATCTGTCTTTCTCTGTATGGCTTATTTCACTTAGCATCACACTCTCCAGTTCCATCCATGTTGCTACAAAGGGCCATATTTCATTCTTTCTCATTGCTACATAGTACTCCATTGTGTATATAAACCACAATTTCTTTATCCATTCATCAGTTGATGGACATTTAGGTTCTTTCCATAATTTGGCTATTGTTGAGAGTGCTGCTATAAACATTGGGGTACAAGTGCCCCTATGCATCAGTACTCCTGTATCCCTTGGGTAAATTCCTAGCAGTGCTACTGCTGGGTCATAGGGTAGGTCTATTTTTAATTTTCTGAGGAACCTCCACACTGTTTTCCAGAGTGGCTGCACCAATTTGCATTCCCACCAACAATGCAAGAGGGTTCCCGTTTCTCCACATCCTCTCCAGCATCTATAGTCTCCTGATTTGTTCATTTTGGCCACTCTGACTGGCGTGAGGTGATACCTGAGTGTGGTTTTGATTTGTATTTCCCTGATGAGGAGCGATGTTGAGCATCTTTTCATGTGCCTGTTGGCCATCTGGATATCTTCTTTAGAGAAGTGTCTATTCATGTTTTCTGCCCATTTCTTCACTGGGTTATTTGTTTTTTGGGTGTGGAGTTTGGTGAGCTCTTTATAGATTTTGGATACTAGCCCTTTGTCCGATATGTCATTTGCAAATATCTTTTCCCATTCCATTGGTTGCCTTTTAGTTTTGTTGGTTGTTTCCTTTGCTGTGCAGAAGCATTTTATCTTCATGAGGTCCCAATAGTCCATTTTTGCTTTTAATTCCCTTGCCTTTGGGGATGTGTCGAGTAAGAGATTGCTATGGCTGAGGTCAGAGAGGTCTTTTCCTGCTTTCTCCTCTAGGGTTTTGATGGTTTCCTGTCTCACATTCAGGTCCTTTATCCATTTTGAGTTTATTTTTGTGAATGGTGTGAGAAAGTGGTCTAGTTTCAACCTTCTGCATGTTGCTGTCCAGTTCTCCCAGCACCATTTGTTAAAGAGACTGTCTTTTTTCCATTGGATGTTCTTTCCTGCTTTGTCAAAGATTAGTTGGCCATACGTTTGTGGGTCTAGTTCTGGGGTTTCTATTCTATTCCATTGGTCTATGTGTCTGTTTTTGTGCCGATACCATGCTGTCTTGATGATTACAGCTTTGTAGTAGAGGCTAAAGTCTGGGATTGTGATGCCTCCTGCTTTGGTCTTCTTCCTCAAAATTACTTTGGCTATTCGGGGCCTTTTGTGGTTCCATATGAATTTTAGGATTGCTTGTTCTAGCTTCGAGAAGAATGCTGGTGCAATTTTGATTGGGATTGCATTGAATGTGTAGATAGCTTTGGGTAGTATTGACATTTTGACAATATTTATTCTTCCAATCCATGAGCATGGAATGTTTTTCCATTTCTTTATATCTTCTTCAATTTCCTTCATAAGCTTTCTATAGTTTTCAGCATACAGATCTTGTACATCTTTGGTTAGATTTATTCCTAGGTATTTTATGCTTCTTGGTGCAATTGTGAATGGGATCAGTTTCTTTATTTGTCTTTCTGTTGCTTCATTATTAGTGTATAAGAATGCAACTGATTTCTGTACATTGATTTTGTATCCTGCAACTTTGCTAAATTCATGTATCAGTTCTAGCAGACTTCTGGTGGAGTCTATCAGATTTTCCATGTATAATATCATGTCATCTGCAAAAAGTGAAAGCTTAACTTCATCTTTGCCAATTTTGATGCCTTTGATTTCCTTTTGTTGTCTGATTGCTGATGCTAGCACTTCCAACACTATGTGAAACAACAGTGGTGAGAGTGGACATCCCTGTCGTGTTCCTGATCTCAGGGAAAAAGCTCTCAGTTTTTCCCCATTGAGGATGATGTTAGCTGTGGGCTTTTCTTTTCTTTCTTTTTTTTAAAAAAAAAAATTTTTTTTTTTTTAATGTTTATTTTTGAGACAGGGAGAGACAGCATGAATGGGGGAGGGTCAGAGAGAGAGGGAGACACAGAATCTGAAACAGGCTCCAGGCTCTGAGCTGTCAGCACAGAGCCTGACGCGGGGCTTGAACTCACGGACCGTGAGATCATGACCTGAGCCGAAGTCGGATGCTTAACCGACTGAGCCACCCAGGGGCCCCAGCTGTGGGCTTTTCATAAATGACTTTTATGATCTTTAAGTATTTCCCTTCTATCCCGACTTTCTCAAGGGTTTTTATTAAGAAAGATTGCTGAATTTTATCAAAGGCCTTTTCTGCATCGATTGACAGGATCATATGGTTCTTATCTTTTCTTTTATTAATGTGATGTATCACATTGATTGATTTGCGAATGTTGAACCAGCCCTGCATCTCAGGAATGAATCCCACTTGATCATGGTGAATAATTCTTTTTATATGCTGTTGAATTCGATTTGCTAGTATCTTATTGAGAATTTTTGCATCCATATTCATCAGGGATATTGGCCTGTAGTTCTCTTTTTTTTGCTGGGTCTCTGTCTGGTTTAAGAATCAAAGTAATACTGGCTTCATAGAATGAGTCTGGAAGTTTTCCTTCCCCAAACAATTATTTATAACATAGGTTTACTCATGGAAAACTGCTGGATTTGATAAAAGAGAATGAAGAAATAAGAATGAATTCATTTACAACTTTGAGGGATAGATTGTGGTACCTTTAATTGAAATTAGGCATACAGGAAAAGGAACAGGTTTGGGAGAGGAAATTAATGAGTTTGATTCCCAGCATATTGATGACAGGTCATATGGTATAGATATATAACCTCTTAAAAATAATTTATTGAAGGGGAGCCTGGGTGGCTCAGTTGGTTGAGCATCCACTTTTGGCTCTGGTCATGATCTCATGGTTTGTGAGTTCGACCCCACATTGGGCTCTGTGCTGACAGCATGCAGCCTGCGGCCTGCTTCAGGTTCTCTGTCTCCCTCTCTCTGTCCCTCCTCAGGTTGCACTCATGCACGCTCTGTCTCTGAAGAATAATGTACATTAAAAAAAATTAAAAATAATTTATTGAGATGAAATTCCGATAACATAAAATTAACCATTTTGCAATGAAGAGTTAGTGAACATTTAGTATATTCACCATATTGTGCAACCACCACCTCTATCCAGTTATAAAACCTTTCCATCACTCCTAAGTAAAACCCTTTACCTGTTCTTCTCCCCCTTTTCCCTTCCATTCAGCTTCTGGCAACCACCAATATGCATTCTGTTACTGTGGATTTCTCTGTTCTGGGTATTTCCTATAAATGGAATCATATCATATGTAACCTTTGTGTCTGACTTCTTTGGCCTAGCATAATGTTTGGATGGTCTGCCTACATTCTAGTATGTATCAGTACTTCCTTATTTTTGTGACTGAATAATATACTCCATTATATGTATGTAACACAGTTTGTTAATCCATTCATCTGTTGACGGACATTTGGAATGTTTCCACTTTTTGGCTCTTGCAAATAGTGCTGCTATGAACATGTGTGTATGTCTACATGTTTGAGTACCAGTTTTCAATTCTTTGGGGTATATAGCTAGGGATGGAATTGAGGGGTCATATGATAATTCTATCTTTAACTTTCTAAGAAATTGCCAAACTGTTTTCCATGGTTGCTGCACCATTTTATATCCTCACCAGCCATGTACAAGGGTTCCAGTTTCTCCACATACTTGGCCAACATTTATTTTCCATTAAAAAAATTATTTTTTATTATATTGGCCTGGTGAATGTGAAGTTGTATCTCATTTAATTTGCATTTCTCTGATGACTAATGATTTTGAGCATCTTTTTTTCATGTTCTTTTTTGGCCATTTGTATATATTCTTAGGAGAAATGTCTTCACATACCCTCCCTGCCCGTTTAAAAATTTTGTTGTTTGTTTTTTGTTGTTGAATTGTGAGAGTGCTTTTTATATTCTGGATACTAGACCGTTATTAGATGTATGATTTGCAAATATTCTCTCCCATTCTATATTTTTCTTTTCAGTTTCTTTTTTGTTTTAATTGTTTTTTCAGTATTTATCTATTTTTGAGAGAGACAGAGCATGAGTGGGGGAGGGGCAGAGAGAGAAGGAGACACCGAATCCTAAGCAGGCTCCAAGCTGTCAGCACAGAGCCCATGTGGGGCTCAAACCCACAGGCCGCGAGATCATGACCTGAGGCGAAGTCAGACACCCAATCAACTGTGCCACCCAGGAGCCCCATTCAGTTTCTTAATAATATATTTTGATGCATAAAATTTAAAAATTTTGATGAAGTTTATTTATTTCTTTTTTTTGCTTGTGCTTTTGGTCTCCTATCTTAAGAATCCATTGCCAGATCCTAGGTCATACAAATTTACCCCTCTGCTTTCTCTTGAGAGTTTTATGGTTTTAGCTTTATATTTACTTCATAGACCCATTCTGAGTTAATTTTTGTATATGGTATGAACTAGGAGGGTCCAATTTCAGTCTTTTGAATATGGATATCCACTTGTTAGATAGCCCTTTTTAAAAAATGTTTATATATTTTTGAGAGAAAGAGAGTGGGTGTGTGAGCAGGTGAGGGGCAGAGAGAGAGGGAGACAGGGGATCTGAAGTGGGCTCTGCACTGACAGCAGAGAGCCCAATGTGGGGATTGAACTCATGAACCATGAGATCATGACTTGAGCCGAAGTCCAACGCAAATTGAACTGAGCCACTTAGGCACCCCTGTTAGATAGGCTTTTTTGAGTTAGAAATAAAGATATAAAGGAGATCAATTTTAGAGCTATAGATAGGGATTTGGAAGCTGTGGATTAAATCATCATCCAAGAGAGTATAGAGAATGAAAAGGAATGTAGGGGAGAACAAAAACTTTATATGTGAAAGGGTAAGATAGTGAAGTATTCAATTTAGTAAGATTTATAGGAATTTAGATCATTTGCTATCTGCTGATTTGAGAATTGCTATCTTTGGCACTCTTGGTTTCTTCTTTTTTGTAAGAAGAATGAATATGTTTCCAATGCCACCTAGTGTCTTTTCAAAGGTATGAGGGTAATGTTTCATAAAAGATTTTAAAATAAAAGTTGAGAGATTTTCATGAGATTGAACGGGATGTTCATTAGCTTAGTTGCTTCTCAAGAACATCCTCAAGAGAAGCAAAAGACCAGACTGATTATTTTGCCTGAACAAATTCAGAGCTTAATCTTAACTTGGATCGTTAAACACTTTTATCTTGTGTTCTGTGATAATTTGTAAATTTGTAAAGAATTCTTAAGAATTTGTAAGAAATTTGTAAATTTGTATGCAACCTGAAAAAATAGTGGGTTTATGTTTTTAAAAGACATTTATTTTAAAATTGAAACAAATTTTTACTTAAAAATTTTTTAATTTTTATTTTTGAGAGTGAGACAGAGCACAAGTGGGGTGGGCAGAGAGAGAGGGAGACACAGAATTGGAAACAGGATCCAGGCTGGAGCTGTCAGCACAGAGCCTGATATGGGGCTCGAACCACAAATCATGAGATTATGACTTGAGTGGAAGTTGGACGCTTACCAGCTGAGCCACCCAGGCACCCCTACTTTTTTTTTTTTTAAATGTTTGTTTATTTTTGTGAGAGAGAGAGCGAGAGAGACAGACAGTGTGAGTGAGGGAGGGGCAGAGAGAAAGGGAGAAAATCTGAAGCAGGCTCCAGTCTCTGAGCTGTCAGCACAGAGCCAGATGCAGGGCTCGAACCCATGAATGGTGAAATCATGACCTGAGCGGAAGAGCATGCTTAACTGACTGAGCCACCCAGGTGCCCCTAATTTTTTTTTTTTTTTTTTTAACTTAAGCTGGTTGATTAAGGGACTGTTGAAACACATCTTATTGGGGCGCCTGGGTGGCACAGTCGGTTAAGCGTCCGACTTCAGCCAGGTCACGATCTCGCGGTCCGTGAGTTCGAGCCCCGCGTCAGGCTCTGGGCTGATGGCTCGGAGCCTGGAGCCTGTTTCCGATTCTGTGTCTCCCTCTCTCTCTGCCCCTCCCCCGTTCATGCTCTGTCTCTCTCTGTCCCAAAAATAAATAAACGTTGAAAAAAAAAAGAAAAAAAAAAAAAAGGAAACACATCTTATTGAATTTGTTGAGAGTTAGAATACGTGACCCTTTATGTATTTTAGTTTTATGCAAGTGTTTCATAAAATATCATATATGTAAAAAAAATGGTGTTATAAACCACAAATTAGAAGTTATATCTACAGGGGCATCTGGGTGGCTGAGTTGGTTAAGTGTCTGACTCTTGGTTTTAGCTCAGGTCATGATCTCACAGTTTATGAGTTCTGTGAGTCACGCAAAGCCTGCTTGGGATGGATTCTCTCTCTCTCTCTCCCTCTGCCCCTCCCCTGCTCATGCTTCCTCTCTCTCTTCTCTCTTCTCTTCTCTTCTCTTCTCTTCTCTTCTCTTCTCTTCTCTTCTCTTCTCTTCTCTTCTCTTCTCTTCTCTTCTTAGAATAAATGAAAACGTTAACGAATGTTATAACTGCAGGTTTTGTTCTGCTTTTGTTTTAAATCTTGTCCAGAATGTCTTTTAATTGTATTGTTAATGTCATGTATTGCTATACATAGGTGTATTTACAAGTGCTGAGGAAAGATTGAAAAGTACGGATATTAGTACATTCTTTCATGTAAACAGGGTAGATATATTTATTTAGGGTAGATATATATATTTATAGGAGATAAATTTGAGTTGGGATAGAAAAGTAATAATATTTACTAGACCCTACACTTAGATTCATTTGCATGTATTATCCTTTATTTTCTCAAGAACATTGTGAGGTAGATATCATTATCTTAGTTTACAGGTGAGGAAATTTAGGCCTGCAGAGATTTGTTCATTTGTCCATTTATCCCACAAATATTTATGAAGTATCCACTATGTGTCAACACTGTACTAGGTGTCTGGAATACAACATTGTTGAACAAAACAAAGTTAGATGCTTTGCTGTAGGACAGTAAGTGTTAGAGTGGGAATTCAAAAGAGGTCTGACTCTGAAGTCTATTTCAAGACTTGTAAGTGGAGAGAAAAGTCTTTGGCAGGTTGGATTATTTGAATTGTATTTTTTTCCTGGATTTATTAATATTCCATTTTCTGTTTGGATATTGAAGACTTTGATCAGGATTACATATAGGGAGAGTTTTACTTGGTTTTGATTACATAAAATTTTCTATGAATTGAAAGGAATTTCTGTTCTTTAGGCAAATAAAGATGAAAATACATTTATCTTTATTCCACATATTACTCAGGGTCCTGGCAGCAGATAGAAAAAATTATGAAATTATAATAAAAGGATATGGGCAGGGCATCGTGAAATGGCAACACACACATAGTACTTTCTGCTTAATAGTTATCTGGTACTGTTATTAACCCGTACCATTACTAACCCTAGGTATGAAAGGGTGAGGAGAGGAAGTGATCCTTGGACCTAGGGAGATAGAGGAGATGTGCATATAGAAGGCGACCTGATAATGGCATGACTTGTGGTAGTGTGATGCGGCCAGCCTAACTTGACCCTATAGGAACCAACCCAGGAGAATAAATAGCCTCTTTATCTTCCTGTTACCCTCTTTTCTTTCTTTGACCTTTTGCCGGTGCTACCTATTGGCTGTATCTATCTGGACAGAAGAGGGCAAGAGAGCCTCTTGGTATATAGTTTATAATAATTCTGCATTTTGGGGTACAGAGGATGATCCAGAGGGCAAGTGGATGCTATCTTGTACATCTTGCAAGTTTTGAACACTGAGCTTATTTATGTACACTTTTGACTATGAATTACTTTATGTTAAATTACATAACAGTTTTGTTTAAAGCATTGCTAATTCTTTTTCTCATAAGCATATTTTTAAAAATTTTATTTTAAATCCAGTATAACATAAAGTGTTAAATTAGTTTAAGGTGTACAGTATAGTGTTCAACAATTCTATATCTTACTCGGTGCTCATCAAGATAAATGTACTTTTAATCTCCTTCACCTGCTCACCCATTCCCCCTCCCTCACTCACCTCCCCTAACACTGGTAACACTCTGTTCTCTATAGTTAAGAGTCTGTTCGTTGATTTGTCTCTACCCCCCCCCCTTTTTTTTTTAAGTTTTATCTAGTTATTTTTTGAGAGAGAGAGAGAGAGAGAGAGAGCGCGAGCGAGCATGAGGAGGGGAGGAGCAGAGAGAGGGAGAGAGGATCCCCCAGAGCCTGATGTGGGGCTCAGTCTCCTAAACTGAGATCATGACCTGAGCTGAAACCAAGAATTGGATGCTTAACCAACTGAGCCACCCAGGCACCCCAGTTTTGTTTCTTAAATTACACATGTGAGTGAAATCATATATTATTTGTCTTTCTCTGACTGAATGACATCGCTTAGCATTGTAACTCTGTAGCTCCAAGCATGTTGTTACAAATTGTAAGATTTCATTTTTTATGGCTGAATAATATTCCTTTGTGTGCACGTGTGTGTGCATATATATATGCCACATCTTTTTTATCCATTCATCTATTGATGGACACTTGGGCTGCTTTCAAAATTTGGCTGTTGTAAATAATGCTCTTGTAAATAATATTGTAAGTATTGTAAATAAACATAGGGGTGCATGTATCCCTTTGAATTTATGTTTTTGTATTTTTGGGGTAAATAGCCAGTAGTGTGATTACTGGATCATATGTGCTTTCTTTTTTTCTTTTCTTTTTTTTTTTAAAGTTTATTATTTATCTTGAGAGAGACAGAGATGGAGTGAGTGAGGGAGGGGTAGAGAGTGAGGGAGACTGAGAATCTCAAGCAGGCTCCGCACTGCCAGCACAGAGCCTGATGTGGGGCTCGAACTCATGAAACTGTGAGATCGTGACCTGAGCTGAAACCAAGAATTGGACCTTAACCGACTGAGCCAGGTGCCCCTGGATTATATGGTATTTCTATTTCTAACTTTTTGGGGAACCTCCATACTATTTTTCATAGTGGCCGCACCACCAGTTTGCAGCCCTGCCACCAGTGTACAAGAGTTCCTTTTTCCCCACATTCTCACCAATGCTTGTTGTTTCTTGTGTTTTTGATTTTAGCCATTCTGACAGGTGTGAAATAATATCTCCTTGTAGTTTTGATTTGCATTTCCCTGTTGATGAGTGATGCTGAGCATATTTTCATGTTTCTGTTGGCCATCTGTATGTCTTCTTTGGTGAACTGTTCATATCTTCTGCCCGCTTTTTAATTGGATTATTTGTGTTTTAGATGTTGAGTTGCATCAAGTTCTTTATGTATTTTGGATACTAACCCTTTATTGGATATGTCATTTGCAGATACCATCTTGAATTAAGTAGGTTGTCTTTCAGTTTTGTTGATGGTTTCCTTTGCTGTGCAGAAGCTTTTTATTTTGATGTAGTCCCAATAGTTTATATTTGTTTTTGTTTCCCTTGCCGCAGGAGACTTATCTAGAAGAATGTTGCTATGACCAGTGTCAGAGACATTACTGCCTGTGTTCTCTTCTAGGATTTTTATTGTTTTATGTCTCACGTATAGGTCTTTAATCTATTGTGTTTATTTTTGTGTATGATATAAGAAAGTTGTCCAGTTTCATTCTTTTGCATGTAGCTGTCCAGTTTTCCCAACACCATTTGTTGAAGACAGTGTCTTTCCCATTGCATATACTCTCGCCTCCTTTGTCAAAAATTAATTGGCCCTAAAATGGTAGGTTTATTTCTCAGCTTTCGGTTGTGCTCTAGGGATCTGTGTGTCTGTTTTTGTGCCAGTACCATACTGTTTTGATTACTACAGTTTTGTAATAGAACTTAAAATCTGCAATTGTGATACCTGTAGCTTTGCTTTTCTTTTTCAGTATTGCTTTGGCTATTTAGGGTTTTTTGTGGTTCTATACAAATTTTAGGATAGTTTGTTCTAGTTCTGTGAAAAATGCTGTTTTTATTTTAATAGGGATTGCATTAAATCTGATAAATTTGATAGTAAATTGCTTTGGGTAGTATAGACATTTTAATGATACTTGTTCTCCCAATCCATGAGCATGGAATATCTTTCCATTTGTTTGTGTCCTCTTGAATTTCTTATATCAATGTTTTATATTTTGTAGAGAACAAGACTTTCACCTCCTTAGTTAAGTTTATTTCTAGGAGTGGGGGAGGGGCAAAGAGAGAGGAAGACAGAATCTGAAGCAGTCTGCAGGCTCTGAGCTGTCAGCATAGAGCCCAACACATGGGGCTCGAACTCATAAAGTGTGAGATCATGATCTGAGCCAAAGTTGGACGCTTAACTGACTGAGCCGCCTAGGCGCCCCTATAATGTTTGTTTTAAAGTCTATTTTGTCCATTATAAATATTGCTATCCTGTCTTTTTTTTTCCACTTCCATTTGCATGATAAATGCTTTTTATACCTTCACTTCTTATCTGCATGTGTCTTTACATCCGAAATGAGTCTCTTGTAGGCAGCATTATAGATGGGTCTTGCTTTTTTATCCATTTTATCACCTTATTTTTTTTTTTTTAACATTCATTTTTGAGAGTGAGAGAGAGCATTCGTGTGGGGGAGGGACAGAGAGAGAGGGAGACACAGAATCGGAAGCAGGCTCCAGGCTCTGAGCTGTCAGCACGGGGCCCGATGTGGGGGTTGAACTCCCGGACTGTGAGATCATGACCTGAGCTGAAGTCGGACGCTTAACTGACTGAGTCACCCAGGTGCCCCAATCACCTTATGTTTTTTGATTGGAGTGTTTAGTCCATTTACATTCAAAGTAATTGTTGATAGGTATATATTTATTGCCATTTTGTTATTTGGTTTATGGTTGTTTTTGTAGAGGTTCCTTTCTGCCCTTGCTCTCTTCTCACAATTAGCTTCTTTTAGTGATATACTTGATTATTTCTTTTTATTTTTTGCATATCTGTTACCTGTTTTTGATTTGTGGTTACCATTAGGTTTGTGTATAACATCTTCCGCATATTGCAGTTTATATTAAGTTGATGGTCACTTAAGTTTGACCCATTCTAAAAACACTATGTTTTACTCCTATCTCCCACTCCCCCATTTTAGATACATGGTGTCATACTTTACATCCTCTTATTTTGTGAATTCCTTGACTGATTTAAAAAAAAAATTTTTTTTAACGTTTATTTATTTATTTATTTATTTATTTATTTTTTTAAATTTTTTTTTCAACGTTTTTTATTTATTTTTGGGACAGAGAGAGACAGAGCATGAAAGGGGGAGGTGCAGAGAGAGGGAGACACAGAATCGGAAACAGGCTCCAGGCTCCGAGCCATCAGCCCAGAGCCTGACGCGGGGCTCGAACTCACGGACCGCGAGATCGTGACCTGGCTGAAGTCGGTCGCTTAACCGACTGCGCCACCCAGGCGCCCCATAACGTTTATTTATTTTTGAGACAGAGAGAGACAGAGCATGAACCGGGGAGGGTCAGAGAGAGAGGGAGACACAGAATCGGAAGCAGGCTCCAGGCTCTGAGCTGTCAGCACAGAGCCCGACGCGGGGCTTGAACTCACTGACCGCGAGATCATGACCTGAGCCGAAGTCGGACGCTTAACCGACTGAGCCACCCAGGCGCCCCTGATTTTTTATAGATATACTTAATTTACTGCTTTTGTGTTTCCTACTTTTCTTCTGCTTATGGTCTCTTGTTTTCACTCAATGAGTTCCCTTTAACATTTCTTGTAGGGCTAGTTCAGTAGTGATGAATTCCTTTAACTTTGGTTGAGAAACTCTATCTCTTCTATTCTGAATGATAGCCTTGCTGGATAGAGTATACTTAGCTGCAGATTTTTTTCTTTCGGTACTTTGGGTATATCATGCTGTTCCCTTCTGGCCTGTGGAAAGATCAGCTGATAGCCTTATGGGGTTTCCTTTGTATTTAACTTTTTTCTTGTTGATTTTTAAATTCTCTCTTTATCAGTACTTTTTGCTATTTTAATTACGACATGTCTTGGTGTAGACCTCCTTGGGTCGATTTTGTTGGGGTTCTCTGTGCCTCCTGGATTTGGATTTGTTTCCTTCTCCAAATTCAGTAAGTTTTCAGCTTCTTCAAATACATCTTCTGCACCTTTTCTCTCTCTTCTTCTTCTGTGATCTTTATAATGCAAATGTTATGTTGATGGTGTTGCTGAGTTCCCTTATTTTGTTTTAATTTTTTATTATTCCTGTTTCTCTCTCTTCTTCAGTTTGATTCCTTCCTATTACTCTGTCCTCCAGGTCACTTATCCATTCTTCCACTTTCTATAGTTTACTATTTATTCCCTCTAGTGTGTTTTAATTTCAGTTACTGAGTTCTTCATCTCTGATTGGTCTTTGTTATGTTTTCTGTCTCTTTGTTGGGGGTCTCACTGAGATCCTCCATTCTTTTCTCCAGTCCAGTGAGTATCTTTGTCTTTGTGACCATTACTTCAAGTTCTCTCTCAGGTAAATTACTTATCTATGTTTTGCTTAGGTCTCTTGCTGTGATTTTTTTGTCCTGTTCTTTAATTTGGGACATATTCTTCTGTCTCCTCATTTTGTCTAATCCTCTATGTTTCTATGTGTTAGGAAAGGCAGCCATGTGTCCTGCTTTTGAAAGTAGTGGCCTTATGAAGAAGAGGTTCTGTATTCCAGTATGCTGTTTACCAGAAGCTGATGCTTCAGGGATGTCTCCTATGTGTGTTGCGTGACCCTACTGTTGTGGTTGAGCAACATTTACCTTCAGTCTAGTTGTCTATAATGGCTCTCTTTGCCTGTCGTGGACAGGGTTCGGTCCCTGTGTTGTTAGTGGGCCAGTTTGTGGCTGTCTTGGACTTGAGTTGAGTCAGACCAGGTGTTTGCCAGAGGTCTAGTAGCACTAAATTTCAGGATGGTCTCCCTATGTTGTCTCCTGAGAAGCTTTTGTTGGTGGTTGGGGCCTGCAGTCAGATCAGCTGTTTGTTTCTCTGCCCATTGTACCCTCTTCCATGTGTTTTTTTTTCCCTGCATTTAGCGGCGGAGAGTCTGTTCTGCCTGTCTTTGGGTCATTTCCTGGGTTTTTAATACTGATGTGGGTGTTACCTAGGTGTATCTGTGGGATGAGGTGAGCCTAGGATATTCTTGCACCATCTTCCAACGTTTTGTAGTTTTAATTTTGCATTTAAATTCATGATGCATTTTTTAAAAGTTTGTTTATTTATTTTTGGGAGAGCAAGAGAGAGAACATGAACATGTGCATGAGTGGGGAAGGAGCAGAGAGAGAGGGAGGAGAGAGAACCCCAGACAGGCTCTTTGCCACCTCCATGCCATGGGATTTTGATAGGAGTTGGATTAAATGTATTTGCCTCAATATTAGAATAGCTTTTTCATCAATATATTCAATATCTTAAATATCAAATTTACATGAAAAATCCTCACGTTTCTGTCCCCTTGTTTATTTTTCTTTATTGCATTTATCATGTTCTAACATACTATATATTCAATGTATTCATTGCTGTGTTTAATGTCTGCCTAAACCTACTTGAATGGAAACTCCAAGAATTCAGAGATTTTTTTTTCTTTATTAACAGTTGCATCTCTAGAACCCAAATTACACCTGGTACATAGAGGATACTTAATTTGTAGAATAAGTGAATGAAAGGAGTTACTTTCAAAATGATCTCCTGTGAGGTTTGATGGAGGAATCTTAATTGTAAACCTATGCAAATTCTAAAATAGGAGATATCAGAAAATCAATTGTCTTCTTACCCTGAGGAGCCCATTTTTCTTCTATAAAAAGTCTGCCTATTTTGAAGGAATTTTACTTGAGTGAGTTCCCATTTAAGCAACAAATAAAAAAGAATCCTTTGTTGAACCTATCATGGACCACGGAGGTTCCAGGTTCTGTGCTTTGTGCTGTGTGGAATGTCACAGGTAGAGGCTGTGGTAGGTCTAGTGAGAAAATTTCTGAGACTGCCTTTAGGGCTTAAGTTTTGTAACAAAAGTGAATTTTGTCACTGTGCTTACTTTGGTATGTTTACCATGTAAAGCTCCTTATAGCTTTCCATATAGAGTTTGTTATAAGATATTTTATTCACTTTCTGATGAATGAAAAGATAATTTATGTTGAGAACATACATAGATGCAAGCTATCCTGAAATTTATGTATTCAATTTTATTTATTTATGCAGATGTTTAGTTTTAACCTAGTTATTGCCAAAGTATTTTTTTTTTTTTTTTAAGATTTAATGTTTAACTAATCTCTATACCCAATGTAGGGCTCAAACTTACAACCCTGAGGTCAAGAGTTGCATGCTGTACCGGCTGAGCCAGCTAGGTACCTGCCCCCAAATAGTCTTATTAAGACCATATTAATGTAGAGTAGAGAAACTGATGAAGATGTTCTGCTCATCTTTTCTAGGATAAGCAACCCTTTTCCATCTGTTCTATTTAGTTAAATATGTATGTTTTAGCAGAAACACATGTTCAAGTTCCTACCATACAGTTTCTAAGCATGTTACATCCCCTTCTTGGGTCCTAAGTTTATTTAGTTATAAATGGTTTCAGTTAAATTAATACATCCATTTATAAATCAAACTTATTAGAAGCAGGATTCAATGTGAACTGTTAGGGTAATTTTCCTTAGCAGTCCTCAGGTCTAAACCATTCCATTCCTAGCTGTTGTATTAATTAATCTCCTAATTTTTCCTCCTTTTCATGTTAGATATTGTCACTAGGCATAAGTCTCCTAACTTCTGCCATTATCTTTATTATCTTTATCTTCAGCAACCATGTGGACCCTACAAGTATTCCAGCATCACAGTTGCTGGATCTCATCATCATCATTTCTAGTCTACCTTTGTACCCTCTTCAGGACTGGAGTCTGTGCATTGTCATACCACTGAAATGTCCCCTACTAAAATCATAATGCTGGATAAACTTCCTCACTATAGCTTAATGGATTTCAGCTCCTTCATTTACTTACTCTTTTTTTTTACTTTTTTTTAATTTTATTTTTTATTTTTTTAAATTTACATCCAAATTAGTTAGCATATAGTGAAACAGTGATTTCAGGAGTAGATTCCTTAGTGTCCCTTACCCATTTAGCCCATCCCCCCTCCCACAGCCCCTCCAATAACCCTCAGTTTGTTCTCTGTATTTATGAGTCTCTTCTGTTTTGTCCCCCTCCCTGTTTTTGTATTATTTTTGTTTCCCTTCCCTATGTTCATCTGTTTTGTCTCTTAAAGTCCTCATAGGAGTGAAGTCATATGATTTTTGTCTTTCTCTGACTGACTAATTTCACTTAGCATAATACCTTCCAGTTCCATCCACATAGTTGAAACTGGCAAGATTTCATTCTTTTTGATTGCCGAGTAATACTCCATTGTGTATATATACCACATTTTCTTTATCCATTCATCCATCGATGGACATTTGGGCTCTTTCCATACTTTGGCTATTGTTGATAGTGCTGCTATAAACATGGGGTCATGTGTCCCTTCGAAACAGCACACCTGTATCCCGTGGATAAATGCCTAGTAGTGCAATTGCTGGATCGTAGGCTAGTTCTAGTTTTAGTTTTTTTGAGGAACCTCCATACTCTTTTCCAGAGGGGCTGCACCACCTTGCATTCCCATTCATTTACTTATTCTTAAAGTGTACCAGTTCTTAGGCTTATCTGTATCTCTGTTAGATCCTTCTGATTTCTACCTGTTCCTTCATCTTTACTTTCCTCCCTTTTTAGCTTTGATTCCCTGGTCCATTAACTCTTTAACTCTTTAATGTCCTAAATCTTTTGTCCCGTTTTTTTGTCAGTCCATCTGGTATATCAGTCTGATAAAACTTTTACCTTTGTGTTACTGTAGTCTGCTGAAGAAAGCCATACGCGGAGCAGATTGGTGGCCCTGTAAAATTATGATGAATAATGCCAGTAAGTCCTCAGCATTGTTGGCCAATTCTACTTTTTTCTTTAGTTAACTCATCATCTGTTCTCTACATGATCCCTTTCAGATTTCCTTGCTCTTCTCAAGTCTCCAATCTCTTTGCTTTCTGGTTTCCTTTTTTTTTTTTTTTTTTTTAAGTTTATTTACTTATTAGAGAGAGTGTATGTACATGAGCAAGTGGGAGAGTGACAGAGAGAGAGAGAGAGAGAGAGAGAGTGACAGAGAGAGAATTTCAAGCAGGCTGACAGCGCAGAGCCCAATGTGGGGCTTAAACTCACGAACAGTGAGATTATGACCTGAGCTGAGTCAGCAGTTGGATACTTAACTGACAGAGTCACCTAGGCGACCCTGATTTCCTTCTTCATTTCACAAAGAAAATAGCTATAATTTGGAAATGTCTCTAGCCTCTTTACTACTAAGATTACAGATATTTTGTTGCCTGTACCTGCTTTTTGTAATGTTAGAGTGAAAGAAGTATTCCTTCTATCTCTGTTTATGCTCTGACTACCACCTTTTTAAGAACAAATTTTTTTTTTTTTTTTAGAAATTTGTGAAGGGTATGGGGCGCCTGGGTGGCGCAGTCGGTTAAGCGTCCGACTTCAGCCAGGTCACGATCTCGCGGTCCGTGAGTTCGAGCCCCGCGTCAGGCTCTGGGCTGATGGCTCGGAGCCTGGAGCCTGTTTCCGATTCTGTGTCTCCCTCTCTCTCTGCCCCTCCCCCGTTCATGCTCTGTCTCTCTCTGTCCCAAAAATAAATAAAAAACGTTGAAAAAAAAATTAAAAAAAAAGAAATTTGTGAAGGGTAGAAAAGAATTAAATGAAATTAAATGGAAGTTGGAAATGCTGTCTAGATTCTCTATCTTTATTTCTTCATCTCCTACTTATTCTGTAACCCACTGCAGTTGGGGTTCCGCTCTTATCCCACATCTACCCCTACAATTGTTCTTACAAAGGGGACTACTGGCTTTCACGTTTGTAAATTCAAGGGTGTTCTTGGGTCTCTTGGCAGCATTTGTTACTGTTCACCCCTCTCTGAATGCTCTTGGCTTCCTTAATAGCATTCACAGTCTCTATTTTCTCCCATTTCCCTGCTTATTCTTCCTCAGCCTTCTGCAATTTAATCAGTGTCTATAAATATTAATATTAAAAAGTAAGGGTTTATTAGAAGAATGCAAAATTTGTATGAGTTTCAAGAATAAAACATGAAACTTTAAAGAAACCAGGTTGTGGTAGGAAATTTTGCTCAGGGTGCACTCTACTGTGTCATTAGAGATACTGAAAAAGTTTAAGAATCATTGATATATGTTGTTTAAATATTTTTTTAATGTTTATTTATTTTTGAGAGAGAGACAGACTGAGCACGAGTTGGGAAGGGGCAGAGAGAGAGGGAGACACAGAATCTGAAGCAGGCACCAGGCTCTGAGCTGTCAGCACAGAGCCCAACATGGGGCTTGAACTCACAAATCGTGAGATCATGACCTGAGCCAAAGTTGGATGCTCAACTGACTGAGCCACCTAGGTGCCCCAGGTATATGTTATTTAAATTACTCCTTTCAACAATCTTACAAGGTAGATGACTATATTCCTTTTTAACCACAAAGAATGTGAGATACAGAAGGATGGGATGTGTTAGGAAACAGTGCATTGTTTTTTCTTACTGGAAGGCCCAAGTTACAGGAAGGTAGTAGTGGAGATGAAATCTATTGTTTCAGTGTTATGGGGTGCCTTGAATGCCAAGAGGAGGAGTTTTTTACTTAATTTTTTAGATAGTGAGGACTGGTGAAATATTTTTAAGCTGTGCACATTTAGGAAAGAGAGACTGTCTTGGCCAAGGGCTGATTATAATATTAGTTTCAGTGGCCAGATGGCACTTCGACTGGAAGCCTTTTTGTAGATGTCCTGATGTAATGAATTGAGCCCTCTTTGGCATTCCTTTATTAGCACTTTGTCATACTTTTGATAGGATTTCTCACATTGTATCATTACTTGTTTGTATTTGACTTCCCCATTGTATTTGAGATCTTCTAGAGAATTACTAGTTTATGGATAATGTTAAACTTGGTAGTCTTTCCCCATTCCCATCTCAGTGCTTAGCATAATAAATGATTCCTGAATTAGTAAATGAATGAAGAGGTTGAATTTTGAATTTCTGGTCGAAACAGTTTATCATACTGTACCATTTGTATTTCTCAGGACTGATGGATTAGAGACTGATTCCTACTTCCTCTTTGCTGATATATATATTTTACTTAATTAATAAAATCCATTTTGATGGAGAAGTTCTCTGGCTTTAAAAGCCTCTGACTTTGCAGAGACTCATATAGTAGATAGTACACCCTATGCAAATCAGCTGTCCGTTCAGGTCTTGTGTTTGTTTTCCCCATAGACCTAATCCAGCCGTTAGTTGTTTAAAGCAGCAGATGGAAGGAGTCCATGGAGATGTGGATTTATTAGCTCTCACAACGAAAGACCACACTGGTTGTCTAAGGATTAGAAATTTTTTGCTGAATGAAAGGGAGATGAATCCTGCTTTTCTGTGCTATTTTCAGCAGTATGTCTAGTTCTTGTTCTTAGAGTCAGTTTTAAGACCAGAAAAAGATTTTGTAAATAAACCTTCCTTTAAGCCTCAGACTGATGGTACAGCTGCCGTAATTATATGAGCAGCAGCTTGTCTTTTCTCCTTGTTGAGTACAGACTGAATCAGTCTTATAGTTACTGCTATATTTACTCATTAGAGAGTATAACGGCCTGCTTTATATATCTCTATATATACTTTTATATCTACTACGGAGAGTATAACAGCACCTTATGTATCTATTTGTCAAATTAGGAAATTTGGATCAGTATCTCCTGCAATCCTTTGGAGAGTGAATAATTTTTGTAGTATGTCCCATAGTTTGAAGAACAAATGATTGTGAATTGATAAATAATGTTTTAACCCTCTTCCTAAAAATATAGTGCTGCCTTTGCTAACAATTTTTTTTTTTTTTTTTTGTGACTTGTTGGAAAAACCACCAACTTGCTTCACATTACCCATGTTTACTAGGATTCTGGAAATTATTATAAAATTGGAAAGCTTAAAACATTACTTATGGGATGTTTGACAAAATCCTCTCTCATCAGCTAACCTTTCACTCTAGAACTCTTAAAAATATGTGTGTGTGTATATATATATATATATATATATATATATATATATACACACACATACATTATATACACACACACACATATATATACACACACACACACACACACACACACATTTTTAAGTTATAAATTAAGACCCTAGAAACATCTTTAAACTTGACTGGAGTCTTGAAAATGGCAGCCAGTGACCAAAGAAACGATTCTGAGATTAATAAAGCCTGAGTAAAACTAGACTTTTTCATGCTGTGCCCTTTTAGAAGTCTGATGGAATGGGGAGCTTTTCCTGTGACAGTACTATCCAGCAGTGAATAGATGAATGAATTCGTCCATGCTTAGAACATACCACACGTGTACTAGCCCCTTCCAGGACATAAAAGAGCAGGGAAACCGACCTTAGCAGTGATCTAAGCTCATGAAGAAAGAGGCTTTCGTTACTGCCCAAGAAGTGAAGACCAGCATAGCATATCTAGAGATAAAGAAACAAAAGAGCCTGTGACAGTATTGAAAGAATCTGACATTTGCTTTGTCTATACAAAGGATGAAAGGAATTTAGCCGGCTTAGAACAATAACTGGTTTTATATCAGCCTCAGCCTAAAATACAGGCATCAGAATAATATGTTTTTCTTTGTATTTCTGAAGAATTATTATCCTTTTAAAAACGTATGTGAAGTGGTTTTGTTTTTTGGAAAGGAAAACGTGACATGGATTTTAAAAGCTCAGTAGCTGCAGGTGGAGACTCTCTTGTTTTGCTTGCCAAACCTTTTTAATAAGCAATGAAGTCAGGATATCAAAGATTGATTTTTTTTTTTCCCTGGGACCTTTATCCTTTTCTTGGTACTTCAAATATTTTTAACCAAAGAGGTATGCCTGGAAAAGAAAAACAAATGTGAAATATTTTCCCCTGTTTTGGTGGTGATTCAGATTTATCTGTACTGCTGTGAAGAAAGACGTGGCTCTGATGTGAGGCAGAGATTGTCTACTTAAACTGGACTGAGAGAGAACTGATTTAGTGGAGTGGTGGTTAGTGGGTACAGCATGGAGAAAGGAATTGATTGTTTGCATTATCTAGCAATAAGTAAGTAGGCACTAGTAGTTGACTGTCTGGGGAGTGGCTTTTTTTGTCTGATACCTATTATGGATGATTCCAGTATTCTGCGAAGGAGAGGGTTACAGGTGAGTAACAGAAAGCCTTTTTACTGATCTCCTTCCTCTTAGTGTCTTTTGAAAATGTGCTAAATGGATTGCTCCAATGTTATTTAATTCATTTGAAGCAGGGTAGAATGCCACTAAGTTCTTTATTCCATCATGTATAGTTATAATTAGAGAAATTGTCTAAGACCCTTCTACTTTGATTGAAAGAATGCTGCTTGCATTTACTTGTATTAAATGAGTGGTACAATTAAATCAGATCTTTGTAGGATGTAAGTCTAATTTTTAATATTAGACATTGCTGCTGACAGATTGTTTACAGTAAACATATTTTGCTCCTTACCACTGTGCCTGCTTCCCCACATCCTCTGCTTAATTAAGTCACATATATGTGTAATATATATTTGACTCTACACATAGTTTTAGGAACTTTTTAAAATTATCACTTTGCATATGTATGTATATACATACAGTATAGCCATATATCAGAGCCATATATCTGACACCTGTTTTAGGGGCCTTCTCCTCTTTAAGTCTTGGGTCATTTGACACATGAAGAGGTAAGTAAGCTATAATAATGAGGGGAAAATGGAGAGACTGGTCGATAGCATTCAACGAAGTTTCAGTGTCCTTAGCACTAAAAGAATACTTAACCACATTTCTTTTAAATTTTCTGATTAATTTTTTCATGCTTTGTAAAGTAGATCATCCTGTCTTGGTCTTATTAATAAAGAACAAGCCAGTTTCATTTAGTCCAACATTGAATGAGTTTAAGGATTAACGTAGTGAAGATTACACTATAAAACACTGAACTAATCAACCTGTGAAGGTCTCCTGAAATGTAGCTGTTTCTCTTGTTTTTATTTTGTTTGTTTGACATTTGTAAAGCTCCCCCCACCCCCTTTTTTTTGGTACAGAGCACCTTGGGTCTTTTTAATTATCATGAATTAACGTTATTTTGGTTTCTTTAAAGTGCTCAGAAAGAAAACATACAGAATTGGTAAAATTTAGGCATATTATGGTATTTACAGTTATTATATATCTTTCTTATTAATGGTATTGTGAACATTCAAAGCCTACTGGGAGCATTCACTGAATCTTCAGCACTTTCCTAGTATGACTGGGCTTTAGTACAATTGCTTTGATGAATTTGTCATTTGATTTCTTGGGGATATTTTATTTTATTTTATTTTATTTTTTAATTTTTTTTAAATGTTTATTTTATTATTTTTGAGACAGAGAGAGACAGAGCATGAACGGGGGAGGGGCAGAGAGAGAGGGAGACACAGAATCGGAAGCAGGCTCCAGGCTCTGGACCATCAGCCCAGAGCCCGACGCGGGGCTCGAACTCACGGACCGCGAGATCGTGACCTGAGCCGAAGTCGGACGCTTAACCGACCGAGCCACCCAGGCGCCCCACTTGGGGATATTTTAAAAAGTGTAAAGTACTCAAGAAGACCTCTCATAACATACATAAGTCACGTATGTTCCACTAGCTGTTAATAAAATGGCTGGCTCTATAAGCACATTTAATTGCTTTGCCTATTTATATTTTTATTTAACTTTTTAGTTGCCTGGATTCTGAAAGGGAGTCCTCTTTGTTCAGTGGAGGGTATTTTCAATTATTGTGCCTGTTTTGTGTTGAATCCATCATTTTCTCCCTACTAAATGAGTCACTCTCCAGTATCCACTAACCCTGTTTACTGATGCCCTTCCTCTTGAGTCTTTGTTTCTATCTAGCAGGAGTTCCAAATTGCCAGATTACAGACACTGGAGGGTATTTTCTTACAGCCTCCTTTCCTCTCTGCCTCCCCCGATATTTTTTATTACTTTAAAGTTTATTCTCCAAAAGACTGTATTGGAACATTCTGAAATAATATTTGAAAAGCAGTGGTTTGGATTATTTGTTTTAAACAGGTAAATTATAATGTAAAATTTCAAAAGTTAGTTTTAGATTTATGTACATAAACACACAAAAGCTAAAATGTATCCAGTGTACAAGTAATTTACTGGATAACCTCAGATTAGAAGATGAAAATCCAAATGAATGTTTGGGACTTCATTTTGATGAATAATTTAGATTTCTTAAAAGTTTTCCAGTAAATCATCTAAGATACATACAACCCTGCTTTGATCCTTCCAGCTTTCTTTGCCAGGCTTCCTGGGAAGTGGCAGTGTAATAAAAAGTGCATTTATTGTGTGCCTGTTTTGTGCCCTACGCTATACTTAGCGTATATATTATCTCACGTAGTCATCATGATGTTGATGACAGGTAGGTTTTCAGGTGCAGAAATTTTTAAAGAAGGAGCAGAAGATTGGTTCAAATTATAGTTCTGCCACATTCTACCATATTAACCATGGTCAAATTTTGAAAAACTCTTAATGCTTCCCTTTCTGTATTCCATTGTCAGGTTGAGAGTAAGCTGTAGAGGCAAGAAGATCTAATGATTTGTTGGGGGCGATAGCAGTGGAGGCTGTGGGAGATTTTCTGATTGGCTATTTTTTCAGCTATGTGAATCTTAGTAACTTCCTCAAGGACAGACGGCTTGTAAGTGGACAGGCTAGGTATATAAGTCAGGATATGTTGAATTGAAAGTAGCAGAAAACTCGCCTCTGAGTGATTTCGTTATTTAAAAAAGGTATTGACTCAAATATGGAAATCCAGAGGTTGGATGGGGTTCAGAGTTGGGTAATCTAGTGTCTTTTGCTCAGCTTTTCTGCTCTATGTATTGGCCTAATTCTCAAGTTGGCTTCCTACTTATTAGAGAAAGGGCTGTCGTGGTTTCAGCCTGCACATTCATACACTATAGCATTCTTAGGTCCTTTTAGATGTCTGGGAGATTATGTGGCAGTGTCTTTCCTTTAGGCTAGAGGAGGCTCTATTCCTATGTAGGAATTGACCTTGTTTTACTTGAAGAGCAGTTCAGGTTTGGGTCTTTGGGTCAGCTTTCATCCTATTGCTACTTTTGAGGTTGAAGTTTCTTGTGAATGAAAGAAGGTGCTTTTATATTTGCTCTGTTTTCCAGTGATCTTTATGGGAGATGATTTTATTTTAATTTTGAAAGGTCAGCTGACTGGCTACCGTAAATAAATTTTTATTATCAACTCTTAATGCCGTCATTTCAACATTAAGTTTTTGCCTAGAAGGCAGACACAGTAATTGGGCTTCATTGTATATATAGAGAGAACCCAGTTTCCCAGGTTCTGAGTTGAGAGTATTTGTTGTGCTGATAAAGTTATTGCCCTCAGGTGAAAACCGTGTAATGTTTCTCCCATCTCTTTTCTGCTTTCGATGTTCAAAAGTGAGAGTACTTAAAAGTACTATTGTTCAGGGGCACTCATTTTGGAGAACATATGACAACATACTGGGAAGCATTGTTGACAAAGATTTCTTGGGATTTCTTTTATATTTTGAAAACTATGACCTAATAAATTGAAATCCTCATACAAAATGTAATTCTGCTTAGATGGTTGTCTTTAAAAGCAAAGTCTTCAAGAACCAGCTAGATTTCAAATACTCCTTTTCTTCTTAAAAGTTATTTTACTTTTAAAAAGATGACGATAGGGGCGCCTGGGTGGCGCAGTCGGTTAAGCGTCCGACTTCAGCCAGGTCACGATCTCGCGGTCCGTGAGTTCGAGCCCCGCGTCAGGCTCTGGGCTGATGGCTCGGAGCCTGGAGCCTGTTTCTGATTCTGTGTCTCCCTCTCTCTCTGCCCCTCCCCCGTTCATGCTCTGTCTCTCTCTGTCCCAAAAATAAATAAAAAACGTTGAAAAAAAATTTAAAAAGATGACGATATATGGACAGAAATGTAACCTAGTGATTTCCTTCTGATGTTTTTTATTCCTTCTTGCATGAAGTTGAATAAAAGTAAAGGAAAATTGCAATTTGTGCTCCTTAGTCCTTAGTACTGCTAAATGTTTTCATCATGTCAGTAAACAAAATGGTTTTGAAAATTGAATGATTTATCTTATTCATATACCTTCTCTTTTTCTCTCCGCCCTAGATATTCCTATTCTATGTTGTAGCCATTCCAGACTTTCACCTTTTTTGGGGAGGGGTTTATATTTCACATATTTATTTATCTTTTCTTGGCATTTTCTGACACTCCATCCCTGAGTGTCATTCTCCTCCTTCTCTACATATAGCCTCCTGGTCATCTTCACCATGTGGCACGTAATTTTCAGATTCTTACTGTCAATCATGATTACTTTCAAGATCTGTGCTGACAAAGATAATGAGGCCAGCTTCAGATCTTCAGAGTTCCTCTTCTTCCTGGATTTTATTTTATTTTATTTTAGTTTAGTTTAGTTTATTTATTTTGAGGGAGAGACAGATAGTGTGAGTGGAGGAGGTACAGAGAGAGAGAGAATCTGAAGCACGCTCCAGGCTCTGAGCTGTCAGCACATTGCCCGACATGGGGGTTGAACCCACAAACTGTAAGATCATGACCTGAGCTGAAGTTGGATGCTTAACTGATGGAGCCACCCAGGCACCCCATCTTCCTGGATTTTATTTTAACAGTACTTTTTCCCTAAGCAGGATATATTTTGTACATGGAGTTGTTTCACTTAGAAATCTTACAGTAATCTAATGTTGCATCCCCTTGTTGTCTCTGAATTAAATTCCTGCATTCTGTGTAAATCAGAATCACAAATGGTACGTCTGTGAACCACTTCCTGTAGATATGGTTTTTTTTTTTTTTTTTGGCTACCTTTGGAAGTTAAAGAAAAATTGATCAATCTAGTTCCTACTTATCCTTTATATTTTGTTGCTTCATACATTTACTGTATTTGATCATTTCTAAGGCTCACATCTTTTTACTCTCTTACTGGCTCTGAAATTCTGATGTGTTTTGATGGTATGTTATACATTAATTGACAGTTGTTATTTTTGTTTTGCCTTAAAAAATATTTTTACTGATACTAAAATAATGTCATCTCTTACAATTAATAATTTTTTAGATTTTATGAAATACATTATATTACTTTACAGGTCCATGAAAGTATGTATTTGAGTTTGCAACATTAATGTCTCTGTCTAAAGACGACTTTTTTTTTAAGCTCTCTTTTTCTAATGTCTTGAACACCTGTTCCCTTCTTTGCTTATCTTTTAATAAGTTAGTACCCATTTGATGTGTTTCCTTTCTGTATCATTTAAAAATATGGTGTTTTTTCTTTATTATTTGAGGTGTGTAACATTTATAAATTTTCTATTGTATAATTACTTGAATTTTGGGGATAAACCCAACTCAGGCATGATGTCTAATTCAGTTTTTTAAATGGAATGAATTTAACTTATGCTTCTTATTTCATCTTGAGGTAGTTTTGGTAAGGTTTATAAGATATATTCATAGGAGTTTGTCCATTTTGTCTGTTGTTTATTTAGGAAAAAAGTGTTTCTATTATTTGCTCTTGTAAAAAAAAAAAATCTCTGTTGGGGTTCCTGGGTGGCCTAGTTGGTTAAGCGTCTGACTCTTGATTTTGGCTCAGGTCATGATCTCATGGTTTGTGGGTTTAAGCCCTGTATCAGTCTCCACTCTGGCAGTGTGGAGCCTGCTTGAGATTCTCTTTTTCTGCCTCACCTCCTACTTGCATGCATTCTCTCTCTCTCTCTCTCTCTCTCTCTCTCAAAATAAATAAACTTAAAAAAACAAACCAAAAATCTGTTGAATCTGTTCTTATGTCCCTCTTTGTATTTCTGATACTGGGTGTTTTTACTTTCTTTTTTTTATGATCAGCATCAGAAGTTTGTCTGTTTTGTTAGTTTTTTTTTTTTTTTAATTTTTTTTTCAACGTTTTTAATTTATTTTTGGGACAGAGAGAGACAGAGCATGAACGGGGGAGGGGCAGAGAGAGAGGGAGACACAGAATCGGAAACAGGCTCCAGGCTCCGAGCCATCAGCCCAGAGCCTGACGCGGGGCTCGAACTCACGGACCGCGAGATCGTGACCTGGCTGAAGTCGGACGCTCAACCGACTGCGCCACCCAGGCGCCCCTGTTTTGTTAGTTTTTTAAAGCCAACTATCATTTTGCATACTTGGATTATTTGTTGCAAATGGCATGCAGTAGGTTTTTTGGTTTTTGGTAAATTTCTTTACATTTATTATGATCACTGATTTAATTTGAATTTGTTACAGCTCTATTATTTCTTGCATTCCATGTCCTGCATTTCCATGCCTTACTAATTCTTTTCTTTTTCGCCATTTAAAAATATTGATAGAGGCTTTTTGGGTTGTTTTTCTTACCTAATTTTTCTAACTCTACTGATGAGTTGAAATTCAAATTTTTTTTTTTTTTTTTTTTATTATTATTATTATTTTTTTCGACTTTTATTTTTTTATTATTATTATTTTTTTTTTTTCTTTTTATTTTTTTAATATATGAAATTTACTGTCAAATTGGTTTCCATACAACACCCAGTGCTCATCCCAAAAGGTGCCCTCCTCAATACCCATCACCCACCCTGCCCTCCCTCCCACCCCCCATCAACCCTCAGTTTGTTCTCAGTTTTTAACAGTCTCTTATGCTTTGGCTCTCTCCCACTCTAACCTCTTTTTTTTTTTTTTCCCTTCCCCTCCCCCATGGGTTTCTGTTACGTTTCTCAGGATCCACATAAGAGTGAAACCATATGGTATCTGTCTTTCTCTGTATGGCTTATTTCACTTAGCATCAAACTCTCCAGTTCCATCCACGTTGCTACAAAAGGCCATATTTCATTCTTTCTCATTGCCACGTAGTATTCCATTGTGTATATAAACCACAATTTCTTTATCCATTCATCAGTTGATGGACATTTAGGCTCTTTCCATAATTTGGCGATTGTTGAGAGTGCTGCTATAAACATTGGGGTACAAGTGCCCCTATGCATCAGTACTCCTGTATCCCTTGGGTAAATTCCTAGCAGTGCTATTGCTGGGTCATAGGGTAGGTCTATTTTTAATTTTCTGAGGAACCTCCACACTGCTTTCCAGAGCGGCTGCACCAATTTGCATTCCCACCAACAGTGCAAGAGGGTTCCCATCTCTCCACATCCTCTCCAGCATCTATAGTCTCCTGATTTCTTCATTTTGGCCACTCTGACTGGCGTGAGGTGGTATCTGAGTGTGGTTTTGATTTGTATTTCCCTGATGAGGAGCGACGTTGAACATCTTTTCATGTACCTGTTGGCCATCCGGATGTCTTCTTTAGAGAAGTGTCTATTCATGTTTTCTGCCCATTTCTTCACTGGGTTATTTGTTTTTCGGGTGTGGAGTTTGATGAGCTCTTTATAGATTTTGGATACTAGCCCTTTGTCCGATGTGTCATTTGCAAATATCTTTTCCCATTCCGTTGGTTGCCTTTTAGTTTTGTTGGTTGTTTCCTTTGCTGTGCAGAAGCTTTTTATCTTCATAAGGTCCCAGTAATTCACTTTTGCTTTTAATTCCCTTGCCTTTGGGGATGTGCCGAGTAAGAGATTGCTACGGCTGAGGTCAGAGAGGTCTTTTCCTGCTTTCTCCTCTAAGGTTTTGATGGTTTCCTGTCTCACATTCAGGTCCTTTATCCATTTTGAGTTTATTTTTGTGAATGGTGTGAGAAAGTGGTCTAGTTTCAACCTTCTGCATGTTGCTGTCCAGTTCTCCCAGCACCATTTGTTAAAGAGACTGTCTTTTTTCCATTGGATGTTCTTTCCTGCTTTGTCAAAAATGAGTTGGCCATACGTTTGTGGGTCTAGTTCTGGGGTTTCTATTCGATTCCATTGGTCTATGTGTCTGTTTTTATGCCAATACCATGCTGTCTTGATGATGACAGCTTTGTAGTAGAGGCTAAAGTCTGGGATTGTGATGCCTCCTGCTTTGGTCTTCTTCTTCAAAATTACTTTGGCTATTCGGGGCCTTTTGTGGTTCCATATGAATTTTAGGATTGCTTGTTCTAGTTTCGAGAAGAATGCTGGTGCAATTTTGATTGGGATTGCATTGAATGTGTAGATAGCTTTGGGTAGTATTGACATTTTGACAATATTTATTCTTCCAATCCATGAGCAGGGAATGTCTTTCCATTTCTTTATATCTTCTTCAATTACCTGCATAAGCTTTCTATAGTTTTCAGCATACAAATCTTTTACATCTTTGGTTAGATTTATTCCTAGGTATTTTATGCTTCTTGGTGCAATTGTGAATGGGATCAGTTTCTTTATTTGTCTTTCTGTTGCTTCATTGTTCATGTATAAGAATGCAACTGATTTCTGTACATTGATTTTGTATCCGGCAACTTTGCTGAATTCATGTATCAGTTCTAGCAGACTTTTGGTGGAGTCTATCGGATTTTCCATGTATAATATCATGTCATCTGCAAAAAGCGAAAGCTTGACTTCATCTTTGCCAATTTGGATGCCTTTGATTTCCTTTTGTTGTCTGATTGCTGATGCTAGAACTTCCAGCACTATATTAAACAGCAGCGGTGAGAGTGGGCATCCCTGTCGTGTTCCTGATCTCAGGGAAAAAGCTCTCAGTTTTTCCCCATTGAGGATGATGTTAGCTGTGGGCTTTTCATAAATGGCTTTTATGATCTTTAAGTATGTTCCTTCTATCCCGACTTTCTCAAGGGTTTTTATTAAGAAAGGGTGCTGGATTTTGTCAAAGGCCTTTTCTGCATCGATTGACAGGATCATATGGTTCTTCTCTTTTTTTTTGTTAATGTGATGTATCACGTTGATCGATTTGCGAATGTTGAACCAGCCCTGCATCCCAGGAATGAATCCCACTTGATCATGGTGAATAATTCTTTTTATATGCTGTTGAATTCGATTTGCTAGTATCTTATTGAGAATTTTTGCATCCATATTCATCAGGGATATTGGCCTGTAGTTCTCTTTTTTTACTGGGTCTCTGTCTGGTTTAGGAATCAAAGTAATACTGGCTTCATAGAATGAGTCTGGAAGTTTTCCTTCCCTTTCTATTTCTTGGAATAGCTTGAGAAGGATAGGTATTATCTCTGCTTTAAACGTCTGGTAGAACTCCCCTGGGAAGCCATCTGGTCCTGGACTCTTATTTGTTGGGAGATTTTTGATAACCGATTCAATTTCTTCGCTGGTTATGGGTCTGTTCAAGCTTTCTATTTCCTCCTGATTGAGTTTTGGAAGCGTGTGGGTGTTTAGGAATTTGTCCATTTCTTCCAGGTTGTCCAATTTGTTGGCATATAATTTTTCATAGTATTCCCTGATAATTGTTTGTATCTCTGAGGGATTGGTTGTAATAATTCCATTTTCATTCATGATTTTATCTATTTGGGTCATCTCCCTTTTCTTTTTGAGAAGCCTGGCTAGAGGTTTGTCAATTTTGTTTATTTTTTCAAAAAACCAACTCTTGGTTTCGTTGATCTGCTCTACAGTTTTTTTAGATTCTATATTGTTTATTTCTGCTCTGATCTTTATGATTTCTCTTCTTCTGCTGGGTTTAGGCTGCCTTTGCTGTTCTGCTTCTATTTCCTTTAGGTGTGCTGTTAGATTTTGTATTTGGGATTTTTCTTGTTTCTTGAGATAGGCCTGGATTGCAATGTATTTTCCTCTCAGGACTGCCTTCGCTGCGTCCCAAAGCGTTTGGATTGTTGTATTTTCATTTTCGTTTGTTTCCATATATTTTTTAATTTCTTCTCTAATTGCCTGGTTGACCCACTCATTCGTTAGTAGGGTGTTCTTTAACCTCCACGCTTTTGGAGGTTTTCCAGACTTTTTCCTGTGGTTGATTTCAAGCTTCATAGCATTGTGGTCTGAAAGTATGCATGGTATAATTTCAATTCTTGTAAACTTATGAAGGGCTGTTTTGTGACCCAGTATATGATCTATCTTGGAGAATGTTCCATGTGCACTCGAGAAGAAAGTATATTCTGTTGCTTTGGGATGCAGAGTTCTAAATATATCTGTCAAGTCCATCTGATCCAATGTATCATTCAGGGCCCTTGTTTCTTTATTGACTGTGTGTCTAGATGATCTATCCATTTCTGTAAGTGGTGTGTTAAAGTCCCCTGCAATGACCACATTCTTATCAATAAGGTTGCTTATGTTTATGAGTAACTGTTTTATATATCTGGGGGTTCCGGTATTTGGCGCATAGACATTTATAATTGTTAGCTCTTCCTGATGGATAGACCCTGTAATTATTATATAATGCCCTTCTTCATCTCTTGTTACAGCCTTTAATTTAAAGTCTAGTTTGTCTGATATAAGTATGGCTACTCCAGCTTTCTTTTGGCTTCCAGTAGCATGATAAATAGTTCTCCATCCCCTCACTCTCAATCTAAAGGTGTCCTCAGATCTAAAATGAGTCTCTTGTAGACAGCAAATAGTTGGGTCTTGTTTTTTTATCCATTCTGATACCCTATGTCTTTTGGTTGGCGCATTTAATCCATTTACATTCAGTGTTATTATAGAAAGATACGGGTTTAGAGTCATTGTGATGTCTGTATGTTTTATGCTTGTAGTGATGTCTCTGGTACTTTGTCTCACAGGATCCCCCTTAGGATCTCTTGTAGGGCTGGTTTCGTGGTGACAAATTCCTTCAGTTTTTGTTTGTTTGGGAAGACCTTTATCTCTCCTTCTATTCTAAATGACAGACTTGCTGGATAAAGGATTCTCGGCTGCATATTTTTTCTGTTTAGCACACTGAAGATATCGTGCCAAGCCTTTCTGGCCTGCCAAGTTTCAAAGGAGAGATCAGTCACGAGTCTTATAGGTTTCCCTTTATATGTGAGGGCACGTTTATCCCTTGCTGCTTTCAGAATTTTCTCTTTATCCTTGTATTTTGCCAGTTTCACTATGATATGTCGTGCAGAAGATCGATTCAAGTTACGTCTGAAGGGAGTTCTCTGTGCCTCTTGGATTTCAATGCCTTTTTCCTTCCCCAGTTCAGGGAAGTTCTCAGCTATAATTTCTTCAAGTACCCCTTCAGCACCTTTCCCTCTCTCTTCCTCCTCTGGGATACCAATTATGCGTATATTATTTCTTTTTAGTGTATCACTTAGTTCTCTAATTTTCCCCTCATACTCCTGGATTTTTTTATCTCTCTTTCTTTCAGCTTCCTCTTTCTCCATAACTTTATCTTCTAGTTCACCTATTCTCTCCTCTGCCTCTTCAATCCGAGCCGTCGTGGTTTCCATTTTGTTTTGCATTTCGTTTAAAGCGTTTTTCAGCTCCTCGTGACTGTTCCTTAGTCCCTTGATCTCTGTAGCAAGAGATTCTCTGCTGTCCTGTATACTGTTTTCAAGCCCAGCGATTAATTTTATGACTATTATTCTAAATTCACTTTCTGTTATATTATTTAAATCCTTTTTGATCAGTTCATTAGCTGTTGTTATTTCCTGGAGATTCTTCTGAGGGGAATTCTTCCGTTTGGTCATTTTGGATAGTCCCTGGAGCGGTGAGGACCTGTAGGGCACTTCCCCCGTGCTGTGGTGTATAACTGGAGTTGGTGGGTGGGGCCGCAGTCCGACCTGATGTCTGCCCCCAGCCCACCGCTGGGGCCACAGTCAGACTGGTGTGTGCCTTCTCTTCCCCTCTCCTAGGGGCGGGATTCACTGTGGGGTGGTGTGGCCCGTCTGGTCTACTTGCACACTGCCAGGCTTGTGGTGCTGGGGAGCTGGCGTATTAGCTGGGGTGGGTAGGCAAGGTGCACGGGGGCGGGAGGGGCAGGCTTAGCTCACTTCTCCTTAGGTGATCCACTTCAGGAGGGGCCCTGTGGCAGCGGGAGGGAGTCAGATCCGCTGCCGGAGGTTTGGCTCCGCAGAAGCACAGAGTTGGGTGTTTGCGCGGAGCGAGCAAGTTCCCTGGCAGGAACTGGTTCTCTTTGGGATTTTGGCTGGGGGATGGGCGGGGGAAATGGCGCTGGCGAGCGCCTTTGTTCCCCGCCAAGCTGAGCTCTGCCGTCCGGGGGCTCAGCAGCTCTCCCTCCCTTTGTCCTCCAGCCTTCCCGCTTTCTGAGCAGAGCTGTTAACTTCTGACCTCCCAGACGCTAAGTCGCGCTTGCTGTCGGAACACAGTCCGTCCGGCCCCTCCGCTTTTGCCAGCCCGACTCGGGGGCTCTGCTTGGCCGGCGAGCCGCCCCTCCGCCCCGGCTCCCTCCCGCCAGTCCGTGGAGCGCGCACCGCCTCGCCGCCCTTCCTACCCTCTTCCGTGGGCCTCTCGTCTGCGCTTTGCTCCGGAGACTCCGTTCTGCTAATCCTCTGGCGGTTTTCTGGGTTCTTTAGGCAGGTGTAGGTGGAATCTAAGTGATCAGCAGGACGCGCGGTGAGCCCAGCGTCCTCCTACGCCGCCATCTTCCGGAACTCTGAAATTCAAATTTTAACCCCCTCCTGAACAACACAAGGACTTCTTCCCTCTCATCACCTCCTCCAAACTTACATGCTGCTTTTTACAGTATTTTGGGTTTTTTCTTCTAAAAATTCTACAAATTAGATATTTTTATTACTGTTATTTTACATAGTCAGTACTTAGAGTTAATTATGTTTACTAGTTTTCTTGCTCAATATTCCTTCTTGGGTCTTAGACTTTCCTATTAGGATCATTTTTCTTCTTAAAGTATGTCATGTAGACTTTCCTTTAGTATAGGTAGGTTGTTAGTAAATACTTAATATTCATTTAAATTTCTCTATGTTGTCATTCTCTTTGAAAGATTGTATGGGTACCTAGTTATATGCTGATAGTCATTTTCTCTTTAACTTTGTACATATTATTCAGCTGTCTTTTGCTTTCTGTCATTGCTATTGAGAAATATACTGCCACTGTAATTGTCATTCCTTTGAAGTTTATGGGTCTTGTTTTCTGGCTTTTAAGATCATCATTGTTGTTTTGGTATTACTATCATTTACCTTATCTGGAGTTTTAAAAAATTAAGCACATTTGGGTATAGTGAGCTTCCTATTATACGTGTATTCATTTCTGTTACCAGTTTTAGAAATTTCTTAGCCATTATATCTGAAAATATTATAACTTCTTTATTTACCTTTTGCCTTCTGGGATTCAAGTTAGACATATTGAATACAAGTGCTAGACACAAAATAGTATAGACTGTATATTGCATTTAAGAAAATGCCAAAACAGCAGAAGTGACCTATAAAGTTAGAAGTGAAAATGATGGTTTCCTTGGGAAGTGTAGGTAGTAAATAGAAGAGGAGGCACAAGGATGCTTCTGGGTTGATGGTGATGTTCATTTTTTAAAAACTTGGCTATTGGTTACACTAGTGTATTTAGTTTGTGAAAATTTGAGTTGTATGTTTATGTGCACTTTTCTGTATTTCTATTGTATTTCAGTAAGTAGTTAAAAATATTTGTTGTCTTCTTTCATCCAGTGGGATACTGAAGTACATGATGTTAATTGTCATCAGCAGTGGATTCTGAGTGGGCTCTAGAATGTTGTTCTCCACTCCTACCCTCACCCCAAGTAGTGTTATTTATGTTAGTCACACTGTATTGGTTTATTTACAATTTCTTTTTTTTTTTTTGCCATTGTTAATTTTTTTAAGTTTATTTATTTATTTTGAGAGAGAGAGAGAGAGAGAGAGAGAGAGAGCGCGTGCATGAGTGAGGGAGGGGCAGAGAGAGAAAGAGAGAATCCCAAGCAGGTTTTGCGCTGTCAGCACAGATCCCGATGTGAGGCTTGAACTCATGAAACTGCTAGATCATTACCTGAGCCGAAATCAAGAGTAGGACGCTTAACCAACTGAGCCACCCAGGTGCCCCTATTTACAAGTTCTGTTAAGAGGTATATAGTTACTCAGTAATGAGAATGCCTTTTTCTCCTCCCCTTGATTTTGTATGTTAGTTGAGACCTTGTCTCCTAAACCTAACTCAGTCTCTACTCTCAATGGAGTGGAAGGTTGAGCTATGTTTCTTGAAGCCTGTTAATTGCCTTCTCTGGGAAGAGTACTGCTGCTCCAGTAGAAGAGGAACGAATGAATGACTGAGTGAGATTTCAACTAGAATGTGTGAGGGAGGCCCAGAGAGGGAGCTGCCTTAGGCAGAGGTGGCTTTGCCTCAACAGTCATCTCCATGCTGGTGACGATTGATGTAATGGGCAAGCCCTAGCCTTGTGACTCTTGGCTTGCATATTTACTTGTGGGGGTAGTGGTTATTGCCTTTGGACACTTGGCCTTTGTCTTTTCTTTGGAAATATTTTATGGATTTAGTGATTTTGAATAATGAGTAATACGCATAGACAGTGATTCCCCGTGTGAACAGCGCCATCTCATTTTGTATGTAATACCTTTAGAAGTTTGCTTTGTGGACAAGTGAAAAACAGTGAATGGTTATTTCTCTAGAATTTAGTATATACAGCTTTCTTTGCAACTTCAGAATATGGTTCAAGGAAATATGGGAATATCATCTTCAGCAGATAGTATCAAACTATATCAGTTTAAGGGAATAAAATTTTAGAGACTCTAAACAATATATTCTTAGTTTGGGGGTAGAGTTGGTTTTTGGAGAATAGTACCTCATCCATTAGCTTTACAACCTTGCTGCAGGTGGGTCAGATTAGAAAAATGCAACTCCTTATTACTAGTGATAATCCAGACTGTCAAACCTTAAGCTTTTCTTGGTGGGGGATGGGGGAGAGGCATAGTTTTTTTTGTTTTTTTTTTAAAGACTTTATTTATTTTTAAAGCAGTTGTAGGTTTACAACAAAAATGAGTGGCAGGTACAGAGATTTCCCGTATATTTCCTGTCCCCAACATGTGCACAGCTTCCCCCATTAGCAACACCACTTACCGGAATGGTACCTTTTTTTTTTTTTTTTTTTTTTTTTTTTTTTGGCCAAGGATGAATCTCCATTGGCACATTATAATCACCCGAAGTCCGCAGTTTAATTTAGTGTCCACTCTTAGTGTTGTACATCCTGTGGGTTTGGACAAATGTATACTGACATATATCCACCATTAGAATATCACATGAGGGTTCCTGTTGCTGCACATCCTTGCCAGCATTTGGTATTGCCAGTATTTCACATTTGGGACATTTTTATACAAGATGTATAGTGTTATTTTATTTTATTTTTTTTGTTAAGAAATTTTTTTTAATGTTTATTTATTTTTGAGAGAGAGAGAGAGAGACAGAGTGTGAGCTGGGGAAGGGGCAGAGATAAAGAGACACAGAATCCGAAGCAGGCTCCATCCAGGCTCTGAGCTGACAGCTCAGAACTCAAAAGCTGTGAGATGCGGAGCTCGAACTCACAAGCTGTGAGATCATGACCTGAGCCAAAGTCAGACGCTCAACCAACTGACTGAGCCACCCAGGCGCCCCCTCGTTATTATTTTAATTTGCATTTCCCTGATGACATATGATGTGGAGCATCTTTTCGTATGAAAACCTTAAGCTTTTTTTAAATAATTTTTTTAATGTTTATTTATTTTTGAGAGAGAGAGAGAGAGAGAGAGAGAGAGAGAGAGAAAATGAGTAGGGAAGGGGCAGAGAGAGAGAGAGGGAGACACACAATCTAAAGCAGGCTCCAGGCTCAGAGCTGTCAGCACAGAGCCTGATGTGGGGCTTGAACTCATGAACTGTGAGATCATGACCTGAGCCAAAGTTGGATGCTTAACCGACTGAGCCACCCAGACGCTCCAACTTAAGCTTTTAAATGTATTTTCTGTTTTCTTTTTTTAAGTTTATTTATTTATTTTTAGAGAGAGAGCGTGTAAACAGGGGAAAGGGCAGAGAGAGGGAGAGAGAGAGAATCCCAAGCAGGTCCTGTGCTGTCAGCGCGGAGCCTGATGTGGAGTTCGAACTCACCAACCATGAGGTCATGACCAGAGCCGAAACCAAGAGTTGGACGCTCAACCAACTGCGCCACCTAGGGGCCCCTAAATGTTTGTTTTCCTTCCTTCCTTCCTTCCTTCCTTCCTTCCTTCCTTCCTTCCTTCCTTCCTTCCTTTCTCTCTCTCTCTCTCTCTCTCTCTTTCTTTCTTTCTTTCTTTCTTTCTTTCTTTCTTTCTTTCTTTCTTTCTTTCTTTCTTTCTTTCTTTCGTTCTGTGTTTGTTTATTTTGAGAGAGAGGCAGAGTGCGAGCAGGGGAGAGAGATGGAGACACAGAATCTGAAGCAGGCTCCAGGCTCTGAGCTGTCAGCACAGAGCCCGATGGGGGGCTTGAACTCACAAGCCATGAGATCATGATCTGAGCCAAGGTCAGACGCTCAACCTGCTGAGCCACCCAGGCGCCCCTAAATGTTTTTCTTATTCTAACCTTAGACTAACTTTTGTGAGATAGGCAAAGTAGGTATTTTTATTGCAGGTGTTCAGATAATAAAAATGAGATTTAGGAAGGTGTAATCATTGATCAAGATATAGTGAGTGAAATAAGTAGTAGAACTGTATTTAAATATTTTGAGTCTGAGTCCTGAGTTTTTAAATTTTATTTATTAAAAAATTATTTATTTATTTATTTATTTATTTATTTATTTAATTTTTGAGAGAGAGAGAGACACACACACACACACACACACACACACACACAGTGCAAGTAGGGGAGGGGCAGAGCGAGGGAGACAGAATCCGAAGCAGGCTGTGAGCCATCATTGCAGTGCCTGACACAGGGCTTGAACCCACGGACTATGAGATCATGACCTGAGCTAAAGTCGGTCGCTTAACAGACTGACCCACCCAGGTGACCCTTGAGGTTTTTTTTGTTTGTTTGTTTGTTTTTTTAAATAAATGTTTATCCATTTTTGAGAGAGAATGTGAACAGGGGAGGGGCAGAGAGAGAGGGGGACAGAGGATCCGAAGTGCACTCTGCGCTGTTTGCACGCAGCAAGCCTGAGGCGGGGCTCAGTCTCCAGAACCATGAGATCATGACGTGAGCTGAAGTCGGACACTCAACTGACTGAGTCACCCAGGTGCCCTGAGTCCTGAATTTTTTATACTGTGTTGAAATATCTTGTTAATATCATCAAGCTGTCTTTATTGTTCTTCAGACTCATATGAGAACAACACATCTGTCATTTGTGTCACAGTTTATAGAATCACATACTTACATGTGTTATTTTATTTGATCTTTATAAATATTGTTTCTAAGCTTCAGAGGTAGGTGAAATTCCAGGTCACATGTTATGTTATTGAGCCTGATATCAGCCTCACATGAGCCTGATGTTCTGAACTCTATATTTTGTCCTCTTTCCCATGTTTCTTAATACTGTATAATGTAAATAATGTATCACTGAAACCTGTTCTCAGGGTGATAACATGTTTATTTAATGGGACAAGAGAAATAAACTACATTAGAGTTTCATTGGTGCCTCATAGCTGCATATACACTGATTTCCTTGTTGGCTCCTGACAAGATAGATTCACACTCAAGTGTGAGTAAGTGGAGCTAAAAACACCATAATGCCCAGAGCAGGAATAACGGTACATAGGAAAGGGAGGTTTTTGTGCATCCCAGCAGATTTATTTGCTGCCAGAGCTTAGGGGAGAAGATTATATTTGGGGATAATGGTTCTTTTAAGGCCAGTTAGTAAATGGTACTAAAGTAGATTTCTGTGGTAGGATATGTTTTTCTTTCCTAAAAGCATTTTTTTGATGATTATTATAATAGCTACCAGCTAGAAGACTGTCGATAAATAATATGTGATAACAGAGTATATCCTTTCTCTAGTAAAGCCTTTTTGCTGACCTAGTTCCAGTTGATATTTTGAGCATTATAGTGATGATAATGATTAATAGTAAGTACCATTTACTTACTTGATTGATTCAATGATTTATTCATCTAATATTCATTTGGTACCTACTAGGCTAGGTATTGTGTTGGGTGCTAGGAATGTCATTGTGAGCAAGACTGATCTCCCTTCCTCTAGAGCTGACAGTCATTCCCAGAAGACAGACAATTAAGTAACTAACGATAGTAAAGAGTTGGAATTATATAGGGGTAGGCTAGGGAAACTGTGTCTGGGGAGATCTTCCCAGAGGAAATGAAATTTAAGCTAAGGTCCAGGAATGTATAAAAAGAGATAAGGAAAAGCATTCCAGGCAGAGAGAACAAGAGGTGTGAAACCCTGAAGGTGAAGAGAGGGTATGCCCTGTCCCAGAGATCAAAACTCCAGTGAGACTGGGGAGTTGTACAAAGGATGCTGAAGAGGTAGGCAATAGCAGCCAGGTAACATCCTGTAGGCTACAGAAAGGATTTTAGACTTTATCCATTGAGGAGTTTTAAGAAGTGACCCAATCAGTTCTGTATTTTATTTTAATTAGTTAATTAATCTAAAGTTTATTTAATATGAGAGAGAGACAGAGTGAGAGTGAGAGCAGGGGAGGGGCAGAGAGAGACTGAGAGAGAATCCCAAGCAGATTCTGTGCTGTGAGTGCAGAGCCTGATGTGGGGCTCAATCTCAGGAAGTGTGAGATCATGACCTGAGCTGAGATCAAGAGTCAGACACTTGACCTACTGAGCCCCCCAGGCACCCCCGGTTCTGCATTTTAAAAAGATCTTTTTGGCTGTTTGTTTTGTTAAATTAACATAGTATCACTTAGAAAACAGCTACTAATTACATGATATTTATATTTATATAACATTAAGAATCAAGGGGAACACACTAAAGGGAGATCAACTAGGAAGGTGGTATAAGATGATGATACTGATTTGGACTATGGGACATGGCAGTGGAAGTAAAGTGAAATTGACAGACTAAAGATACATGTTTTGGAGGTAGAATTGGCAAGGCTTGCTGAATAATAAATAGGGTTGCAGGGTGAGAGAAAGTGAATCAAGAATGACTCTGGACTTGGTGGTACCATTACTGAAATGGAAAATTCAGGAGGAGGAAGATTGAATAGGAGACTAAGTTGAGGTTTTAGACATTTTAAGGACAAGGTAGTTATATATATTATATATATATTTATATATATAAATATATATATTTATATATATATTATATATATAAAATATATAATTATATATATAATTATATAAAATATAAAATATATATTATATATATATAAATATATAAAATATAAATATATATATATAATATATATGACTATAGAGCTCAGGAGAGAGACCTGGGATGAAGACACATATATGGGAATCATCTGTAAAATGAATATAGAGAGAAGAGTTTCCAGGCAGAGCTTTAAGGATAGTCAATGTATAAGGGTCTCAGATGACGAAGGATGAGTCTGCAAAAGTGTTTAAATAGTGTTTTCAGGAATAGAGCTAACACAGAATGTGGTTTGGGGGAAAGAAAAGTCTTTCAAGAAAAGTCTAGAAGAGTGAATGATACTGTCAAATCCTGCTGAGCATCAAGTCAGAAAAAGAAATGGTGGCCTAAATACAGTGGTTTTTTTACATGGAGACCATTAATCATCTGGCAATAATTTAAATGGAGTGGTAAGGTCTGGGGATATTTGTAGTGTATTGAAGAATGAATAGGAAGTGAGAAGTTGGAGACTGAATGTAGACAACTCATTCAAGAAGTGTGGTTGTGAAGGGAAAAAGGCTTGATATGGCAGTACTTGAAGAAGGGTGTGTAGTAATTAAGGGGAAGAATTTTTTTAAGGTGGGATAGACTTGCATGTGTTCAGAATGCTAATTAGAAGATCATGAAGAGTATGGAGAGCCAAGAGATAACTAGTAGATCAGAGAAGGCTGAGTGGGATCAGCTTGACCTGATGTTATAGTGTATTGTTAGCTACTACCATCCTAGTTTCTAAGATGAGATGATGAATCAGATTTATAGTTACCTGTCCAAATGAGAGTGCTCTTACCTTAGTCAAACTTCCTGATTGTACAGCTTTCCTCCTTAATTTGCTATGAATATTCTCTGGGAAAGGGAGGATTGGGAAATCATTGTTCTTTGGACTACTACCTTTATCTGATTGGAAAACTCTTTTTGTTCCACTTTGCCTTAGGCTTGTCTTTATGGTACCAGGGTGGTTGGCATAGAATGTACTGATCAGGAGCTCTGGGCATCCATCTTGCAAATGCAGACTTTTGTAGAGGTGCACAGAATGGGTAAGGAAGAAGAAGGGATGGATCTCCATGGATGCATTTCCTTATGTAAAAGGGATTCAGGGGTCTCTGGGTGGCTCAGTGGGTTAAACATCCAACTCTTGATTTTGGCTCAGGTCATGATCTCACAGTTCGTGAGATCAAGCCCCACGTTGGGCTCTGCACTGAAACCGAGGAATCTGCTTGGGATTCTCTTTCTCTTTCTCTTTATGTCCCTCCCCTTCTTGTGCTCTCTCTCCCTCAAAAAAAATAAAATAAAAAAATATGGATTCAGAGAGGGGCACATAGGCATTTTGTAGAAATTAAAAATTTTTTTTTAAAATATTTATTTTTAAGAGAGAGAGAGACAGAGTACGAGCTGGGGAGAAGCAGAGAGAAAGGGAGACAGAATCTGAAGCAGGCTCCAGGCTCTGAGCTGTCAGCACAGAGCCCAATGCGGGGTTCAAACCCATGAACCATGAGATCATGACCTGAGCCGAAGCCAGATGGTTAACTGACTGAGCCACCCAGGCACCCTGGCATTTTGTAGAATTTTTATTATTTTTGCCCTGAAATATAACCCACCTAATGTTACCTATTTAAAGTATTCAAGAAGCCAGAATTGTCATGTAAGTTCAAAGAATGGTATTCCCAGTTTTATATGGATTGATTCAGAATAAAGAAAAAGAGGACACACTTCCCTAACTGCATTTTATGAGGATTATGATGCCCAAACTGACAAGGACAGTTTGAGAACAGAAAGTATGTAGGTTAGTCTTACTTATTAACATAGAGGCAAAATCCTTAATAAAAGCCTCCAGACCTAGATGATTTTATTAACGAAAACTATATAATAACTAAGGAAGAGGGGAGCCTGGGTGTCTCAGTTGGTCCGACTTCGGCTCAGGTCATGATCTCACAGTACGTGAGTTTGAGCCCTGCATCAGGCTCTGAGTTGGCAACTCCGAGCCTGGAGCCTGCCTTGGATTCTGTGTCTCCCTTTCTCTCTCTGCCCTTCTCCCGCTCATGGTCTGTCTCTCTTTGTTTCTCAAAAATGAATAAACTTAAAAAAAAAATAAGAAGTAACACCAATCTTACACAAACTCTTTCAGAAAATAGAGGCAGGAACTCTTCTCAGACAATTTTAGAAGGCTAGTATAATTGTGATACCAAAATCTGACAAAAGCATTATAATAAAATCTGGAGACTGTTATCCCTTATGAACATAGGTGCAAAAAATCATTAAAAAAATATTAGCAAAGATAATCTAACAAAGTTGGGTTATACCTAGAAATGGACAGTCCATTATGGACAGTCCCCAACTTCTGGTTTGGCTTACAAGTTTTCCACTTTATGATGGTGTGAAAATGATGAACATTTGGTAGAAACTGTATGTTGAATTTTGAGATTTTTTTTACTTTCCTGGGCTAGTAATAATGTAGTACGATACTCTCCTGTGATGCTGGGCAACAACAGCGAGCCACAGCTCCCAGTCAGCCATGCCACTGATATACCTACAGCCATTCTGTACTCATACAACCATTCACTTTCAGTACAGTATTTAATATATTACATGAGATAGGCAACACTTGATTATGAAATAGACTTTATATTAGATGATTTTGCCCACCGGTAGGCTAATATAAGTGTTCTGAGTACATTTAAAGTAGGCTGAGCTGTGATGTTCAGCAGTTTAGATGTATTAAGTACAATTTTGGCTTATAACATTTTCAACTAATGATGGGTTTATTGGGACATAACCCCATAGTAAGTTGAGGAGGGAGGTCTGCATTAGAAAATCAATCACTGTAATTCATCACATTAACAGAACAGAGGAGAAAAACCCTGTGGTCATTTCAGTATATGTTGACAAAATCAATACTCATTCATGATAAAAACTTTAAACAAATTAGGAGTAGGAGACTTCATCAATTTGATAAAAATTATCTATGAAAAACCTACAGTTAACTTTATATTTAGTGGTAAAATATTGAACTCCTTCCCCCTTTGATCAGATGAGGAACATGGCAAGGATATGTACCACAGACAGTTATATCAAGTGGAATGAGGGGTGCCTGGGTGCCTCATTTGGTTAAGTGTCTGACTTTGGTTCAGGTCATGATCTTGCAGTCAGTGAGTTTGAGCTCCGTGTTGGGCTCTGTGCTGACAGCTTGGAGCCTGGAGCCTGCTTCAGATTCTGTGTCTCCCTCTCTCTCTGCCCCTCCCCTGCTTGCACTCTGTCTCTCTCTCAAAAATAAATATTAAAAAAAAAGAAAGTGGAAAGAAGTAAAATTCTCTTATTCATAGAGAACATGATTGTTTATACAGAGAAATCCTAAGGAATCTACAAAACAGTAGTTACAACTAATAATGAATTTAGCAAAGTTGTAGGATACAACAGTAAATATATAAAAATTGATTGCATTCCTATACTAGAAGCAAGCAATTAGAAAATGAAATAAAAATTTTATTTGCAATAGCCTCAACATATCAACTTAGGAATAAGTTTAGAAAAAGAAGACCTTTTTGCTGAAAAGTACAAAACATTGCTTAGAATAATTAAAGTAGATGTAAGTAAGTGGAGAAATTTTATGTTCATGGGTTGGAAGACTCAATATTTTAAAAAATTTTTTATAATTTTTTTTAATGTTTATTTTTGAGAGAGAGAGAGAACGGGAGTGAGGGAGCAGGGGAAGGGCAGAGAGAGAAGGAGACACGGAATCCGAAGCAGGCTCCAGGCTCTGAGCTGTCAGCACAGAGCCTGATGTGGGGCTCAAACCCATGAACTGTGAGATCATGACCTGAGCTGAAGTCGGACGGTTAACCCACTGAGCCACCCAGGCACTCTGGAAGACTCAATATTAAGATCTCAGTTCTTCCAAATTGGACTGTAATCACAGCAGACATTTTTGTACAAATTAATTTTATTCTAACATTTTTATGGAAATGCAAGCAGTTTAGAATATCCAAAGCATTCTTGAAGAACAAAGTTAAAGGACTGTACATGATCTGACTTCGATACTTAATACAAAGGTGCAGAATCAAGAAAGTATAGCTGGCATAGGATGAAAAAAATAGATCAGTAGAGTACAGTAGAGAGCCCCCAAATAGCCCATTCTATTTTAATTTGATTGTCATCAAAGGTGCCAGGGGAAAAGATGGAGTTTTTAATAAGTGGTGCTGGAATAAGTGGATATCTATATGGGAAAAGAATGAACCATAACCCTGTCTTGCATAATACCCCCAAATTAATTCAAAATGGACCATAGACCTAAACATACAGGCTAAAAACCATAAAGCATCTAGATATAAAATATAGGAAAATATATTTGTCTTCTTGCCATAGGCAAAGTTTTCATAGGCAAGATACTGAAAGCATTAACCACAAAAAAATATTGACCATCAAAATTAAAAACTTTGTGCTCATCCAAAGATACCACTAATGACTTCAGTTAGGCAAGCCACAGACTGGGGGAAAATATTCATCAAACAACTAATAAAGGACTTGTGTCTAGAATATATGAAGAATTCTTTACAACTCAGTAATGAAAAGATAGCTCAATTATAAAAGGGGCAAAATATTTTAGATACTTCATAAAAGAATATGTACTGATGGCTAATAAGCACATGAAAAGATAGATGCTCAACATCATTAGTCATCTTGAAAATGCAAATTAAAACAATAGGATACGACTGCACAGTTACTAGAACTGCTAAAATTTAAAATGATAGCATATATTGGCATGAATGTGGAGCAATTAGAATTCTTGGGGTAAATGTAGAGCTATTCTTGTATTATTAGTTATTATTATTACTATATTAGCTAGAAGGTGGAGCAATTAAAATTCTCCTACATTGTTAATGGGAGTGCAACTTGTTACAGTCACTTCAGAAAGAGATCTGGTAGTTTCTTATACGACTAAATATACACCTGTCCTATAACCCAGCATTTCTACTCTTCTGTTAAGGCATTTACCCAAGACAGATGAAACATAGACCTATTAAAAGACTTGTACAGGAATGTTAATAGCTCAAAACTGGAAATAACTCAAATGTCCATTAGTAGGAGAAAAGATAAATAAACTGTGGTATATTCATATGATTGGATATTGTTACTGTTATATGCAACATGTGGCTTTATTTCTAAATTCATCCACATGCTGAGTGAAAGAAGTTTTATATAAAAAGATTCATACTTGTTTCTTTCTTTTTTTTTTTTTTTTAATGTTTACCTATATTTTTTGAGAGAGAAAGCATGTGAGTGTGTGCACATGTAAGTAGGGGGAGGGGCAGAAAGAGAGGGAGACAAAGGTTCCAAAGTGGGCTCTGCAATATGGGGCTCAAACTCACAAACCATGAGATCGTGACCGGAGCTGAAGTCGGACACTCAACTGACTGAGCCACCCAGGCACCCCCATACTTGTTCCTTTCCTAAGAAGTTCTGGAGCAGGCAAATCTAATCCATGATGGAAAACTGGAAATAAAATTTGGATCTTCTATCCAGACCACTCAAACTTGCTTCATATCAGCAATAAAAGGCTGTTCTGCTTTTTTAGCATTCATGTGTTCACTGGATTGGCATTTTAAGTTTCCTTCAAGTCTTTTTTTTCTTTGCATTCACAACTTGGCTATTTGGTGCAGGAGGCCAGTCTTTGGCTTATTTTGACTTGTGAAATGCCATCCTCACTAACTTTAATCATTTCTACCTTTTGATTTAAAGCAAGAGAAGTGTAGCTCTTTCTTTCATTTGAACACATAGAGGCCATTGTGGGGTTATTAACTGGCCTAATTTCAATATTGTAGGGAGGCTGGAGGAGAGAAAGAGAGCTGAGGGGAACAGCCAGTCAGGGGAGCAGTTGGAACACACATAACATTTATCAGTTAAGTTTGCCATCTTCTATGGGGAAGGTTTGTGGTATCCAAAACAATTACAATAGTAACTTCAAAGATCGCTGATCACAGATCACCATAGCAAATATAATAACAACGTAAAAGTTTGGAATTTTGTGAGAATTAACAAAGTGTGAGAGAAACACATGAAGTAAGCAAATGCTGTTGGAAAAGTGGTGCTCATATACTTGCTTGATTGCAGGATTGCCACAAACCTTCAATTTGTTGGGGAAAAAAAAAAAAAGGAAAAAGCAATATCTATGAAGAGCAAGAAAGCAAGGTGCCATAAAACAAGGCATGCCTGTACTGCAAAATGTTAACAATCTGGGTTGTAGGTATATGAATGTTTGATGTACAGGTCTTTAAATTTTTCTGTTTTCTATGTTTGAAAGTTTTCATACCATACCTGGAGGAAAATGGTGTTACTAGTGTGATGAAATACAACTCTTGGTAAATGAGATGATTTTTTTTAAGTTTATTTTGGAGAGAGGGAGAGAAAGTGTGGATAGGGGAGGGCCAGAGAGAGAGAGAGAGAGAGAGAGAGAGAATCCCAAGCAGGCTTAGCGCTGTCAGTGCAGATCCTGATGTGGGGCTTGATCTCATGAACTGTGAGATCATGACCTGAGCTGAGATCAAGACTCAGACATTTAACCAACTGAGCCACCCAAGAACCCTAGTAAATGAGATTTTTAAAAAATAGGCTGTAATGGCAACAAGAAAATATAAGGTACTTAGAAATAAATCTAACAAAAATATTTGTATAATCCTTACTTGACAAATTATCAAACTTTATTAAAACATATTAAAGGAAACCTAAATAGGGGCTCCTGGATGGCTTAGTCAATTAAGCGTCCAACTCTTGATTTTGGCTTAGGTCATGATCTCATGGTTTGTGAATTGAGTCTCATGTCACATTCTGCACTGACAGCACAGAACCTGCTTGGGATTCTCTGTCTCCTTCTCTCTCTCTCTGCCCATCTCCTACTCACTCGCTCTCTCTCAAAATAAATAACATTAAAAAACAGGAGATAAATAGATAGGTATACTATGTTCTTATATAGTAGTTGTCTGTATTGTATATCCGTTATCCCCAGATCAACTCTCAATTGAGTGCAGTGTCAAAGTTTTTATCTACAAGTTGACTCTAAAATTTATATGGAAGAACAAAGCCCCAAGATTACCTCCCATAACTTTTAAGAATAATAACAATGTGAGTGGACTTGCCTTACAAGTATTAAAATTTATTGTCAAGCTATACCAATTAAACAGTATGGTATGGCACAGAGGCTGATAGTACAGTGGAACAGAATATAGTCAAGAAAGACAGTCCTGCATTTATGAAAACTTAATATATGACAAAACTGACATTGCAACATCATTTAACAAATGACCTGAGATAATCAGTCATATGTTTAGAAAAAAATGTAATAGGATTTCTCTTCTTTCATATGTAAAAATAAGTTCCAGGTATATTAACAAACTTCATGTGAAAAGCAAACCTATAAATCTTTTAGAAGAAAATTCTAAGTAAATATATTCATGTGTCTTTTGTCAGAGATGCAGTTCTTGCACACAAAAAAAGATAAGGAAAGATTGATAAACTTGATTACATAAAAATTAAATCTTTTGGTGACTCCATTAAAAATAGAAGTAAAGGGGCGCCTGGGTGGCGCAGTCGGTTAAGCGTCCGACTTCAGCCAGGTCACGATCTCATGGTCCGTGAGTTCGAGCCCCGCGTCGGGCTCTGGGCCGATGGCTCGGAGCCTGGAGCCTGTTTCCAATTCTGTGTCTCCCTCTCTCTCTGCCCCTCCCCCGTTCATGCTCTGTCTCTCTCTGTCCCAAAAATAAATAAAAAACGTTGAAAAAAAAAATTTTTAAAAAAAAAAATAGAAGTAAAAAAATAAGACTGAGAAAACATTTACAATGAATTTAACTTACAAATAATTACTATCCAGAATATATCCTATAATTCAGTAAGAAAAAAGACAGAAAACTTAATAGAAAAATGGGCCAGGGTATAAATAGCTAGCTCACAGTTGAGGTAACCCTAGTGGTTGATAAACATATAAAACATTGCTTAATTTTACCCATAATTATAGGAAATGCCAGTTAAGACCATACTATGATCAGGGTTGCCTGGCTGGCTGAGTCAGTGGAACATGTGACTCTTGATCTCAAGATTGTGGGTTTTAAAAAAATTAAAAACCATACTATCATCACAGCCATTAAATTAGTAAAACTAAAAAGTCTAAAAACACCAAGTATTGGAGAGTATGTGTTCAACAATTATTTTTTGAGCATCTGCTATATGCCAATTACTGTACTAAGTCATTGAGATGCATTAGTAAATAAAACATACTAGGATCCTTGCTTTCATGAAGCTTAGATTCTAGTCGGGGGAGGATAGAAAATAAGCAATAAACATAATAAGTAAATTACATAGCATGTTAGGAGTGATAAATGTATTGAAAGTGTATTGGTGATAAATTAAAAAGTTATAGCAGAGTAAGAGGGTGATAGGGTGTAAAGTAAGTGATAATACTATGTAGGGCTATCAGGGTAGTAGGTTTCATACTCAGGTAAACTTGAACCAAGATTTTTGAAGGCTGTTAGGGAATTAGTCAAAGAAATATTTGGGGAAAGAGGAGCATTATAGGCAGAATGTGTGGTTTAGAGTAAGACCTTAAGGTAGAGGAATGCCTGATGTATTTAATGGATAATAGAGTCCTGTATGTCTGGATCAAAGTGTAAGGGACAGAGATACTGGGGAGGGGTGGCGGGTCACTTCTAGGTCTTATGTGGATTTTGATTTTTACTCTTGAGTAAATTGGGGAGCCATTTGAGGGTTTTGAGCAGGAGTGTTATGGTCTGACATGTATGTATGTATGTATGTATGTATGTATGTATGTATGTATATATTTAAGTTTATTTATTTGTTTTGAGGGACAGTGCGAGAGTGTAAGCAGGGGAGGGGCAGGGAGAGAGAGGATCCCAAGCAGGCTCCATGTCAGCAGAGCCTGAGGTGGGGTCTCCATCTCACGAACCGTGAGATCATGACCTGAACCGAAATCAAAAGTCAGATGCTGGGACACCTGGGTGGCTCAGTCAGTTAAGCATCCCACTTTGGTTCAGGTCATGATCCCAGGGTTCATGAATTTGAGCCCTGCATCAGGTAAATTTGAGCCCATCTTCCGGTGAGCTCAAGCCCGACTTTGGGCTCTGAACTGACAACTGACAGTGTGGAGCCTGCAAGGGATTTTCTCTCCCTCCTCTCTCTGCTTCTTGTAGGATTCTCTTTCCTTCTGTCTCTGCCCCTCGCTCACTTGCTCGCTCTTGCTCTCTCTCTCAGAAAAAAATAAAAGAGTCAGATGCTTAACCAACTGAGCCACCCAGGTGCCCTGACCTAACTGGCCTTTAAAAGGGACCCTGTTACATTGAAAATAGACTATAGAGTAAGGGTAGAAGCAGGAATGGAGTACCAGTTAGGAGATGATTGAAAGGCCAGGGAGAGACCATAGTAGCTTAGATTGGCAATAGCAGAAACCTAGAGGTTTTTTCCTGACTTTAACTCTTCAGGTGACAAAATTGAACTGAGACTCTTTAGATGAAGTTTTCACACACTTATCATAGCTATCATATATTTTGTTGCAGAAATTTTAATGTATTTAGTAAGTTTTGTTGCTGCCCCGGTCTTTTTTGAGAGTGTTCTATATTGTTACATAATATAACAAGTATATGCTGTTTATCTTATTTTTTTAACATTTTTATTTATTTTTGAGAGACAGAGACAGAGCGCAAGTAGGGGAGGGGCAGAGAGAGAAGGAGACACAGAATCCGAAGCAGGCTCCAGGCTGTTAAGCTGTCAGCACAGAGCCTGATGCGGGACTTGAACCCACAAACTGTCAGATCATGACCTGAGCTGAAGTCGGACATTTAACTGACTGAGCCACCCAGGTGCCCCTATGCTGTTTAATACCCACCCCCCCATTCCAATATCTAAAACAGGACTAAATCCAAGGTTTTTAAGAGATTCTAAGTTTGTATGTCTGTGGAGATATATCTGAAAACTCGTTGTATTCTGGATATATATTTTAAAGCTAGAGCTATTAAGAATTCCTGATGGATGTGATGTGTATGTGAAAAACAGAGGAGTCCAGATGGTTAGGGTTTGGGCTTAAACAACCAGAAGAATAGAAATACCATCATCTAAGATGGGGAAAGGCTGTGGTTGGAATCAGTTTTTGTGGAAAAAATGAGCTCAGTTTGGGACATGTTGGATTTGAGGTGTTGAGTAGGCAACTGATTGGAAGTGTCAGGAATTTGGGAGATAGGTCTGGGAATTGTTAGAGGGGGAGGATAAATTGGTATAATCATTTTTGGTAGTAAGTTTTGGTACTTTATGACTTAGCAGTTCCACATCTATATACTTCAAGAAACTTTTTATAATGTGCATGATGAAACAAGGGCAGGCTATTTATAGGAGCATTGTTCTGATGGAGAAGAAAGACATGCAAAGAAAATTAATTTTGTTTCCTGAAGAATGGATAAATAAATATTATAAATAAGTGACAAAATAAATTTATAGAGTGAAGTAATGTGTGAAAGTGAAAAATAGCCACATGGGTGAATCTCCCAGTTATGATGTTCAAGTCAGCAGATTTTTAAATATATAATTTAAAAACATATAAAACAATACTAATTATTTGTGAATATATATGTAAGAAAATATAAAGACATATGGCAAAGATAAAATATTCAGAATAGTTAAGTGGGGACTTAGGGGAGTGAGACCTAATAAATTTTGAAAGCAAGTCACAGGGACCCAACTGTTCTCAAGCCAGTGGTGAGTATAGTCATCTCTTTGTTATATAATTTTTTGTACTTCTTTGTCTAAAATGTTTCTTTTTTTTTTTTTAATTTTTTTTTTTAACCTTTATTTATTTTTGAGACAGAGAGAGACAGAGCATGAATGGGGGAGGGTCAGAGAGAGGGAAATACAGAATCTGAAACAGGCTCCAGGCTCTGAGCTGTCAGCACAGAGCCCGACGTGGGGCTCGAACTCACGGACCGCGAGATCATGATCTGAGCCGAAGTCGGACGCTTAACCGACCGAGCCACCCAGGCGCCCCTAAAATGTTTCTTAATTAAAGAAAAATTCCATGTCATTCCTTCATATCTCTGACTCTTAATGATAGGTGAATCCTTTCCAATTCCATCGACAGTTAATGGCTGACCCAGTGAATATCTGGAATAATCTCCACTGGTGAGATGGTTCCATCTAGTGGGGAAAATGCTACAAGTACTCTGTGAGATGTTACTTTGGGAAGGAAAAATAAAGAGGTGGTAGTTAACCTGACTAGTCTTTATTTAGAAGACTAGTCACTGAATTTAGAAGATAAGGGAAGAAATTATCATTTGGAAATATTTAGTTTTTACCATTATTAAGATAATGCTGTAGGACATTTAATGCAGACCTGTAGGACTTAGAGGTGTCCTTATTTCTAACTTGTGTTTGTGCTTTGTTTTTCAGAAGGAGTTGAGCCTTCCAAGAAGAGGCAGCTTGTAAGTTGATGATTATTATTATGAACACCTGCTTAGGAATCCTTTCTGGGGACTGTTCTAAGTATTATTTGGAGGAATCTCACTCATGGTGTGTGTGTGTGTGTGTTCTCCTTGTGGACTCTTCTCTGTCAGGGAAGCTGGGGGCCAACTAACTTTTCTTGCTAGGTCAGAACCTCCCCTTTACCCCCATCCCTTCTCACCCCAAATCCTCTCCTCTGTCTCAGTTTTTGCCTAGTATTTGGGAAAAAGCTGCTACTTAAGTACCCATCACAGTTTTATACTTGTGTTTTGGGATTTACCATTTTGTTGTTGTTTTTAACGGACTCAAGCTTTTCGAGAACATTCAGGTTGAAACTCTTAGCATCTATATCTGTCTCATAACATGGGACTAGGGAGAGGCCAACTTTTTTGACAGTTGGGGGTAAGGGCAGCAGCTAAGTTTGGATTCAGGGTAGGAATAAGGTTTTCTTTCACCTGTTTGTTCTATTCTGGCTTTAGGACCAGGGAAATTGGTGAAAATCTTTGTCCCTGGACCTTAATTGCTTTGTATTTTCTTGGCTTGCTTTTTCTCTGAGAATTCTGTTGGGGTAGTACTGCAAATCTGGCTAATCAGAATCATCTAGAATACTTCTTAAAATTCCTCCCCCCACCGCAAGTATTTATTTAAATTCTAGTTAGTTAACATACTGTGCAATTTTGGTTTTAGGAGTAGAATTCAGTGATTCATCACTTACATACAATACCCAGTGCTCATTATAACAAGTGCCCTCCTTAATACCCATCACTCATCTAACCCATTCCCCACCCACATCCCTCCATCAACCCTCAGTTCTCTATTTCTAAAGAGTTTCTCATGGCTTGTTTCCCTCTCTTTATTCCCCCTTCCCATATGTTTATCTGTTTTGCTTCTTAAATTCCTCATAGGAGTAAATCATGTGGTATTTGTCTTTCTCTGACTTGTTTCGCTTAGCATAATACACTCTAGCTCCATCCACGTTGTTGCAAATGGCAAGATTTTATTTTTGATGGCAGAGTAATATTCCATTGTATATGTATATATTATATCTTTTTGTTTTGGAGTTTATTTTGAGAGAGAGAGAGCACACGAACAAAGGAGGGGTAGAGAGAGAGAGGGAGAGAGAATCTCAAGCAGACCCTGTGCTGTCAGTGTAGACCCTGATGTGGGGCTGGAACCCATTAACTGTGAGATCATGACCTGATCTAAAACCAAGACTCAAATGCTTAACTGACTGAGCCACCCAGGTGCCCCCATCTTCTTTTTATTTTTTTAACGTTTATTTATTTATTTTGAGGGGAGGAGAGGCAGAGAGAGAGAGAATCCCAAACAAGCTCTGTGTGTCAGTGCAGGGCCTGATGTGGGGCTCAAACTCACGAACCATGAGATTATGACTTGAGCCGAAATCTAGAGTCCGATGCTTAAGTGACTGAGACACCCAGGCGTCCCATATATCACATCTTCTTTATGCATTTATCTATTGATGGACATTTGGGCTCTCTCCATAGTTTGGCAGTTGTTGATAATGCTGCTATAAACATTGGGGTGTAAGTACCCCTTCAAATCTGTATCCTTTGGGTAAATATCTGGTAGTGCAATTGCTGGATTATAGGGTGGTTCTATTTTTAACTTTTTGAGGAACCTCCATACTGTTCTCCAGAGTGGCTGCACCAGTTTGCTACAATGCTTGTTAAAGTTCGGAACAGATTCTGAACTTATTTGAGTCAGAATCTCCATATTGGGGCCCAGGAAAGCTGTATTCTTATGTACCTGCAATCCACACCCACCATGATTTTGCTAAGATTTGGGAAACTCTTAGGAAATAGTGCTATGATTAAATAGTGGCCTTGAAACTTTTCCATATAGAGCATATAAGGAGAAGGACACAACAGTATTCATATTTATTTATTAAGTGTACTTTATACATCTTATGCATTTTTTGTAAATGTATGAAACACAATGTAATTCTTTCTGTTACTGTCATTTTAGGATTTAGTTGTATAAAAATGCCTTAGTAATTAGTTGTCCTGTGAGATTTTTGTTTATAAAGCCCCTTTGTCTGCTTTATGAAAGCTCACTGTGATTTGACAAGAAGAATCTCAACTTAGGAGTAGGAAACCCTTACACTTTGGTCTTAGCTTTGTCACTTAATCAGCTTTGTAAATGTAGACAAATCACTTTATTTCCTAAACCTTAGTTGTCTTATCTATAAAATGAAGGTATGACCTTTGTTTTTCTCTTTTCTTATAGTTATTGGAAGGATCATTTAATACATGTGTTAGTGCTTCGTTTCTTACAATATTCTCTTTTAAAAAAATGTTTATTTTGAGAGAGAGAGTGAGAATGAGCTGGGAAGAGCCAGAGAGAGAGAGGGAGAGAGAAAATCTGAAGCACACTCTGCACTGCCAGTGTGGAGCCCAATGTGGGGCTTGAGCTCATGAATTGTGAGACCATGACTTGAGCCAAAATCAAGAGCTTAACTGACTGCGCCACCCAGGTGCCCCATTTCTTACAATTTTCTAAGGTGTATTAGTGTTAGAATTCTTCTTCTTTTTTTTTTAAAGGTTACTCATTTATTTTGAGAGAGAGAGAGAGACAGGAAGAGAGAGAGAGAGAGAGAGAGAGAGAGAGAGAGGAGGGTCGGTCAGAGAGAGGAGGATACAGAGAATCCCAAGCAGGCTCTGCACTGACAGCAGATGTGGGGCTCGAATCCACAAATCATGAGATCATGACCTGAGCCAAAACCAAGTCAAACACTTAACCAAACTGAGCCACCCAGGCACCCCAGCTTTAGAATTCCTGTAAATCTATTGGGTTAAATTTGGATACACTTTGGGGCACCTGGGTGACTTGGTTGAGTGTCTGACTTTCGCTTGGGTTATGATCTCATGGTTTGTGAGTTTGAGCCCCACATTGGGCTCACTGCTGTCAGCACAGAGCCCACTTCAGATCCTCTGTCCCCCTCTCTATACCCTTCCCCCACTTGTGCTCTCTCAAAAATAAACAAACATTAAAAAAATAAAAATTATAAATTTGGATACACTTTTATTATTTAAGAGCCACATTCCTTTATTTAAATTTAGTTCTATCTAAATGGAATCTCAATTCCACGCTTTCAAGTATCCGGAGTCTTCTAAAAACTGAGGAATGGTGCTATTAGGGCTCTTAATGGAGTGATCTACCGAGTAGGTATAACATAACTAAAAAGGAGTGGCTTTTCAACATCATGTTCAGCAAATATTTGTACTTTGTCACTCGTCCTTTTTTTTTTTTTTTTTTTTAAGATTTTAGTTTTTTTTTTTTTTTTTTTTTTTAAGGTGTAATGGAAATTTTATTTTTTTTTTTTATTTTATTTTTTTTTTACATTTTTTTTTAATTTATTTTTTAATATATGAAATTTACTGTCAAATTGGTTTCCATACAACACCCAGTGCTCATCCCAAAAGGTGCCCTCCTCAATACCCATCACCCACCCTCCCCTCCCTCCCACCCCCCATCAACCCTCAGTTTGTTCTCAGTTTTTAACAGTCTCTTATGCTTTGGCTCTCTCCCACTCTAACCTCTTTTTTTTTTTTTTTTTCCCTTCCCCTCCCCCATGGGTTTCTGTTACGTTTCTCAGGATCCACATAAGAGTGAAACCATATGGTATCTGTCTTTCTCTGTATGGCTTATTTCACTTAGCATCACACTCTCCAGTTCCATCCACGTTGCTACAAAAGGCCATATTTCATTCTTTCTCATTGCCACGTAGTATTCCATTGTGTATATAAACCACAATTTCTTTATCCATTCATCAGTTGATGGACATTTAGGCTCTTTCCATAATTTGGCGATTGTTGAGAGTGCTGCTATAAACATTGGGGTACAAGTGCCCCTATGCATCAGTACTCCTGTATCCCTTGGATAAATTCCTAGCAGTGCTATTGCTGGGTCATAGGGTAGGTCTATTTTTAATTTTCTGAGGAACCTCCACACTGCTTTCCAGAGCGGCTGCACCAATTTGCATTCCCACCAACAGTGCAAGAGGGTTCCCGTCTCTCCACATCCTCTCCAGCATCTATAGTCTCCTGATTTCTTCATTTTGGCCACTCTGACTGGCGTGAGGTGGTATCTGAGTGTGGTTTTGATTTGTATTTCCCTGATGAGGAGCGACGTTGAACATCTTTTCATGTGCCTGTTGGCCATCCGGATGTCTTCTTTAGAGAAGTGTCTATTCATGTTTTCTGCCCATTTCTTCACTGGGTTATTTGTTTTTCGGGTGTGGAGTTTGATGAGCTCTTTATAGATTTTGGATACTAGCCCTTTGTCCGATGTGTCATTTGCAAATATCTTTTCCCATTCCGTTGGTTGCCTTTTAGTTTTGTTGGTTGTTTCCTTTGCTGTGCAGAAGCTTTTTATCTTCATAAGGTCCCAGTAATTCACTTTTGCTTTTAATTCCCTTGCCTTTGGGGATGTGCCGAGTAAGAGATTGCTACGGCTGAGGTCAGAGAGGTCTTTTCCTGCTTTCTCCTCTAAGGTTTTGATGGTTTCCTGTCTCACATTCAGGTCCTTTATCCATTTTGAGTTTATTTTTGTGAATGGTGTGAGAAAATGGTCTAGTTTCAACCTTCTGCATGTTGCTGTCCAGTTCTCCCAGCACCATTTGTTAAAGAGACTGTCTTTTTTCCATTGGATGTTCTTTCCTGCTTTGTCAAAAATGAGTTGGCCATACGTTTGTGGGTCTAGTTCTGGGGTTTCTATTCGATTCCATTGGTCTATGTGTCTGTTTTTATGCCAATACCATGCTGTCTTGATGATGACAGCTTTGTAGTAGAGGCTAAAGTCTGGGATTGTGATGCCTCCTGCTTTGGTCTTCTTCTTCAAAATTACTTTGGCTATTCGGGGCCTTTTGTGGTTCCATATGAATTTTAGGATTGCTTGTTCTAGTTTCGAGAAGAATGCTGGTGCAATTTTGATTGGGATTGCATTGAATGTGTAGATAGCTTTGGGTAGTATTGACATTTTGACAATATTTATTCTTCCAATCCATGAGCAGGGAATGTCTTTCCATTTCTTTATATCTTCTTCAATTACCTGCATAAGCTTTCTATAGTTTTCAGCATACAGATCTTTTACATCTTTGGTTAGATTTATTCCTAGGTATTTTATGCTTCTTGGTGCAATTGTGAATGGGATCAGTTTCTTTATTTGTCTTTCTGTTGCTTCATTGTTAGTGTATAAGAATGCAACTGATTTCTGTACATTGATTTTGTATCCGGCAACTTTGCTGAATTCATGTATCAGTTCTAGCAGACTTTTGGTGGAGTCTATCGGATTTTCCATGTATAATATCATGTCATCTGCAAAAAGCGAAACCTTGACTTCATCTTTGCCAATTTTGATGCCTTTGATTTCCTTTTGTTGTCTGATTGCTGATGCTAGAACTTCCAGCACTATATTAAACAGCAGCGGTGAGAGTGGGCATCCCTGTCGTGTTCCTGATCTCAGGGAAAAAGCTCTCAGTTTTTCCCCATTGAGGATGATGTTAGCTGTGGGCTTTTCATAAATGGCTTTTATGATCTTTAAGTATGTTCCTTCTATCCCGACTTTCTCAAGGGTTTTTATTAAGAAAGGGTGCTGGATTTTGTCAAAGGCCTTTTCTGCATCGATTGACAGGATCATATGGTTCTTCTCTTTTTTTTTGTTAATGTGATGTATCACGTTGATCGATTTGCGAATGTTGAACCAGCCCTGCATCCCAGGAATGAATCCCACTTGATCATGGTGAATAATTCTTTTTATATGCTGTTGAATTCGATTTGCTAGTATCTTATTGAGAATTTTTGCATCCATATTCATCAGGGATATTGGCCTGTAGTTCTCTTTTTTTACTGGGTCTCTGTCTGGTTTAGGAATCAAAGTAATACTGGCTTCATAGAATGAGTCTGGAAGTTTTCCTTCCCTTTCTATTTCTTGGAATAGCTTGAGAAGGATAGGTATTATCTCTGCTTTAAACGTCTGGTAGAACTCCCCTGGGAAGCCATCTGGTCCTGGACTCTTATTTGTTGGGAGATTTTTGATAACCGATTCAATTTCTTCGCTGGTTATGGGTCTGTTCAAGCTTTCTATTTCCTCCTGATTGAGTTTTGGAAGAGTGTGGGTGTTTAGGAATTTGTCCATTTCTTCCAGGTTGTCCAATTTGTTGGCATATAATTTTTCATAGTATTCCCTGATAATTGTTTGTATCTCTGAGGGATTGGTTGTAATCATTCCATTTTCATTCATGATTTTATCTATTTGGGTCATCTCCCTTTTCTTTTTGAGAAGCCTGGCTAGAGGTTTGTCAATTTTGTTTATTTTTTCAAAAAACCAACTCTTGGTTTCGTTGATCTGCTCTACAGTTTTTTTAGATTCTATATTGTTTATTTCTGCTCTGATCTTTATGATTTCTCTTCTTCTGCTGGGTTTAGGCTGCCTTTGCTGTTCTGCTTCTATTTCCTTTAGGTGTGCTGTTAGATTTTGTATTTGGGATTTTTCTTGTTTCTTGAGATAGGCCTGGATTGCAATGTATTTCCCTCTCAGGACTGCCTTCGCTGCGTCCCAAAGCGTTTGGATTGTTGTATTTTCATTTTCGTTTGTTTCCATATATTTTTTAATTTCTTCTCTAATTGCCTGGTTGACCCACTCATTCGTTAGTAGGGTGTTCTTTAACCTCCATGCTTTTGGAGGTTTTCCAGACTTTTTCCTGTGGTTGATTTCAAGCTTCATAGCATTGTGGTCTGAAAGTATGCATGGTATAATTTCAATTCTTGTAAACTTATGAAGGGCTGTTTTGTGACCCAGTATATGATCTATCTTGGAGAATGTTCCATGTGCACTCGAGAAGAAAGTATATTCTGTTGCTTTGGGATGCAGAGTTCTAAATATATCTGTCAAGTCCATCTGATCCAATGTATCATTCAGGGCCCTTGTTTCTTTATTGACTGTGTGTCTAGATGATCTATCCATTTCTGTAAGTGGTGTGTTAAAGTCCCCTGCAATGACCACATTCTTATCAATAAGGTTGCTTATGTTTATGAGTAACTGTTTTATATATCTGGGGGCTCCGGTATTTGGCGCATAGACATTTATAATTGTTAGCTCTTCCTGATGGATAGACCCTGTAATTATTATATAATGCCCTTCTTCATCTCTTGTTACAGCCTTTAATTTAAAGTCTAGTTTGTCTGATATAAGTATGGCTACTCCAGCTTTCTTTTGGCTTCCAGTAGCATGATAAATAGTTCTCCATCCCCTCACTCTCAATCTAAAGGTGTCCTCAGATCTAAAATGAGTCTCTTGTAGACAGCAAATAGATGGGTCTTGTTTTTTTATCCATTCTGATACCCTATGTCTTTTGGTTGGCGCATTTAATCCATTTACATTCAGTGTTATTATAGAAAGATACGGGTTTAGAGTCATTGTGATGTCTGTATGTTTTATGCTTGTAGTGATGTCTCTGGTACTTTGTCTCACAGGATCCCCCTTAGGATCTCTTGTAGGGCTGGTTTCGTGGTGACAAATTCCTTCAGTTTTTGTTTGTTTGGGAAGACCTTTATCTCTCCTTCTATTCTAAATGACAGACTTGCTGGATAAAGGATTCTCGGCTGCATATTTTTTCTGTTTAGCACACTGAAGATATCGTGCCAAGCCTTTCTGGCCTGCCAAGTTTCAAAGGAGAGATCAGTCACGAGTCTTATAGGTCTCCCTTTATATGTGAGGGCACGTTTATCCCTTGCTGCTTTCAGAATTTTCTCTTTATCCTTGTATTTTGCCAGTTTCACTATGATATGTCGTGCAGAAGATCGATTCAAGTTACGTCTGAAGGGAGTTCTCTGTGCCTCTTGGATTTCAATGCCTTTTTCCTTCCCCAGTTCAGGGAAGTTCTCAGCTATAATTTCTTCAAGTACCCCTTCAGCACCTTTCCCTCTCTCTTCCTCCTCTGGGATACCAATTATGCGTATATTATTTCTTTTTAGTGTATCACTTAGTTCTCTAATTTTCCCCTCATACTCCTGGATTTTTTTATCTCTCTTTCTTTCAGCTTCCTCTTTCTCCATAACTTTATCTTCTAGTTCACCTATTCTCTCCTCTGCCTCTTCAATCCGAGCCGTCGTGGTTTCCATTTTGTTTTGCATTTCGTTTAAAGCGTTTTTCAGCTCCTCGTGACTGTTCCTTAGTCCCTTGATCTCTGTAGCAAGAGATTCTCTGCTGTCCTGTATACTGTTTTCAAGCCCAGCGATTAATTTTATGACTATTATTCTAAATTCACTTTCTGTTGTATTATTTAAATCCTTTTTGATCAGTTCATTAGCTGTTGTTATTTCCTGGAGATTCTTCTGAGGGGAATTCTTCCGTTTGGTCATTTTGGACAGTCCCTGGAGTGGTGAGGACCCGCAGGGCACTTCCCCCGTGCTGTGGTGTATAACTGGAGTTGGTGGGCGGGGCCGCAGTCCGACCTGATGTCTGCCCCCAGCCCACCGTTGGGGCCACAGTCAGACTGGTGTGTGCCTTCTCTTCCCCTCTCCTAGGGGCGGGATTCACTGTGGGGTGGTGTGGCCCGTCTGGTCTACTTGCACACTGCCAGGCTTGTGGTGCTGGGGAGCTGGCGTATTAGCTGGGGTGGGTAGGCAAGGTGCACGGGGGCGGGAGGGGCAGGCTTAGCTCGCTTCTCCTTAGGTGATCCACTTCAGGAGGGGCCCTGTGGCAGCGGGAGGGAGTCAGATCCGCTGCTGGAGGTTTGGCTCCGCAGAAGCACAGAGTTGGGTGTTTGCGCGGAGCGAGCAAGTTCCCTGGCAGGAACTGGTTCTCTTTGGGATTTTGGCTGGGGGATGGGCGGGGGAGATGGCGCTGGCGAGCGCCTTTGTTCCCCGCCAAGCTGAGCTCTGCCGTCAGGGGGCTCAGCAGCTCTCCCTCCCTTTGTCCTTCAGCCTTCCTGCTTTCTGAGCAGAGCTGTTAACTTCTGACCTCCCAGACGCTAAGTCGCGCTTGCTGTCGGAACACAGTCCGTCCGGCCCCTCCGCTTTTGCCAGCCCGACTCGGGGGCTCTGCTTGGCTGGCGAGCCGCCCCTCCGCCCCGGCTCCCTCCCGCCAGTCCGTGGAGCGCGCACCGCCTCGCCGCCCTTCCTACCCTCTTTGGTGGGCCTCTCGTCTGCGCTTGGCTCCGGAGACTCCGTTCTGCTAATCCTCTGGCGGTTTTCTGGGTTCTTTAGGCAGGTGTAGGTGGAATCTAAGTGATCAGCAGGACGCGCGGTGAGCCCAGTGTCCTCCTACGCCGCCATCTTCCGGAACTCTCCAAGATTTTAGTTTTAAGTAATCTCTTCACCCAATGTGGGGCTCGAACTCACAACCTGAGATCAAGAGTCGCATGCTCTACAGATTGAGCTAACCCTGTACTTGGTCACTATTCTACTATTTCTGGCATTTTTTCTTTTGATTCCTCTTATTTGTAAGTTCTCTGTGATTTGCTCTTTGCTAAAGATTAGGTGAAATGAATCAGGGCCTGAGGCAGGTAGCTTCTAGGAGTGTATGCCTTCAATGAATGGAGTTTGCTGAGGAGGACAAAGAGGAGAAGGAGGGGTATCCTGGGAAAATGTTTTTTTATTTGAAATTGGAGGAATTTGGGGTCATTTTACTTTTATTTATTTATTTATTTATTTTTAATTTTTTTTTTTTCAACGTTTTTTATTTATTTTTGGGACAGAGAGAGACAGAGCATGAACGGGGGAGGGGCAGAGAGAGAGGGAGACACAGAATCGGAAGCAGGCTCCAGGCTCTGAGCCATCAGCCCAGAGCCCGATGCGAGGCTCGAATTCACGGGCTGCGAGATCGTGACCTGGCTGAAGTCGGACGGTTAACCGACTGCGCCACCCAGGTGGCCCTCATTTTACTTTTAAATTCAAGGAATATCTTGGTCATTTTAGTGGTATCTCAAGTTAGGCTTATTATAACTGCCTTAAAATATTTAATTGACCAGAATCAGAAATACTTTTGGGGTGCCTGGGTGGCTCAGTTGGTTGAGCGTCGAATTTTGGCTTAGGTCATGATCTCACAGTTCGTGAGTTTGAGTCCCGCCTTGGGCTCTGTGCTGACAGCTCAGAGTCTGGAGCCTGCTTCAGATTCTCTATCTCTCTCTCTCTCTCTCTCTCTCTCTCTCTCTGCCCCTACCCAGCTCACGCTCTGTCTCTCCTTCTCTCAAGAATAAACATTAAAAAAAAAAAAAAGAATCAGAAATACTTTTTAATAAAGTAACTCACATTTAAACAATTGACCATGCAGTAAATGCATACTAATACCTACTACGTGTTGGGCACTGATCTAAGTTTTGAGGCTATAAGATTCAATTAGCTACATCCTTCTATTTAAAAAATTTTTTTTTAATGTTTATTTATTTTTGAGAGACAGAGAGCACAAGTGGGGAAGGAGCAGAGAGAGAGGGAGACACAGAATCTGAAGCAGGCTATAGGCTCTGAGCTGTCAGCACAGAGCCTGATGCGGGGCTTGAACTCAACAAACCGTGAGATCATGACCTGAGCCAAAGTCGGCACTTAACCGACTGAGCCACCCAGGCACCCCTACATCCTTCTATTTTGAGGATTTATTTTTAAGTAAGTCAGAGGTACCTTAATGCCAACAATAGTTTTTTTATCTTTAGTATTGGAGAAGTAGAAAAGTTTCATTCTGGAAGGAAGCCAGAAATCCTGGATACTAATCTATGCTTTGCCACTAATAAGTTATGTGTGGTTTCCACATGAACTATAATTTCTGAGCCTGAATTGTCTCACTTATAAAATGAGGCAGTTGGCTTACCTCATCTCTGTGCTTTGTTATCTCCCCAAATAATTGAAGCTCCATGGTAGCTCTTTTGCACAGAGCTGGTTAAGTCTTTGTAGGAAGTATGCAGTAGGAAGCAAAGGATGGCTTAGCATTTGCAGTAGAGAAGCCAGGAAGGTAAAAACCACAAAACATAAGATGTTTGAGTAAGTTTAATGAATACTTAAAAGTTTGTAGTAAGTGTGGAGAAACTGATGTTAATAAAACAAGTGACTTAGCCATTTGTCCCATTATTTCTTGTCCTTGTAGCTGAATCTGGAAGTTTTAAAAATTACTATAATTGTCTTGGGATGCCTGACTGGCTCAATTGGTAGAACATGCAACTCTTGATCTTGGGATTGTGAATTTGAGCCCCACGTTGGGTGTGGAGATTACTTAAAAGTTATTGGGCGCCTGGGTGGCTCAGTCGGTTAAGTGTTCAACTCTTGATTTTTGGCTCAGGTCATGATCTCACGGTTGGTGAGATTGAACCCTGCATTGGGCTCTGTGCTGACAGTGTAGCGCCTGCTTGGGATTCTCTTTTTCCCTCTCTCTGTCCCTTGGCCTCTCCCTCTCTCTCAAAATAAATAAGTAAACATTAAAAAAAGTTATTATAATTATCTTATGAGTCTTGGTTTGGTTAGAAGGAGAAGGAACTGTTGTATTTATATCCCTGTTTGTCTCTGTTCCATAATGGCTCTTGCAAGAGCAGATGCTACTGTATGCCCATTGCAGGTATAAAGCCTCATTTCCTTTGGCATTTTCTCTATAGTATACTTTATAGGTACAGAGAGATTTGGAGGTTGCATCTAGTCTGGTGTCTTGCCTTTTGAGAGAGAGTCAGGTTCATTCAATAAGCGTAATTTTGAAAGTAGCTGAGCAATATAGAATAAATGAAATTCAGTAATTTTGGAGGCTATGACTCGTTATGCTTTTTTGTGTAATATGATCATTGCATTAAAATGAATAGGAACTAAAAAATGGATTTTTAGATATATGTGGTATCTTGGCATTCTACAAAATACTCTTCCATCTAACAAGTAATCCCTCCAATGTCTCTACATTGGGAAGTAGAAGTATAGCTTAGAAATGAAGAGCTTGGATTTGAGAGGCCAACCTGGGCTTGAGTCTTGCCAATGCCCTTGACTAAGTGTTTCCTTGTAAAACAAGTTACTATATATATGTTTTGTTTTTTTTTTTGCCTCTATTCATTTGTTCATTTGTTTAAATTCATCCATCCATCATATTTATTAAGTTCTTACTATGTGCAGGCACTATTCTAGATACTGGAGGTAAAGTAGGGTTTAAGCAAAGTTTCTACTTCAATCCCTGGAGCAGGGATTGGAATTTTAAATTGTGTTGTCTAGGAATATTCTCATTAAGGTGACATTTGAGCAGAGAACAGAAAGAGTATAGAATGAGTGATGCTAATGTGTCTTGGGCAAGAGTAGTCCATGTAGAGGATACGCATGTGCCAAGGTTCTGAGGTGGGAACATGCTTGCCATGTTGGAGGACAGCAAGAGGCCAAGGTGGCTGTTGGTTAGTGAACAGTGGTATTGGGACTGATGATGGTGGTGGGGCATTGAGAATATGAGGCAGAGGCTGGATTTTGTAGTACTTGTAGGCTACAGAAAAGATTTTGTATTTTCAGCTGATTGGGACAGAAAGAGGGTGGATAATTTTAATCAGAGAAAGATGTGATCTGCCCTAGGTTTTTTGTTTTTTTTTTTTTTTTTAAATGGAAATTTGCTTTACTGGGGTATAATCCACATGTCATATAATCACCATTTAAGAGTATACAGTTCACTGGTTTTTAGTGTATTCACAAGGTTTTATAGGAATTACCACTGTTTTAATTCAGACATCTTTATCACCCCAAAAGAAAAACCCCTACTTGCTAGCATTCATTCCTCATTCTGCATTCCCCCTAGTCCCTGGTAACCACTAATCTACTTTCTATCTTAATAGATTTTCCTATTCTGAGCATTCCATGTAAGTGGAATTATATAATATGTGGCCTCTTATGTCTGGCTTCTTTCACTTAGCATAATTTTTTAAGTCTCATCCATGTTTTAGTTTGTGTCAGTACTTTGTTCCTTTTCAAGGCTAAATAATATTGCATAGTATGTATGTATCACATTTTCTTTATCCATTATCTGTTGCTGAACATTTGGGTTGCTTCCACTGTTTGGCTATTGCAAATAATGCTGTGAACTTGGGTGTACAGGTATTTGTTTGAGGCTCTGCTTTCACTTCTATTTCAGGTAGATACCAAGAAAGGGAGTTTTCTGGGGGTGCCTGGGTGGCTCAGTCGGTTAAGTGTCGCACTCTTGGTTCTGGCTCAGGTCATGATCTCAGTTTTGTGAGTGTGGAGCCTGCTTGGAATTCTCTCTCTCTGCTTCCCCACCCTTGCTGTCTCTGTCTCTCAAAATAAATAAATAAACTTAAAAAAAAAAAAGGAAGGGGAAATTCTGGATCATATGGTAATTCTCTGTTTAACTTTCTGAGGAACTACCATACTGCTTTCCACAGCAGCTGCATCATTTTACATTCCAACCAGCAATACATGAGGGTTCCAATTTCTCCACATCCTAGCCAACACTTGTTATTTTCCATTTTTAAAATAATAATCATCTTAATGAGTGTGAAGTGGTATTTCATTGTGGTTTTACTTTGCATTTTCGTAATTACTAGTGGTATTGAGCATCTTTTCACGTGCTCATTGGTCATTTGTAAACCTTCTTTGGAGAAAAAAATTTCTTTGCCCATTTTTGAATTGGGTGATTTATTCTGAGTGCTTAGTTGTTGGAGTTCTTTATATGTTCTGGATATTAAACTCTTACCAGATACATGATTCGCATATATTTTCTCCCATTCTTTGGGTTGCATTTTCCACTCCCTTGATAGTGTCCTTGATGCACACATAAAAGATGTTAATTTTCATGAAGTGAATTGATTTATTTTTGTTGTTGTTGTTGTCTGTGCTTTTGGTGTCATATCCAAGAAATCATTGCCAGATCTAGTGTCCTAAAGATTTCCTCCAGGTATTTTCTTCTAAGAATTTTATAGTTCTAGCTCTTATGTTTAGGTCTTTGATCTATTTTGAGTTACTTTTTGTTTATGGTATAAGGTAAGTATCTAACTTCATTCTTTTGCATATGAGTATCTAGTTTTCCCAGAATGATATGTTAAAAAGACTGTCTTTACTCCATTGGAGTAAATGTATTTTGTATATTTGACCATATATACGAGCATTTATTTTGGGGCTCTCTATTCCATTGGTTTAAATGTCTATACTTATACTAGTACCACACTTTTGATTTCTATAGATTTGTAGTAAGTTTTGAATCAGGAAGTGTGGTATCAAAGAATTAACTTTGTTCTTCAAGATTGTCTTATTTAGGGCTGCTTGTGATTCCATGAGAATGACAGAAGAGTTTCTCTATTTCTGCAAAAACATCATTAGGATTTTGATAGGGATTGTATTGAATCTATAGATCAACTTGGGTAATATTATCAGATTGACCAATATTGTCTTCCAGTGTGTGAACATAGGATATTTTTCCATTTATTTATGTTTTCTTTAATTTCTTTCAGAAATGTTTTGTAGTTTTCTTTTTCAGTGTACAGGTCTTTTACCTCCTTAGTTGAACTTATTCCTATTTTTAAGTTTATTTATTTTGAGAGAGAGAGAGAGAGTGAGTGCAAGCAGGGAAGAGGGGCAAAGGGAGAATAAGACTTAAGCATACTCCACACTTAGTGTGGAGCCTGACATGGGCTCAATCTCATGACCACAAGATCATGACCTGAGCCAATATCAGGAGTCAGATGCTTAACTGACTGGGCCACCTAGGCTCAGTTGTTTTACTTTCTTGATAGTGACCTCTGATGCACTGAAATATGTAATTTTGATGAAGTCCAGTTTATTTGCTTTTTATTTGGTTGTACTTTTGTTATCATTATCTAAGAAACCATTGACTAATTCAAGGTCTGATTTTTTCCTGGGCCTTAATACATAAAGGTAACTAAGTAATGACACAGATAGAGAGTAATGCTATTGAAAGAACTTACTACTTACAGTTTCTCCAGGAGAAAGGCGCATGGCAGGCCATGCAGGCCACATGAAGAAAGCACCAGATTTGGTTAGGAGGCAGAAAGGAGCAAGGGAAAAGCCTAAAACCAGAGCTTTTATTGGGGTTTCTACAGATAAGGCAAGGGCAGGCAGGGTAGCCCCCTTATGACTGGCTATTTTGAATAACAATGGTGGGTTCTGGACTGTAGGGGTGATTTTTAGTGATCTGGTACTTGGCCCTGAGTGATACAGGGCAGGGGAAATATTGGCTTGATGTGGGAGTTTGATAAATTGGCTTGGGAGTATGGACTCAGGTTTGGTCAGAAGGTTTGTAAGAGGATTTTTGTGTATTCACAAAAACTGGATTGCAGGGGAGATATAAACAAGTTTGGCTGTTAGTTTGGCCCTATGATTAATAAATGCCAAATGGGGGGTGCCTGGCTGGCTCAGTTGAGCATGCAACTCTTGATCTCAATGTTGACTTCAAGCCCCACATTGGGTGTAGAGGTTGCTTGGAAAAAAAAAAAAAAAGGCCAAATAGGCAAATACAGAATCTAAGAAAACGGAACAATGTTGTGATGATTTACCTCTATTTCCTTTTAAGAGTTTTATGGTTTTAGGGGCGCTGGGGTGGCTGAGCCTGTTGAGTGTCCACATTCAGCTCAGGTCATGATCTAATGGTTTGTGAGTTCGAGCCCCGCATCGGGCTCACTGCTGTCAGCACAGAGCCCACTTCAGATCCTCTGTCCTCCCCTCTCTGGGCAACCCCCTCAAAAATAAATAAAAACATTAAAAAAAAAGTTTTATGGTTTTAGCTCTTACTTTTGGTCTTTGATTCATTATTAAGTTTTATATGTGGGGTAAGGTAAGGATTTGATTTCATTCCTCAGAATGTGGATAGCTGTTGTACCAGCTCCATTTCCAACTTTTCTTTCTCTACTGAATAGTTTTCTTAGGTGTTAATGAAGTCACTTCATACTCAGAGTGTGGGGAGAATGGGAGTGAGAAAGTAGGAAAGTACATGAAGTTAGAGAAGCAGGGAAGTGAGAAAGCAGGGAAGTACATGAAGTTAGAAAAATCAGTCAAGATCATGGTAGCTTAGACAGGGTGGCAGCAGCTGAGGTAGTAAGAAATGGTTAGGTTCTGGATATGTTTTGAAACTGACAATATTTGTTGATAGTTAATTTTAGTATATGAAAGAAGAATTGGTGGTGACTACAAGATTTTAGGGCTGCATAGCTAGATGAATATGGTTGCCATTTACTGAGCAAGATGGGGAATATGTGAGAGGAGCAGGGGTGTTTTCTTTTACTGTTCTTGGGAGGAGCAGAAGTGGGAGTTGAAAGAATCAGGACTTTGGTGCTTGATTGACATCCAAGAAAGGGTGTTGATAAGACAATTGTATATGTGAACTGGGGGATCAAGGTATGAAATCTAATTTGGAGATACATATTTGCAGATTGACAACATATAAAAGATATTCAAAGTTATGAGATTGGATGATAAACTCCTTAAATGCTATTCAAATGTGGTCAGGTGACTGGTGGATGGTTATAGAACTGTTACCAATTTGCTGTGAATTAACTACAAAAATTTAGAATAAGCAAGTGATATTGTTGTAACCTTCAAGCATTTGATCATTTTTGTTATTTCATATCTATTGCATTTTATAGTGGTTTGCGATGGATTAAAATTTTCACCTGGTCCTTCACCACAGCTAGTTTGAGCAGCACTGACATGGTGAGTGAGTGAGTCTAGAAAGAACAGATAGAAGGACTGAGCCCTGGGACACTTGAATATTTACTGGTCAGGGAGTGAGAATAATCCATCAGTAAAGAAAACTGGAAAGGAGCAGCCAGTAAGGTTGGAGGAAAACCAGAAAAGAGTGGTGTTTCCAAAGCCACAAGAAGAAAGTATGCCAAAAGCTGCTGACAGGTTATGTAAGATGAACACTTAAGAATTGACCTTTGGATTTAGTAATAGGACATTCCCTATTGGTGACCTTTAGTGAGCAGTATTGGTCAGCAGTGGGTATAGAGCTTGATTCAAATGGGTTCAAGAGAGAGTGGGAGATAGTATTATCTATGTAATATTTGGGTTAAAAATATTTAACTTCAGTCTAATATAGGAAGAAGCAGAGAAGTCCTAACTGAGGGGGCAATCTGTAGAAACTACTGGCCTGGACTCAAAAATGTTGAAGTTGTAAAAGATTGAAAAAAAAAAAAAAAAGACTAAGGATGTATTCTAGATTATTGGAGACAAAAGAGACTTGGTGAATAAATGCAATGCTTGATTCTTGGTTTGATGCTGGATTTTAAAAAAATAATTGAAGGACACTGTTGGGACAATTGAGGACACTTGAATGTGGACTTTTATTCAATAATGTTGTTGTGTCAGTGTTAAACTTTCCTTCCTTCCTTCCTTCCTTCCTTCCTTCCTTCCTTCCTTCCTTCCTTCCTTCCTCCCTCCCTCCCTCCCTCCCTCCCTCCCTCCCTTCCTTCCTTCCTTCCTTCCTTCTTTCGTGTGTTAAACTTCCTTAGTATGATGGTCGTGTGGTGGTTCTCCCTTGTTAGGCTAGGGATTAATTGTAGATGAAGTATTTGAGAGAGGAGGTGTTCTGGTGTTTACAAATGACTTTCAAGTGGTTCAGCTAATTAACCAAAAGTAATTGTGTGCATATGTGTGCAGAGAGAGGAAGAGGAGTAGGGAGAGAAAAAAGCAAATTTAAGTGAAAGGTATATAGAGTTTCATTTAATTATTCTTGCTCCTTTTCTGATATTTTGGGGGAGGAGTAGTGAGTAATATTATTTCAAAGAGATTTGGTGAAAAGAAGATTATAGAATTCAGGTGATAGCTGGAAAAGGTCATGGAGCTTTTTTGCCCTCTTTTAAAAATGTAGATGGGTGATATTACATTATGTTTGTATGTCAATGAAATTATCCAGTAGAGAAGGAAAAGTTGATGTGTGAGAGAGGAAGGAACAATTACCAGGGTGTTTTTGAATAGGCAAAAATGGAAGACACATCTAGGTACATATGGAAATACTGGCCTTAGGAGCTTTGACAGTTTATCCCCAGTAGCCTTGGTTACCTCAGTTTATCTGTAAAAGATTATGCATGTAAAGTATATGGCATAGTGCCTGCAATTAAGCCCTCAGCTCTTCGTTATAGAAGTTAGTGCAATGCCTATTATTAGTAAACTTTCAAAAAAAAAAAAAACCAAAACAACCCAGTAGTTTATTACTGTTTTTATTATTAGCAGGTCATAATTACCTGTTAGAAGCTGTAAATTCTTCAGAAAAACAAATTAGTGTTAAAACCCCAAAATTCTACCTAGTAAATTGGAAGATGTAATGGGCTTTATTAAATGATCAATGAGTCAGACAGCATCCCACCTAACAAGTAGAGGAAAGCTCCAAAGGGATATAGAAAGGGAAAGGTTTTTAAAAGCAGGACAAGGAAGTTATAAACAGAAAAAAGTGTTGTTTATTTGAGGTGAGGTCACCTACCTTTGGGGATGAAAGTATTTAAGTCGGTGGATTATCTCATATTCCCGTGAGGGATGGGGAGGGCACATGTGACAGATTACCCTTATTGGTGCTGACCAGAAAATTCTTGGCCGATAAAGACTACATTTCTGGGAGAGGTTATAAGAGCAATTAGGTTAGGTATTAAGCCTCAGTTTGGTGACTTGGCCTAAATGATATTTAGGGCCTGTAGATTTGTTTTGTTTTGTTTTTTTGATATTAGAAAGATCCCAAACCAAGTTAAATGAACAATAGTGTACCTTAGAAAAGCCACGGGATATTCATGACTGGCTTTGGTCACTTAAGGGAAGAGAACAACTAAATTTCAATATGGGGAAGGAGAAAATCTAGGCCTTCAATGATAAGGGGCTTTGTTGGGGCAAGTTGGTTATGTAAGTTCTCTTGGCCTGGTTCATACCATTTATTTTAGGTGTAGCTCTCTGAAATAAAAATCATTTTCATTTTTAGAAAGCTATTTCATATTTAAGCCCACCTTGATATTTTTCAGTGCATTAAAAAATCTAGTCTAGAATATCAGACCTATCAGACCTAACTCCTCTCAGACCTAGAGGAGCTGATAATCTTGTTGAAAGTATACAGAGGCACCTGGGTGGCTCAGTTGGTTAAGTGCCCAACTCTTGATTTCAGCTCAGGTTGTGATCTCATGGATTAGTGAGATTGAGCCCTACATCTGGCTTTGTGTTGATGGTGATGAGCCTGCTTTGCATTCTGTCTCCCTCTCTCTCTGCTCCTCTCCTGCTCACAATCTCTCTCTCTCTCTCTTAAAAATAAATAAATAGGTGTGCCTGGGTGGCTCAGTAGGTTAAGCATCTGACTTTTGATTTCATCTCAGGTCATGATCTTATGGTTTGTGGGTTTGAGCCCTGTGTTGGGCTCTGCACCATCAGTGTGGAGTCTGCTTGAGATTTTCCCTCCCTCACTCACTTTCTGTCTCTCTGCCCCTCCCCCACATTTGCTTTTTCTCTTTCCCTGTCAAAATAAATAAACTTTAAGAAATAAACATTTTAAAAAAAGTAGACATATCTGTGGAAAAAGAATTGAGAAAATGAAGTTCTAAAGTTATTTTTATTTGTTTTCCAAGCTATGGGAGTATTATATTTTGCTTTTCCTCAATTGGACCAGCACTGAATGGCTTCCCTTCCCCAGTTCTGTGAGGGGGGCCTCCTTTGGCACTTCCTTTCAAATAGGTTTTTGTTTGTTTGTGAATTTCAGCACTGGTAATAATTAGACCCTACACTTTAGGAGTTCAGTGTAAATAGTGTTTATGTCTCTAGTTACCCAGAAAGTAAAACTTTTCTAATACCTATTACAACTTAAAGTAATTTTCCTTATATTTCTTGAAATGTCATTGCTTTATTTCTTTGAGGCTATGAGCAGTTAGTTCAGTGGAGGTGAAGAATGGACTATAGGAGTAAAGAGGTAGCTGAAGCACCTGTCATAGTGTGTGTGTTGATATTGGTGACCTTTATTCTTAGAGTCCTTGGGGATAGTTATCTTTTTGCATTGTTGGCTTACTCATTTGGGCAGTGGACTTAGACATCGGATATTGGATGAAAGTGAATGCCAAGTGTGTGCAATGATAGGCAGCGAGCAGGGAGGAGTTCCTGGGGCTCAAGGATATGATGTGTCTCACTTTGCCCCTGTGAAACTGACATGTGAAACAGTATTATGTACTTTCCCACTCTGATGCAACTTGATGGTATTTGCCTGGATAAATGCTTCTGGAGAATGTTCTAAAAAGAGATACCACCTGCTACACATAGTAAACCCTTTGTGTTATATCTGTGGTGCCTGCTATAGGGCTATGGTTTCTCTGTGAACTTTGAAAATCAGGAAATTTTTGTAGCTTTAAGCATGTTGAAGGCCAGAGCGATAGCTTTGTGCTACACTTTATAGTCTGTCTTTTTAATTTTTTTTTTCAACGTTTTTTATTTATTTTTGGGACAGAGAGAGACAGAGCATGAACGGGGAAGGGGCAGAGAGAGAGAGGGAGACACACAGAATTGGAAACAGGCTCCAGGCTCCGAGCCATCAGCCCAGAGCCTGACGCGGGGCTCGAACTCACAGACCGCGAGATCGTGACCTGGCTGAAGTCGGACGCTTAACCGACTGCGCCACCCAGGCGCCCCTAGTCTGTCTTTTTAAAAAAAAATTTTTTTTTTTAACGTTTATTTGTTATTAAGAAATGGAGAGAGAGCATGAGCATGGGAGGGGCAGAGAGAAGGGAAGACACAGAATCTGAAGCAGGCTCCAGGCTCTGAGCTGTCAGCACAAAGCCCAGTGTGGGGCTCGAACTCACAAACTGCAAGATCATGACCTGAGCTGAAGTCGAATGCTTAACTGACTGAGCCACCCAGGCGCCACCCCCCCCCCACCTTTTTAAAAATTGGGCTTCTATAGGAATTGATTTCACATAGGTACGCTATCTCTCTAGTGGGAAGGCAGGAATTGGCAGAGTTTGGCAGGGATGGAAAAATAGTCACCACTAATTTCCTAGCAGGACCCATTTTGTTGTTAAAAAATAGATATGGTTTGTCAGTGACCTGTGAGTATGTGGACATAGGACTTGAAAATTGAAAAGTTTTGAGAGCCCATTTTGTTACTGTTATTTTTAGAATTGCTGTTGTTATGCTAATCATCCTCACATTTTTATCTCTAGACCTCACAACTACCAATTCACTATAATCTACTTGGATATCACAGAAATATCTCAACTTTAGCATTTATAAAACTGAAGTCATTGCCTTTCACAAAAACCTGCTCCTCTCATATTCTCTAGCTCACTAAATGGTACCACTTCCTGATAGAAAACTTTGTTATTCTTGTTACCTTCCTCTTCCTTATACCTATAACTCCTTTCTATTATACCTCAAATATCTCTTAATTTCCTCTACTTCTTTCTACTACCACTGGTATGTCCATATAGTCCAAGCCATTGTAATCTCTTGGCTCTACTACTGCTATAACTTCCTAACTAGTCTTTCTTTGTCTATCACCAGTCTGTCACCCATCTATTACACAATAGCTGGAAAAAAAGCTTTTTAAAGTGCAGATTTGATTATTAGATGTTTATGTGAACTTGCTTAGTGAATTTTTTGTTACTCTTAAGATGATACCTGAAAGTCTTGACATGGTCCATAAGACTATATACACAATCTGGTTCCTGTCTTTGTCTCCATGTTTTGCACAGTATGTTCCCTGGACCTGGAATGCTCTTTCATATTTACCTTGCTAGCTCCTACTTTCCGTCAAATGTCTGCTTTTATCTCACTTCCTTATGAAAGGCTTTTCTGACCTCACCCTTACCTTGCTGTCCCTAGACTAAGTTGGATTTCCCAGAATGTACTTTTCCCTACTTTTCCTTTATAGCTTTTACAGCAGTTGTAAAGAATTAGTTGTCTGTCTTTTCCCACTGGATGATCTGTTAGTCTGCTTGGGCTGCCATAACAAAACACCACAGGCTTGGTGACTTAAATGACAGAAATGTATTTTCTCAGTTCTGGAGGCCAGATGTCTAAGATCTAGGTGCCAGCAGCATCAGTTTCTGGAGAGGGCTCTCTTTCTGGCTTGTAGATAATGCTTTTTGCTGTGTGCTCACATGGCCTTTTGGAGGGGAGTGGGAGGGGGGAAGGGTATGTGTGTATGAGAAAGATTTTTTTTTCCTGCTTATAAAGCCACTAGTCCTTTCAGATTAGGGCCCCACACTTATGATCTCATTTAATCTTAATTACTTCCTGAAGACCCTATCTCCAAATATAGCCACATTAGGGGTTAGGGCTTCAACATTTGACTTTGGGGTGGTAGGGGTACTGTTTGGTCCATAGCAAATGGTAAGTTCCATGAGGTCAGGACCCATGTTGTATGGGTATACTCTGTCCTTGAGCCCTGGTATAAAGTTTAATACATAGTGGGCAGTTAGGCCTGTTCCTAACATTTGTTTGTCCTGGAACAAGAACATAAATAGAGATATTAAGTTAGATTTTTACGTAATGCTAACAAATTGTAAAATAAAACACCTTCTATTTTCCTATCCTGAGACATACATAGTTTCATAATAACAAATTACAAAAATAATTGTGTGAAGCTGTTGGTTTTTTTTTTTAATGTTTATTTATTTACTTAGAGAGTGAGCAGGGGAGGTGCAGAGAGAAGGAGAAAGAGAGAATCCCAAGCAGGCTGTGTGCTGTCAGTGCAGAGCCTAATGTGGGGCTTGAGCCCAAGAACTGTGAGATCAGGACCTGAGCCAAAACCAAGAACTGGATGCTTAACCGACTGAGCCACCCAGGTGCCCACCCGTGAAGCTATTGATTTTAAAAAATGAATGTGATATTTTGTCTAACTCAATATTAATGAGGCAGATGTTGCAGCCAGTTCAGAGAAGTGAAAGAAACATAGCTTTATATGTTTAAAGAAATGTTGGACTATATTTATAAATGGTTACTAAACTGGAGTTTTCTGTGGGGAGAAGGGAAGTCATTTGAACCTCAGCTCTACAAAATTTATTTATAATATCTATAGACAAGAACTGTTTGTATCAGTATCAATTACCTATAACTTACAGAGTTGGAAAATAGCTGAAAGGCAATAAAAGGCTAGAACAAGTAATGTATTCTCTAAACAGTACATAGTTTTCCATCAGATGATTGTTATCTCTTCTTTGCTTATTCCAAGTTTCCTTATAGTCTCACCCTTTTGATCTAACGCAATCTCAAATATTATTTTTGATCACAAAACAAGATTGGTCTCATTAAGTTTGGCTTGGTTATTTAAATAGGGGTAGCAATAATGTTAATTTTTCATGTTGACCTTTTTAATTTGCTTTTCTGGAAATTTTGTAAAGAATCTCAGGTTGAACTTTAAAAGCCTCTCTTGTTTTTTTCAATTTTTTTTTAAGTTTATTTATTTATTTTGAGAGAGTGTGAGCAGGGTAGGACAGAGAGAAGGGAGAGAGAGAATCCTAAGCAGACTCTGCACTGTCAGCTGAGAGCCTGATGTGGGATGTGAACTCATAAACCGTGAGATCATGACTTGAACTGAAATCCAGAGTCAGACCCTTAACCAATTGAGCCACCCAGGTGCCCCTCTATTATCTGTATTTTGAGTCTAGAAAGCAAGCTTAAGAAATATGCTGTATTATATTTCATCAGCAGTACTGATACATTTGGGTGAATTCTTCTTTTCTCAGTATCCCCCAGATGTCCTAAGGGTCCTGGGCCTTCCAGGAAGTGACCTTCCTTACCACCTAGAAGGGTGGACCCTGGAAAGCTAGGTACCAGGACAGTTTTCCTGGGAGGGTTTTGTAATTACTGGTTCCATAAAATCAACTATAGTTCCTTAAAAGTGGCGTATTATACCTGATTAAATAAGTAAACATCATTCTCAAATATGACATTTCAGGCAAATACTTTTTGTATAACTTTTTTTACAATGATATTTTAAGGGCATTCAGTAAGTAAATTCAGCAAGACTTTCTCAAATCTCACTGGGGAGAGAGTCTTTGAGAAGCATGATTCAGGAATATTGCATTTATAAAAGCAAAGGTTACTAAATTTTTTAGAGTTTAGATAGCTTAAGAAGGAAGAGAGCAGGCTTCCTTGCATATCTAGAAAACAGACATTAAGACAGTATTCCAAACAAATCACTATAATCATCTCTCATTAGTTCATTTAGTCCTGTGTAATTAATTTTCATTTCACTGGATTTAGTTTAGTGGTCTGCTTCTCAACTAAAAAGAGTTCTGGAAATTCTGACTCAGTCCCGTGGAATGGTCTGGAAGTTGTCCAGTTGTTCATGCAATGGTATCAGAAGCCTGTACCCAAGAGTCTTTTCTTTGAAGTGTCAGTAGTTTGAGACACCTGCTACAGTTCTTTTCCAGGGGGCTCTGAGACCATCCTTTATTAAAAAACAAACAAACAGACTTGGCTTCTAGTTTATTGCAGATCCTTCAGACTAGCATCTGTGTAAAACAGAATCTCTCTGTAGATGACAAAGACTTAAAATAGCTGTGGTCAGTTTATACTGGTAATTTTTAAAGGTGAAAGGTCTAATGAGAGTTTACAACATGAATAATGCAGCTAACCAGCAAGTTCTTTCTGTGTCATACAAAAAGAATATTAAAGCCAATTCAAAAACGTTCTAACAAAGTGTCTCTAAGAGTAGTTCTTTTCAAGAACTGTCAAGGAAGACAGTGAATATTATAGCTGATTTCTAAAACATGAATGAACATAATTTTTGCAGAGGAAAAAAATCTTGACATATAACATATAATCTTATGGCATAATATATGTACCAAGGCTATACTAAGGATCTCAAGTAAAAAGATTTAGTAAGTCTGGTATAAGTCCTAGACATCTACCTAGAAGATTCAAAATTTTTTTTTTTAAACGTTTATTTATTTTTGAGACAGAGAGAGACAGAGCATGAATGGGGGAGGGTCAGAGAGAGAGGGAGGCACAGAATCCGAAGCAGGCTCCAGGCTCTGAGCTGTCAGCACAGAGCCCAACGCGGGGCTTGAACTCACGGACCGTGAGGTCATGACCTGAGCTGAAGTCGGACGCTTAACCGACTGAGCCACCCAGGTGCCCCTGGAAGATTCAAATTTTAAAAGTAAGATTGTTACCAAGTAAGCATTTTATTTATTTATTTTATTTTTTAAAGTTTTTTTTTTTTATTTAAATAATCTCTATACCCAACATGGGCTTGAACTCATGACCCTGAAATCAAGAGTCTCTTGCTCTTCCAACTGAGTCAGCCAAGTGCCCTATTAAGCATTTTGTTTTATTTACCTGTTTTTTATTTTTATTTATTTTTTTAATGTTTATTTATTTTTTGAGAGAGAGAGAGAGTGCATGTTGAGGAAGGGCAGAGGGAGAGGGAGAAACAGAATCTGAAGCAGGCTCCAGGCTCTGAACTGTCAGCATAGAGCCTGATGCAGGGCTCAAACTCACAAACTGCGAGATCATGACCCGAGCCGAAGTCGGTCGCTTAACCAACTAAGCCACGAAGGTGCTCCTTATTTTTACTTTTTAAATTTTTTTATTAAAAACATTTTTTTAATGTTTATTTTTGAGAGAGAAAGAGACAGTGCGAGTGGGGGAGGGGAAGAGAGAGAGAGAGAGGGAGACACAGAATCTGAAGCAGGCTGCAGGCTCTGAGCACAGAGCCCAACACAGGGCTTGAACCCACAAACTGTGAGATCATGACCTGAGCCGAGGTCGGAGGCTTAACCTACTGAGCCACACTGGCGGCCCATTTACTTTTTTTAAGTATATTTATCTGAGAGAGACAGAGTGAGAATGGGGGAGGGGCAGAGAGGGAGGCAGAGAATCCCAAGCAGGTTCTGTGCATGGTCAGCGCAGAGCCCAGTATAGGGCTTGAACTCATGAAACCATGAGATCATGACCTGAGCTGAGATCAAGAGTCAGTTGCTTAACTGACCGAGCCACACAGGCACCCCCCAAACATTTTAAATAATAACTCAAATTAAGACTGGAAACACTAAACTCTTATTTCCCAAAATCTGGCAAAACACCATTGGGACTTGTAAATAGAAACCTTATGTATAAAGAGGGCATTGACAAATCTCTAAGAGGAGCTTCCCATAAATTATACAATGTTTAGGATATTTATGTTAATTTTACCTGTCCAAATTTAAACTAGGGAGGGCTGAGCGTCTTTTCTGATTTGAGAACTTTTCTCATGAAACTTATCAAAAGTAAAAAAACGAATCTAATTATTTCTAGTACATTTGAAAGGACACCTTGTGATTTTTCCAGGGATCCTATGGGATATCTCTAAGATAGCTTTAGTTAGTAAAAATACACTGAAAGTTTTATTGTTTTCTATATTTAGGATCTGATTTTGGGAAGGCAAACCTTCAAGGAGTTGTCAGTGAAAATGCTTAAGATAGGAGTGTTGGTGCTTGAGAAATAATACCCAGGTATTTTACCAGGGTGACAATAAAACATTTTAAAATGAGCATTGAAGGTAACCAATTTTAAATAACCACAACTTTTTCATGAGGAGCCTTTGTTTGTTTTCTTAAGTAATTAAGGACATAATTAGCCAGTATAAAGCAAAGAAAATTATTCTAATAAGACACAAAATAATTGCTATCTGGGCATATTACACAGAAAAAAAAAGAATAGCTTTTAATATTGTAGGTGAAGGCGATAAACTGTAAACCAGGGAAATTGGCCCATCAATACTGAACAAACTTAGCTAAGATTTTAACCAGTTCATAGCTTTTCAGACTCGTGGCGTGGTATTATTAACCATGGCAAATAAAATTCTCTTGCTAAGTTTTGTTCATTATTTTCCTTTATATTCTGTAACATATTTACAATTTACTTGAGGACAGTTCTTAGGGGGTCATCAAGGTCAAATTTAATTAAAAAATTTTTTTTTAATTTAATTTATTTAAATTCACATCCAAATTAGTTAGCATCTAGTGCAACAATGATTTCAGGAGTAGATTCCTTAGTGCCTCTTACCCATTAGCCCATCCCCCCTCCCACACCCTCTCCAGTAACCCTCTGTTTGTTCTCCATATTTATGAGCCTTTTTTTTTTTAATGTTTATTTATTTTTGAGAGAGAGAGAGACAGAGTGCGAGTGGGAGAGGACAGAGAGAGACAGATAGAATCCAAAGCAGGCTCCAGGCTCTGAGCTGTCAGCATGGAGTTGATGCGGGGCTTGAACTCACAAACCGCGAGATCATGACCTCAGCCAAAGTCAGATGCTCAACCGACTGAGCCACCCAGGCGCTCCAATGAGTCTCTTCTGTTTTGTCCCCCTTCCTGTTTTTATATTATTTTTGTTTCTCTTCCCTTATGTTCATCTGTTTTATCTCTTTTTTTAATTTTATTTTTTTATTTTTTAAAATTTATATCCAAATTAGCATATAGTGCAACAATGATTTCAGGAGTAGATTCCTTAGTGCCCCTTACCCATTTAACCCCTCCTGTAACCCTCAGTTTGTTCTCCATATTTACGAGTCTCTTCTGTTTTGTCCCCCTCCCTGTTTTTATATTATTTTTGTTTCCCTTCCCTTATGTTCATCTGTTTTGTCTCTTCGTCTCTTCATGTCCTCATATGAGTGAAGTCATACGATTTTTGTCTTTTTGATTGCCGAGTAGTACTCCTTGTATATATATACCACATCTTCTTTATCCATTCATCCATCGATGGACATTTGGGCTCTTTCCATACTTTGGCTATTGTTGATAGTGCTGCTATAAACATGGGGGTGCATGTGTCCCTTCGAAACAGCACACCTGTATCCCTTGGATAAACACCTAAGTAGTGCAGTTGCTGGGTTGTAAGGTAGTTCTATTTTTAGTTTTTTCCCTACTGTTTTCCAGAGTGGCTGTACCAACTTGCATTCCTAAAATGATACTAACATGCAGTGCATTTATCATTGCTATCTTAAAATGAATCAATAAGTAAACATTTAAAAATGTCTCAGACTGTCCAGCCAATCATAGTCAACCCATATAATCAAGAGCTAATAATAATGTTTTGAGGTGCTAAGTTTTGAGATTATTTAAGTATGTTAAAGATGTTTGTGTCCTCCCAAAATTCAGATGTTGAAGCCTATCCCCCAATCTTCTGGTATTTGGAGGTGGGGCCTTTGGGAAGTAATTAGACTACCACAACAATCAATATGTAGAATATTTTTATTACCCAAAACATACCTTGCATGGTTTTGCAGTCAATTCTCCTTCCACCCTTGGCTCCAGGCAACCACTGATCTGCTTTTTGGGGCTATAGATTAGTTTTGCCTATGGCAGAATTTCGTATGTGAAAAATCATACAGTATTGACTCTTTTGTATTAGACTTCCTCATGTTCCTCAAGTACTCCTGTTCATTTTATTTATTTTTTTAAAGATTTTTTAAATGTGTGTTTATTTTTGAGAAAGACAGATTGGGAGTTGGGGAGGGGCAGAGAAAGAGGGAGACACAGAATCTGAAGCAGGCTCGAGGCTCTGAGCTGTCAGCATACTGCCCAACATGGGGCTAGTACTCTTGTTCCTTTTAATGCTTAGTATTTTCTTGTGTAAATATGCCACTATTTGTTTGGTAGATATTTGGGTTGTTTCCAGTTTTTGGATATTATGAATAAAGCTGCTATGATCATTCATGTACAAGTCTTTTTATGGACATATGTTTTCATTTTTTTGAGGTATATAACTGCGAGTGGTCCAGCCATTAAAATAGTACCCTAATCATTGCTACCATCAATGGGAGTAGCTTAGCCATAAACAAACCTAACACAAAACCTGATTATATAGAGGAAAATTAAACTTATAAAAGTAGAGAGTCAACAAAGTTCAGATTGCCACTTAAAATTTACCTTTAGAAGTTAAGAAAAGATATGTGTGGGCAGCCCACATGAGGTACACTTCTCATCTGTGGCTCTGCGAGGTGAATCCATTGGGCATTTTGGTGGAGGACTTGCAGTACTGTTTAACAGGTAATTTTCCAAAAAAGAAAATCATGACTCTTATCTAGATATAAAATGAAAACATTTAAAGATTAAAAAAAAAAAAAAGCCTCATCATTAATGAGGGAATCAGATGTTATAACCAGTTATCAATTTTTTCCATTATCAATATTTATGATTGAAAGTTGGCAAAATATCAAGGATCATAATTTCATTAATATTGTCCCCATATTGATACTCATCTGTTTGAGCAATAAAGTAAAGGCAAGCAATTCATAAATTGTTAAAATGCCTATACTTTTCCTTGGCTTTATTTCAGCAAAATCACTATGTTGTAATTAAGATTGTTTAAAATAAATGGTATTATCTTTATGTCAATTATATCTCAATAAAACTAGGAAAAAATGTTAAATAATTCATCAATATTTTATATTATATATTGAAATTATATTTTGAATATACTATATTACATTAAATAAGATATATTAAAATTTTAAAAATTGTGTTATCTTGATAACAGTGCCAAATTAACTTTGAGGCATTTTATTTCTTAACATTATTAAAAAATAAGTTCTATTTAGAGGGTGTTTATTCTGCTGCAGATGAACCATGAATTTTGCACATAAACTTTGTGATGGAATTTCATAAATAATAGTCATCATGGAAGATATTGCACAATGTTGTAATATCACCTTATAAATTACTGTCACTTTTATTGCAATTTCACCATTTCTTAAAAGCAACGTCTAGGGCCTTATAACATTTGTTAAGGTCTTCTTTAATCTTTTCAGTGCTGGGATATTATAAACAAAAGCAACAATAGCAGTATGTTCATACTAAATCTTAATATGTTGCTGGTTCCAAAGTAGTCTATAGAGATCAGCTTAGGATTATTTGGCAGTGACTCTTCTTTATAGTCATGTATGGTGAACATAATCTAAGGTGGCCCCCATGGTTTCCTTCTCCTCTGGGTGTTCACACATTTGTGTGTTGCTCCTCCCTTTGAATGTGGACACTACCTTTGACTTGCTTCTAACAGAACAACAGAACATAGTACAGGTGATGAGATATCACTCCTTTGACTATTTTATGGTATGTAAGACTCTGTAGTTAGTAGGCTCACCATAGAGACTGTACTTGTTTGATGAAGTAGGTAGCTATGTTGGAAAAGCCCATGTGGCAAGGAACTGCGGTAGCTTCTAGGAGGTGAGATGGCTTTCAGTTGATATCCAGCAAGCAGCTAGGGCCCTCAGTTTTACAACCACAAGGAAATGAATTCAGCCAATTACAATACTGGGCTTAGAAGTGGACTCTTCCCCAGCCTAGCCTCCCTTATGAAAACACAACCTAGGCAACACTGTGAATATCTCACTTTGTGAGACCCTAAGCAGAGGACCTAGCTAAGCTGTGCTTAAATTTTTGATTCACAAAACTGAAATTAATTAGTTTGTTTAAAGTGGCTATATTTGTGATAATATGTTATTCGATAGAAAATGAATACATGATACAGATGTACTTATTACATTTTCTTGCTTTAATTTCTGTATATTGCAATGTCAGTTTCATTATATCTGGTATGTGGAAATTCTTTTGACTAAATTATTTTTAATCTTTTTTTTTTTTTTTAATTTTTTTTTTTTTCAACGTTTTTTTATTTATTTTTGGGACAGAGAGAGACATAGCATGAACGGGGGAGGGGCAGAGAGAGGGAGACACAGAATCGGAAACAGGCTCCAGGCTCTGAGCCATCAGCCCAGAGCCTGACGCGGGGCTCGAACTCACGGACCGCGAGATCGTGACCTGGCTGAAGTCGGATGCTTAACCGACTGCGCCACCCAGGCGCCCCTATTATTTTTAATCTTTTAAAAGGTGAAAGAGCCAAACTGCTAAACAGATTTCTTTCGTTTTTGTCTCCCCATCAAATGGTAAATATTAAGTGTTTAAGTTTGTAAACTTAAACACTCTTTGGAGTGTTCTCCAAATTCTCTTTGGAGAATTACATAATTCTCCAAAAATGGTTGTATCATTTTATACTCCCTCTAGTGATATTGAGAGTTCTAGTTGGCCCACATCCATACTAACACTTGTTATGGTCAGACTTTAAATTTTAGTCATTCTAGTGGGTGGGTAGTGGTATCTCACCGTAGTTTTAACTTGTATTTGCCAGATGAAAAATGATGTTGAGCATGTTTCTCATGTACAAATTGGCTATTTGTATATCTTCTTTTGTGAAATGTGTGCTCTAGTCATTTGCTCACTTAAAATGAATTGTTTAGTTTATTATTATTACTAAGAGATGTTTATACATTCCAGATATAGATCTTTTGTCAGATACATTGTGACTGTATTCCTCCATCTATGGCTTGCCTTTTTCCTTTGAAAAATATTTGCAACAGTAACTTTCAAAGAGCAAAAGGTCAACCTCCCTGGTGGTCTAGTGGTTAGGATTCAGTGCTCTCAAAGAGCAAAAGGTCTTAATTTTTATATTGTTCAGCTTGTGAATTTTTATTTTTTTGTGAGTTCAATTTGTGAGTATTCATCCTATGTACATCCAAGAAATCCTTGCCTGTCCTGAGATCATGAAGATTTTCTCCAGTGTTTTCTTCTAGAAGTTCTGTAATTTTAGCTTTTACATTTGGGTCTTAGTCCCTTTTAAATTATTTTTAACTTTAAAAATTGTGATAAAATACATATAACATTTAATTATACACATTCTCTAGTATACAATTTAATGGCATTAAGTTTATTCACAATGTTGTGCAACTATCACCATAATATTTCTAAACTTTTTCATCACCCCAAGTATAAACTCTGTAGCCTTTAAGAAATAAGGCTTTCCCAGCTTCTGGTGGCTCTATTGTACTTTCTGTCTCTATGCATTCACCTATTACAGGTACTTCATGTGAGTAGAATCACACAATATTTGGCCTTTTATGTCTGGCTTATGTCACTTAACATAATTCATTTTGTCCATATCTTAAGTCAATTTTGGTAAGATATTTTTTGAGTTTTTCTTTTTTAATTTTTAATGTTTATTTATTTTTGAGAGAGAGTGTGAGCAGGGGAGGGGCAGAGAGACAGAGGGAGACAGAGCATCCAAAGCAGGCTCCAGGCTCTGAGCTGTCAGCACAGAACCCGATGCCGGGCTCGAACCCACAGACCGTGAGATCACAACCTGAGCTGAAGTTGGACGCTTAACCGACTGAGCCACCAAGGTGCCCCTTGAGGTTTTTAATTTATGTTATTGGCATAAGTTGTTCCTGGTATTCTCATTCTTTTATTGTCTGTTGAAGTGTTGCGATAGCCCATCTTTTATTCCTAAGAATGGTAATTTGTGTTTTCTCTCCTTTGCTTCTTGATTTGTCTTACTAGGAATTTTTTTTTTTTTTTTTTTTTTTTTTAGAGTAAACTCTACATCCAATGTGGGGCTTGAACTCACGACCCCAAAATCAAGAGTCACAGGCTCTAAACTGACTGAGCCAGCTGGGTGCCTCTGTCTTACTAGGATTTTTATTAATTTTATTAATATTTTCAAAGAACCCACTTTTGGCTTTGTTAATTTTTTCTATTTTTTCTTTTCTGTCATTGATTTCCTTTTAGAAGCATGTCCTAAACCATTGAGGCTGCCTCTAGACCTCATGACAGGGCTCTTCTGTTCCTGCCCACCCCCCCTTTTTTTTTAATTGAGATGTAGTTGACAGACAGTGTTTTAGTCATTGATTTCTGCCTTTACTTGTATGTATTCTTATATTTTGATTTTTAAATTTTAATTGGCTTTTCTTTTTTCAGTTTTTAATCTAGAGGCATAAATTAGTGTAAGCATTTTATTTTATTTTTTTATTAAAAAAATTTTTTTTTTAACGTTTATTTTTGAGACAGAGAGAGACAGAGCATGAATGGGGGAGGGTCAGAGAGAGAGGGAGACACAGAATCTGAAACAGGCTCCAGGCTCTGAGCTGTCAGCACAGAGCCCGACGCGGGGCTTGAACTCACGGACCGCGAGATCATGACCTGAGCCGAAGTCGGACGCTTAACCGACTGAGCCACCCAGGCGCCCCTAGTGTAAGCATTTTAATGTAAGCATTTAAAGCTATAATTTCCTTCTAAGTGCTCATTTAACTGCATACTATAAAGTTTGATATGTTGTGTATTCATTTTAAATTAATCTAAATTATTTTCTAATTTCCTTTGTCATTTCACCTTTGATCAATAGCATATTTAGAAGTGTGGTTTAATTTCCAGATGTTGGGGAATTATGTAAAAATTGTAATTGATTTTGAATTCTGTTGTGTTCAGATAACATACTTTATAGGATTTCAGTCTTTTGAAATTTCTTGAGGTTTCTTTTATGGTCTAGCCTGTGGTCTTTCTTTCTTTCTTTTTTTTTTTTTTTAACGTTTATTTATTTTTGAGACAGAGAGAGACACAGCATGAACGGGGGAGGGGCAGAGAAAGAGGGAGACACAGAATCGGAAGCAAGCTCCAGGCTCTGAGCCATCAGCCCAGAGCCCGACACGGGGCTCGAACTTGCGGACAGCAAGATCGTGACCTGAGCTGAAGTCGGACACTCAACCGACTGAGCCACCCAGGCGCCCCTAGCCTGTGGTCTTTCTTGATGTATGTTCAATGTATGTTTGATTAGCTACCCGGCATTCTAACTGGTGCCTTCTCAGCCTGGGATGTTTCCCCTTTTTCTGGGTTTGCATTTTCGTGTTGCCTTTTCCCAGTGCCTGAAAACTACTGCTTCCTATACTTTGTCTAGTTTTATGGGGCTTTGTAGCAGAATAGCTAGTTTTGTTCTCCTTCATACAGTTTGTCTAGTTTTATGGGGCTTTGTAGCAGACTAGCTACTTTTGTTTCCATAACTCTCATAGTTGCAGGTGAAAGTTTGACAGTCTTAATGCCTAAAATTGAGAGTTTTTTCTTAGTTTTCTCATAAGTGAGAACCTGTATTTTGTTTCAAGTTAATGAAAGTGTCATTTCTACTTTGTCATTTTCCTCCTTAGATAACTTATTACATAACAAAGTTGTTTAACATGACTTTTGTCCCTGTTATAATCTATAGAACTGAGTTATATATATGTATTTTTTTTTAAAGTTAGGTATGATTTTTCTTTTTCCAGTAAAATTAATCATTTCAGTCTTTATTCAGTCTTGCTAGTGACCATTTGTTTCATCATTTTTCAACCAGCTTAAATCTTTAGTCATTTTAGCTTCAAATTTCAAAATAATTTACATTAAACCTGTAAGTTTTTCTCTATTTTCTGTGATCACTTTGCTGTTAAACCACAGGAGGAAAAAAAAAAACACCTTTCTACTTGGCTAAACATTAGATAAATAATACTAAGAACAATTATACATGCATCTATATTGGCATTTACTTCTGTTCTTTGACTATGATGGCTTATTTCCTGTTTATTCAGTCTTTTCTTTAGTGCTAATAATTGTATGTGTGCCTTCTGTGTGCAGTGAAGTCTGTTTACTTTTGTTAATTTTGTTTTTTAATTTAAGCAGTACAACTTATTTGTAGATTTTTTATTTCTTAAGTTCTACTTTCCTGCTTTTTCTATCTCTGTCATGATTATATCTTGTACTCATTATTATAATGATCTATAGGATTTAAAAAGAAAATGTAATTGTATTCAGAGAGTATCAAGTTAGAATACATATATTTTATAGTTTTCAAAAATATATTGCAAACTATAAAAATATGGAATGCTTCCTGAACTTGTGTGTCATCCTTGCCCAGGGGCCAGCTAATCTTCTCTCTATCATTCCAGTTTTAGTATATATGTTGTCAAAGTGAGCACAAGTTTGAATATATTTTTATAAAAATATAAAGTAAAAAATTGAACATTTTCATGCTTTTAAAATTATTTTGTTTTTAAGTATTTTAAATTATTTACCCTAAATTTAAGAATGTTGTGATTTGGGGCGCCTGGGTGGCGCAGTCGGTTAAGCGTCCGACTTCAACCAGGTCACGATCTCGCGGTCCGTGAGTTCGAGCCCCGCGTCGGGCTCTGGGCTGATGGCTCGGAGCCTGGAGCCTGTTTCCGGTTCTGTGTCTCCCTCTCTCTCTGCCCCTCCCCTGTTCATGCTCTGTCTCTCTCTGTCCCAAAAATAAATGAAAAACGTTGAAAAAAAAAAAAATAAAAAAAATAAAATAAAAAAAAAAGAATGTTGTGATTTCGGGGTACCTGGGTGGCTCAGTCGGTTAAATGTCTGACTTCAGCTCAGGTCATGATCTCACATTTTGTGAGTTTGAGCCCCGCATTGGGCTCTGTGCTGACAGCTTGGAGCCTAGAGCCTGCTTCCGATTCTGTGTATCTCTCTCTCTCTGCCCTTCCCCTGCTCACACTCTGTCTCTCACTCAAAAATAAATAAACATTAAAAAAATTTAAAAATTTTGTGATTTCTGGATACATCTGAGTATGTATTTTTTTTTTTTAATGTTTATTTATTTTTGAGAGAGAGAAAGTCAGAGGGAGAGTGAGAGAGAGAATCCCAAGCAGGCTACGTGCCATCAGTGCCTGACATGGGGCTCGAACTCATGAATCATGAGATCATGACCTGAGCCAGAATCAAGAGTTGGACACTTAACTGATGAGCCACCCAGGTGCTCCTAAGTATATATTTTTATAGATAACATTTTAATTTTAGCATTAACTATACAATTATCACCATTAAAAATTAGCCTTTGGCCTTACATATGTTATGTCTAGACCTGCACATAAATAAACTTACTGGTGATATGAATTCCTTAATTCTGCAAAATGTTCCTCAGCTGCCATGTGCTCTGTTATGAATACTGAGGTAAATGATAAATATCTTTAGAACCATGAATTGGAACAGAAAGAAATTAAGTAAATAGTTGTTGGGTTGTATTTAGAACCATACTTGGATTAGACAAGAAATCTATTTTATTCATGTTATCTGAGAGGAGGAAGGATTTGACAGGTTAATTAATTTGTCTTTTTGCTTACTTCTAAGGCCCTTTGCTGTTCAGATACTTTATAATCTCAGCAGAATTCTCTCTGAAGTTTGCAGTTTCACAGTCCATAACAGCAATCTGACATGGTTGTCTTCTTAAAAAATACAAAGGAAGAAACATGTGGGCAACTGTTTTCCTGAGGTTTGAATAGTGTAAGTCATGAGAATGGATTTTTAGGGTTCTACTTTGTCAGTACAGAATTCTAAGTCACAAGTGTGATAGAAGCAACCCATTTCTTTAATGAATTTATTTTTGTGTATTTGTTATTTTGCAGAACTGCTAAAGTGAGAAGCCTGTGGCAGAGACCCTTCTTGCCTGGCCTAAGGATAGTAATGCAGTTGATAAATAGTTGTGTGAACAAATAAGAAAAAGCAGATGTTTAATCTTCCATACCTCAAATTGTTGAATGCTATCCAGTCCCAGGGAAATGTTAAGCCCTCCTAGTGCTGACACAGCCACAGGAATATTGGCACACATGTATTATAATGCCAGTAAGTTTAAAGAAAGTGCTTTGTGTGGGGATGTTAAACTCTGGGAGTAAGAGTGATGCTTTCTTTGGGTTAGATGAAGGACATAAAATATGACTCCCATTCTCTAAAAATCAAATATTTAAGGAGCTCCATGCTCTGCCTCCTCTCCCAATTTATTATTGCACAGCAGGCTAGAGAGAAGTGTATTTGCTGCTGTTGTCAGAATCGTCTGCTGAAAGGTATTTATAGCACAATGGTTCATTACATTGATTCTAGAGATTACCTCAGTTCACCAACTTGGCTGAAGACAGGAATACTTCTGGCTAGCATACATAGTTCATATGTAGGGTAACTAGGTGCAAATATATTGAAGAAAGGGTACTTTCTGCTTTACCACTGGCATGATTTTAACATCCTCGTGCTGCCTTCTTTTTTTTTTTTTTAATAATGAGAATAATAATAGCGCATATATTATAGGACTGTGATGAGGACTACCTGGGTATTATGTGTAGTGTGCTTAGAATAGAGTCTAGTACATAGTAAGTACTTACAAATGTGTAAATGTTCATTGCTGTTATGTCATCATTATATATTACTATTATTATTGTTCAGGAGCATGGGCTTGGGTATTAGAGACTGGACAATGTTGATTAAACTTAAGGCTGGCCTTAACTTAGCCTGAGATGGGGATAGACCATGGTTGGTTTCTTAGTTGTGGAAGTGTGGGCTTTTGTGACTGACCCTGATAATTACTTGTTGAGAGGTTGTAGATTTCAGAGTGTTTCCATTTTCATTAGGACTTCTAGAGAACAGGGGATTCTGAAATAGGAGCTGTGAGAGCCAAGTGATGGACTAATACATGGAAGGAAGAGTGAGTGTCTGTAGCTACTAGGTGGGGGCGAGTTTGCTTGGGTAATTAGAACAGTGGCTTTCAAATTTTGTAGACTCTGACCCCCTTTTTTTAAAAAATTTTTTTAAATAAACTCTATTTATTTTTGAGAGAGAGAGAGAGAGAGAGAGATTGAAGCAAGGGAGGGGCAGAGAGAGAGAGAGAGAGAGAGGGAAACACAGAGTCTGTAGCAGGCTTGAGGCTCTGAGCTATGGACACAGAGCCTGAGGCAGGATTCAAACTAACAAACCATGAGATCATGACCTGAGCCGAAGTCAGATGCTTAACCTACTGAGCCCCCCAGGCGCCCCTACTCTGACCCTTAATAACAAATAGATTTTATATTGCAGCCCATCACATGTGTTTGCCCTTGTATATTTATATGTATTACCAGTAATAGATGTCACAAACATGCATATTTCATAAAACAGTTCTGTGTAAAGCACTCTGATATTTTCTATTCTATTTCATTCTGTTTTCCTTTTAAGAAAATGTTGGTCCTGGGGCGCCTGGGTGGCGCAGTCGGTTAAGCGTCCGACTTCAGCCAGGTCACGATCTCGCGGTCCGTGAGTTCGAGCCCCGCGTCAGGCTCTGGGCTGATGGCTCGGAGCCTGGAGCCTGTTTCCGATTCTGTGTCTCCCTCTCTCTCTGCCCCTCCCCCGTTCATGCTCTGTCTCTCTCTGTCCCAAAAATAAATAAAAAAACGTTGAAAAAGAAAATTAAAAAAAAAAAAAAAAAAAGAAAATGTTGGTCCTGACTTCCTGAAATTATTTTATGAGTTAATAAAGAGTTGTGACCTGCAGCTGAAAAGTATTGGTTGGGGTATGAATTAATCCTTTGAATGTTACCCTAGAAAAGCAGTTTGACATACTTTGTCATCTAGATAAATGAGTTGGCAGGTGCTCTGAAGCAGGGGACCAAGACTTTTGCTTACTCTGGCTCCCTTAGCTGTTGTTGTTTAGCTCTGCTTGATCACTTGGCTTTACCTGAGCACTTGGCTTTCTTCAGGCCAGGCTGTTTTTGTCAGATGGTTTTTTGTGTGTCTGGGCTGATCTCCTCTACAATGGGAGCTAGCTCCTTGAGGGCAAGACCTATAATAATAGCTAACGGTTCTGTAGCACTTCTGTGCTAGGCACTTTTCTGTTTTACATATATTAATCTTCACCACAATCTATAGATAGGTACCTTAATTATTTGAATTCTACAGATAGGGAAAACAAAGCATACAAGGTTAAATAGCTTACACTTCTTTAGAGTTCTTCTGTAGCTTACCTTAATGTCTTGTGTAACATCTGCCATGCAAATGATTTTATTAATAGTTACTGGTTGAAATTAAACCAATACTTTCTGGACTTATTTTCTTAGCTTCCTATGGCTTTTCTCACCACAAACTTATTCAAGTGATTAGAGAGTAATAGAAATTGAATTAAAAATGATGCTAAACTTTGTTTATGGAGGGAGTACAGAGTTTATTTAAATTGGTCAAATTCAGAATTTGAATAATGGCTATGCTTTGAGTCCTAACATTAAGACTATAATACTTCACCTGACCTGTGCTTGGGAATGAATAATGTTGCAGAAATGCCCATGTATTCTTAGCTCCTTAATTTACCAATTTGGGATCTTAATATTCTTTCTTCCAATCCACCGCCCACTGCAACAGCTGTTCTATAGTGGCCCACACCACCAGAGTTAATGGCATTTCTGTCACAGTGTGAGTTTTCAAGTTGGTATTTACAGTTTTGCCAGAGTCTTCACTGCTACCAGGCCTCAGGGTTGGAGGTTGCAACTGACTTGTGGGGGAGGGAGTTTGGTGCTTGTCACTGGGGAGGAACAAGGTGCTCTCTGACGCTCTGATTTGTTACAGGCGGAGTGTGAATGATGTCAGGCAGATCAGAGGACAGCTGATTCATTTGGGATCTGGGACTCCTCACTGTGCCTCATTGCTGCCTCCTGGGCTCTTAAGTCTTTTGCAGTGGGGGTGGGGTGGGGGGATTCTGAATATTATGTTTTAGAAGAACAGTGCTTTAATTTTTCTCTTAAGTTTGGGAAACCTTTGTAAGTTTCCTTTGGCTTATAGACTGCATACCCCTTGTGTGAGAGAACTTCCTGCCAAGACTCCCGAGTGTGAGAGGGCAAAAGCTTGAGTAGCCAGGAAAATGATGAAACGAAGGAGAGAGAGACTGGGAGCACCATGTCTGCGGATTCAGTAAGGAGGCTGGGGTCTCTGAGTGGAAACTGGCACATGTCAGGAAAAGAACTAATGCCAACTAACACACTTTCATTTGCTTGGATAAAGACTCTGCTTTGGAGATGCCAAGAGGGCTGGGCTGGCTTCATAAATTCAAGGTCAAAACACTGGTCCCTGGCAGGGGCCTATGGAGCTTCTAGTTCTGAAAATTGAGTTAGATATCATTTTAGGGGTGCTTAGGTACCTGGGGAACTGGGTTAATGATTAAGATCTTTTTTCCTGCCTTGAAAGCAAATGTGTATTTAAATTTACTGTCAAAGCTGCCTATACAAGCTCTATGAATGTGGGAAACAAATGGAAGTGAAAGTATCTTCTCCTTGGACTAGAGAGGGTATTGTATTTCTGCCCCTGGCCTGTCAGCTCAGGACCTCAGATCTGCCCTTGCAGATCCAAGCCTGAGTCCTTTCAGGTGTGACCTAATTTTATTTGTGTTGGCCAATATAGAAATAAAACAGAAATAGAAGAATACTTAGATAAGGATTTCAAAGCTGGGCAATGGAAGAAGGCTTCCATTTCAGGGTAGCTTTTCCAAGAGCTGCTCAGGCTTATTTAATGAAGAAATGCAGAGTGAATTGATCAGCAAATTAGGGAACCAGGGAATGAAGTGTCCTAGAATCCATTTCATTCATTGATCTGTCTTAAACTGCCTTTGTGTAACTCACAGGGTGGAGGGAATGCACTTCAGATTTTCTTCCCCTGAATGTTAGTGTTTACCTGGAGTTAGTGTGGTATACTTAAATAGGCATACTTCTTCAGTGGGCTTTCTTTGGATCATTGCCTTCTGTGTTAGTGGATGCTCATTGATTGAATTAATGATTCAACAAGACCTTGGAAGACTGGACTTGTTTGAAATATATAATTAGAAGGATTGGCATATGTTTTTAAAATGGTTTATTCTCCTACTTAGACTAAAAGTTAAAGACCATAAAAAAGAAGCTTCATGAACTAAAGTATCATTTAAAGTAAAAAGGACTTGTTAGTAAAACTTTAAATTTTTAAAATTAAGCTTGTAGTTTAAGAAAACATAAGTGGTCAGAATCATGCTCTCCAAATGTTGTTGGTGCACTGCTATTGGTAATCATTAGTGATTTTGAATTTAACTTAGGAAAATTCCCCCTGAGGAGCTAGTAAGTAGTTTCTAAATCACCTTTCCTTTTTTAAACAATCCTTTTTAAACTCTAGCCTCAGTGTATAACCAGTTTGCAGAGTGTTAATTACTAGCCAGTAGAGAATGAGATTTGGTTTTCATAGATTTATAATCTTAATTATATATTCATCAACATGACTAAGCCTCATTTTATGTGATAAGATTTATAACTCCATAAGCAATATTATTTAGGTTAATAAGAACTGTCTTTTCCAAAATAGTTTTTTAAATGTTTTTATTTATTTTTGAGAGAGAGAGAAAGCGGGACAGGGGATCTGAAGTGGGCTCTGTGCTGACAGCAGAGAGCCTGATGCAGGGCTTGAACTCACAAACCCATGAACTGTGAGATCATGATCTGAGCTAAAGTCGGATGCTTAACTGACTGAGCCACCAAGGTGCCCCAATAAGAACTGCCTTATTGTATGTTCTAATTAGCTGTAGCTTGTATACACTAGGGAGTTGAGTTTTGAAATAGTTCCTTAGAAAAGTGAAAATTCTTTTTGAAAGTGAGGAATTAATCCAAAATTAATATTTCTACTTCTTGTAATTTTTATTAATATGTTGAGTTTGTGGAAATTTGTGCACACCGGTAATTTTAAATAATTTTCTGCCTTCTACATTATCATTTTGTATCCTCTTTTTGTGTACTCATCTGAGAAATATGCTGAAGCCAGCTACAGGAATAATTAGTAGTAAATATTTCCTTTGAATATATGTAATTAAAACAAGTAAAATGTCACCATATTCAAATAGCCAGTAGTAACAACATAGGCAACTAACATTTTTAAACAGGTGCTTGTGTGATACCTAAGTTTTTAAAAAATCTTTGAAATGTTGTGGCTAAATATGGTGTTTGTATGGAAAGCCATGCTCCTACTATAGCAAATTAAATGCTGTGCATCTGTCAATTATTTTTCATCATCTGTGACATATCAATCAATGATCAACAAAGTAGAAATCCATATTTACCATCTGTTTTCAGTCTAATGAGGTTATTTACTTAATAGTCTTCCTTAAGACTTAACACATCAAGAGGGCTAGGTTGTTTTTAGGGGAAAAAAGTAAACTAAAATACTAAAATTTAAATAGAAGCAAAATTTATTGTACAGAATTAAATGATGTTATTTAATGTACTCTTAGTCAAGAATTAGCTAAATAAATTGGTGTTATGGTAGAGATAATCTAATTTATGAACTATTAATGTTTTACTTTTACGGACATACACATTTCTCTAGGAAGTTTTAGTCATTGAACATAAAATATTACTTCTTGCTAATTGATGATTTGTAGTAAACTTATAATATATTTCCAGAAGCCAATTCTAAATACTTTGAATACCCAAAGCTTAAATTTTTGGTTTTAATTCTGTGGATTAAGTTTTAGTCTCAATGGTCATTCTGTGCCAACACTACACTGAGGTATGATATGTGAGAATGATTTTTGACCACTATTTTTGAGCCTTTTGCTTAAACTAACCCACTTTGAATATATTTCTTTTTCGTTGAGAAATTATCCCTGACCCTTCTTTTTTCTACTGTGGTACCTTGTCAGAATCTCTACTCTTTGCCGAGGATCTGAAGTAAATCAGCACATGTTTTCACCCACATCGGCTCCAGCTCTTTACTTCACTAAAATCCCATTTAGTGCTGATTGTGCTTTGGCTACTTCTCCTCTTGCCTTTTTCCTGAACCCACAAGTTCACAGCAGTCCTGGCAGTCCCTGTTCCAGCCGCCCACTGCTGTGGAGGTAAGGAAACCTGCTGTGATGTGAGTGTGGCCTTAGTGATTGCTTTTGGCCAAGTAGGTAAAAACCCAGACCTTTCTCCTTAATGATGGGAAGAAACAGAATAAAAGTCACAGAGAAGAGTAAGAGGAATTTCAGAGATTTCTGCTGTATTCAAAATTCAAGAGAAAGTAATATAGCATATCAGTAGTTAAGACAGTTATGTGCCCATTGTGACTATTGGACAGCCCTCTGACCCCTCCATAGGAGAAGCATAGCATGGCAGAATGCTAGAGCTCTCTAAAGGTTAGCTAGTCCAAATGCCACATTTTATACAACAGGAAAACTTGATTCTGAAGTAGGTTAAGTGATTTCTTCATATTGCTGAAAATAACCTTCTTCTCTTCAGTTCTTTCTGTCTTTTCGTATAATCAGCATTTGAGTAATACTATGTGCTGGACGGTGTTTTAGGCATGAAGAACAAAAGAATGAACACAAAGAGGTAAAATACCTGCCCTCCGAGGAGCTTAGATTCTAGTGGAGGGAGACGAATGAATGAATATATAACAGATGGACATATGTGATATGGAGGAAACAGGATGAGGAGAATAGGGAATGTGAGGCATAGGGGTTGACATTTTATATAAGATAGGGAGGATCCTCACTCATAAGTTGACATATGAGCAAAGACCTGAAGGACAGTCACAGAGCTAGAATTAGAGATATCTGAAGGAAGAGTGTTTCAGACAGAGGCAACAGTAAGTGCCAGAGACCTGATCTAAGAGCTTGCTTCATGTGTTCTTTCACAGAATCCAGTGAGGCTCATGTGGAATGAGTTAAGAGGTAAAAAGTGGGAAATGAAGTCTGAGACATACGTGAGAAGCCAAATGGAATAGAGCTTTAAATCCATTACTGGGATTTTTGTTTTTATGTTGAATGACATAAGAAGCTGTTGGAGGGTTTGAAGCAGGAACATGTTATGATCTGACTTAAATCCAAAGGATCCCTGTGGCTATAGTTAGAAGGGTACCTGGGGTGCCTGGGTGGCTCAGTTGGTTAAGTGCCGGACTCTTGATTTTGGCTCAGGTCATGATCTCACAATTCATGAGTTCAAACCCTGCATCAGGCTCTCCACTGACAGTATGGAGCCTGCTTGAGATTCTCTCTCTTTCTCCCTCTCTCTCTGCCCCACCCCTACTCACACTGTGTGTCTTCTTCTCAGTAAGTAAGCAAGTAAGTAAGTAAGTAAGTAAGGCTACTGTACATTCTAGGTAAGACACAATGGTTGTTTGAACCTACAGTGGTACAGGTGGTAAGAAGTGGTCAGATTTGAGGATATATTTTGGAGGTAAAATCTATAGGATTTGTTGATGGATTAGATGCAGTGTTTGAGAAAAAGATGAGTGAAGGATGACTGAGAATTTGAGGTTGAGCAGCTAGGAAACTGGAAGAACCCTGAACTGAGACTGAGAAACTGTAAGAATAGCTAAGTAGACATTCAGTTAAAGATAGGTGAAGTCTGGGTTGAAGATTTATAAGGAATTATCAGTGTATAAGTGAAACAAATGATTAGATTTATGAGATCATCCAATGAGTGTCTATTGATAAGGAAGAAATGTCAGAGGATTGAGCCCTGGGGCCATCTGACTTTGAGAGATTGGGGAGATGAGGAACTAGCAGCGGAGGGACTGAAAAGGAGTGGCTTTTTAGAAATGAGAAGAATCAAGAGAGAGGTATCTTTGAAACCAATCATAATTTTTCAAGAAGGAAAGTGTGTTTGATCAATAGGTATTTGTTAAGCTTTTTGTTAGGAAAAAAAAAGTATTCTGTTTTTGCATCTAAGATACTTCATTTGAGTAATATAGTATATTCTGAACCTAAATTATTTTGCAGCCCCAGGTTTTCTCTTCCCAAAATGACATATTCATAACATTCTTTACTAAATATTCCCATACTGGGGGTGGGAATTGGTATTTCATAGTCCACTGTCACTTCCAGGCCCCTTGTCTTTATTACCTTCTTTCCTCTTTTAGGCTTATTTTACTCACTTTTATCTTTTACCTCTGCTCATTGCTGTCATCCACTAACTTAGTTTTGTTCTCTCTATTCACATTCAAAGTCTAGCACAGAATCAGTGCTTAGTGAACACAGCGATGCACACAAATTGTACAAATCATTACCATGTAGATAAGTCTGTTGAACATCACTGTTATTGAGCAACTGAGAAAATACAAGTTGAAAGAAGAGAAAAATGATTCTAGTAAACAATGTGAGGAACTAAAAATTGAGAGCTACTGGCAGTGAATTTGACCTCTAAAAATAGATGACCCAAAGGGTGCCTGGCTGGCTCAGTCAGTGGAGCGTGTGACTCTTGATCTCAGGGTTGTGGGTTCCAGCCCCATGTTGGATTTAGAGATTATTGAACAATAAAATCTCTTTAAAAAATAATAAAAAGGGATGACACAAGAGAGAGGGAACTCTTTTGCAGTGGCCATATTGAGTTCTCTTTTATTCCCGTGGAGTATAACTATTGTTATGGATTGAGTTGTGTCCCCCTAAAATTCATTTGTGGAAGTTAAAACCCCTAGTACCTGTAATGTGAGTGTATTTGGAGATACGGTCTTTACAGGTTAAATGAGGTCATTGGGGTGGGTCCTAATACAAGTGGTGCCATGTAAAGAGGGATTTAGGACACAGACATAGAGAAGACAGCCATTTACAAGCCAGGGAGTGAGGCCGTAGAAGAAACCCACCCTACCGACACCTTCCAATCTCCAGAACTGTGAGGCAAAAAATGTCTTTTGTTTGAGCCACCTAGTCTATTGTACTTAGTTGTGGTAGCACTAGCAAACTAATATAGCCCTTGAGACTTTTGGCTGCATGGCCTAAAGTCCTAGAAAATAGTATCCTTTTGCTTGGTTGTTAGAACAGGCCCTGCTCAGAATCTTAACCTTCCTTATTGACTGCATCTTAGTGATGTGCTTAGGACCTTACAAATTATCGCCCATAATAATTTGAAGAACAATTACGGCACAGTTTTAAAATGATGCCTATGTATACTACATTTCTGTTTGTTCCTTGATAGGAAAGGATGGATGGGTCTGTTTTAGGCAAGCTTGATGGTGGCTGTTAAATGTCTTAGATGGGTCTGATCAACCTTAAGAGGCATAATAAATATGATCATGATTTGGGTTGAATTAATTAACCTGTAACTTTATTTTAAAGTTTATTTTGAGAGAGAGAGAGAGCAAGGGAGGGGCAGAGAGAGGAGAGAGAATCCCAAGTAGGCTCTACTCTGTCAGTGTGGAGTCCATTGCAGGGATCGATCTCATGAACTGTGAGATCGTGAACTGAAATCAAGAGTCAGATGCTTAACTGACTGAGCCACCCAGGCGCCCTTACCCTATAACCTTTAGTTATCTTGTACATCTTCCAAGAATATGATTCCAGCCTATCGATTGGCATTCAGACATGGGTATTGCATTGTTGACATAACCTGATTTGAAGGGATGCTAGATATGGTCTATGGTGTAACTGGTGTCCCTGAAGAGAGAAAAGGCAATTGTGTTTTTGGCTATTCCCTGGCCCAGCTAGGCCTCCTGGGGATAAGAATTTGGCGTTGGCAACTTCTTGAAACATAGAATGGTTTATATTTTGATTCAGTTTTAAACTGCCATAGACTTTGTCAGCCCTGTAGTTGGGAGGGTTTGCAGCAAGAATTCCTTATTAGAGTTTATATTGGAAGGGTTCTAGCTCTAGTCCACTCCCTACTGTATAGGAATTCTCTTTTTTTTAATTTTATTTTTTTAATATAATTTATTGTCAAATTGGTTTCCATACAACATCCAGTGCTCATCCCAACAAGTGCCCTCGTCAGTGCCCATCACCCACTTTCCCCTCCCCCTCACCCCCCCATCAACACTCAGTTTGTTCTCAGTATTTAACAGTCTCTTATGGTTTGCCTCCCTCCCTCTCTGTAACTCCCCGCCCCCCTTTCCCTCTCCCATGGTCTTCTGTTAAGTTTCTCAAGATCCACATATGAGTGAAAACATATGGTATCTGTCTTTCTCTGACTGACTTACTTCACTTAGCATAATATCTTCCAGTTCCATCCATGTTGCTGCAAATACCCAGATTTCATTCTTTCTCATTGCCAAGTAGTATTCCATTGTATGTATAAACCACATCTTCATCCATTCGTCTGTTGATGGACATTTAGGCCCTTTCCATAATTTGGCTATTGTTGAAAGTGCTGCTGTAAACATTGGGGTACATGTGCCCCTATGCATCAGCACTCCTATATCCTTGGGTAAATTCCTAGCCGTGCTATTGCTGGGTCATAGGGTGAGGAATTCTTTTTTATACAGTGTCTAGTAAAAAGCTATTCAGCCTTCACTTAAACATCTTCAGCAAACAAATTCACTACTGAAGTTTGCAGCTGGTACTAATTCAGCCCTCTGACCCCTCCTGTGTCACATGTGTGAGGCTTTTTGTAGACTTTTACAGCAAAGGACAGGTGTTCTTTTGGACTTCCTCCAAGACTAGGCAGGCTTTGAAACCCCTTTTTGGTAGTGTCAAGATTGTTTCCTGCCAAAGAGAAAGCACTATTTTCATTTTACCAACACCTGCTTTCCTTGTCTGTCTTTTTTTAAACAACTGCTTTTCAAAGTGACTCTAAAAGAGGAACATCTCTAGAACTTGTTCTTATCCTGGCCCTGTTGTGGTCAAATTACTTCACTTCTTTCTGCCTCAGTTTTCTACATCATTAAAATGGGGATAAAAATAGCCCTTCAGGGGTTGCTGTAAGGATTAGATGAGTCAATACATGTAAAATTGTTGAGAATACTCAGGCTGCTATAACAGTTACTGTGTTGCTGTTTTTGTTGGAAAACTCACATGTTGCTGATCCCCACACTTCATGTTGCTTCTGTTAGTTTTCTCATATTCTTATTTTCCCTTGGATAGCTCTAGGTATCACTTATCATTATGTCCTGCCCACGGAAGCTTTGTTACTGGCAGCTGGGTGCTCTTCTGCCCTCACATGCAGTTTCACTATTTGCTACTAAAAATTGGCCAGTTGGGGTACAGCAGGATGTGGACTAAAATGAGAAAAACTCTTTTTGGGCTATTTTTGACAGTGAGGAAAATTCATTAAACTAGGTTTAAAGTGTTTCATTTTCCCTCTCCTCATAGGTAAGGGAAAGAACAGCTTGAGAGTATCATCAGGAAATAGGATTCTCCGATTAAGAAAGGGAAAGTGCTTTTTTTTGTTTGTTTTCTTTTTTTTTTTTTAATGTTTATTTTGAGAGAGAGAGCCACGCGTGCAGATGCACACATGCGAGCGGGGGAAGAGCAGAGAGAGTGAGGGAGAGAGAATCCCAAGCAGACTCCACACTCAGCATAGAGCCTGACATGGGCTCTATCCCACCACTGAGAGATCAGAACCTGAGCCGATATCAAGAGTTGGACACTTAACTGATGGAGTCACAGCCCGTGTTCTTTTGCTTTTTAAATAGAAAGGTACAGTAAGGAAGAATACTAGCTGTGACTTAACCTCAGGAAACTTTGTATAGTAGAGAATTTTTCATAGATCCTGGCTACAGGTAACTCTGAATAAACATATAGTTCTATTTGGCAAGATGCCACAGGCTTGTTCTTGGATTGTTCAACTTCAAGAAGCTGAAGGTTTCTAAATGGCATTTCTGTTTCTGGAAGTAGGAAAATTTTGTTCACTAAAAAACTCTTTTTTAAATGTTGTATTATAGAAACTCTCAGAAACATTACAAAATACAAAGAGTAGTCTTCTATCTTGAGTGTCTACTTATCAGCTCATGGTCAGTATATTATCTCTTCTGCATCTCTGCCTATTCCCCCCAACCTGATTATTTTAAAGCAAATCCCAGACTGTATCATTTTATCTGTAAATATTTGTTCTTATAGACTTTTCCTACATTCTGAATTTTGCTCATTGCATCCCTGAGTGGTTATTTAACATAGTTCTTATGACCTCTGTGTTTCTCATAAACTGGTGGCTTGATCTGATTCTAGTTTGATTTGGGGGGCCAGAGAAGAATACTTAGTAGTTGGTTTGCAGTGTACAATTGTCAGGAGGCAGGTTGTGTCAACTCTTTCCCGTGTTTTGATAGTATTGGCCATTAATAATTGTCACCTTAGACCCATTATTTTATTAAAAGTTTGCAAAAAAAAGTTGATATTCCCATTCCCTTTCCATTTATTAGCTACAATACTTACACAAAAGGAATTTCCTCCTTGTTATCTATTTGTTACCCTTACTCTTGAGTCAGTTTAGCTAGATTCTTTCCTGGGCCTTCATCCTGATGCCTCAGTGTCACCAGTTTCTTTGTCTTGTTTCAAACCTGGTAACTACTCCTTTGTAGTGAAGATTCTATACTCAGAACAGAAGATTTTTGTGTGTAAAGACCCTTGGAGCTTGTCATTTAAGTAGCTGCTAACTGATTGCTAAACTGAAGAAAACCTTGGCTTCCTCTTTTGGCTCCTAGTAGTCATCCTGGGACACCATTTATGTAGACCCTTGTTACATAGGTGCTCCGAGAGGTGAGAACTGATCCAGATAGCAAGAACCCAACAGCCCAGGCAATTGCAAAGATAAATGTTATTTCTTAGGGTTCTTTAGGAGGGGCTCTTGCAACAGCTTCTCTTTCATGTCCCTGGATGCTACAGGAAGAGAAACCAATGCCAATCCTGATTGTCATAGGGGCTCGGGTCAGTCCCTTCTTTTGTCTTGGTAGATAGGAGGTTTGGAACTGGAGAGTTCTGGACACAAATAATTTTCAATGATTTATCAGATAGATAGAGTTATCAAGCATAGAAGAGTTAATTTTCATGGTTTGCCTTCAGGATAAATTCCTAGAATTGCGGATGCTGAGCCAAAGAATAAATGCATATGTAGTTTTATTAGCTATTGTCCAGTTTCCCAAAATAGTGGTTATATCATTATGTATTTCCACCAGTGGGTATAAGATAATGTCTACAGTAGTCTCCTCTTATTTGCAGGGGACCCACCAAATGCCTGAAACCATGGATAGTACCCAGCCATGTATATGCTATGTCTTTTCCTATATGTACATACCAGTGATAAAGTTTAATTTATAAATTTGGCACAGTAAGAAATTAACAGCAATAACTAATAATAGAACAGTTATGACAATATACTGTAATAAACGTTATGTGACTGTGGTCTCTCAAATATCTTGTCCTCACTCTTCTTGTGATGATGATAACATGTCTACATGATGAGCTGAAGTGAGGTGAATGATACAGGCACTGTGATGTAGCATTAAGTACTACTGACCTTCTGACATTATGCCTTCCCGACTATGGGTAACTGAAACTACCAAGACCAAAACTTCCGATAAGTGGGGACTTCTGTTGTATGTCAATTATACTTCAATTAAAAATAAAAAGAAATTAAAAATTAAAAAGCAGGGGGACTACTTTATTTGCTCACAGCCCTGCCAACTGAATAGATTATCAAGCTTCTGAATTATTTCCAATCTGATGGGTGAGAAATAGTATCTCAAAGTAGCTAACTAAAAAGTCATATTAAATTGTTCCTTAAGGATAAAGAATGTATTTCCCAATCTTATGTGGAGGGAATTAGTTTTCCTGTCCTAGGAAATTAAGGTGGAATCATCCATTATTTCATTCAACTGTATACTAGATACTCTGAGTGGGAGAATAGGCCCAAATCGGCAGTAGGAAAGTTCCCAGCACATGGTGGAGTGAGAGAGAATGCTGTTTATCCAGTAAGCTTTCAGCCTTCAGCCTTATTCATTTCTATTACCGCCATTCTGAAAACATTTCAGGTGATTGCTCTGGAGGTTAGCAGCTATTAAAAAAAAATAATTTCAGGGGCACCTCGGTGGCTCAGTCACTTGAGCATCCAGCTCTTGATTTTGGCTCAGGTTATGCATTGTTAGGAAAAACTTTTGTTCTACCCTTTTAGTTCAGTGCCTGGGGGCCTGTGACTTAAACTGACAAAGGAAAGATTAATAGGAGGAAAGGCATACAATTTTTATCAATATTTACACATGTAGGAATTCACAGAAAAGAAATGTAACTCAAAGAACTGGTTAGACTCAGAAGCTTACGTATCCTTTTACAAAGGAAAGAGGATTTGGGCTTTAAGGCATGATAAATTGTAGGGAATAATAGGACATATGTGAAGGAACTAATGGAACATTATGCAGTGTTTATGTTTATGCAAACACATTGTAGCTCTTCTCTCCCAGGTACAGAGGGACACATTCCTCAAAGGGAAATTTGCCTGGTTTCAGGCAGATAATGAGAGGGCAGAGAATTCTTCCCTTTTCTTTTGATTCTCAGTTGCCTTTGGCTTAAAAAAATCCTTTTGCCAACGTAGCGTATTTTGGGGTAGCAAATTCTGGTCACCTCCAGCATCTTTGGCAGAAATATTACGGTTCCTGAAAAAGGATGGTGTGTTCTTCTTGTTGCATCCTATCAGGTGATACAGGCTTTCATTACATCCCATTACTGTGAAATTAACCTTGATCACTTGATCTGCTAGTTTCTCTGCTCTAAGATTATTTTTTTCCCCTCTCTAATTAACAAGTATTTTGAGGGAAATTTCTTGAAATTATGTAACTACCCCACTTCTCATCAAATTTTAACTCACTATTTTTAGCATCCATTGATGTTTCTTGGCTGAATTATTATTCTGTGCCGGTTGCCAAATGGTATTTTTCAAATTCCATCATTTTTTCTGCACTCGTCCATTGGCACTGCACTGTAAAGAAAAGCTTTTTCTTCTCCCTGTTCATTTTTTCTCTCGTATCAGCATGAATTCAATGGGCTCTTATTTTATTTAGTGGGTTGTAATGTGTTAATAACATTATATATTTTGATATTCAAATTGTACCATATTTAGTCAAGAGGAGTCTCTTATGCTGGTGGCTGCTGCTGCTTTTTTTTTTTTTTTCTTAACATTTCCCCACCATTCTTTGAGAACTTCCTAATTTTCTGGCCCTGTAAGACATTCCTGGATGGCTTATTTTGTATCTTCCCTGCTCTAGCCCTTGTATTAGCCATTTCTCCAAAGAACATGGTTCCTTTTAGTGGAGAATGGTATTTAAAAGCCAAGATATGGGTGATAGGCATGGTTGCTGATATTTGGGTTCACTGTTCCTAGAGAATGTGTATATATGTAATATGCATGTGTGAGTGCCTTCTTCCCCCAACCCTCCAACCACTTGGCCATCATCATAATAATCTAATGGCTTCTAGACTGAATTATTCAGGAAAGAAGAGGAGGAAGGAGGATTCTTAGGTCCACTAAGTACATAAGATATAGTCTTAGATGCCTGTATAAAAAAAAAAAAAAAAAGTTTACTGAGATACAGTTTATATACTGTAAAATTCACCAATTCCAAGTTATCCAGTGGTTTTTGATGAGGTTCTGGGGTGACAGAGGTGGGGTGGGTCGGAGCTGATGGTCAAGAAAGAATTCTTGAAGACATCATTGGTGCAAAAAGGTGATTTTATTAAAGCACAGGGAGAGGACCTGTGGGCAGGAAGAGCTGACTTGGACCCTGTGGAGAGACTGGTTATATATTTGGGATTTGGGAAGGTAAAGTGGAGGGAAGTTTCCAATGAGATTTTCATATGCTAAAGAAGACTCACAGGATACTGGAGGCCTAGCTCTTGTCAAGAACCAACCCCCATCACCCCAAAAAACCTCATCAGTTTTTGTCAAATTTGTAAAATTGTGCAGCTATCACCATAATCTAAATTTAGAATATTTCCTTAACCCAAAGAGTTTCCTTCTGCCCATCGTACCACTGTACTGTTTCTCCTAGGCAACCACTTACCTTAGGCAACCACTGATTTGATTTTGGCTGTATAAATTTGCTGTTTCTGAACATTTCATGTAAATGGAATCATATACTTTGTAGTTTGTTTCTGGTTTCTTTCTTTTAGCATAATTTTTTTGAGGCTTATTTGTTGTAGCACACATCAGTAGTTCATTCTTTTTTATTCCTGAATAATGTTTCATTGTATGGGTAGGCCACGTTTTGTTAATCCATTCACCAGTTGATGGACATTTGGATTGTTTCTAGTTTGGGACTATTAGGTGTAAATATTGCTATGAACATTTGCATACATGTCATTGTGTGGATATATGTTTTCATTTCTCTTGGACAGAATCCTAGGAATGAAATTGTGTTGTATGGTAAATTTATACTTAACTTTTTAAGAACCTCCAAACTGTTTTCTGCAGTGGCTATATCATTTTATATTCCCACCAGCGATATTTGAGGGGTTGTTTTTCTACATCCTTACCTGCACTAGATATTTTGTCTTATTGATTATAGCCATTCTATTGGGTATGTAGTGGTAGCTTATTGTGGTTTTGATTTACATTTTCCTGATGATTAGTGATATGGAGCAGCTTTTCATGTACTTTTTGGCCATGCATGTATGTTCTTAAGAGAAATGTCTATTCAAGTCCTTGGCTCGTTTAAAAAATTTTTTTTTAACGTTTATTCATTTTTGAGAGACAGAGCATGAGCGGGGGAGGAGCAGAGAGAGGAGGAGACATAGAATCCCAAGCAGGTTTTAGGCTGTGAACTGTTAACACAGAGCCCCACATGGGACTCAAACTCACTGACCGACTACGAGATCATGACCTGAGCTGAAGTCGGACTCTTAACTGACTGAGCCACCCAGGTGCCCCTCAGGTCCTTTGCTCATTTTATTTATTTATTTTTATTTATTTTTTCCTTTTATTGTATTTACTTATTTTTATTCTTGAGAGAGAGAGAGAGCATAAGTGAGAGAGGGGCAGAGAGAGAGAGAGAGGGAGACACAGAATCCAAAGCAGGTTCCAGGCTCTGAGCTGTCAGCACAGAGCCTGAAATGGGGCTTGAACTCATAAACCGTGAGATCATGACCTGAGCCAAAGTCGGACGCTTAACTGACTGAGCCACTCAGGTGCCCACCTTTGCTCATTTTAAAATCTGGTGTTGTTTGTTGTAGGAGTTCTTTATATATTCTAGACATTAATTTTCTATCGTGTCTTTGATTGATTTTGTTCTGGTCCCTTTTGGATTACTGATTATTTTGAAAAGAGGTATGTTCTTCCTAGTCTAAATGTTTCCATGAAGTTTATGTGGAAGAAGAACCAAGGCAGTGAAGTGGACTGTTTGGAAGTGTCTGTGGTTGATAAGTAAGCTCATTATATTGCAGTTTTTTTCTCTCTAGTTGTTAAGTCTGTGCTTAGGCCTCTACATTATGGTCCCAAATAGAGTTCAGGAAACAAACTCATATAACCATTTAATCACTGTGTCTTTGGTTCCTTAAAACGGTCTTTCACTAATTCTCTTTCTAATTACTTTGCCTCAGAGTTTACCTCATCATTGAGTTTTAGTAATTTTTAAAATTGACATTATATTAGTTTCAGGTATATAATATGATGATTCGATATTTGTATGTATTGTGAGTAATCACTACAATATGTCCAGTTAACGTCCATCACCATACACAGTTATAGGCTTTTTTTCTTGTGATGAGAACATCCAAGATCCCCTCTCTTAGCTCCTTTTAAATATGCAATACAGTATTATTAACTAGAGTCATCATGCTCTACATTAAATTCCCATGACATTCATTTTATAACTGGAAATTCGTATCTCATTTTGCCCCCCACCTCCCACCCCACCTCAGGCAACCACCAGTCTGTTCTCTATATCCATAAACTCAGTTTTTTGTTTTAGATTTAGCATATAAATGAGATCATGTGGTATTTATCTATTTCTGTCTGACTTATTTCACGTAGTATAATGCCCTTGAGATTCATCCATGTTGTTGTACTTGGCAAGATTTCATTCTTCGTTATGGCTGAATAATAATCCACTGTCAGTATATGCCATATTTTCTTTATCCATTTATCCTTTCAATGTCTATAATTTTAATTTATAAGACATTTAATTAAATTCTTTTCCATACCCAACAATTCTTATTTCATTACTGCTAGTTTTGCATTAATCTTTATTTTTAAAATGCTATTCATTTATATTTCTGATAAGCTAAAGTGTTCTGTATTTGCAGGTCTTTCCCAGGTTTCGTTTCTTTCTTTCTTTCTTTCTTTCTTTCTTTCTTTCTTTCTTTCTTTCTTTCTTTCTTTCTTTCTTTCTTTCTTTCTTTCGAGCACGTGCAAGAGACGCCTGGGTGGCTCAGTCAACTAAGTGTCTGACTCTTGATTTCAGCTTAGGTCATGATCTCACAGTTCATGAACTGAACCCTGCACTGGGTTCTGTGCTGACAGTGCAGAGTCTGTTTGGGATTCTCTCTCTTCCTTTCTCTCTCCCCTATCCACTTCCTCTCTCTTGGCTGTTGCTCTCCCTCAAAATAAAGAGCGACACTAAACTGACTGAGCCACCCAGACACTCCTCAGATTTCTATTAGTTGAATTTCGACTTAAAGAAATTCATCTTCCCATTATTGATTGTATTGTCTGACTTTCTTAACATTGGATTTCTTAAAGTGTTTTAACTACTGTTGTGAATGGTTTTCTACATAGTTATTGCTAGTATATGCAAAAATTACAATTTTATATCTTTCCATGCTATCCTCATTTTTTTGTTTTCTCTTTTTTTCTTTTTTCTTTTTTTTACTTTAATTGGCCAGAGCTTCTGGCATTAGGTTTAGGGATAGCAATTAGAGTAGGTACCCTTGTGTTTTTCCTTGGCCTCAAAGGGAATATAGTTTTCCTTGAGTATAATTTTTCCTTTAAATTTTGAGTAAAGATCCTTTTTGAAATTAAGAAAATGTCTTTTGTTTTCTGTTTTCTTGAGAATTTCTTTATATTCAAAGATATATATCAAATACTTTTTCTCTTTATTTTTCTCTCAAATGTTGATACATTTCAGTTGTACAATATGAAAAAAATCACATTTGCTAATATCAGCATCACTCTTATCAGCAAAGTATAAACATTGGGAAGCAGTCAAAATCACGATACAAGTTTTTCAAAATTCTGATTTTTGCTTAAAAGTTTAAATTTATCATTGGCAACAAATACTTTCAGTTGTTTTCCTTAAAGTGATAAGCTTGTTTTGTTCATTTCCAGAAAATGTTTGCAGGTTCTTAAGTCTGAATAACTGTAAAAATGATGTTCATGGAAAAAAAAGTGGCTCACAAACAATGGCATGTCTTCTTCAACACACTTATTGTACTTTGTTAATTCAGCAGTAGTATTTAATGCATAATTAATCATTTTGTCATGTAGAATATTTAAAAGATAGTCAATATTTTTAAAATGTAACCTCTACACTCAACATGGGGCTTAAACTCACAACCCCAAATTCAAGAGTCACATGCTATCCAAACTGAGCCAGGCAGGTGCCTCTAAAGAGTGTCGGGATTTAACGAAATTACTAATTGTTATTGCCGCAATAAGAACATTCTAAGTGAATCTAGTTGTCTCCCCCCACCCCCCGCAAATGAATGGTTGTGAAAAAAACTATGACTACTTTAATTTTTGCTGAGGTGGTTCAGAAGTTTTACCCACTTTGATGTTGTAAAATCAGTACAAATGTTACCCAGTGAAAAAAGCCAAATGATGTCTCAGTGTTCCTATAAAAATAGTTTTGACTTTGCAGTCCTTTTGAAGGGGCCTCAGGGCCCTTCTGGGGTCTGTGGACCTACTTGATCACAGTATTTTTAAAATTAAGTTTGCTAAAATTTTATAGAATTAAAACATATATATTTATAAAGGAAATGGGCCCATAATTTTCTTAGGCTGTTGTTATCTGGCTTTGAATCAAAGTTATACTATTGTTATAAAATAACTTAGGCAGCTCTCTATCTTACTCTATTTTCCTGCACAACTTTATAAGACATGAATTACTTGTTCCTTGAAAGTTTGTTAGTTTTCTCCTACAAAGCTACCTGGCGTGTGGTGGGAGTTGCGTGGAGATGCATAATAAATTCTGTAATGAAAGGTTATACAAAATTCAGTGCCAGTGTGTGGAAACCAACATCTCATTTTGCTCTGGAGAACACAAGGAAGGCTTTAGAGATAAGGAAACTCTTGACTTGAGAAGAGAGGAATTGACACACACTTGTCAGGTAGACCTTGTATTTAATAGAAGCAATAGCATGTGCAAGGGAGTAGAAACATAATGGCATGGACTTGTTTAGCATTGGGGTGTAAAGTGTGGGGAGAGTGGATTTGTAGAGAGATGATAGGTAGGACAAATCAGTTTGGGGCCATATCATGGCATGGCATGCTAACAACTAAGTTAGATATTTACTTGGCTCTGGCAGTTGTCAGAGGATTTTGAGCAGAGGTTTGGGGTGATCATTTGCTGGTTTTCTTTAAACATACTGCTGTAGGTTAGATTTGAACCATGGTTGTACCAGTTAAAATGCACCGTAATCACTACTATCATGTTACTGCTTAATACACATTTCTTCTATCTGGGCAAATCTTCTATCACAACCACCCTCTTCCTGTTCACTTTACATATGTGTAATCCACCCACATTTTAAATTTAGCTTTTATTTTGTCAAATATATGGACATAATTTTAAAAGTCAGTTCTTTAAGTCTTAGAAAACTTGGGTGTTCTCTTACTCCATTCTTACCACTCTTGATTTTTACTTCTTAAATGTAATCACTTTATTTTTTATTTTTTAAAATGTTTATTTCTTTTGAGAGAGAAAGTGAGAGCGCATAAGCAGGGGTGGGGCAGATAGAGAGAAGGAGAGAGAGAATCCTAAGCTGGTTCCATGCTGTCAGCTCAGAGCCTGACACAGGGCTTGATCCCACAAACCGTGAGATCATGACCTGAGCCGAAATCAAGATTCGGGATACTTAACTAGGAAGTAACTACTTTAAAAATTATTTTATCTATATCAATGTTAAACTATTATGAATTCATAATTATTATTCTTGAGTCATTACATGCTATATTCTATTTGTTTTCTTTTATGACTTTTTGTTTTCCTGGGGGTACTAATTATCTCATCTTTGCATTGCTTTATATTCTATGTAGAATTCATTTATTCATTATAAAATTTTCCATCTAAGCTGCAAAGTGCTTCTCTATATCAAATGATCAAATCACCCCAGCATTATTCTTCCTAGAGGCCTCTCACCTTCTGCTCTGGTCTAGACTGATTACTCTCCGGTCCTCTGACATAGTTGTTGTCATGGAATTCCCAGTACCTCTCCACTGTGGGTTCTGAGTTCCTCAGACCTTCTGCCTTCTTCTTAGTTGACTCTTTCATTTTTATGGAGCATAGACACCCAGATTCTTAAAAGGAACCTGTGTCAGTATATGTTGCCTGAGTTCTCTTCCCTGACATGTCTAAGTTTCTTCTTTTTTGGTCTCTGAAGGCCAAGGATTGATTTTATATGCACATTTTTTAGTCCTTTGAGTGCCTGGCATAGAACCTTAAAATTAACTGTCACTGAAAACCACTGTCACAGAGTTTGACTACTGAAAGTGGAGGCCTAGTCCTTCAAGTAGCCTCTGTACTCATGTCTGCTTCACAGAAACAGACCTCTTTTAATCTTATCTATTATGGAAATTTGAGCACAGGACAGACAGCTGGGCTATTTATTAAGGAAGGAGGCAGAAGAGGGTTGTTACTAATGCAGGGTTTAATCTGGATGTTGGACTAACATATAGAGTACAAGACATTTTTGTATTTCCCTTTAACCAGTAACTTTCAAAGAAACTGGTCTGGAAATGTAACTTGGGAATGGGTTCATAATTTGGAATTTCCAAAGAAATATGGAAACCATGGAAACTAGTGAAGACAAACCAAATTTACCACATCTTCCCAGACACTGTGTAATCAGGAGTAACTTTATACTATTTCATTTTACCAGGGCTCTTATTTGTGGAGGGCTTCTGTAGTGGAAGTATACTTCATTCAAAGACAAAATCCTTAGTCTCATTGGCCACTTTCCTTTGATTACCAAGAGATGTACTGCTTTAAAAATGTATGACAGGACCATTCTCTCCCATTCATTAGTTATCCAAATAATAACAACTGTGGTTCAGCCATTTTCCCAGGCATTAGAAATACAGACATGCTTAGAATAAACAAGTTCTGAAGCAGTCCCCAGTCTAGGGCTTTTAAATTTCTCTCCTATCTCTACTATCAGGTTTATTTGTTTAGAACTCTGGGAATGTGACCTACAGTCACCAGTGACAGAATTATCTGGTATGTAGGTGGTGGGCACATTTACTAAGGTGTGGTTGGCAACTCTTTCTTCATCTTGAGACTGGGAGTAGAGACATGTTGCCACTGTCATGTTAGAGAATCTTCCCACTATGTTACACAATTCCAGGGGAGGACATTACACTGATCTACATTTGACCAGGTTCCCCTCTTCTCATGTTTTTGACTTTAAAAGTATCAATTCATTCCAAGCATTCTGGGTGTTTTAATTTTTTTTTTTAATTAATTTATTTATTTTGAGAGAGACAGAGAGAGAGAGAGAGAGGCAGAGAGAGAGGGAGAGAGAGAGAATCCCAAGCAAGCTCTGCACTGTCAGCACACAGCCCGATGTGGGGCTAGAACTCATGAACCGTGAGATCATTACCTGAGCCAAAACCAAGAGTCAGACATTTCACCGACTGAGTCACCTAGGCGCCCTGCATTCCGGGTCTTTTAAATCCATGTGGTGATACCTTGGACATTGACATTTGAGCTTTAGACCTTTGTTTGTTTCTTTTCACTATAAGTTGGTATCATTGCAGGACCTTGTTGCTGAGACTTTTAGGTTTGGCTATTATAATCTGCTACCAACTGAATCATGCCCTTGTTTTTGTGGATACATGCCTTCTGAATTATCTTTTTTTATTATTATTTAAAGTTTATTTATTTATTTTGAGAGAATGAGAGAGCACAAACAGGGGAGGGGGCAGAGAGAGAGGCAGGAAGAATCTCAAGCAGGCTCTACACCACACTTAGTGCAGAGCTCGATGCTGGGCTTGATCCCATGACTGTGAGATCATGACCTGAGCTGAAATAAAGAGTTGGACACTTAACCAACTGAGCCACCCAGGCACCCCTTAATCATCTTTAGAATGGAGCTCCACATTAAGAAAGTCCCAGAGCAAAGAGATGTAAATTACATTAGGTTTCAAAGAATGTTAGTACCTTATTGTGACCTAGGGCAAGCTATTTAGCCTGTCTGTGCCTCAAGTTCCTTATCTGTATGAAGGGAATAATAATATACCTACTCCATAGGGTATGAGATACTACATGTAGTGCTTTAAACAGTGCCTGGTTAGCACTTAATAAATATTAGCTATTATGATTATTGCTTTACATGCATAGCTAAATTCAGTAGATTGTGAAGAAAATGCCAGAGGACCTAATTCTAAAAAAACCAGTACCTGAATGGTGGAAACCAGTGTTGGAACTTCTAAGAAAGGGACTAGTGAGGAGGTGTACTGGTCTTGATTTCCTTTAGGGGAAAGAGGATAAGCCCTTAAGCTTGTTTTGGGTAAGGAGACTCTAAGGTACCATAGAATTGAGACCCCATATATAATTAGGACCCTCAAAGCACTTTGCCCCCAGTGGACTAAGAAAACAGTTTACCCACTGGCATGGAGAAATGAAAATTTCTTTAGTCTCATCTGTGTAAATAGGGCTATTAATAATTTAAAAGTTTCCCTTGAGAATTTTTAACTGTAGGGCTTTTATTCAAGCGAATTTGGGGCCTGGAGTTTATAGTGTATATGTGGCCTAGGAAGTGATTCTAGGTGGTAATAACCTTGACAAGTCTGTTAGAAACTCAAAATTTCATTTAAATGACACACCCTCAAATCACATAGTACAACTTTCCCATAAACAAAGCCATACTGAAAGTGATTTCATAGTACAAAAGAAACAGATCATAAAGGAAACAATTCACCACAACTGAGATTCAATAGAAAAAAAGAAACAGTCACGCTTGGGTGGCTCAATTGGTTGAGCGTCAGACTCTTGATTTTGGCTCGGATCATGATTCCAGGGTCATGGGATCAAGCCTTGAGTTGGTCTCTGCACTGAGCATAAGCCTGCTTAAGAGTCTGTCTGTCTGTCTCTTTCTCCCCCTACCCCAACCCCATGTTCTCTCTCTCTCAAATTAAAAAAGAAAAGAAACTATAAGCCTAAGAACTTTGGAAAATAGCATTATGGATAAAGATTATAAAATAAGTATATTAAAAAAATTTTTTTATTACATTTCTTTATTTTTGAGAGGCAGAGAAAGAGCATGAGTGGGAGAGGGGCAGAGTGAGAGGGAGACACAGAGCCCGAAGTAGGCTCTGAGCTGTCAGCACAGAGCCCGATGTGGGGCTTGAACCCACAAACCACGAGATCATGACCTGAGCTGAAGCCGGATGCTCACCCAGGCACCCCATAAAATAAGTATATTTAAAATGAATAAAAATATAAAAGGAGACACAAGAGAAGAAACACATATATTTAGTAAAAAAGACCAGGCATATCTGGGAAGAATGCAAATTAGAATTCAAGAAATTAGATATGTTGTCATTGGGACAGCTGGGTAGCTCAGTCAGTTAAGTATCTGACTCTTAATTTTGGCTCAGGTCATGGTCTCTCGGTTCAAGGGATTGAGCCCGGCATTAAGCTCCACACTGACAGCAAAGAGCCTGCTTGGGATTCTCTCTCTCCTTCTCTTTCTGTTCCTCTCCTGCTCATGTGTGCACTCTCTTTCTCTCTCCCTCTTAAATAAACTTAAAAATAAACAAATATGTTGTGTCCTTGAATTTGAAAACTTTACAGGTTATATAGTAAAGCCATAGACAAAGTTAGTAAATTTTTTAATTAAAAAATTTTTTTTAAGTATTTATTTATTTTTGAGAGAGGGTGAGCAGAGAGAAAGAGGGAGAGAGAGAATCTGAATCAGGCTCCACACTGTCAGCACAGAGCCCTATGTGGGAGTCAAAGTCACAAACTCTGAGATTGTGACCCAAGCTGAAGTGAGACGCTTAACCAACTGAGCTACCCAGGTGCCCCTATTTTTTTTTTTTTTAATTTTTAAAATTTTGAGAACACAAGGAGGAGAGAGGGACAGAAGGAGAGAGAGGGAGAACCCCAAGCAGGTTCCATGCTGAGCTTGATGTAGGACTCAATCCCACAACCCTGGGATCATGATGTAAGCCAAAATCAAGAGTCAGATTGCGTGAGCCACCCAGGTGCCCCCAAAGTGAGTAAAATTTTATCTAGAGTACAGCACAGAGATGAAAGATGTAAAGTATGAATGAGAGCTAAGAAGTATGGAAGATACAATATGAATGTCCAACAAAATATAAAGAAATGGGGGAAAGGCAGTATTCATAGAGATAATGATTGAGACCTTCCAGAATTGATTAGAAATAAAATAACATCATGAAGCACAATAAGCAGAAATAAATCTCCATCTAGAAACATTGCAGTCAACTTGCAGAACCATAAAAAGAGAGGTCTTAAAAGCAGCTAGAGAACCCTCAAGAATTAACAGAAGCTAAAAGAACTCTAATAAATGAGTTCAGGGAGAAGTTCACCCAAGAAAATTGAAGACAGATATACATACAAATGTTCATAGCAATATTATTTTCAAAAGTCAAAAAATAGAAACAACCAAGTGTCCATCAATTTATAAATGGATAAATAAAATGTGGCATATTCACACAATGGAATATTATTTAGCCATAAAAAGAAATGAAGTATTGATAAATACTACAATATGGATGAATCTGGAAAACATTACATTAACTGAAAGGAGCCAGATACAAAGACTATATAATGTATTATTCCATTTCTATGAAATATCCAGAATAGGTAAATCCATAGAGACAGAAAGTACATTGGTCATTTCCTGGGAAGGGAGGTGGGGGAGGAATGGGGGATGGAGAGTGATTATTTATGGCTAAAGGAGTTCTTTTGGGGCTTCATGAAAATGTTCTGGAATTAGTGGTGATGGTTGCATAGCCTTGTGAGTATACCAAAAACCCCTGACCGATGTACTTGAAAAGGTTGAATTTTGTGGTATGTGAATTGTATCTATACACCAAAGTTAATGGTTAAAAAAAAAAAAAAAAGGAACTTGAGAAAAAAAAATTATTTACAAAGGAGCAGTAATCCTAAGAGCAAGCTCCTTAACAGTAATAATAGGGGGAGCCATAAAACAATAGAATAATGTCTTTAAGATATTGAGAAAAAAGTCACTCTCAGTAAATGGTTGTAGAATTCCATACCTGCTTAATTATCATTGGAAGTCATTGAGCAAAATAAAGACATTTTCAGACAAACATCAAAATTGAGAATGTTGATCAGTATCACATTCTCACTGAAATCATTGCTAAGCGAGATCCAAGAGGAAATGCTGAGCAAAGAAATTGGAAAATATATGAGTAAATCTAAGCAAGCAGTTCTTGTGTAAAACAATAATAATTACTAATTTGGCAATATGAAAGCAAGCTAGACCCAAAATACGGGAGCAAATAATATGTAAATTGAAAGGGAATAGGAAGGAATTGGAGTTAGGATTCTCTAATTTTGTATAGAAGGGTTGAGATATTGGCTAACCTTGTTAAAACTTTAACTTTTTAAAAAAAGAAAATAAAACAGTGTATAATTTCCAAATCAATGAAGCAGGGTTAAAAAACTACTTGATTAATCCAAGAAGAGCTGTCATCTAAAGAAAAAAAAAAGAAAAGGTAGAGTAAGGGGGATTAGGGGAGAGCAGGTCACAGTATCATATAGGGAAACGGGGTAGGTGACATTTTAGTAAGGTCTTGAAAGAGTAAGGGATTTTTGCCATTGTATTGCTGCAGAAAGAGCATTTCAGCTAGAGGGAATAATTAGTGCAATTACTCTAGCTTGTGATCTCCATGTGAAATTAGCCTTTGGAAGGTTTTGGGCGGAGTGAAATAATCTGATTGATGCTTTCACTGTGACTACTTGTGTTGAGAAGAGACTGGGAATAGGAGACAATAGTAAACCAGAGAGAATAGTTAGGAAGCTGTCAAAATAATCTAGGCAAGAGATAAATAACGGATTTATTTCTAACTAAGCAGCACCCTTTATTGACTGAGCGAACACACTTTTCTCCCACTCTACCTTCTCAGTCTTTGTTTTCTTATTTATTTACTCACTTTCACTTTTTAAATTCAGTATAATTTACAATGTTATAATTGTTTCAGGTGTACAATATAGTGATATAACAATTCTAAAAAAAAATTTTTTTAATGTTTATTTATTTTTGAGGGAGACAGAGACAGAATGCGAGTGGGTTAGGGGCAGAGAGAGAGGGAGACACAGAATCCAAAGCAGGCTCCAGGCTCCAGGCTCCAGGCTCTGAGCTGTCAGCACAGAGCCCGAGGTGGGGCTTGAACTGTGAGATCATGACCTGAGCTGAAGTCGGACACTCAACCAACTGAGCCACCCAGGCATCCCATGATACAACAATTCTATACATTACTCCATGCTCATCGCTAATAAAATGCACTCTTAATCCTCTTCATCTATTTCACCCATCCCTCCACCCACCTCCCCTCTGGTAACCATCAGTTTATTCTCTGTAGTTAAGATTCTGGTTTTGTTTCTCTCTTTTTTTATTCATTTGTTTTGTTTCTTAAATTCCACATATGAATGAAATCATGTGACATTTGTCTTTCTCTGATTTATTTCACTTAATATTTTACCCAATAGATCCATCTATGTTAATACAAATGGCAAGATTTCATTATTTTTTATGGCTGAGTAATATTCCATTCTGTACACACACACACACACACACACACACACACACACACACCACATCTTTTTTATCCATTCATCATTCGATGGATACTTGGGTTGCTTTCATATCTTTGCTATTGTAAATAATGCTGCAATAAACATAGGGGTGCATATATCTTTTTGAATTAGTCTTTTTGTACTCTTTGGGGTAAATACTCAGTAGGGAATAACTGGATCATATGGTAATTCTATTTTTAATTTTTTGAGGAACCTCCATACTGTTTTCCACAGTGGCTGCACCAGTTTGCATTCCCATTAACAGTGCACAATGCACAAGGGTTCCTTTTTCTCCACATCCTCACCAACACTTACTGTTTCTTGTGTTTTTTATTTTATCCATTCTGACATGTGTCTGAGGTGGTATCACTTTGATTTTGATTTTCATTTCCCTGATGATGAGTGATGTTGAGCATCTTTTCATGTGTCTGTTGGCTATCTGTATGTCTTCTTTGGAGAAAGTCCGTTTATGTCTGCTTTTTTAAAAGTTGGATTATTTTATTTTTTTGGTATTGAGTTGTATCAGTTCTTTATGTATTTTGGATATTAGCTCCTTATCGGGTATATCATTTGCAAATAACTTCTCCCATTAAGTAGATTGTCTTTTAGTTTTGTTAATGGTTTCCTTGGCTGTGGAGAAGCTTTTTATTTTGGGGTAGCCTCAGTAGTTTATTTTTGCTTTTGTTTCCCTTGCCTCAGGTGATATATCTAGAAAAGTGTTGCCTTGGCTGATGCCAAACAAATTACTGCCTGTGCTCTCATCTAGGATTTTTATGGTCTCAGGTCTCAAATTTAGATCTTTAATCCATTTTGAGTTTATTTTTCTGTGTGGTGTAAGAAAGTGGTCCAGGGGCGCCTGGGTGGCGCAGTCGGTTAAGCGTCCGACTTCAGCCAGGTCACGATCTCGCGGTCCGTGAGTTCGAGCCCCGCGTCAGGCTCTGGGCTGATGGCTTGGAGCCTGGAGCCTGTTTCCGATTCTGTGTCTCCCTCTCTCTCTGCCCCTCCCCCGTTCATGCTCTGTCTCTCTCTGTCCCAAAAATAAATAAAAAACGTTGAAAAAAAAATTAAAAAAAAAAAAAAGAAAGTGGTCCAGTTTCATTCTTTTTTTAATAAACAATTTTATTATTTTTTAAATATTTATTTTGAGAGAGAGAGAGAAAGGGAGAGACAGAATGGCAAGCAGGCTCTGCAGGGCTCAGTCTCATGAACCATAAGATTGTGACCTGAGCCGAAATCAAGTTGGATGCTTAACCAACTGAGGCACCTAGGCGCCTCCAGTTTCATTCTTTTTTATGTAGCTGTCCAGTTTTCCCAACACCATTGTCAAAGAGACTGTCTTTTTCCCATTGTATAATATTGTCTCTTTGTCAAAGATTAATTGACCATATCATCATAGGTTTATTTCTGGGCTTTCTATTGTCTTCCATGGATCTATGTGCCTATTTTGTGTCAGTACCATACTGTTAAGATTACTACAGCTTTGTATTATATCTTATTAAATGTTGAAATCTGGGATTGTGATACCAGCAGTTTTGTTCTTCTTTTCCTTACATTTATTCATTTTTGAGAGACCGAGAACATGAGCAGGGGAGGGGCAGAGAGAGAGGGAGACACAGAATCAGAAGCAGGCTCCAGGCTCTGAGCTGTCAGCACAGAGCCCAATGTGGGGCTCGAATCCACAAACCATGAGATCGTGACCTGAGACGAAGTCAGACGCTTAACCGACTGAGCCACCCAGGCTCCCCTTGTTCTTCATTTTCAAGATTGCTTTGGCTATTCAGGGTCTTTTGTGGTTCCATATAAATATAGGATTATTTCTCCTAGTTCAATGAAAAAAAAATTTTTTTTTAAGATTTTGTTTTTTTAGGGGCATCTGGGTGGCTCAGTCGGTTAAACGTCTGACTTCAGCTCAGGTCATGATCTTGCAGTTTGTTAGTTCAAGCCCCGTGTCAGGCTCTGTGCTGACAGCTCAGAGCCTGGATCCAGCTTCTAATTCTGCGTCTCCCTCTCTGTCTCTGCCCCTCTACTGCTCACTCTGTGTCTCTCTCTCTCAAAAATAAATAAACATTTTAAAAAAATTTTAAAGATTTTATTTTTTTAAGTGATCTCCACACCAACATGGGGTCCGAACTCACAGCCCTGAAACCCAAGAGTCACATGCTGTATCTACTGAGCCAGCCCAGCGTCCCTGTTGATATTTTATAGAGTTTTATTAAAACTGCCGATTGCTGTGGGTAATATGGACATTTCAGCAGTATTTGTTCTCCCAGTCCGTGAACAGGGAATATCTTTACATTATTTTGGGTCATCTTTAATTTCTTTCATCAGTGTTTTATAGTTTGTAGAATACAGGCCTTTTAGGTATTTTATTCTTTTTGGTACAATTATAAATGACATTGTTTTCTTAATTTCTCTTTCTGTTACCTCATTATTAGTGCATAGAAGTGCAACAGATTTCTGTATGTTGTTTTTGTATCCTGTGACTTTATTGAATTCATGTATCCATTCTAGCAGTTTTTTGGTGGACTCTTTCAGGTTTTCTATATATAGTATCATGTCATCTGCAAATAGTGAAAGTTTTACTTCTTCCCTACCAGTTTGGATGCCTTTTTTTCTTGTCTGATTGCTGTGGCTAGGACTTACAGTACTGTGTTGAATAAAAGTGGTGAGAATGGACATCCTGATCTTAGGGGAAAGCTCTCAGTTTTTCAAATATGGCCTTTATTATGTTGGGGTACATTCCTTCTAAACCTACTTTGCTAAGGGTTTGTTTTTTTTTTTTTTATGAATGGATGTTGTGCTTTGTCAAATGCTTTTTCTGCATCTATTGAAATGATCAGATGGTTTTAAACCCTTCTCTTGTTTATGTGATGTGTCAGGTTATTTGATTTGCAAATATTGAGCCACCTTGCATCCAGAAATAAATCCCACTTGATTGTGGTGGGTAGATTTTTTTAATGTATTGTTGGATTTGATTAGCTAGTATTTTGTTGAGGGTTTTTACATCTATGTTTATCAGAGATATTGACCTGTTTTGTTTTTTTTTTTGTAGTGTTTTTATCTGGTTTTATCTGTAGTGTTTTTGTTTGTAATGCTGACCTCATAGAATGAATTTGCAAGTCTAGCTTTTCAGTCTTTATAGGGACATTATCATGGTTGTTACTCTGAAATAACATCTGGAAGTACTTGACCTTACTTAAATGACCCCAAATTCTTCTATATTTTATTGATCATACTTAATGAACCAGAAGTGGCCTTTTCCTCATTCTAAATTCTGAAGGGAAGTAGCCATGTGTTAGCCAGTTACAGAGTTCTCAAGTTTCTAGGAGCACTTGGACTTGTGGGATTTGGGGTTTGGAGAAGTATAAGGAGCCTGCAGACCATGCATCCTACTCTGTACCCTGTATTGCTTCAGACTGGGAAGCAGACCTCCTAAATGAGTTTACAGCAGCTCCTGCAAGGAGGGAGGCAGGGGTCAGATTTGAATACCTGCTAGTAGATGGAAGGAGGAATTTTTGAAGGCTGGGATCTCTCCAAATATGGCCATAATTCGATGGTATCAAAGAGATGGCACAGCTTTAGTTGTTGCTACCACCATCCACTGAGATGACTGTGTGAAGCTTATAGGATGAAATGTCAGGTCTTGCTCAAGTGACCAAGTGACTGGGATAGTACTGAGCAGCAGTCTGGTTTAACAGTCTTTGCAATAGGCAACAGAGCATCAGCTCAGGGGGGCTTCTAGGTTTCCTCCCATCAGCTGAGAGTTAGCATGGCTGATTCTGTAAACATCCAGTACTTTTGTCTTACTGGGATGAAGGAATTAAGACCTCTTCTTTATTTTCTAGGATCCTGGGGAAATGGCCAGAGCCTGTTGAAATGGAAAAATTAGCTGGTTCCTTGTTTTGTATCTCAGCTGAGTCATGGCATCTTTACCAGGGTGTCTGACCTTTTTTTCCCCTGGCAGCTGTCACAGATTTGCCAATTGAGATTATGTGTACCTTCATAAAAAGGCATGTGGCTTGGAAATATGATCTTTAGTGTTGGGGATTTTATTTTAAATTTTAAATAAAATCATGGCAAATGAAGTTAGAATCAATTATCTGTCCCTGCAGTGCCAAGAGATCTCCATTTTCATACACAAGAAGTTTAAACATAATGGTTTGATATATCTTTCATGTGCCAGGTATACAAGTATCCTCTTTTATTTTAATCCTTGTAACAAAGCATATTCATCCACTCATTCATTTAACAAGTACATTTTGAGAGCCTGCCATGTGCCAGGCAGTGTTCTAGGAATTGAGGAATACAGCAGTAAGCAAAGCATACACAAGCCCCTGCCTGGCCTCCTAGAAATTAGATTCTTTTTTTTTTTTTAATGTTTATTTATTTTTGAGACAGAGAAAGAACACAAGCAGGGGAAGGGCAGAGAGAGAGGGAGACACAGAATCTGAAGCAGGCTCCAGGCTCTGAGCTGTCAGCACAGAGCCTGACCCGGGGCTTGAACCCATGAACTGTGAGATCATGACCTGAGCCAAAGATAGATGCTTAACCGACTGAGTCACCCAGGCTCCCCTAGAAATTAGACTCTAATAGGAAGAGAGATAGGGGTGCCTGGGTGGCTCAGTCGGTTGAGCATCAGACTTTAGCTCAGGTCATCTCACAGTTGAGGAGTTTGAGCCCTGTGTCACGTTCTGTGCTGACAGCTCAGAGCCTGGAACCTGCTTCGGATTCTATGCCTCCCTCTCTCTCTGTCCCTCCCCCTTTCTCTGTCTCAAAAATAAATAAATATTAAAAAAAATTTTTTTTATTTAATGGGAAGAGAGACAGCAAACTATGTGCAAAATATATAGTATGTTAGATAGTGGTAAGTTCTGTTGAGAAAATACATTGCGAAAGGGAGATAGAGAGTTTGGGGAGGAGATTACATTTTATTTTTTTATTATTTTTTTTTTAACGTTTTTTAATTTTATTTTTGGGATAGAGAGAGACAGAGCATGAATGGGGGAGGGGCAGAGAGAGAGGGAGACACAATCGGAAACAGGCTCCAGGCTCCGAGCCATCAGCCCAGAGCCCGACACGGGGCTCGAACTCACGGACCGCGAGATCGTGACCTGGCTGAAGTCGGACGCTTAACCCACTGCACCACCCAGGCGCCCCAGGAGATTACATTTTAAATAGAATGACTCGGGGAAAATTCATTGAGAAGACTGCACTTGAGTAAAGACAGAAGGAGGTGAGGGTTCAAGCCATGAGGCTATCTGAGCAAACATAGGCAAAGGAAATATCATTTGTAAAGGTTTGGCATACTCTAAGGAAAGGGAGGAGGCCCATGTATCTGGAATAGAGTGAGTAAAAGGGAGAGAGGAAATGGAGATCCAGACCACATAAAGTCTTGTAGGCTGCTATAAGAGCATTGACTTTTACTCTCAGTGAGACAGGGAGAATTTTAAGCAGAAGAGTAACTTTGATACTGCTTATATTAAAAAATTTAGGGGGTACCTGGGTGGCTCAGTCAGTTGAGCATCCAACTTCAGCTCTGGTCTTGTCCTTGCGGTTCCTGAGTTCAAGCCCCACATCAGGCTCACTACTGTCAGTACAGAGCCTGCTTCAGATCCTCTGTTCCCCTCTCTCTGCCCCTTGCCTGCTTGTGCTCTCTCAAAATAAATAAAAAACATTATAAAAATTTTTTTTCTTAGAACTTTATTGAGGTATGATTGAAGCATAATAGATTATACATGTTTAAAGCATATAATTTGATGGGTTTTGATATGTGGATACATCTGTGAAACCATTATGACAGTCAAGATAACCTATCTATAAGTCCCCCAAATTTCCTCATGCCTCTTTATAATCCCTCCCTTGCCTCTGGACAGGCAACCACTAATCTGCTGTCACTGTAGATTAGTTAGCATTTTCTTAAATTTTATATAAATGGAATCATTCAGTATGTACTCTTTTATGTCTGGCTTCTTTTTACATTCAGCCTATTTTGTGATCTATCCACTGTGTGAATCAGTAGTTCATTCCTTTTTATTGCTGAGTAGTTGTCTACTATATGGGTGTATTATGATTTATCATTCATGTCAGTGGATATTTGAGGTAGTTTCTAGGTTTGGCTGCCACAAATAATAAACAGCATATAGTTTGGTCCCGCTATTTTGTCCAATCTGACAGTGTATGTATAGTACACTTATACTTTATGTGGTTATTGGTATAATTGGCTTAAGTCTATTATCTTGCTATTTGTTTTCTTTTTGGTCCTGCTGTACTTGTTTTTTCCTTTCTCCTTTTTTTGGATTGAGTATATTTTATGATTTCATTTTATTTTCTTCGTTGTCTTATTAACTATACTTTTTTTGGTAGTTGCACTAGTGTTTAGATATAAAATTTTGACTTGTCACAGTTTACCTTCAAGTAGTATATCACTTGACATTTAATGTAAGAGCCTCACAATGGTACACTTCCATTCTTCCCTCCCAGCCTGTGTGCTGTGGCTGTCCCACATTTTATATCTACATATGTATGTAAAGCCCACAGTAAATTATATTTCCTTTAAAACTCAATTATCCTGTAAAGAGATATTAAAAATAAAAACAAGTGATTTATATTGACCCGCATATTCACAATTTCTGGTGCTTTTCTTTCCTTTGTGTAGATCCAGATTTCTATCTGGTGTCATGTCCTTCTCCCTGAAGGCCTTTCTTTAATATTTATCATAGTGCAGGTCTGTTGGTAATGAATTAGTTCTTCTTTTGTATGTATAAAAAAGTCTTTATTTTGACTACCTTTTTGAGAGATATTTTTGCTTGGTATTAAATTCTGGGTTCAGTACTTTAAGATGTTTCTTTACCGTCTTCTGGCTTGCATCTTTTTTTTTTTTTTTTTTAAATGACATCCAAAGTCACACAGCTTTTTTTTTTTTTTTAATTTTTTTTTCAACGTTTTTTATTTATTTTTGGGACAGAGAGAGACAGAGCATGAACGGGGGAGGGGCAGAGAGAGAGGGAGACACAGAATCGGAAACAGGCTCCAGGCTCCGAGCCATCAGCCCAGAGCCTGACGCGGGGCTCGAACTCACAGACCGCGAGATCGTGACCTGGCTGAAGTCGGACGCTTAACCGACTGCGCCACCCAGGCGCCCCTTGCATCTTTTTCTAATGAGAAATCTGTTGTCATTGTTATTTTTGTGCTTCTGTGTATTACATAATTTTTCTATGTGGTGCTATTAAGATTTTATCACTGGTTCTAAGTAATTTGATTATGATGTACACTGGTTACTTCATGTTTCTACTTTTTTTTAAGTTTATTTATTTATTTATGAGAGAATGAGCACAGGAGGGACAGAGAGGAAGAGAGAGAATCCCAAGTAGGCTCCATGCTGTCAGCGTGGAGCCTGATGTGGGGCTCAATCCCACAAACCAGGAGATCATGACCTGACCCAAAATCAAGAGTTGGACACTTAACTGACTGAGCCGCCCAGGCGTGCCACCTCATGCTTCTTGTGCTTGGGGTTCATTGAACTTCTTGGATCTGTGAGTTTATAATTATCATCAAATTTAGAAATTATTCAGCAGTTATTTCTTCAAATATTTTTTATGTCCCTCCCTCCCTTTTAGAGACTCTAATTACTCATCTAGTCTTCTTGAAGTTGTCCCACTGCTCACTTTTGCTCTTTCCATTTTTAAAAATTCTCTTTCCTCTGTTTCATTTTGCATAGTTTCTCTTGCTATGCCTACATTCGCTAATCTTTTCTTTTGCAGTGCTTCATCTCTGTTAGTGTCATCCAGTTTAATTTTCATCTGAGACTCTTAATCTCTAGAAGTTTTTTTTGTGTGTTTTGTAAATATCATCTATAATCTCTCCTTTACATGTTCATACTTTCCTATACCTTATTGAAAATATGAAATATATTTATAATAACAGTTTTAATGTTCTGTTAATTCTATCATCTGTGTCATTTCTGGGTCTATTGATTTTCCCCTTAATTATGGGTCATATTTTCCTGCCTTTTTCCATGTCTAGTAATTTTTTATTATATACACAACTATGAATTTTAGCTTATATGCTGAACATACTCCTTTTTTTTTTTAATTCCATTTAGTTAACATACAATGTAATAATATTCTTGGGTATAGAATTGAATGATTTCAATGTTTCCATACAATGCCTGGTACTCATTACAACAAGTGCTCTCCTTAATCCCCATCACATATTTAACCCATCCCCCCCCCCCCCCCCCTTTCTCTGGTAACCATCAGTTCTCTATAGTTAAAAATCTGTTTCTTGGTTTTCTTCTCTTTTTTTTCTTTTTCCCTCTATGTTCGTTTGTTTTGTTTCTTAAATTCCACACATGAGTAAAATCATATGATATTTGTCTGACTTATTTTGCTTGGTATAATACTCTGTAGCTCCATCCACATCATTAGAAATGGCAAGATTTCATTCTTTTTTTATGGCTGAGTAATATTCCATTGTGTATATATACACTCACACATATACACACCACATCTTCTTTATCCATTCATCAGTCAATGGACATTTGGGCTCTTTCCATAATTTGGCTGTTGTTGATGATGATGCTATTAACATTGGGGTGCCTATATCTCTTTGAATTGATATTTTTGTGTCCTTTGGGTAAATACCTAGTAGTGCAATTGCTGGATTATAGAGTAGTTCTATTTTTTAACCTTCTGGGGAATCTCTATAATGTTTTTGAGTGGCTACACCAGTCTGCATTCCCACCAACAGTGTGAGAAAATTCCCCTTTCTCTGCATCCTTATCAACACCTGCTGTTTCTTGTGTTATTAATTTTAGCTGTTCTGACTGGTTTGAGGTGGTATCTTACTGTAGTTTTGATTTGTGTTAATTTGACAATGAGTGATGTTGAGCATCTTTTCATATGTCTGTTAGCCATCTCGATGTCTTCTTTGGAAAAAATGTCTATTCATGTCTTCTGCCCATTTTTTAACTGGATTATTTTTTGGGGAGGGTGTTGAGTTTTATAACTTCTTTATATATTTTGGATACTAACCCTTTATCAGGTATGTCATTTTTTATTGCTTTCCATATTTTTGAGCCTTGTTCTGGGACACAGTTAAGTTACTTGGAAATAGTTTGATCTTTTTAAGGATTGCTTTTAAGCTTTGTTAGGTAAGACCAGAGTAACACTTGGGACTAATATTTTCTTGCTGCTGTACCATGAATTACCAGGTTTTCTCCTTCTGACTGGTAGGAACACAAACTATTCCTAACCCTATGTATACACTGAGGAATTTTCACCTCCTTCTCTTGGGTAGTTTTTTCAATTCAGGGACACTGACAGGCCCTGTGCAGGTCACCTCCTCCCTGCACTGTTGCTGGGAGGTCTTTTCAGATAGTAACCTCAGGTAATCCCTTCTCTTAGCGATGACTGTCCTGAATTACTACTTGTCCAATGTCTGAAAATTGGTTGTTTTTTTTTTTAATTCAGCTTATTAGTTATATAAGGGGAGAGGGTAAATATATTATTTGTTATTCCATCATGATTGGAAGTGGAAGTCTTTTCTGATTTATATTTTAAAGGGTGTTTTGTTGAGAATAGATGACAAGGGAACAAGAGTGGAAACAGGAATACCAGTGAGGAAGCTATTTTACTTAATTCAAATAAAAGATGATGGTAGCTTGGTCCAAGGTGGTAATGGTGAAAGAAGTAAGAAATGATCAGAATTTGGATATATTTTGATGTTAAGGCCGACAAAATTTATGATGGGTTGATATATAAAAGAAAGAGAAAAGTCCAGAATGACATATAAGGTTTATATTATCTTCATTTTGTATTTTAGAACACCAGAGCATGAGAATTTATGAGGCTTGTTCAAGGTCAAACAGCCAATCTCAAACTCAGATCTTCTAATTGCAAAGTCCTATCTCTTTCTAGTGTACCACAGTGACACTAAGACTGTGAGTAGGATAAGCCACAAGTGCTAAGGGGGTGCGAGGAAGAGAAACATTTTTCTGCTTGAAAGAATAAAGGAAAATTCACATAAAACCTAATCTGAGCTCATACTTTCTAAAAATTGGGTAAAACTGAGTAAGTCAAGGAGGGAAGGGTAACTGTTGAGGGAATAGTGACCTGAAGTACAGAAGTCTCTGAGATATCTTTCTCCTCAGGATTCCTTTGATCTGGGTAAGCTTTTCAATGGTCAGTATAATTTCATATGTACATTCTGTAAAATGTCTCATGTTCAGAACTTGAAGGGTCTAGAGTTTATTTTCTTGAGAATATTTAGATCTTACTTGCCCTTAGAACAAGAGATTGAATAAGCATAGGTATGATTCTTTTTAAGAAAACCCAAAATACAAAACCTTACCTAAGATCCTTAATTTAAAAAAAAAAAATCTTTTTGTTTAAATGCTTATTCGTTTTTGACAGAGAAAGAGAAACAGAGCATGCGTGGGGAAGAAGCAGAGAAGAGAGGAGACATAGAATCCAAAGCAGGCTCCAGGCCCTGGGCTGTCAGCACAGAGCGTGATGTGGGGCTTGAACCCACAAACCAAGAGATCTTGATCTGAGCCAAAGTTGGACACCTAACTGACTGAGCCACCCAGGTGCTCCCCAAAAAAAATTCTTAAAAAAATTTTTTTTAGGTTTATTTAGTTTGAGAAGGAGCACGTGCACATGTGCACAAGTGTGCACATGAGCTAGGGGGAGAGGTGGGCAGAGAGAGGGAGGGAATCCTGAGCAAGCTCTGCTCCCTCAGCACAGAGGGAGGTGGGGCTCCATCTCACAACCATGAGATCATGACCTGAGCTGAAGTCAAGAGTTGGATGCTTCACTGACTGAACCACCCAGGTGCCCCCCAAAATTCTTTACTGTAGGGTTAATTTGAATGACTGTGGTAAGGAGTCCCAATTATATTCCACGTATGATGGGAAGCCATTGGGGTTTTAAAACAAGGAATTCACATGATTTCATCTATGGTTTTTAAAATATTACTATGGCTGAGGTGAAGAATAGACTGGTAGGGGCAGGGGAATGAGTAAGAAGAACAAAAGTGGAAGGAAAATCATTTAGAAATCTTTTATAGAGTTTGGGGCGCCTGGGTGGCTCAGTCAGTTAAGCATCCGACTTCAGCTTAGGTCACAGTCTCACAGTTTGTGAGTTCAAGCCCTGCATCAGACCCTTTGCTGACAGCTCAGAGCCTGCTTCGGATTGTCTCCCTCTCCCTCTGTTCCTCCCTCCCTCCCTCGCTCCCCCCACTCTCAAAAATAAATAAACATTAAGAAAATTTAAAAAAGTATCTTATAGACTTTAACTGAAGTAGTGGTAGTATTGGAAATAGAATGGCTTGGACACAGGATATATTTTTAGGGTATAATTCCACAGAACTTGCTGGTTGTTTTGGATGTGGGTGTGAAGAAAAGAGAATAAACAAAAGAAGACATCCGGATGGCCAACAGGCACATGAAAAGATGTTCAACGTCGCTCCTTATCAGGGAAATACAAATCAAAACCACACTCAGATATCACCTCACGCCAGTCAGAGTGGCCAAAATGAAGAAATCAGGAGACTATAGATGCTGCAGAGGATGTGGAGAAACAGGAACCCTCTTGCACTGTTGGTGGGAATGCAAATTGGTGCAGCCGCTCTGGAAAGCAGTGTGGAGGTTCCTCAGAAAATTAAAAATAGACCTACCCTATGACCCAGCAATAGCACTGCTAGGAATTTATCCAAGGGATACAGGAGTACTGATGCATAGGGGCACTTGTACCCCAATGTTTACAGCAGCACTCTCAACAATAGCCAAATTATGGAAAGAGCCTAAATGTCCATCAATTGATGAATGGATAAAGAAATTGTGGTTTATATACACAATGGAATACTACGTGGCAATGAGAAAAAATGAAATATGGCCTTTTGTAGCAACGTGGATGGAACTGGAGAGTGTGATGCTAAGTGAAATAAGCCATACAGAGAAAGACAGATACCATATGGTTTCACTCTTATGTGGATCCTGAGAAACGTAACAGAAACCCATGGGGGAGGGGAAGGAAAAAAAAAAAAAAAGAGGTTAGAGTGGGAGAGAGCCAAAGCATAAGAGACTGTTAAAAACTGAGAACAAACTGAGGGTTGATGGGGGGTGGAAGGGAGGGCAGGGTGGGTGCCATCCAAAAGGAGGGCACCTTTTGGGATGAGCACTGGGTGTTGTATGGAAACCAATTTGACAGTAAATTTCATATATTAAAAAATAAAAAATAAAATAAAATAAAATAAAAGAACCTGAAGCAGGCTCTAGACTCCAAGCTGCCAGCTCAGAGCCCAACACAGGGCTCAAACACACACACACACACACACACACACACACACACACACACACAAAGAAAAAAGAAAAGAGAATAAACAATGACTCATAGGTTTTTGCCTAAGCATCTGGAGGAATGGTGGTTCCATACAATGAGATAGTACAATGTAGGGAGGAGTAGCAGATTTTAGAAATTCAAGAGCTCTGTTGTGGAAGTGTGAGTTTGAGATGCCTGTTAAGGCATCCAGTTGGAGATGTCAAATGGGCACTTGAATATATGAGTCTTGCACTCACAGGAGAGAGCACAGAGTCAGCAATAAAATGCTGGGTATCATCAACATCAAAGATTTAAAACTGGAAAAACTGGAAAAAAATCATTTAGGGAGTGTGTATGGGGAGAGAAAAAAGATATTTCACATCTGAGCCTCAGTACTAAATTATTTAGAGGTCAGGAAGAGAAGGAACAAGTAAAGGAGAATAAAATATGAGCAGCTAGTGAGAGGAAGAAAACCAGGAAATCATCAGGTCCCAGAAACTAAACAAAGAAAAGTATCTCAGGAAGAGTTACACATATTGGGTTGAACAAAAGAAGCCAAACACACACAAAAATACATGGTGTACAATTCTAATTATAGGAGATCCAGTAAAACAAAATTAATAACATGGTAATAGAAGAAAGTAGTTGAGGGACGAGGGGGTTGACTGGAAAAGGGTCACATGGGAATTTCTGGGGTAATAGAATATTTCCGTCTTTTGTTTTGGATGTTATATGGATGTATATAATTGTCTCATTGAACAGAACACTTAAGATTTATATATTTTATTGAATGCAAATTATATCCCAATTTTTTTTTTTTTAAAGAGGGGGTTGAAACTGCAAATGATGTTGAGAGGTTACATGAAATGAGGGTCAAAATCACTGGTGATTTTGATAACAGTGGTTTTAATGGCAAAGATGGGGATGACTGTTTAGAATGGACTAACAAGACAATAGGAAATGAAGGTGTGAAAGTGACAAGTACAGAATTATCTACATGGACTCTTTCCTAAACAGGGGAGGAAAGAAGTGCACAAGTCAGGGAAGTCTGTGAAAGATTTTCTTTTTATTTTCTTTCTTTTAAAAAAATTTTTTTTAATGTTTATTTATTTTTGAGACAGAGAAAGAGCCTGAGTGGGGAGGGGCAGAGAGAGAGAGGAATACAGAATCCAGAGCAGGCTCCAGGCTCTAAGCTGTCAGCACAGAGCCTGATGCGGGGCCCAAACCCATGAACCGTGAGATCATGACATCAGCCGAAATTGGACGCTTAACTGACTGAGCCACCCAGGCACCCCTCTTTTTATTTTCTTGAGATTGAAGAAATGACAGCATGTTTTTATGATGATGAGAATGGTTCAGTAGGAAGTAGAAATTCATGGCATAGGAGAGGGAGGGCAGTGGAGATGCAGACTTCTTAAGGAGGAGATTCAAGGAGTTGCCTTCAATAGGAGTATGGTCTTCCTTCTGCTGTTGTAGATAAGAAATGTGTACATGGGTACAAATTTAGGTTAGTGGATTTGTAGAGCAGGAATATGAAATATTTTTGTGGGTTTTTTTTAATCTTTATTTATTTTTAATTTTTTTTTTTTTCAACGTTTTTTATTTATTTTGGGACAGAGAGAGACAGAGCATGAACGGGGGAGGGGCAGAGAGAGAGGGAGACACAGAATCGGAAACAGGCTCCAGGCTCCGAGCCATCAGCCCAGAGCCTGACGCGGGGCTCGAACTCACGGACCGCGAGATCGTGACCTAGCTGAAGTCGGACGCTTAACCGACTGCGCCACCCAGGCGCCCCAAATCTTTATTTATTTTTGAGAGAGAACGTGTGAGCAAGGGAGGAGCAGAGAGAGAGGAGACACAGAATCTGAAGCAGGCTCCAGGCTCTGAGCTGTCAGCACAGAGCCTGACGCAGGGCTCAAACTCACAAACTGTGAGATCAATCATGACCTGAGCCGAAGTTGGACACTCAACTGACTGAGCCGCCCAGGCGCCCCTTGTGTTGTTTCTTTTTACACCCAGTTGGATAAAAAGCAAAGTCAGCATATGAGGATGAGATTTGGGGAAGGAGTACTAGAGGTTTGGAGAGAAGGTGCAAATTAGTTGTCTTGGAGAGAGAGAGAGAGAGAGAGAGAGAGAACACATTGCCTAGGTGACTGTAGTATGGTTAATGAGACCCACTTAATGTTTATCATCATAAATATAAAGAGACAGTAGCCAGCATGATTTTGGATTTTTCTTTAGTCATCTTCAGCTGCCTGAGTGCAGTTGTAAAATAGATGGAAAGCTGGGTTTGAAAGTGTTGGGATTTCAACAGGACTGTGGTGTCGTGTGTGTGTGTTGGGCCAAGTTTTAATTAGGACTAGAATTTAAAGTGATTTTTGAACAAAGAAGTTGAAAATATAGGGAGTTTGCTGACGACAGAATGAGTTCATGGGAGGCACAGTGTAAGCTTTTTTGTTGGAAGATCAGAGAATAGAGGGAGACTGTCAAATTGAGAAAGCGAAGCTTGGAGATATGATGGTGACTGAGATAATGAGGGCTGTAAGACATGATTAGATTCGTCCTCATGGTTTCTTAGGAAAGAGTATTTATTATTTCTAATCACAATTGCATTCTTGAGATTGATATCAATCCTTTCAGTAGTTTCTCCTCACATTTCCAATAGTTTTTTTATGACCGTCCACCAGTCCTACAGAGTCTGGCTGTGACCTACCCCCATAGCCTTTATAAACTATTCCTTTTCCTGTCATTCTCCCCTCCTGTCACCCACTTTACTATTTCTTGAACATTCTACCCCTTCCCTCCACTCCTCTATCTTTGTCTTTCTTCAAGCAGTATGCCAGTTTGAGGACAGAAACTTTCTCTTGTTTCTTGTTGCTTCCTTAGCATCCAGAACACTGTCTGGTGCAAAGTAGGTATTTGGTAAATATTTGGATGAATATAAATGGCAAGCTTCCCAAATTGCCTTTCAAATAAATTTATATACAGTTTTCATTGGCAGGTCCAGCATAAGGTGGCTTTTCATCATGCTTTGTTTTTCTCCCAACTACAAGAAAAAGCCTCAGGCATTAACATGTAATGGAAAGAGTTTTTAGAAGGAACCCAGGCCTGTTCTAAAATTTATGGTGAAATGAAAGTATTACTTCATTCAGTGATTAAGCAGTTTTTAAGAAATAAATTTCACAGGTTAAGTTAATGGTTTTATTTTTATGGCAAGAACATTAATTTTTATGAGATATGAGAATGTGACTTGTATTTTTTGTTTTCTAAATCAAATTTACCATGACCATTCTTCTTTAGAAACTATTTAAGACATGGTTGTTACCTTTAGAGGAGCTCCTTGTGTTTTCTTGGGAAGCAAAATCTAAACATTGGAAAAGTGCAGTGGTAATACAAAAGTCAAGACGGTGACAAATTATTATAAGGTGGAACACAATGAATTATGAAATCTTTCTGGGGCAAACAGGATTTGCTGACCTGGTTCAGTTGAAAGTGGTATACTGCTCAGCTCATGTAATGGTGTCACCCTTTTGTTCTTCAATAGCCATTTAAGTTCCTTGAGCCCAAGGTGGGCCCCTGTTATAACTGACATTTGTGTTTTCATTGCAGTTGTCGGACAAGTAACCGTAAGAGTTTGATTGTGACCTCTAGCACATCACCTACACTACCACGGCCACATTCACCACTCCATGGCCACACAGGTGAGTGCTTGAAGGTTAAGAAAGGTGGAATGATAAAAAGGACAGGCAGAGTGAAAAGAGTGGTCAGTGACGCCTAATTTCTTTCCTACTTCTCACTTTCTGTAGTTCAGCACATCACATTGTCATTTCATGTGGCTGACTGAGGCATACAGAATTCATGGGCATGCTTTCTATGGGAGAATGTGTTCAGTCTGTTTTTGACTTAGGTGTTTCTTGCCTTAACCTGCCACCTTTTCTTTTGGTCTTGTACATATCTTGGGGCCAGGTATGTATCCTGGGTGCATGGCCTCTGTTCTGGTATACTGAGAGTGTGTTATGATTCTAGTCATCTGGGGCCATGTGAAGAGGGCTTCATTAACATTTTGTCCTACCATGGCCAGGGGAAGTCCTCACAAAGATGGTTTTCTGCTTCATGGAACTCCTGATAACTTTCTCTCTGTTAGAATAGGATTCAACAGGGGCACCTGAGTGGCTCAGTCAGCTAAGTGTCTGACTTTGGCTCAGATCATGATCTCATGGTTTGTGAGTTTGAGCCCTGTGTCGGGCTCTGTGCTGACAGCTCAGAGCCTGGAACCTGCTTTGGATTCTGTATCTTCCTCATTGTCTGCCCCTCCCCTGCTTATGCTCACTCTCTCTCTCTCTCAAAAATAGACATTAAAATTTTTTTTAAATAAACTCATAAAAAATAGAAAAGGAGTCAACAAAAGTAACCCTTTTGGAAAAGGAGTATGGAGGTTCCTCAAAAAATTAAGAATAGAACTACCTTATGACCCAGCAATTGTACTGCTAGGTATTTATCCAAGAGATACAGGTGTGCTGTTTCAAAGGGGGACATGCACCCCAATGTTTATAGCAGCACTATCGACAATAGCCAAAGTATGGAAAGAACCCAAATGTCCATTGACAGCTGAATGGATGAAGAAGATGTGGTGAATATATATACAATGGAGTATTACTCGGCAATGAAAAAGAATGAAATCTTGTCATTTGTAACTCTGTGGATGGAACTAGAGGGTATTATGCTAAGTGAAACTAGTCAGAGAAAAACAAATATCATATGACTTCATTCATACAAGGAATTTAAGATACAAAACAGATGAACATAAGGGAAGCAAAAATAATACAAAAACAAGGAGGGGGACAAAACATAAGAGACACTTACATACAGAGAACAAACTGAGGGTTGCTGGAGGGGTTAGGGGTGGGGAGATGGGCTAAATGGACAAGGGGCATTAAGGAAGACACTTGTTGGGATGAGCACTGGGTGTTATACATAGGAAATGAATCACTGGAATCTACTCCTGAAATCATTATTGCACTGTATGCTAACTAACTTGGATATTTTAAAAAAAAAAAAAAAAAAAAAAAAAAAGGTTAAAGGATTCACAAGTTGAAATGAAATGAAATTTTCCTGAAAAATATTTTAAGTGTTTGTAAATTGTCCACAGAGCATAGGGCAATATTTCAAGTAAGGATGTATGTTTAGGAATTGAAAGAGAATTAAAAAAAAATAGCATAAAAGTACAGATTACAATAGAAAAAAAATAGAAATAAACATTAAAAAAACAAACAAAAACCACAGCAGTGAAACAGCTCGTCATCAAGCCAGATAAGACAGACCTGTTTCACTTGGGTTGTCTCTTTTCTCACAGTTTACTGTGTCTTTGGAGGAAGGAAAATGAGGGTGCATGTGGAGTAGTTGTCTAAGTACAATGAGAGTCTGGTGGTTCTGAAATTGATTTTTGTCCTTGGGACAAAGGTCTCACTTTACTGGGCTTAAATCCAGCTGTTCAGTGTGCTCATGGCCCTTCTCCAGAAATCAATAAAACTCTCAAACACTAACTCTCATATTAGAAGACACCACAAGAGCACAGGGGGGACCAGGGAATTGGAGGCATACTGAGCCTGTAAAGTAAAGCTCTCATTGTGTTTAGGTATGTTCCCCCTCAAATTGACTGGGTTATGTGCACTCTACACTGGAACTTTGTAAAAACAGCATATATCTCTGACCTGTCCTTTTCATCTATAGAAATAAATTTAGCTTGTATAGACCTTATCCATTATTTCATAACTATAATGTGAATTCTGCGCATGTTACTAGTGTCTGCTCCTCTCTGAGATGATTATCTCTTTATTTAGATTCCTGGCAGTTAGAGTTCAGGACTAAATCTTCCCTATTCAAGTGGCTTTGATTGAGAACATCATCTGCTCTTTTCAGCCTGCCTAGGGCTGTAGACTCTAGCTTTGAGTTAATACGTGTAACATAGTTTGTACTCCATAAATGTGACCTGTCATCATCATCATCTCTCCCCAGATCACTGTAGAAAATCCAGGTGGGCCTCAGACCCAGGGAAGAATTGACTTAAAAGCCCAATTCATGGCTGTAGACTCTCTACTTACCTAGATGTTGAGAAAAGCAGCACTGATTGTTCCATGCAAATCAAACTTCACATTAGATTATATCCTCCAGTCTTAATACGTCGTGATATTTGGGTCCACAGGATGTCCTAAGACCCTTCAACTTTAATTTTAAGTCTGGAATCTGTTGAGTAATGTGAGGCCTGTTGACTGGAAAGTAGGTCTATTTATTCCATACAGTTCAATTTATTATTACATACTTACTATGTGTAAGTAGATTATAACTACAACAAGGTCAGTTTAGTAGGTACTTAGTAATTCTGGAAATAGAACCTTCCTAGTTCGTTGTTGTTGTTTTTTTTTAATTAGTAAACTTTGTTTTTTAGAGCAGTTTCTGGGCTTATAGCAAAATTGAGCAGAAAACACAGAGAGTTCCCATATACCCTGTACCATAGCATATAGCTTCCCCCACTATCAATATCCTGCACCAGAGTGGTATATTTGTTAAAATCGATTAACCTACACTGGCACATCATTATCCCCCAAACTCCATAATTTACATTAGAATTCACTCTTGGTGTTCTACATGACATGTATCTATCATTGTATTATCACAGAGAATAGTTTCACTGATGTAAAAACTCCCTGTGCTCTGCCTTTTCATCCCTCCCTACCTCCAACCCCTGGCATCCACTAATCTTTTCACTGTTTCCATAGTTTTGCCTCTTCCAGAATGTCATATAGTTGGAATAATATAGTATGAGACCTTTTCAGATTGGCTCATTTTACTCAGTAATGCATTTTAAGAGTCCTTCATGTCTTACCATGCCTTGATAGCTCATTTCTTTTTAGCACTGAGTAATAATATTCCATTGTCCAATGTACCACAGTTTATTAACCCATTCACCTACTGAAGGATATCTTGGTGGCTTCCAAATTTGGCAATTATGAATAAAGTTGTTATAAACATCTGTGTGCAGAGTTTTTGTGGACATAAGTTTTCAGTTCATTTGGATAAATACCAAGGAGCTTGATTGCTGAACATGTGGTTAAGGGTATGTTGAATTTTGTAAGAAACTGCCAAACTATCTTCCAAAGTGTCTGTACTATCTTGCGTTCCCACCAGCAGTGAGTTAGAGTTCCTGTTGCTCCACATCCTCACCAACATTTGATGTTATCAGTGTTTTGGACTTAGGCTATTCTAATCGGTTTGTAGTGGTATCTCGTTTCAATTTGCATATCCCTAATGGCATATGATGTTGAACATCTTCTTATGTTTACTTTGAGAGAGAGAGAACTAGTGAGCGCCTGCACAAGCAGGCGAGGGGCAGAGAGACAGGGAGAGACAGAATCCCAAGCACACTCCACATTGTTAGTGCAGAGCCTGACGCGGGGCTCAGTCTCTTGAATGGTGAGATCATGACCTGAGCCGATATCAAGAGTCGGACATTTAACCAACTCAGCCACCCAGGTGCCCCTGAACATCTTTTCATATGCTTACTTGTCATCTTCTTTGGTGACGTGTCTGTTCACATTTTTTGCTTGTTTTTTAATCAGGTTGTTTTATCATTGATTTAAGTGTTCTTTGTATTATTTTGGATCACAGTCTTTTATCAGAGGCCTTTTGCAAACATGTTCTCCTAGTCTTTGGCTTGTTGCCTTATTCTTTTTTGCATAGCAGAAGTTTTTAATTTTAATTTTAATGAAAACCCAACTTAATTATTTCTTTCATGGATCATGCCTTCGGTGTTGTGCCTAAAATGTCATTGCCATAGCCAGGGTCATCAAGGTTTAGGTCTGTGATACATTTTTTTATGAAGGTCTATATCTATTCTTTTTTTTTGCTTGTGCATGTCCACTTGTTCCAGCACTATTTGTTGAAAAGATTGTGTTTTTTTTTTAATTTGTTTTGTTTTGTTGCTTTTGCTCTTTTGTCAAAGATCAGTTTACTGTATTTATGTGGTTTTGTTTCTGCCTGTCTGTTCTGTCTCTATATTGTTCCATTAATCTGTCTTTCCTTTATCCAGTACCACACAGTCTTGATTACCACAGCTTTATAATAAGTCTTGAAGTTGGATAGCATTAGTTCTCCAACTTTGTTCTTTTTCTTCAGTATTGAGTTGGCTATTTTTGGGTCTTTTGCTTCTCTATATAAACTTTAGAATCAGTTTCTCAACGTCCACAAAATAATTTGCTGGGATTTTGATTGGAATTGTGTTGAATCCATAGATCAAGTTGGGAAGAGCTGACATCTTGACAATATTGAGTCCCCCTATCTATGAATATGGAATCCCTCTCCATTTATGCAGTTCTTCTTTGATATCTAACATCAGAACTTTGTAGTTTTCCTCATTTAGATCTTACACATATTTTGTTGGATTTATAACTAAGTATTTCATTTTTGGGGAGTGGTAATGTGAATGGCAATAGGCTTTTAATTTATATTTCCACATGTTCATTGAGAGTATATAGTAAAGTGTTGACTTTTGTACATTAACCTTGTGTCCTGAATTTTTGCTGTAATAGCTTATTAGTTCTAGGATGTTTTCTGATTTTTTTTTCAGATTTTCTCTATAGGCTATCATGTCTTCTGTGAACAAAGACAGTTTTATTTCTCCCTTCTCAATCTGTATACTTTTTATTTCCTTATCTTACTGCATTAGCTAGGACTTCAATTGCAATGTTGAAAAGCAGTGGTGAGAAGGTACCACATGGTGGGAGAGTTTCAAGTTTCTCACCATTAAGTATGATGATAACTGTAGGTTTTTTGTAAGTGTTCTTTATCAAATTGATGAACTTTTCCTTCTATTCCTAATTTGCTGAGTTTTTAAAATCATGAATGGGTTTTGGATTTTATCAAATACTTTTTTTGCATCTGTTGATATGATCATTTTTAAAATTTAAATGTTTTATTTTTGAGAGAGCACAAGCTGGGGAGGGGCAGAGAGAGGGGGACAGAAGATCAAAGTAGGCTCTGCACTGAGAACAGTGAGCCTGATGCAGGGCTCAAACTCATGAACTGTGAGATCATGACCTGAGCTGAAGTCAGATGCTCAACTGACTAAGCCACCCAGGGGCCCCAATATGCTCATTTGATTTTGCTTCTTTAGCTTGTTGGTTTGATGGATTACACTGATTAATTTTCAAATGTTGAACCAGCCTTGCATACCTGGGATAAATCCCCCCTTGTTATGGTGTATAATTTCTTTTATGCATTGTTGGCTTTCATTTGCTAATATTTTGGTGGGGGGGGGATTTTACATCTTTCATGAGAGAGATTGGTCTTTAGTTTTTGTCTTGTAATGTCTTTGCCTGGTTTTGGTATTAGGATAATTGTGGCTCATAGAGTAAGTTAAGTTCCCTCTGCTTCTGTCTTCTGGAGGAGATTGTGGAGTGCTGTTATAATTTCTTACTAAGTGTTTGATTGAGTACATCTGGGCCTGGTATTTTCTGTTTTGGAAGGTTATTAATTATTGATTACTTTCTTTAATAGAAGCCTATTCAGATTGCCTGTTTGTTGCCAGAGCTTTGGTAGATTTTGATTTTTAAGGAATTGGTCTATTTAATCTAGGTTATCATATTTATGGATACAGGGCTGTTCACAGCATCGCTTTATTATCCTTTTAATGTCCATGGACTCTGTAATGATGTCTCTTGTTTAATTTTTCTTTAAAAAAATTTTTTTTAAATGTTTATTACTTTTGAGAGAGAGAGAGACAGAGACAGAGAGCAAGCAGGGAAGGGGCAGAGAGAGAGGCAGACACAAAATCAGAAGCAAGCTCCAGGGGCCAGCACAGAGCCCGATGTGGGGCTCAAACTCACAGACCACAAGATTGTGACCTGAGCTGAAGTCGGCCGCTTAACCGACTAAGCCATCCAGGTGCCCCTAATTTCTAATATTAGTGATTTCTGTCTTCTCTCTCTTTTTCTTAGCCTAGCTAGAGGTTTATCCATTTTGTTGGTCTTCTCAAAGAACCAGCTTTTAGTTTTGTTGATTTTTCTCTGTTGACTTCCTGTTTTCAATTTCATTGACCTCTTCTCAAGTATTTATTATTTCATTTCATCAGCTTACTTTAAACTTAATCTAGTTTCTTAAGGTTTAGGCTTAGATGATTAATTTTAGATCTTCTTTTCTAATATATGCATTTAATGCTATGAATTTCTCTCAAAGCTGTGTTTCATTGCATCTCACAAATTTTGGTAAGCTGTATTTTCATTTTCATTTAGTTGAAAATGTTTATCTTGAGATTTCTTCTCTGACTCATGTGTTATTTTGAAGTGTGTTTTTAATCTCCAAGTATTTTGCCATTTTCCACTTATCTTCTGTTATTGATTACTAGTTTGCTTCCATTGTGATCTAAAAGTAGACATTGTATGATTTCTGTTCTTTTAAATTTAAGATGTGCTTTATGGTCCAGAATGTGGTCTATCTTTGTGAATGCTCCATGTGATCTTGAGAAGGATGTGTGTTCTGCTGTCATTGGATTAAGTAGTCTATACATGTCAGTTATGTCCAGTTGATTGGTGGTGCTGTAGAATTCAACTGTGTCCTTATGGATTCTCTGCCTGTGTATGTAGACATGAAACTGGTGAGTCTGTGTAAATGGAATATACTGTGTAAATTTTTGGAATAAGATTAACACGTTAGTGGGCATGTATGTTTATATGATGTTTGTTAAATATCATCTAATTTTCAATGAGTGTACTGGGATTTAGAGTATGACTTCCTTGAGGCTTTGGAGCAAGTCCCAGGATTCATTCCTCTTTACTCCCTAACACTTGCAGGCTCATCACTCCATCTTCCTTGAATCCACTAGGGCTAATTTCATCATCCCTTATTCCTGTTTATATCTGTCACTACAGGAATCCCCTGGCACCCTCCTTTCCCGTATGCTACATTCTTAATTCTTATAAATTCCAGAATATTCCCTGTTTTGCCCCTTTTTCTCAACCTTCTGACTCTTGAAACCCTTCCAATGTACCTTCTGGAATTTATTATCAGCAAAATCTCCTATATGCTCAATCTTGTTCTTTAAAAAAAAATTTTTTTTAACGTTTATTTATTTTTGGTGGGGGGGCACACTGAGAGTCCAAAACAGGCTCCCAGCTCTGAGCTATCAGCACAGAACCTGACATGAGGCTCGAACCCAGGAGCCAGGAGATCATGACCTGAGCCAAAGTCAGATGCTTAACTGACTGAGCCACTCAGGTGCCCCTGCTCAATCTTGTTCTAGTGGAATCTTGTGGGAAAGGGAAAGGTTAGAATAAGATTGTCCTACAACCCTCTCAAGTGTTAGCTTTTACCTCTCCCATGGCCTTATAGCATTGGGCCTGAAAGGAAGAGAAGATGTCCTTATCTTTTCATTATTCTCTCTCTCTTTTTCTTAATGCCCCCAAACTTTTAATCTTATACCATTAAATTGTATCACTACCCATCAATGCACCTGTAGTTATCTTAGCTCTTGACTCACTATTACTCTTCAGTTCTAACTCCTGTTATTCTTGATGGTTTGAATACATTCGCTGATTTTTCAGTTCTTAGGACTTTTGGTTGTTTGAACTCTTGTTTTCTAGTGAGCTTCTTCTCCATAGTACCTCAGTTACTTGGACTGTTTTAAACTAATTTTAGTTTTATTCTTCCTACTGCTCTCTAAGCACTACCTCTAATCTTTCTACCTTGTGTCATCTAGAAACCTCATCCCCCCAAAAATCAGCATTTGATTCCAGGATCTCCAGTCCTTGGGAATTTAAGTTTGGGATGCCTTCTAGACACTGATGGGGATGATTCGGTGTATTAGGGTGGAGAGTACCTGGAAGAGAACATAAGGAGCCAGCAAAATACCTACCCCACCTCTATGTCCAGTGATATAAAGGGATGTGTGACAGCCAACACTTCTTATTTGAGAGAGCTGCAGGGGAAGCTGTGTGTCTTCATGGGGGCAGCCAAGTTTTTACCTAATTAAATATGTTAAGGGCTTTACTAAATATATGTCCAGGGTGTTTGGGAGTACAAAAGTAAGGATACTCTGGCAGTTGCAGAACCAGTGAGGAGACCATTGCCATTGTCAAGATGGAAGGGAGTGTTAGAAATGGAAAAAATATATGAATATGAGAAAATTTTATGAGATTAAATAAGTAGGAATTAGAGTTAGTTATCTCTAGATTTCCTGGTTGGGTGATTAATGAGTAATGATACCCTTAACTTAAATAAGGAGTACTGAAGAGTAGATGAAAGAGAAGGAAAAAGAAGATCCCAGAAACAAATGTATACATATATGGACACTTGATTTATGGTGAAAGTAACACTGGGCCAATTGTATACCATATGGAGACACTGAAAAATTTAACCCTCTTTTTTTTTATTGTTTATTTTTGAGAGAGAGAGAGAGAGACAGAGACAGAGACAGAGACAGAGACAGAGTGGAGCACGAGGGAAACAGGATCCAGAGCGGGGTCTCTGCTGATAATAGAGAGCCCTATGTGGGGCTCAAACCTATGATTGGTGAGATCATGATCTGAGCTGAAGTCAGATGCTAACTGACTGAGCTACCCAGGTGCCCCAGATTTAACTCTTTCTTCACAGAAATCAATTCAGGTGAATTTTAGATTTTTTTTTTCTCGGTTTCATTAAGGTATAACTGATAAATACAATTGTAAGCTATTTAAAGTATACAACATGATTTGATATACATTAAATTGTAGGTTTAAATGGTGAAAGTCAAAACACTAAACTTTTAGAAAGTGTGCGGGAGAATATCTTAAAAGAGCATAAAGGGAATATTTTTTAAGAACATAAAGGAGAAGGATAATACATTTGACTACCTTAAAATTAAGACTTTGTAGTCATCAGAAGATATTGTGGGGGCACTTGGGTGGCTCAGTCAGGTAAGTATCTGACTCTTGGTTTCAGCTCATGTCATGGTCTCACAGTTCGTGAGTTGGAGTCCCATATAGGGCTCTGTACTGTGTGTGAGGCCTGCTTGGGATATTCTCTCTCTCTTTCTCTCTCTGCCCCTCCTCTGCTCTCTCTTTCTCTCTCAAAATAAATAAACTTAAAAAAAAAAAAAAAAAGAAGATGATGATACTGTGAAAAAGCAAGCCACAAAGTGGAAGAAGATGTTATGATGCTTAAAACTGACAAAGGGCTTGCCTTCAGAACCTTTACGAGAATTCCAGCAAATCAATAAAATAAAAAATAGTATGACTGAAAAACAGCTAAGAGACTTGAACAGGAATTAGTTAACAAAAGCAATAGAAATGGCCAATAAAAAAAAAAAAAAAGAAATGGCCAATAAATACATGAAAAGATACTTTAATCTCTTTAGTAATCATGGAAATGCAAAATAAAATTGCAATGAGACTCCATTATGTGGCCACCAAAAATGGCTTAAAGTGACAAAACCAAGTGTAGATAAGTATATGAAACAATGGTAATCCTACAACACTACTGGTGGAAATATAAATTGGTAGAACCATTTTATAAAAACAGTTTGGCATTTTTTTCATATAAAGTTTTAAAGATAGACAAAGTAGAACATGAGATGTCACTTACTTGTATAATTCCATTTCTTTTTTTTTTTAATTTTTTTAATGTTTATTTTTGAGACAGAGAGAGACAGCATGAACAAGGGAGGGGCAGAGAGAGAGGGAGACACAAAATCTGAAACGGGCTCCAGGCTCTGAGCTGTCAGCACAGAGCCCGACGCGGGGCTCGAACTCACAGACCGTGAGATCATGACCTGAGCCGAAGTCGGACGCTTAACCGACTGAGCCACCCAGGCGCCCCTATATAATTCCATTTCTATGAAATGTCCAGGATAGGCAATTCCATAGAAACAGAAAGTAAATTAGTGGTTTGCCCAGGGGCTTGATGGGAGAGGAGAATGAGTGATTGTTAACAGGGACAGTTTCCTTTTTGAGTGATAAAAATGTGCTGGAAGTAGATAGTGGTGATAGTTGTACAACTTTGTGAATATACTAAAAACCACTAAACTGTACACTTTAAAAGGTTGGATTTTATAATGTATTAATTATTTCTCAATTTTTTAAGCTGTATGAAAAAAACTCAAGTATTTAGAGATGCATACTTAGTTGATAAATCTATGAAGAAATGATTGCCATAAAAGTAAGGGCAGTGATGTTTACCTGTATTGAGAAAGGGGAGGGACTTTGGAAAGATTATGTAAAGGGATTTTGGAAGATGGTATTGTTAACCTGGGTGGTATTTACATAGGAGCTTGCTATATGCTTACATTCCTTTATAACTAGTTAAACTGTGTAAGTGAAGGAACTGGTTCAAGGTCAACTGACTGTTCCCAGTTCTGTTTATGTGTTTCATTATAACTTTGTTTCTCTGGGATGGATGACTACTTGCCTTTGAACTACCTCCTCCGACTGCTAAACTGCTTGGTAAAGTTGAAAAAGCCTACTTTGTAGGCCGCTGTGCTTTCTGTCCTGATAAGATTTTTTTTTTTTTTTTTTTTTTCCCTGATCCATTTCTGGCTCTTTTTATGAAAGAGTTCTTCTCAATAATGTGATTGTTAAGAATTAAATTAGGGTAACCTGGGTGGCTCAGTTGGTTAAGCAGCCGACTTTGGTTTGGGTCATGATCTTGTAGTTCATGGGTTTGAGCCCTGTGTGAGGCTCTGTGCTGACAGCTCAGAGCCTGGAGCCTGCTTCAGATTCTGTGTGTGTCTCTCTCTGCCCCTCCCCCACTTGAGTGAGCGCACGCTCGCGCGCGCGCTCTCTCTCTCTCTCTCTCTCTGTCAAAAACAAACAAAAAATTTTAATGAAAGAATTAAATATTTTCTTCAAAATGTTAACATTCTAACATCTTAATTTTCTTATTTTGTAAAGTTTTTATTTAAATTCCAGTTACTGGGATACCTGGGAGGCTCAGTCAGTTAAGTATCCGACTCTTGATTTTGACTCAGGTCATGATCTGCGGGTCTTGAGATGAAGCCCTGCATCGGGCTCTGCACTGGGCTTGGAGCCTGCTTCACAGTCTCTCTCTCTCTCTACTGCTCATACTCTCTCTTTTTTAAAAAAACAAAAAACAAAAAGTTCCAGTTAGTTAACATACAGTGTAATACTAGTTTCACATATGCAATATAGTGATTCAATACTTCCATACATCATTCAGTACTCTTTGCAACAATTGCACCCCTTAATCCCCTATTTAACCCATCCCCCCACCCACCTCCCTTCTGGTAACTATCCATTCTCTATAGTTAAGAGCCTGTTTCTTGGTTTGCATCTCGCTCTCTCTTTTTTTTTTACCCCTTGCTCTTTATTTTGTTTCTTAAATTCCACATGAGTGAAATCATATGGTGTTTGTCTATCACTTATTTCACTTAGCATAATACTCTCTAACTCATCCATGTTGTTGCAGATGGCAAAAGTTCATTCTTTTTTATGGCCAAGTAATATTCCAGTGTGTGTGTTTGTGTGTGTATGTGTGTATCTGACATCTTCTTTATTCATTCATCAGTTGATGGACACTAAGGCTGTTTCTTTCTTTTTTTTTTTTCCCTCCACTGAACAGAATATTTGGTATACTTTGTAAGAATAGAAAGAATGCAACAGGATTAGAATTTTATAATGTACATTAGATATTTAAAAGTATTACATTTTTCAAAGGTGTTTCCCCTATTTTCCTGTCTTTTCTATTTTCCTCACAGCCAGAAGCAGTAATTACTACTCTCCTGAGTAAGCTTCTCTGTTGTATTGAACAGTAATTGTATCTTTATGTTTCAGGTCCTTAGCATCCCCCCAAACCCCTTTTGCTTTCACTGCATAGTCTCATTGCACTATTTCACGGTAACATTGTACTCTGCTCAAATTCAAAGAGCTTGAACAAAAGCTAGAGGCCCAAGGATTTCTGAGTACTGATTTAGTAGCAGTGCCTACTGGCACAAACCTTCTATTTATTCATAACTGCAATAATAGAAATGAAAGCTACCTTAATGAAAAAGGAACACAGGAATGATATTAAATATAACTGAACACATTTTATTTTTATTTTTTTTAATGTTTATTTTTATTTTTGAGAGAGACAGAGAGACAGAACACGAGTGGGGGAGGGGCAGAGAGAGAGAGAGGGAGACACAGAATCAGAAGCAGGCTCCAGGCTCTGAGCTGTCAGCACAGAGCCTGACGTGGGGCTCGAACTTACGGACTGCAAGATCATGACCTGAGCTGAAGTCGGACGCTTAACCTACTGAGCCACCCAGGCGCCCTACTAAACACATTTTAAATATAAATATCATGTATTTCCTGATTAGTATCGGGTAAGTATCTAAACTATCTATCCCAAATCCTAGTCTCAGAAAAAGGTCAGAGACAATTGCAAGCAAGGTGCTTCATATTATCACGTCCATTTTTAGAACAGTGAGATCCTTTAGAACAATCCCTTTAAGTCTTTATTTTTATCAGAGATTTCCTTTGGTCCTTTTGTTGGCAGTCCGCTTATGTCTGCACCCTTGCAGTCTGCTTTGCCTTTGTTTTTATCATGGGATTTTAGAAGAGCTTTTCTAGGCCACATGTGACTAACAAAGGGGGAAAGCAGAGGGCATATGTATGGCACCAGGAATTCTTTGTAGATCCAGAGCAGAACCATGACGCAGCAAGGGATGCACACCATCCTCCCAGGCTGGAGTTCCCACACCGTGACCACCAGGTCCATGTGAAAAATCAGGCATCGGGTGCATGTAGCCCTTTGAATTCATATTTTTGTGTTCTTTGTATAAATACCTAGCAGTGCAGTTACCAGATTGTAGGATAGTTCCATTTTTTAAAGTTTTTATTTAAATTCCAGTTAACATACAGTGTCATGGTAGTTTCAGATGTACAGTACAGTGATTCAGCACTTCTGTACAACACCTGGTGTTCATCACAAGTGCACTCCTTACACCCCATCATGTTTGTAACCCATCCCCACACCCATCTCCATTCTAACATCTTAATTTTCTCTCAAAACAAGACCAATTCAAATGTTGATTTTATTCTGTTAACAACCATCATATTAGTAATTTTGACTTTTTAAGGTAAAATGAATGTTGTAGAAGTAGAGAAAACCTAGGAAAAGTAGCACAAACTTTTTAGGCCATGGCATCTGGTGGTATAATAAACAATTTCTCTGGTCTTTATCTCAGGTTCCTGGTACAGAGCTTCTAGAAACCTTGGAACATCCTGAATGATAGGAATGTCTTTGTTAGCTAATGGGGCAGTTCAAGGTGGCCCTTTAGGTAGCTTCAAGATGGAGGCTTGGTCACCGGGAAGGAAGACCAATTGCATGTTTAGAAATTTAGAACTTTGGGCCATCCTGGGGAGGGAATTGGAGCCGGAGATTTAGTTCAGTTGTGCAGCCAATGATTTAATCAATTATATCTGTTTAGTGAGACCACAATAAAAACTGTAGATAACAAGCTCAGAGTAGAACATTCTGGTTGGTGAACAATTTATGTGCCAGGAGGGCAACACACCCTGATTACATAAGGAGAGGGCACAGGAGCTCTGCATTCCTTCCCTGACCTTGCTCCTGTGCATCCTTTATAATAAAACTGTAATAGTAAATATAACGCTTTCTGAGTTCTGTGACTTGTTTTAGTGAATTATTGAATGTGGAGGGGGGAGCTGTGGAAACCTCTGAATTTATAGTCAGTATGTCCACAGTACAGGTGGCTTTGCCACCTTCCTTCCCTGAAGATTTATAGTTGGTGTAGGAAGTGAGGCAGGCTTGAGGACCTTGCCCTATCTGTCAGATCTGCACTAACTCTGTGTGGTTAAATTTCAGTACACCCAGTTAGTGTCAGAATAGTATCTTTGAAAAGTCTATTGGAGCCTGGCCAGTTGGAAGGAATGCTTATTACAATCTGTTTATTATTTTGTCAGCTTTCAGATACTGGGAATCCATTATTATTTCCTTTTGAACTACAGAATTTTCTTGCGAGACATTACCATCACAGACACAGGCAAGGGGTTTTGGCTGTGTCCTGGCAACTACCCCACAACTTGCAAACCATTTCCTTACTTTGTTGGCCATATCTGATATTAAAGTGTTGATTTGTGAACCAGCTCTAAAAAGTTGTAATGAACAAATGCATAAACCTTAAAAACTGATAAATTAACAAGTATTTACCTTATTGACACGGGAATAAAGATGAACTATACAGTGCCTTTAGTTATGACAGATGCCATCAACGATTTAGAAATAGGCCAACAGAGGAGAAACAGAGGACATATTCAGTTTAAGACTTAGAAAAAGCCAGGATGCCTGGGTGGCTCAATCGGTTGAGCATCTGACTCTTGATTTTGGCTCATGGTTTGTGAGATATTGGGCTCACAACATGTTGGGCTCTGCACTGACAGCACAGAGTCTGCTTGGGATTCTCTCCCCCTCTCTCTCTGCCCCTCATCCTCTAGTGCTCTCTCGCTGTCTTAAAAAAAAAAGAGAGAGAGAGAGAGAGAGAAAGCCTTTAATAAACTAATTCTGGGTGAATATATTCTGACTTTGTTATGGTCATAAGGAGGCCCTAATCACCTTTCATTTGAGTTATTTGAAGAAACCCCTAACTCCTTTTTTCTTTCTCCTCAGTTCATTCTAAATTTTGAAATTGGACATTTTGTTCCTAATGTATCACTTAGTACTTGTCATTCTACTACCTAGAATTTTTGAATAGCAACATTCTCCCAAGTGGTTCTCTAAAGACAATCCATTTGGGCATGAGGGGAAAATAATAAAACTTCTACTTATTTTTTACAATGAAAATTGAGAATTAAATCAGGTTTTACTAGTACTAATATGGATTGACAGTGGTACTACCCACATTAGACCCTGTGTCACAAAGTGTACATAATATACCATGAGCAGAGTTGAGCCCCTCTATACCCTCAGTCATCATTTCCCTTGATCATATTGTAACATATTGCAGCTTACAGGCGCATTCCCCCCCAGTTTTTGCTATTACTTAAGTCTCTGTTTTTAATTCCAGTATAGTTGACATACAGTATTATATTAGTTTCACCTATACAATATGATTCAACAATTCTATCCATTACTCAGTGCTCATCAGAATAAGTGTACTGTTAATCCCTTCACCTATTTCACCCATCTCCATCCCCGACCCTGGCAACCACCTGTTCTCTTACAGATGCATTTTCACAAAACTTTGTAATACAATATGGAGGGAACCTTTGAAATGGTTTGTGTAAGAAGGAAATTTACTGGTTGTCTTGTGGCAAATTAAAAGAATGGTCAAACTAAATGTTGTAGCAGTTTCGTTTACAAAATGTCAAGTGCTCCACATTTGGTGAACTTTTCTGTGCTAACAAGTGGTTTTTAGTAGTATGCTGCCTAGGAATTGGGGATGGAGGGTGGGCAACAGTGGCAGATGTTCTTAGTCTATCCCTTCAAGGTGAAGGTGACATGTAACAGTGAGTGAAAAAGTAGCTGCATTTTGAAAGAAATTTGTGCCATGGAAAGAGTATTTTGAAAAATGAATTTTTGGATGTGTTCTTATCTGTATGTTATTTTGTTGACAAACTGATGCCACCTATTAAAACAGGTAAATCTACCTCATAAAAACATTGGAAATAACATGTTTCTCCTCTTCCAAATGAAAGGTTTAATAGATTTTGAACCTATTTGTTAAAAATATAATAACATAAACGTTTCTATTCATCTTCAAGAGAAACTGCTTGTTACCACAAGAAGATAGAAATTCACCATCCTTTGGGTGGAATTGAAAAACAAGTATCACCATCTAATAAATAGAGCCAGTAATGGACTTATTCCATTGGGAGCTACGTATCTTTGTGACATTTATTTTTCATCTATAATAAAACCAACTCACAAAATAAATTTAAAACTAAATTGCAAAAAGACCTAAAATTTCTAAAAATATGAACCATCTTCAATTGTACTAGACTCAATAAAAGGAGCAAGAAATTGTGTACCATGAATAAAATTTAACTTACAAAGTTTTTGTTTTAAAGTATATAATTTGATAAATTTTTAAATGTTTAAAATTTTATTTAAATCCAAATTGGTTAACATATAGTGTAATAATGAATTCAGGAATAGAATTTAGTGATTCATCACTTACATATAACATCCAGTGCTCATCTCAGTAGTGCTCTCCTTAATGCTTATCACCCATTTAGCCCATTCCCCTACCCAACACCCCTCCAGCATCTCTCAGTTCTCTGTATTTAGGAGTCTCTCATGGCTTGTTTTCCTCTTTTTTATTTTTCCTTCTCTTCCCCTATGTTCATCTGTTTTGTTTCTTAAATTCCACAAGTGAGTGAAATTATAGGATATTTATCTTTCTCTGTCTTATTTTGCATAGGATAACACACTCTAGTTCCATCTACGTTGTTGCAAATGGCAAGATTTCATTCTTTTTGATTGCTGAGTAATATTCCTGTGTGTGTGTGTGTGTGTGTGTGTGTGTGTGTGTGTGTGTGTGTACATCTTCTTTATCCATTCATCAGTTGATGGATGGACATCATTTGGGCTCTTTCCATAATTTGGCTATTGTCAATAGTGTTGCTGTAAACATTCAGGTACATGTGTCCCTTTGAATCAGCATTTTTGTACCCTTTGGATAAATACCTAGTAATGCAATTACTGGGTCGTAGGGAGTTCTATTTTAAATTTTTTAATTTAATTTTTTTAATACTGTTTTCCAGAGTAGCTGCACCAGTTTGCATTTTTCCCCTTTCTCTGCATCCTCGCCTGCATCTGTTGTTTCCTGAGTTGTTAATTTTAGCCATTCTGACAGGTGCAAGGTGGTATCTCATTGTGGTTTTAATTTGTATTTCCCTTATTATGAGTGATGTTGAGTGTCTTTTCATGTGTCTGTTAGCGATCTGGAAGTCTTCTTTGGAAAAGTGTCTATTCATGTCTTCTGCCCATTTCTTCACTGGTTTGTTTTTTGGGTGTTGAGTTTGGTATGTTCTTTATATATTTTGAATACTAACCCTTTATCTGTTATGTCATTTGCAAGTATCTTTTCCCATTCTGTAGGTTGCCTTTTAGTTTTGCTCATTGTTTCCTTCACTGCACAGAAGGTTTTTCTCTCGATGGGGTCCCAGTAGTTAATTTTTACTTTTGTTTCCCTTGCTTCTGGAAACATGTCTAGTAAGAAGTTGCTGTGGCCAAGGTCAAAGAGGTTGTTGCCTGTTTTCTCCTGTAGAATTTTGATGGTTTCCTGTCTTATGTTTAGGTCTTTCATCTGTTTTGAGTTTATTTTTGTGTATGGTATAAGAAAGTGGTCGAGGTTCATCCTTCTACATGTTGCTGTCCAGTTTTCCCAATACCATTTGTTGAAGAGACTGTCCTTTTTTCCATTGGATATTCTTTCCTGTTTTGTCAAAGATTAGTTGGCCATATGTTTGTGGGTCCATTTCTGGGTTCTCTATTCTGTTCCATTGATCTGGGTGTATGTTTTTGTGCCGGGTGCCATACTGTCTTGATGATTACAGCTTTTTTTTTTTTTTTAATTAAAAAAAAATTTTTTTTTTTTTTGAGAGAGAGTGTGAGTGGGGGAGGGGCAGAGAGAGAGGGAGACACAGCATCCAAAGCAGGCTCCAGGCTCTGAGCTAGCTGTCAGCACAGAGCCCGACATGGGGCTTGAACTCATGAACCGCGAGATCATGACTTGAGCTGAAGTTGGACACTTAACTGACTGAGCCACCCATGTGCCCCAATGATTACAGCTTTTTTTTTTTTTAATGTTTATTTATTTTTGACAGAGACAGAGCATGAGCGGGGGAGGTGCAGAGAGAGAGGGAAACACAGAATCTGAAACAGGCTCCAGGCTCTGAGCTGTCAGCACACAGCCTGACGCGGGGCTCGAACTCACAGACCACGAGATCATGACCTGAGCCGAAGTCAGACACTCAACCGACTGAGCCACCCAGGCGCCCCTGATTACAGCTTTTTCATACAGCTTGAAGTCTGGAATTATGATGCTTCCAGCTTTGGTTTTCTTTTTTAACATTACTTTGGCTATTCAGGGTCTTTTCTGGTTCCATACAAATTTTAGGATTGTTTGTTCTAGCTCTGTGAAGAATGCTAGTGTTATTTTTATAGGGATTACATTGGATATATAGATTTCTTTGGATAGTATCAACATTTTAACAGTATTTCTTCTTCCAATCCATGAACATGGAATGTTTTGCCATTTCTTTGTGTCTTCTTCAATTTCTTTCATAAACTTTCTATAGTTTTCAGCATATAGATCTTTCACCTCTTTAAGTTTGTTCCTAGGTATTTTATGGGTTTGGGTACAATTGTAAATGAGATCAATTCTTTAATTTCTCTTTCTGCTGCTTTATTTTTGGTGTATAGGAAGGCCACAGATTTCTGTACATCGATTTTGTATCCTGAGACTGCTGAATTCATGTATCAGTTCTAGCAGTTTTTTGGTGGAGTCTTTTGGGTTTTCCACATAGAGTATCCTGTCATCTGCAAAGAGTGAAAGTTTGGCTTCTTCCTTTCCTATTTGAATACCTTTTGATAAATTTTGATATATATATATTCCTATGAAACCATCACCACAATCAAAATAGTGAAAATATCCATTATGTCCAAAAGTTTCCTCCTGTCCTTTTATAATTCTTCCCATCTCCAGGCACCCACTGGTGTGCTTTCAACACTTATAGATTAATTTGACTTTTGTAGAATTTTATCTAAATGGAATCATACAGTGTGGTTTTTTGTCCACTTGTCCTTTGCATTTCCATATGAATTTTATTTAAAAAAATTGTTTTCTAATGTGTATTTATTATTGAGAGAGAGTTACAGAGCATGAGCAGGGGAGGGGCAGAGAGAGAGGGAGACACAGAATCGGAAGCAGGTTCCAGGCTCTGAGCTGGCAGCACAGAGCCCGACGCGGGGCTCGAACTCACAAACTGCGAGATCCTGACCTGAGCCAACCTGCTACTCAACTGACTGAGCCACCCAGGCGCCCCTTCATATGAATTTTATTTTTAATTTATTTTAATTTATTTTTGAGAGAGGGAGCATGTGCACACATTGGGGGAGGGGCAGAGAGAGAGAAAAAGAGAGGAATCTTAAGCAGGCTCCATGCTCAGCACAGAGCCTGATGCAGGGCTTGATCCCACGACCCTGGGATCATGATTGGAGCTGGGATCATGATTGGACTGAAATCAAGAGTCGGCCTCTCAACCAAATGAGCAACCCAGGTGCCCCTCCATTATGAATTTTAAAATCAGCTTACCCAAAAGGTAGTTGATAGAAAAAGGTGGTGCATGAGTGAGGGCAGGGGGCATTAGGAAAATCCTGTGCCTTTTGCTCAATTTTACTATGAACCTAAAATGGCTCTAAAAAATAGTCTATTAAAAAAAAAGGCAGCTGGGGTTTTGATTGGGTTGTTCTGAACCTGTAGATCAATTAGGGAAAAGAACTGACTTCTTAACAATATTGAATGTTTTTACATGTGGCATATTTCTCCATTTATGTAGGCCATCATTAATTTATCTTACCATTTTAAAAAATATTTTAAATCTATTTTTAAAATTTATTATTGAAGTATAGTTGCATTAATGTTTTATTAGTTTCAGGTTTAAAACATAGTGACTCAACAATTCTGTACATTAACGCTCACCATAACTGAAGCCACCATCTGTCACCAAACAGCGTTATTATAGTATTGATGATATTCCTTATGCTATACTTTTCATCTCCATAACTTATTTATAACTGGAAGTTTGTACCTCTTAATGCCTTTCTCTTAACGGTGTTTTATATAGCTCTTGTACACCTTTTGACACATTTATCCTTAAGTATTCATGTTTTTATGCAATAAATGCTAGTGTTTTTATTTCTACTTTGTGATTACATAAAGTATAGCTATAAAAATAGCTAGCTATAGCTAGCAAATAGAAATATAATAGATTTTTGTATATTGTCCTTGTATCCTGTAGCCTTGCTAAATTCATATAAGTATTTATTATAGATTCTGTCAGATTTTCTAGACAATTACTTTGTCTATGAATAGATATTATTTTATTTCCTTTCTGATCTCACTGGTTATGCATATATACATATATACATAAATGTTAAAAAATGGTTGTTGGATTTTTATCAAGTGCTTTTTCTGTGTCTATTGGGATGATCATATAGTTTTTGTCAGCCTATTATAATGGTGGGTTATATTGATTGATTTTTCCTTATTTTAACTAACTTGCATTCCTGGAATAAATATACTTGGTCATAATGTATTACCCTTTTCATAATTGTTGGATTTGATTTTCTGAAGTTTCATTAGGAATGTATGCATATAGGGGCGCCTGGGTGGCTCGGTCAGTTAAGTATCTGACTCTTCATCTCAGCTCAGGCCATGATCTCACACTGGGTTCGAGCCCTGTGTCGGGCTCTGTGCTGGTGGCTCAGAGCCTACTTGGGATTCTCTGTCTCCCTCTCTTTCTCTCTACCTCTCCCCCACTTGTGTGCGTGTGCTCTCTGTTAGGGTCAGGTGTAAGGCAGGGTAAAGATAGGAGTCAGAGGCTAAAAAATTTTAGCAAAGGCTTTATTTGGGAACTAAGGTCTCAGGCGAGGTTCTGTGACTCAGGGAGAGAGAGAGAGGAGTTAGGGAAGTCTCGCCCAGGTGTGGTGGGGTGGGGTTTTTAACCTGCTGCGGTTCCAGGTTTAAGTCCAGGTGGGCCTTTTTCTCGTCAGGTCGTGCTGTTGCTCGGTGATTGGTTGACCTCCAATTCGTTCTGGCACACTACTAGGGGCTTTTCGTTGGGTTGCGCTGGCAAGATGGCCGTCCTCTACTTGGAACCTCTACTGTGGTTCCAACGACATCCTAACACACACTCTCTCTCTCTCTTTCAAAATAAATAAACTTAAAAAAAAAAAAATGGGGGTGCCTGGGTGGCTCAGTCAATTGATAAAGATTTCCTTAACTGTTTGGTAGAATTTATCAGTAAGATATCGGAGATTGATGTTTTCTTCTTTCAAAGGTTATTAATATGGACTCAGTTTCCTTAATAGAGTCTTTCATTTAATCCAATCTGACAATCTCTGCCTTTTAATTGGGGATTTTAGACTATTTACATTTACTATTGTTGTTGATATGGTTTGATTTAAATCTGTCATCTTCCTCTTTGTTTTCTATTGTCCCATCTGGTTTTTCTTCTTTTGCTTTTTTTACTTTATTTGGGGTTGGATGGTTTTTATGCCACTTATCCTTTATTGGTTTATGAGCTATAACTCTGTTACTTAGTGGTTGCATTAGTGTGTATAGTATATATCTTATCATTCTATTATACCACTTCACATATAGTATAAGAATACTATTCCGTTTTCCCTCTTTCAACTTTTATGTTGTTTTCAAACTTGTTATTCTAGTATGTTATAAATCGCATACCACCTTATTATTTTTGTTTAAACATTTATTACTTTTTAAAGAGATTTAAATAATAAAACAATCTTATATGTATTCCCATGTAAACTTTTTAGCACTCTTCATCTTTTTGTATAGATCCTTATTTCCACCTGGTATCATTTTATTTGTTCCTAAAGGACTTAAAAACATTTTTTTAAACTTGTAGTGCAGTCTGTTGTTAAGGAATTTTTTTTTTTAATCTGAGAAGATATTTCACCTTGTTGTTAAAAAATATTTTCACTGTTACAATGACTCTTAACTACCCAGAATTAAGCCAAATTTTACAGGTTGTGGACATAGTCCTCCACAAAATTGACATTACTTTAGACACCCAGCTGCAGGCTTGGAGTTCCCAGGCCACCCATAATTCTGACCAACCAGATATAAATTCAAAGGTTCCCAGTACCTCTTGCCATTCAGTAGAACAACTCACAGAACTCAGGAAAGGACTGTACTTACAAATAGAGTGTTATTGGTAGGGGGGAAAAAAGGATATAAATCAGAACCATCACACAAGAGATTCATAAAATGAGGTCTGGGATGGTCTCACATGTGAAGCTTTCAGTGCCTTCTCCCTATGAAGTCTGGATCCATCACCCTCCCAGAACATTGATATGTAACAATATGCAGACTATTAGCCAGCAAACTTACCAAATTTTGGTGTCCAGAGTGTTTATTGGGGTTTCATGATGTTGGTATGATTGATGGACTCATTGAATATGTGATTGAACTCAGTCTCTAGCTCCCCCTCCATTCCTTGGAAGTCAAATTGATAACAAATGGCTTAACCTCTAACCACATGGTTGGTCTTTCTGGTTTGGCCAGCCACCATCCTGAGTCATTTCATTTGCATAAACTATCAGGCCCCACCATGAATAACAAAGACACTCCTCTCACTTGGGAAATTCCAAGGTTTTAAAGGCTCACTCCCAGGAACTGGGGACAAAAGCCACCAAATTCTTTATTACACGATAGCTGGGCATAGAATTCTAGGTTCCTAGGGTTTGTTTTTCCTTCCATGATTCAAAGATATTGCTCCATTGTATTCCTACATTGATTTTAGTAAGAAATATGCTATAATCCTTATCTTTTTTGTTCCTTTCTATATAACACGTCTTTACCACCCACTACCCAACTGTTTTTAAGATTTTCTTTTTATCATGAGTTTTGAGCAATTTGATTATAATGTGCTTTGGTATAGTTTTCTTCCTCTTTCTCATGCTTAGAGTTCTTGGAAATCCTTGGATTTCACATTTGTATATGTTTGTGCAATTTTTTTTTCATCAAATTTAGGAAAATTTTAGCCATTATTTTTTTTTTTTAATTTTTTTTTCAACGTTTTTTATTTATTTTTGGGACAGAGAGAGACAGAGCATGAACGGGGGAGGGGCAGAGAGAGAGGGAGACACAGAATCGGAAGCAGGCTCCAGGCTCTGGGCCATCAGCCCAGAGCCCGACGCGGGGCTCGAACTCACGGACCGCGAGATCGTGACCTGGCTGAAGTCGGACGCTTAACCGACTGCGCCACCCAGGCGCCCCTAGCCATTATTTTTTCAACTGTGTTTTCTGTATCCTTCACTCTCTTCTTTGAGGATTAGTAGGCTGCTTGAAGTTGTCTCATAGCTTAGTCATACTCTGATAATGATGGTGGTTGATGATGAGGATTTGCAGGATTTATTTTCCTCTTAGTGTTAGTTACTTTTGACATGTGTGTGTGTGTTGAATCCCTAACAATACTGTTAGCACCTGGAAGATTCTTTCTGTCCTACTGTGTAACCAGCACCACAGGTATTCCTTGGAAGGGCAGTCATTGTTTGTAGGATACCCATATTCAGGAATTTCTTGAGGCTTTAGTTGAGTAGTTTGGGGAACAAACAAAGGGCATCTAGCTTTACATTCAAGGATCAAACTGAACGTGTTAATTTTTGAGATGACACTATTTTAAAAGAACAGAGATTTGTTTTTTTGTTTTTTTTGTTTTTTTTTTTTAAAGGCTTCAATAATTCTGAGGAGGCCTGACACTTATTGAGTCCTGGCTAAGGAAGCAACTACTGCAGATCATTTCTCTCACATCCTGGTAGCCCATGGTAGCCAGGAGATAGGAATAGATCATAAGAGATAGTCCTAGACACAGAGCATGGGAATCCCATGAAAATGCCTCTTTCTAATTAGTTTTCCCATAGAGAGTGCCTTTATTTACTTTATAATTGTTTTCTAGATTTATTTTATTTTATTTATTTTTTTAATTTACATCCAATTTAGTTAGCATGTAGTGCAACAGTGATTTCAGGGGTAGATTCCTTAATGCCCCTTACCCATTTAGCCCATCCCTCCTCCTACAACCCCTACAGTAACCCTTTGTTCTCCATATTTAAGAGTCTCTTATGTTTTGTCCCCATCCCTGTTTTTATGTTTTTGCTTTCCTTCCCTTGTATTCATCTGTTCTGTGTCTTAAAATCCTCTTATGAGTGAAGTCATATGATTTTTGTCTTTCTCTAATTTCACTTAGCATAATACCCTCCAGTTCCATCCATGTAGTTGCAAATGGCAAGATTTCATTTTTTTTTGATTGCCAAGTAATACCCCATTGTATATATACATCACATCTTTATCCATTCATCCACCGATGGACATTTGGGCTTTTAACATACTTTGGCTATTGTTGACAGTGCTGCTATAAACATGGGGGTGCATGTCCCCCTTTGAAACAGCATACCTGTATCCCTTGGATAAATATCTAGTAGTGCAATTGCTGGGTTTGTTATGCCCAGAATTCGTGATCCCCAAAGACCACTAGGGAGCCGAGTCTGAAGCATAAGAGCCTTTATTCGAGCTTGCTCGAGCTCAATCCCCTACCTGCACCGAAGCAGCGGTGAGATGCTGGGGAGAGAGAGTTTCAAAAGGACAAAGGTTTTATTGGGGCCTAGGGGCAGTTGACGAGGTAATGGCTGTGGCCTCAGCTGATTGGCTAGGGAAGGGTCCGAGTCCTGTTAGGCAGGTGGGGGGGGGGGGGGGTTACTCAAGGGGAGGAGGTGTGGTCAAGGTGAAGGACACAAAACAAGATGGAGTCGGCCAGCGTAGGCCCGCCCTTTCAGGTTGTAGGGCAGTTCTATTTTTAATTTTTTGAGGAAACTTCATACTGATTTCCAGAGTGGCTGCACCAATTTGCATTCCCACCAGCAGTGCAAAAGAGATCCTCTCTATCCACATCCTCACCAACATCTGTTGTTGCCTGAGTTGTTAATGTTAGCCATTCTGATAGGTGTGAGGTGGAATCTCATTGTGGTTTTGATTTGTATTTCACTGATGATGAGTGATGTTGAGCATTTTTTCATGTGTCGGTTGGCCATCAAATGTCTTCTTTGGAGAAGTGTCTATTCATGTCTTTTGCCCATTTCTTCACTGGATTATTTGTTTTTGGGTGTTGAGTTTGATAAGTTCTTTATAGATTTTAGATACTAACCCTTTATTTGATATGTTGTTTGCAAATATCTTCTCCCATTCTGTTGGTTGCCTTTTAGTTTTGCTGATTGTTTCCTTCATTGTGTAGAAGCTTTTTATTTTGAGGAGGTCCCAGTAGTTCATTTTTACTTTTGTTTCCCTTGCCTCCGGAGATGTGTTGAGTAAGAAGTTGCTGCGGCCAAGATCAAAGAGGTTTTTGCCTTTCTTCTTGAGGATTCTGATGGCTTCCTGTCTTAAAATTAGGTCTTTCATCCATTTTGAGTTTATTTTTGTGTATGGTGTAAGAAAGTGGTCCAGATTCATTTTTCTGCATGTTGCTGTCCAGTTTTCCCAGCACCACGTGCTGAAGAGACTGTCTTTATTCCATTGGATATTCTTCGCTGCTTTATTCCATTGGATATACTTTGCTGAGTAGTCAGCACATAATGGAGTATGGTACTTGGTTTGACATGGCCGTTTGTATAGAGACACATTGACAGCTTCTGCCATCTAGGAGCTTCTGAATACAACCCCCCAGGTGGGAGTTAGACCAGAGAAGTATGGCAGTCTTAGGTCCAAGAACTGTTGTAACTAGTGCAAAGGTAACCATAGTTTTTGTTCAAACCTTCTGTCTGTAGGTTAGCAAGTTACAGGGGACTTGTGAAAACTAATAAGGGAAAATGGAGTTAATTCCTATACTGTGAGGAAGTTGGGCATGCTTTACAGACTTGGCCCTTGTGTTTTTTAAGGAATGTTGCTATCCTAAGTCCTCACCAAAGAACTTAAGTTTCTCTTAAGCATGCATTTTTCTGGGTTAGCCTTGGATGCAGTGTGTGGAGATATATGTGCAAGAGACTTTTAGACCAGGAGTCCTGTTGCCCTTTGAGAAATGTTTGAGCATTTTGCCATGCCATCTGCACCAAATGAGTTCTTTAAGCCTTTGGAAAGTTGGGGTAACTTGACTAAGCAGATTGGAGCCTGAGGTGTTCCTAGGAGGGCAGGAAATTGACAAGTTGCCGCTGGAACTAGAATGGATGCCTGAGAGCCACAGATGGTTACAGGCAACTTGGGAACAAGGAAGAAACCTCTGGACTACCAGACTTTTACAAAGAGAGAATCATTAAACTAATGGTAAGCCTGAAAACACAACTATGTGAGTGCTAATTGCCGATACTAGGGGGAGATTTCTTCTCTAAAGGTTGTCACAGTCCTCAGAAACAGACCTCATATAGGCTTTCTTTTCCTTTTCCCACCCACAGGTAACAGTCCTTTGGATAGTCCCCGGAATTTCTCTCCAAATGCACCTGCTCACTTTTCCTTTGTTCCTGCCCGTAGGTAAGTTGATAGAAAACCTCCTCTGTGACAAACATGTGTGGCATTTGGATGAATGTCAGTTAAATGTTGACTTCTTCCTTTGAGGTACTGCCCTTCAAGTGTGTTACCTGGGCAGTCAGCCATCAAAATTCCTTCCCTGCTTTCCTCACCCACGTCATAATCATCTTGTTCACGTTTTGCTTTCTAAAAAGCCCTAGTAGTTGCATTTAGTTTGAATGGACAAGTAGATATAAGAAGTGTGGATTTATTTTTACAAACCTGAACACAAGTCTCTGGTTTCCTGAGGATATGTTCTGAAACATTATATTCTTGACTGAGAGCTATCCTAGTGTGATCAATGAGAAAATGGCCTCTCCTCTCAGAGGGACCCAAGGTTTTACTCTTACTCCTCTTACTCAGCTAATTCTGAGGAGCTGAAAGGATCTTTCCTGGGGGATAAAGAGATTACAGAGTCTTCACTTATCCTCTCATGAATTTAGAAAGATTTGTTGCATTAAAAGGCCATGCTTATATTCCTTCTGGCATTTCACCCTCTGGAAGTGATACAAACTTAATCCTGGAAGTGGTAGCAATCCTGACAGCCCAGCCCATTGTCAGGGCCTCTTGAGAAGTACTGAGCTGGTTGAGATGAGTTCATCCAAACTACATACCATGGCTCCATATAAAATGGAAAAAGCCTTACTTTTCAAAAATTTCTCTAAAATTCTTTCTTGGCAGAGTTCATGTTCTCTGGTTTTATTTTTTATTTTTAAAAGTATTTTTGGTTAGAATCAGCATTTGGCATTAAGTCCTCCAGAAAAATCATGGCTCCAGATTTGGAACCTTTAGTGGACACAGAATGATATTTGCAGCTTGAGGCCAGAGCAGTTTTTATACTTAGACTCCTTTTTAAAAAGAGATAATAGAAAAAGAGCACATTCTTCGAAACAGCATTAACTCACCATTCAAATGAGGACCCAGAAGAAATCCACCCCTTTCCTCTCCACGATTCTCTAGAGCTGAAAAGGACATGGATAGGTTGGGAAAAATTGGATAGCTGACTTGGGTGCTCCTCCTGACCCAGTTGCCTTATTCAAAACAAATATCTAAGTTTGTCCCGTGGACAGATCTCTCCTACCTTGTGTAACTTAAAATTAGTTACCCAGGCATCTATTTAGGAGCATTTCTGGTATAGTAATATGCTGGATTGATGCATTTGTTTTCCTAGTCCAGTTGGAAAGTGTTTCTTCCCCAGACTTCCTATCTTGTGTGTGAACTGTAGCCTCAGATTACATCTGTGCTGAGACAGCAAGATCTGTGACCAATCTCTTTTAGTGGTATTGAGTCATTTCTCATTCATTCAGTAAATATTTACTGAGCATCCAGTATCCCCAGGCACTATGCTGGGTAACTAGTTATGTAGTGGTAACAAAATAACCATAAAAAACAAACAAAAAAACCCACACCATAGTGCCTACTTGCTTGAAACATAGTAGACTTAATAGAGTCTGTGCACCTGTTGTTCCCTTTGCAAGGAATGCTGTTTTCTCAGATCTTCACTTTGTTAACTCTTTCTTGTCTTTCATTTCTCATCTTAAATGTCAATTTATCAAGGAAGCCTTCACTAACCATGCAATATAAAGGAGCCCGCTCATTTTCCATCATATCATCTAGTTTTATTTTCAAACAAGCACTTTTCAATACCTGATATTTTCTTATGTGCTTGTTTTCTATCTCTTCTCAACCAGAATAAAAGTATCTTTAATAGAGATGCCTTAATATGTTGAAAGCGGTGTCTCCTGGTGTATAGGTACTCACTCAGCTCTTATTGTTTGAATGGGTGATGGGGAAGAATAATGAACAAGCAAACATTTATAAACTGTGATAAGCAACATGAGAGGAAAGAACATGATGCTGCATGAAAGCATAGGAAGGGAATGGGGTTAAAGAATATATACGGGGTGGTCATGTAAGGCCTTTCTGAAGGGGTCTGACTTTCAAGGTAAGACCTGAAGGATAAGAAGGAGCCTGCATGTTGAAAGTGAGAATATGGGTGTAGACCATTTTAGGCAGAAGGAATAACATGTTCCATTGGTGCCCTTGACTCTGCTTCATCATCTGGGCTTTAGGAGTAGGATCAGCTAGGGGATTTCTGGGCCTGGTATTACCACTGAGATCCAAATAGTTCTGTGCTGGGTGGCATAAAGTTTGAGTCATGTGCATGGAACATGGAACTCTGGGCTGTCCCCATAATAGGACATAGTAGGAAAAGCAGCTAGGTTTTGGTAGGGGTGGAGAAGGGGACTTCAACCCTGCAAACAGGGTACTCAGAAATTGTTTTTGCTAGGTTGCTAAGGTCTGACTTGAGCCTTGTAGGACCACATGGGTTTGCAATATCACACAAAACACAGATTTGATGAAATGCTAAGGATAGGTCTATCAATCCTACAGTTTCACTTCAAACTTCCACACATTCCTAAACAAAGTTTGCCCCTGCCAAGCATGACCCAGTGCCAGGGGTCAAACAGATCAATCTCTCTGGTTCCATATGATTCTGATTATAATATATGTCTTTTCACTACAGCCATGGCCACAGAGCAGACAGGTAATAGTGGACTTGATGGGGAGAGGGACTGGGAAACTGCTATGCATGGCCAGACAATATGGTTTTTGATGTTGTGCTTGGTGAGAACTGGTTGTGATGAGTCTTTCTGACTGTGGGTATGAACATTTGGCCTTTCATATCTAGCACAGAGGCCCTAAGGGAACCCCCTGCTGGAACCAAGGCTCAGAGCCCATACACTTAGAGGCAAGAATTGCTGAATAATTCCAAGTTTCTGAGCCTAGGAACAAGTCACCCTCATTCCCACAAATTTCCTCAGTCACCGAATGAGATGACCAGGCAGAGGAGATGGAGGCATCCTGTAGTGGCATTTCTTTCTGACTGTGGTAGCCCTTGCTCTTCAGATTACAGAAAATGGCTGCCCTGCAGTTTGTTTGCGTTTCTATCTAAAGAAGGAAAAACGATCTGTGAAAAAGTCTATTTGACAAGGGTTTGGGAAATTCCTCGCTAAATTAGACTAATACTGTCTTTGGTGAGCTCTGTTTTCCTGGAACTGACTTGCTTTCTTGTGTAGAGCTCTTGGGACCCAACAAAGAGGTCAGAGAGAACATCATGTTAGGCAGCCTCCTGGACATTTCTTTGCCTCAGAGACTAGGTTCCAGCAGAACTAGCTGCCTGGGTGGCATGAAGTTTGAATCAGGTGCATGTGGCATGGAACCCTGGACTGTCCCCTTGCAGAATATAGTAGGAAAAGCTGCTGAGTATTGGTGGGGGTGGAGAGGAATGCTTCAAAAGGGAAAGACCTGGCAAGATTGAGTCCTCTTTTTTCTCCTTTCTCTCCCTGCTTCTCCCCACTCCCCTTAACTGTGAAGTCTGGACTAAATCACCCAAATTCCTGGACCTTAGTGTTTTCTCAAAGATTGAGGGTGTTTAACTTCTAAACGTCTTCCATTGCTAATGTTCTAAGGTTCTGTGGGAGCAGCAAAGAAATTTTCTCCATCTTCAGCCAGACCAGGCTATCCCCCCAGGCTTCATAAGAAAAAAACACTTGTCGAACAGCACATCCCATAGTCCAGGAAAGAATCACTTGTCCATGTAATAAAAGCTTCAAACCAGATACCTGCTTGCTCTTTCTCCTCCACAACAAAGCAGATAAGTGGTTCTCTGTGATGAGAGCTTTGAGGTGCATCCTCTCAAGAGCAGCAGGAAGCCCACTCCAAAATCTTATACACAGTCAAGGTTGTGCCACCTCACTCTTCTTTCATGAGGTTACTGTCACTCTTTACAAACATTCTCAAAGACTGGTTTTATAGGCCCTAATGGATCTTAAGTAACCTTGGACTGTTTGCCAATGATTAATTCATACTCAGACACAGATGGTGATCCACTTCTTCCTTATCAACCCAGTGGCCTGGGAAGACCAAAGAGCCTTTCACATGGAGTCCTCAGAAAAAGGAATAGCTGCATTTCAGTGGCAGTTCTCTCCTTGTGGTGATGCCTTTAGCTGGAGCCCTCTGTCATTGCTTCTCTAAAAGTAAATAGGTTGAGAGTATAAAGATTTTTATTTCAGAACCGCAGTATTATATACCAGATGTTCTTATGCAAAGTCACAGACTTCTTTTTAGTCAGAGATGTTTGTCTTTGCAGTGGAAAACACACAACCATAGGCCCCATGTGGGAGAGAAACATGAAAGCATGTACTAGACCGAGCAGTACTGTGTAGAGACCAAGAAGAGCCTACCAGTGAACCAGCTGCCCAAAAAATGCTAATGGAAAGACAGGCAGGTCCAGGGCTCAGGGTGGGGTCCTGTGGAAACTGCCTAATATTCTTAATCTTACATAGGACTGATGGACGGCGCTGGTCTTTGGCCTCTTTGCCCTCTTCAGGCTATGGAACCAACACTCCTAGCTCTACTGTCTCAGTAAGTAGCCAAATCTGTGCCTCTACCTCCGTTACCCCAAGGAAATACTTCCCTACAGATTATTGCTGCCTGTCCTTAAAGTGTGCTGCAAAGTGATTCTCAGTTTTCCCGCCAAAGCCAAACTCAGGTTGTTCGGGATGAGGCTCAGTGGGGCAGTGGTGGCCCTTAACAGCTATAGCCAAATACATTAAACACCTTTGGAAAGAACTAACCAGCATGCTCTCTGGGCATCAATTTTTCCTAGTTGAGTTAGAGGAGGGCTTGAGGATGGACTTTTGCTTTGCCAGACATGGGGGATCCTAAGCAAGAATCTTCCCCCAACTTATTTCTAGACCTGCAACCAAGAGCAGATAGACCCTCCCATGTACCAAAGGCCTGGTGGACCATCCTTCTCTTCTTTCACCTTTTCCTTTCAAAAAGAAGGGAAGGATGATATTTTATATTGAAGTTTGATATATATCAGCAAAAAAAGCTAAGCCTGTCTCTAAAACTTCTAGTTATACTTCTTTTAGAGAAGGTTTAGCCTAAAACACAACAGATGTCATAATTGCTGCTGTGCACAATTGACGGTAAAATGAGTCTTCCTCATTGAGCAAGTTTTAATTGAAGCCAGGATGACAAGGTTGGCAAACTTTTTCTGTAAAGAGCCAAATAGTAAGTATTATAGGCTTTGCAGGCTGGATTGGGCAGCAGGCTGGATGACCCATTCCCCATGTCTTCTGCCATTCTTCAGGTCTTCCTAGGCAGTTTTGATATTCATGAATACCAAGCAGGTAAAAGGAGTATCATTTCCTCCCTTGACCTAGATATTTCTCATAAATTAATCCAAAGATCTCACTGGTCTTTTAGCAGCAGTTAAGCTTTAGATCTCTGCCTGGTAAATATCCCTTTCCCTATAACCCTTTACTCAGATGATGATTTTTTAACCTAAGGCAAGATAAAGATATATATGACATATACCTGTTCAATAAATTTTAATAGACTCAACCCATGGCTGCAGCTTATTTTATTGGGATACTTTAAAAAACCAATTTTATGTCATCTTAGTGGCAGTTGGGTGAAGATACTTTTTGCAATTTCTATCCAAACTATTTCCAAAAATGTGGCCAAGACAGAGCCCTGTGGAGACCTCCCACTAGCTATTTACAGCTTCATGTGATAGCATTCCATGACAGAAGCCTATGCTGGTAGCTCAAAAAAGTTCTGATTTTTCACTTGGTGTTGAGGCTTACTTGTGGCAACAGTTTCCTCAGTGTGGTGCTGCAGCTTTGACTCTAAATGGATTTAGATATTTGAACCTCAGATTCTTCATCAGTTGGTGAACAGAAACTGAGCCAATGGTGTTAGATCTGCCTGCTCTCTTGTCAGGAAAGGGGGACTTCACCGATTCTGGTGCTGCATAGGGCTGTCACAGCAGTTGCTGCATCTGGTGGGATTCCTGTCGTAGCACGGCTCGCTCCCTCAAAGGTCTGTTATGGTTGGCAGTGGGCCCTTGTCTGGAATCTCAGTCATTGGGCCATGTTTGGAATTCTTAATTGTTTTCAAGTCAGCTCCTAGTATCTTGGCTTCCTCAGGACTAAAGGCTCTGAAGGAGTAGAGAGGGGAATCCTACACAGTGGAGACTAAAAGGAACAAAGCAAAAAAGGCCTGATTTTGGTTACCTTTGGGTTCACATTGACTGGGAAGTCCTCTCTGTTCCTGGACTGCACTTAGACATGCCTATAATGCTGTTTTTTAATGTTTTTCCCTTTAGTCATCATGTTCCTCACAGGAAAAGCTTCACCAGTTGCCCTTCCAGCCTACAGCTGATGAGCTGCACTTTTTGACGAAACATTTCAGCACAGAGAGTGTACCAGATGAGGAGGGACGGCAGTCCCCAGCCATGCGGCCCCGTTCTCGCAGCCTCAGGTAAGGAGTCCTCTCTGCCTGCTACCCCAGGACCAATGGAACTCAGCCAGTTTCCACAGCATAGGAATTGGCAGATGTTCTATAAAGGGCAAGATAGTAAATAATTTAGGCTTTGTAGGCCATACAGTCCCTGTGGCAACTAGTTAACTCTACTGTTGTAGTGCAAAAGCACCCACAGACATTCTGTAAACTTTATTTACAAAAACAGGCAGTGGGCCAGATTTGGTCTGTGGGCCATAGTTTGCCAACCCCTGGCACAGCACCTTGGCACAGCTCAAATGAGTTAAGTCCAGTGACGCTCAAGCATATCTGATGATGCTGTCGAGTGGTCCCTCTCTTTTTCCCTTTGAAAGTAGTTAGCAATAGAGGGCTGCCTGGGTGACTCAGTCAGTTAAGCATCCAACTTCAGCTCAGGTCATGATCTCGTGGTTCATGAATTTGAGCCCCGTGTCAGCCTCTGTGCTGACAGCTCAGAGCCTGGAGCCTGCTTCAGATTCTGTGTCTCCTCATTCTCTGCCCCTCCCCCGTTCATGCTCTTTCTCTCCCTTTCTCAAAAATAGTAAACATTAAAAAAAGTAGTTAGCAGTAGAAATATACTTTAAGCTCCATTCAGTAAGAGGAGAGTAATAGTATGATCTGTTCTGACATTTACCTGGCTGCAGAACCCACCGTCCCAGGGTATATGAACTAGGCCAGCTACAAAAGTTGCTGTTGAAGACACTTGTGGCTGACTTAGGGAAGAAGCCAATTTCAGAAGCAGAATTAAATGCCCATCTGAATCTAACTCATTTCCCTGATTCAGCTGGGCTTATCAAACCAAACAAACCGTAGCAGCTGATTTGTCTGTGAATCCTTAGACTAATTCACTCTTTTCTTTGGCATTAGCTGATAAAATTGCACCATAATTCCAGATTAAGGAAGAGGGTGGAAATTAAAATGGGCATGACTTTAATGACTGAGTTCAGCTTTCCAGAGCCCCTGGGAAATAATAAATTGGTTAATATGTTCGGGGTGGGGACCCAGAGGAGCATGGCCTCCCAGGAAGAATCGCCTCAGGTAATGTTGCTGCTATGAGTATTGGGGAATGGGCCGAACAATACCATAAAGACTGGTTTGAATTCATAGACTGATGAAGATGATCACTGGACTGTAGTGTAGAGGATGAGAAACACAAATGAGTGGTTGTGGAGTGTGGATCCCAGTGCCTTTCTTGGTCTCACTCAGAGGAACACCCAAATCTTGGTGTTCTCCGTAATCCACAGGGTAAAGGGTACATTTTAGGCCATTTGAGATTGAGGGGACCACAGTATCTCAGGGAAATCCCTGCTATATTACTCTTTAAAAAAATTTTTTTTTAACGTTTATTTATTTTTGAGAGACAGAGTGTGAGCAGGGGAGGGGCAGAGAGAGAGGGAGACACAGAGTCTGAAGCAGGCTCCAGGCTCTGAGCTGTCCGCACAGAGCCCATTGCAGTTCTCGAACTCACAAACCCTGAGATCATGACCTGAGTCGAAGTCGGACGCTTAACCAGCTGAGCCACCCAAGTGCCCCATTGCTGTATTACTCTTAAAATACTTGGTAATGTATAATGATACAGCAGGCAGATCATGGCCCCACACCAGGGAGGAAAGGCAAAGAGGAACAGTTCTGAACCTAGCTCAGTTGGGGTCACATGTCAGGGGCACCAAAATGGGCAGGACCCAAATATCCATTTGTGTGGCTCAAACTTTGAAATCCTTTAAGAAGATGTAACCCCACGTGGGTCAAAGGAGAACGTATAGAGGACCCAGGCTTATAACACACTATAAGCTGGATTGGCCTCATTTATCCCCCAGGTCAGAGCCCAAGTTAGCCTCATTGGCTCCAGCATGTTTGGGAAAAGATACAGGTATACACTGTCTTCCTTTGGCTGTTTTGGTGGTGGTTTGATTTGATTTGATTCCTAGAACATGCTGGGGTATACTCAATCTACTGGCCAAAGCAAAGAAGACCCAGAGAGTCCTGTTCTGGGGGAGGTCATCCGAGGAAGACCACAGATAGTCTCAGGAGTAGTCTCCTCCTTTCTAGGCCTTTTCAGGCACTGGCAAAGGTCTTTGTGAAAGCTAGGCTTCTTGTAGGAAGGTAGCCTAGTTCCAGATGGCAGCATTTTGAGCTAAACAAGGTATGCTGGGAGCTTCAGGAAAAAGGAAGACTCTAGAAGTCAGTAGTCATTAAGGTGGGAGTGTGTGGGTGCTGCAGACAGTGGGAGGGAACTCTGCAGACATTGTGGGAGTGGGACTCTGGGAATGGTCATCTTTCTTCTTGATAGTTCCATGGCACTGAAGTAACACAGTTGTTTCTTTCTTATTTAGTCCTGGACGGTCCCCAGTTTCCTTTGACAGTGAAATAATAATGATGAATCATGTGTACAAAGAAAGATTTCCCAAGGTAAGGATTCTGAGGAGGGCTGCCCCTGTGGGAAGACTGAGGGTGAGGGGATGGAATGCTCTCTCCATAGGTAATCAAGAAGAGTAGAAAGGTCCCCGGCAGGAGGAGGATACAAACACAAGGCTTCCAGACTGCTGGAGAAGAGGCAGGCAGCAGAGGACTATGAGTCTGGGGCTCATGCTTGCAGGGCCTATATTTCTTCACTCCCTGGAGAGGTATCTAGAGAGAAATGTTAGAAAGATGTTCTGCTATATGTTAGTGAGGAAGGGAAGAACTGGGGACCCTGTTTCTAACCATGCACATCAGGTCTGTAAGTCAGGGTCCCCATACAATGGAATTAGCTATCAGAGAGCACGTTCCTTTGATGCAGATTTCTTAAGCAGAGCCTCATTACCAGGCCCATAGTGTGCACAGCAGACAGGTGTGCTGGGCTGGCAGGAGGTTGGCCAGAGGGAGCAGGAAAGTGGGAGACAGAGTGTTCAAGCAGGAAAATGCTGAAGGAGGAAGGCAGATTACTCTCCTGGGATAGTGGAGAAGTAGGTTTCACAGCTCTATGGTTTGGCTGGAAACCACCAAGTGTATGGAACGAAGGCCCTTGTTTCCCTTTTTGCACACAGCACGCCTATACATTCTGACCTGGTCTTCTCGTGCCAGGCCCTATTCCTGCAGAACACAGCCAGCTCTGTCTGAGCCAGGGACTGACTCAGCCTTCCTGTCCATGACAGCAAGGAGCATGAAGTCCTCAAGCCTCTATCTTCATCCTCTGTCCAGACTTCCCTGGGTCTGTTCATCTGTGTCTAGGGTCTGGAGTGCACAGTTGGTTTCCTACTCTTTTGAGAGTGTCCTTTTTCTAGACTCCAGTATAGTCTTGTGGACACACATGGGTGGCCTAGGGAAATGATATGAAACCCTGTACTTTCCCTCTTGACATACACAGTGAAGCATAGCAGTTAGGAAGGACACACTTTCTGGAACCAGACTGAATGGGTTCAAATCTGCTTCTACCATTTACTAGCTATATGACCCCGGACAGATTATTTAACTTCTCTGAGCTTGATTTGCCTCATCTGTAATTTGGGATAATAAGAGTATTGATCTCATAGAGAGTTTATGAAAGTTAATGGACATTAAGCTTTTCTAACTGTGCCCAGGACATAATAAGCACTCAGTGTGAGCTATTGTTTCTTTGTTGCCCAGTGCCCTGTGGTCTGTGCTTTCTATGCCTTGGAGCAGGCATTAGAGAGTAAGAGTGAGGAAGATAGGCAGAATGAACAGCTAGGAAATCTTTTTTTTTTTTTTTTTTTATGTTTATTTATTTTTGAGACAGAGAGAGACAGAGTGCAAGTGGGGGAGGGGCAGAGAGAGAGGGAGACACAGAATCTGAAACAGGCTCCAGGCTCTGAGCTGTCAGCACAGAGCCTGATGTGGGGCTCAAACCCACGAACCGTTAGGTCATGACCTGAGCTGAAGTCGGACGCTTAACCGACTGAGCCACCCAGGAGCCCCTAGGAAATCATTTTTTTATGCTTGATCCTTACAAAGAAATTTGGGAGTGTGTAGTATTTAAAATGCATCTCCTCCTGCTTAAATGTTAGGTGTTATATTATCATTTTAACATTGCATATTTGTTTCGTATGGATGTCTCCAAGTCATTTATGTAAAGACGAACTGTTAGAAAAAATATGTTAAGATTCCTTTCCTTCTGTTTCCTCTCTCTCTCCACATACTGTGTGTGTGTGTGTGTGTGTGTGTGTGTGTGTGTGTGTGTGTGTTTGTACTTAGATGTGTGTTTATATACATAGTTCTGGGTAGTTTTTCCATAAGCACTTTTACTACATAACTAATTGGCCATTGGGCAATTTTGTTGTAAAGGATAAGGTCGCAAAAAATAAATGAGGGACATTCATTGAAAAGAACACAATGAAACACAAAAAACAAATCACAAAATTAAAAGGCTATTTGCAAACAAAATACACAAAATATTTGTATACATTCAAAATGTATAGTGTAGATTAATTGCAATACAGCACAAATAACTGATTTTATTTTGTTGATTGTATGTAAGCATTTGTCTTCAAAGTCTTTTGGTCATAGTATTATACATTTTGTTTTTGCTTGTTGATTCATCTCCTTGTTTGGCATCACACTTTTTCTTTTTTGACCAAAATTTCATCCTTCATTAAGAGAAGTATCAGTTTCTCTAAATACTTGGGTACATATTTATAACTGAGTTCTGTATTGTTGTGAAAGCCTTCCACACTGTTTGTTCTTAGCATGTTGTCACATGTCGGTTTATAGATGTTCCAAAGTTCTATGGGAAATGTGGGTTCAAAACTCGGTGCCACTGTATAGACCATTATGAAGGCTAAGGTTTATATGATACAAAATGGGAATACTGCATTTTTGGAGAAATGAAACCAAACTGTCAACCAATTATCTTTTTCAGTTATTTTTTTCATACAGCAAAATTGCCTTACGGCCAATTAATTATACAGTAAAAATGTGGCAAAAATGCTTATGATGCAAATACCAGACACACATATATCCACCTAAACACACACTGGAAATCAGAAATTGCCATCTGGTGGCAAAGGAAAGATTAGGCCACGTCCTAGATTGGCAGCTATGAACTTGTTAACTGGTGTGTATTTATCGTTTGACCTGACTGTGCAGTTAGGTCCCCCAGAGGCTTCTGAGCTAAACTTTTGTTCTGCTCTGTTGAAGGTCTGGGTCCGTGAGGAGTCAGGTTCACACCTTCAGTAAACACTCTCCGAGCATCTGCTTAGTTGAGTTGAGTCCTAAGGTCAAGTAAGAGGATCCTGAAATAAATCAAATTCTCTCTGACTTATAATTCCCAGTCTAGAGAAATGTTTAGAAACTAGCAGTGCCTATACACAAGGAGGTCCAGTGGCAGCATGGAGGAATCAAAGACTTCCCAGAGGAGAGACAGGTGATGTGTGAACTGAGATTAGAGGAGTGATAGGAGTTTGCCAGTCAGGCTTGGCAGGTGAAAAAGCTACATACAGGGAACAGCATGAACAGGCATGAAGCAGCATGCTAAAGGGGGAGAGCAGCAAACACTTCCAGGTCCTCAGAGCAAAAGAGCACATCTTCCAAGAAGTGGGGGGAGATAGGCAAGGTCACGTGAGAGAGGGCCTTGACTGTAATGTTTTGACTTGACCTGACGGTGATCTTTTCATATGTCTAGTTGTCGGGTTCCCCAAATGCAACATCAGGAAACCAGGATCACAGAGCTTGTCCTCAGGTTATTACCAGGTCCTTCAGGCTGAGCTCCCAAGTAAGCTGGAACTAGAAGCGAAATGTCACTTTTCCTGCTTTTATTTGCAGGCCACCGCACAAATGGAAGAGCGTCTTGCAGAATTCATTTCCTCCAACACTCCAGACAGTGTGTTGCCCTTGGCAGATGGAACCTTGAGCTTTATTCATCATCAGGTGATTGAGATGGCCCGAGACTGCCTGGATAAATCTCGGAGTCGTCTCATTACATCACACTACTTCTATGAGCTTCAAGAGAATTTAGAGAAACTTCTGCAAGATGTGAGTGTCCTTGTGCTGGAATTCTGGTAAATTCTCTGTGAGGTAGTGGATTATTAATTCCAAGCTAAGATTAAGGCTAAGATTTTGTTTCCAGTCTTCTCAGCCAGCTTGCCCCCACCTCCTTACTCATGTGCAGAGTCCACCCCCGAGTGTGGTTGCTGATGGACTTTGGTTCCTACTCAGTCCCCTGCATTGCTAAGAGAAGCCTGTGTGGTGTGAGGAGAACTCGGTTCTGTGGGGTTTTTCTTTTTCTGATTCTGATTACTCTGCCTGAGGCTCCAACATTGGTAGTGTTTATAAATACCCAAAACAGATGAACATAAGGGAAACAAAAATAATATAAAAACAGGGAGGGGGACAAAACATAAGAGACTCTTATTTTTTTTTTTTTTTCTTTTTTAAATGTTTATTTTTGAGAGAGACAGAGACAGAATGTGAGTGGGTTAGGGGCAGAGAGAGAGGGAGACACAGAAGCAGAAGCAGGCTCCAGGCTGTCAGCACAGAGCCCGACGCAGGGCTCGAACTTACGAGCCGTGAGATCATGACCTGAGCCGAAGTCGGACGCTCAACCAACTGAGCCACCCAGGCGCCCCAAGAGACTCTTAAATATGGAGAAAAAACAGAGGGTTGCTGGAGGGGTTGTGGGAGGGGGGATGGGCTAAATTGGTAAGGGGCATTAAGGAATCTACTCCTGAAATCATTGTTGCACTATATGCTAACCAATTTGGATGTAAATTAAAAAAAAAAAAGAAAAAAATACTGAAAGCCTAAAAGTGGCCCCAGCGGCTGTGGTGGGTTTTTGTCTAGTAGAAATACTGGTATAAGCAGAGCCTTCAGATTGGTTCTGCTCAGCCAAGGGGAAACAGGCTGGGGCTTGTACTATGGGTTTATGTATTCGCTGACATTCTGTTTACATGGTGAGAACTTTGTTAGTAGGGATTTAGGTATTTAGAGACCCGATCCTCCCCAGTGTGAAAAGTCTTCTCTAGGAGGCTAGAGATAAAATAACCCAGAGATGGTCAAGACCAGAGTGTCCAGTGAGTTCTTAACTACTGCTTCATGCTCCAGAGTTTGCTTTCCTGTTGGCCTCTACAAATAGGTGGTCGGATGCCTACCCACTCAAATGACAGTTGCCCTATACTACACCATTAGTACAGTTTAACGGGAAGGACATGTACCTCTTCATGTACTAGAGTATTTCCTAGTCCAGGCCCCTATTACTTCTAGGCCTATGACCTTGCTCTGGGGTAGTACCAACTGAGCTGAGAACCCAGGGCTAATGATCAAACAGGACTTCAGTGTGTTGGTCTAGAAATTAGGAACAGATGCATAGGGGCACTTGTACCCCAGTGTTTATAGCAGCACTCTCAACAATAGCCAAATTATGGAAAGAGCCTAAATGTCCATCAACTGATGAATGGATAAAGAAATTGTGGTTTATATACACAATGGAATACTACGTGGCAATGAGAAAAAATGAAATATGGCCTTTTGTAGCAACGTGGATGGAACTGGAGAGTGTGATGCTAAGTGAAATAAGCCATACAGAGAAAGACAGATACCATATGTGTTCACTCTTATGTGGATCCTGAGAAACGTAACAGAAACCCATGGGGGAGGGGAAGGGAAAAAAAAAAAAAAAAAAAGAGGTTAGAGTGGGAGAGAGCCAAAGCATAAGAGACTGTTAAAAACTGAGAACAAACTGAGGGTTGATGGGGGGTGGGAGGGAGGGCAGGGTGGGTGATGGGTATTGAGGAGGGCACCTTTTGGGATGAGCACTGGGCGTTGTATGGAAACCAATTTGACAGTAAATTTCATATATTAATAAATAAATAAATAAATAAATAAATAAATAAATAAATAAAAATAATAAAAAAAAAAAAGAAATTAGGAACAGGGAGTTTATTTTTTTTAATTAGGAAACACTTGAATCTAGAGACAGATGATTAAAAATGACCATGATTATTACTGTCAAATATTGGAAGATTTCTCATATATAATAGGTAGCAGATTGTTTTCCATTCTCTAAACGGCCTGTTAACCCAGTGGGCAAGTGTTACAGTGAGAAAAGTTTTGATTTAATAGATGAAAAATTACTTCCTTCTACAAAAAATTTTTTTTTCTTATTTCAAGAATAATACTTAAATTCAGACATTGTAGAAATTTGATTTTAGGCAACTAAATTCTCATGCATATCCCTGGCAGCTCTTTGTTTCTGTTCAAGAATAACTTTCCAACAGTGGATAGGAATCTGGGATTGTGGCATCAGGCAAAGGATCAAGGTAGAGTGACTTCCCAGGTTGTTTGTATATCTACGATTGATCTCCAAAAATGCTAAAGTCAGAGCCTTGCCCAAAACCTTCAGGCGTTTTCCCAAACTCCTGTCCCCCTGGGAGTAGGTTGTTTGGTGCAGCAAGAACACTGAATATGGAGTCAGTGCGTTCATCTGCTCCCTAATTTGCTAGGCCCTGGGAATTCAGAAAAAAGTTTGTTACAGGTTCCAGCTCAAGGAATTTGCTGTTAAGTGGGATTACAGACCCACCAACAAGTAAAAAGAACAGCTGTCATTTATTGAAGTGTACTGTGTGCCAGACACTACACTGAGTACTCTACGTGAATTATCTCACTTTTGTGTGTTATACTAATTGTAAATTGGTGAGCACTAAATATTAGAGGTCAGTTCTGAGCACGGAGGAAGATATGCTGACTCTGCATGGAGAGTTCGGGAAACGTTGAGTCTTGACAAGTAGGTGGAGTTCACTAGGGAAAAATTTTTTGTTATTTTTTTCCTTTTTTTTTTTCTCCTGTGAAAGTTATTGTTTCCACATTAAAAAAATTTTTGAGGGGAACTATTTTCTTTTTTAACCACATAATGGTGGGAGTAGGACACCATCATAAGTCATTAACATGTGAATTTTGAATAAATAAAAGCTACAAGTTATATACAAACATCTTAGGCAATAATATTTACAAACCTGTGTAAACAAAACAGATATAAACAGTAAATGCATCATGAGAGTCATCAAAAGATACACAGGAACAACCACTTAGGGTCAATCTGCCCACCAGCAGCTGGCACCAGCCAGCCCCAGGAATCAGGCCACTCTGAGAGGTGTAAAGGAACTTGGGACATTCCAGGAATTGCAGATAAAGTAGTTTGGCATGACTAGGTGAAGGATGCCTGCAGGGAAAATTAGGAAGGGATGGGCAAAGGCTGAAGTGTCTGTGAGGAGCTTAGGTTTTATCATAAAGGCAGTGGGAAAATTATTAATGGTTGTAATTTGGAAAATGGCATGGTAAAATTTATATTTAAAATAATAAACATAACTGTTATTGTAGAGCACTTAATGCATACTAGATACTGCATTATCTCATTTAATTTATCTAATTTAATCTTCATAGCAACACTGTAGGTAAGGTACTACTATTCTGTAAGTCTACAGGTGAGGAAACCAAAGCTTTAAAGAAGCTAGGTTAGCCCAAGGTAACTCATTTCTTAAAAAAAAAAAAAAAAAAATTTTTTTTAAGTTTATTTATTTTTGACAGAGAGAGGGAGCGTGAGCTAGGGAGGTGCAGAGAGAGAGGGAGACACAGAATCTGAAGCAGGCTGCAGTCTCCAAGCTGTCAGCACAGAGCCTGACGTGGGGCTTGAACTTAACCGTGAGATCATGACCTGGGCCAGTCAGACACTTAACCGACTGAGCCACCCAGGCGCCCCAAAGGTAACTCATTTCTTAAGTAACAGAGCTAGAACCCAAACCCAGGTTTGTCTTATTCCAGAGCCTAAGATCATATTTTCAAACATTTAATCAACAAACATTGGCATCTGCTCTGTAAGAGGCACTATGCTAGTCTTAGCATGTAAAGGAAGAACAAAAGACATAGTGTCTCTGTTCATAAGGCTCTACAGTGTAGACGTAGAAACAGACGACTAATTGTAAAACAACATGTGGGGGGCACCTGGGTAGCTCAGTCAGTTGAATGTCTGACACTCAGGTCATGATCCCCAGGATCATGGGATTGAACCCCAAGTCAGGCTCCATGCATGGATTTAAAATTCTCTCTCTCTCTCCCTCTCTCCTTCCCTCTTTCCCTCTCTCTGTGCCCATCTCCCTCTCTCTCCTGCTCTCTCTCTAAAATAAAAAACAAAAAACATGTGGTACCATGGCATGTAAGCAAACAAAACATAGAAGAGGGAGCAGTTAGTTCCTGTTCTTATGTGTTTGGGTGGGGTGGGAGGTACAGGCAGAGGATCTCAGCGAGGGTTCACAAAGTGGCTATTTGGGTTAAGTCTTAAAAGAATAAACAAGATTTCACGTAGTGCCCAGCCTCTCTCTTCATTTCATAACCAGTTTTTTTTTGTAATGGTCTTTATTTGCTAGTTTTCTTTACTAACAACCCATTCAGTCTAACAACCTGCTCAGTCTTCTGCCTTCTACTTTCTCTTCCCACCATCCCACAACACTGTTTCAGGCTAAAGTCAACAAGCAACCAGCTTGCCACCAAGCAACCAGTTGCCGAAGAGATCCTATGGCCTCTTTCCGTCCTCATCCTTCTTCACAACTCTGCAGAGCTCTACAGTGTGAATCTGTCTCCTGGACTTTTCCCCCACTTGGGGTCATGGCACTGTTCTCTCCAGTCTTGCAGTCTTGCTGCCCTTTCACAAATTCCTTTTTTGCCCATCTCTTAAATGCTTTTCATTTGGCTTTGGGGGCGCCTGACTGGCTCAGTCGAAAGAGCATGTAACTCTTGATCTTGGGGTCATGAGTTCAAGCCCCATGTTGGGTGTAGAGATTATTGGGGGGGGAAAAAACCTTAAAAAATACATAAAATAAAAGTATTAAATGTTGATGTTCCACAGGGTACGGCCCTGAGTGTTGGTCTCCTCTTCCTCCTTTCTTCACACGCTCTCTGACAGCCTCATCTTCCGTGCCTTCTATTGTCGCCCATGTGTTGAGGACAGCCACCTGGCTGCTTCTCTCCCTGTTCTCTTTAGCCCCTGGGCAGTATTGGAGCTCCAGTCCACTGTTTATTGGTTCCACTCCTCCACTTCGACTTCCAGATTGGTTAGTATTTTTTGGTTGTAAGTAATAGAAAGCTAACTCAAAGTAGTTTAAGCAGGAAGGAGAAACTAATTATAAAGATGAAAAGGGTGGGTTTTAGAGAATTAAAGACAGGAATGCAACCTGGTCTTAAGGGACCAAAACTAGAAACCAGAAACTGTGGGAAGCTCAGGAAGTGGTGATTCCCCTTCCTGCCATTTTTCTCTGTGCTGCTTTTCCTAGGTCTCTTTGGTAGATGTGGCCATCCCTTTTCATCCAACAGTAGATTATACTCTTCTAGCACACTGATAAATAACAGTTGTCTTTCCGTCCATTTTTAAATTCCTAGGAGAGTAATCCACACTTGTCAGCTGTTGGAGGTGGGATGGAAGGTTCAGCCACATGATACAATTGTAGCTACTAGAAGTCAGAGCAGTTTCCATAAAAAAGATAAAGGCTCCTGGGCTGAGTAAATACCCAATAGAGTATCTAATCTAGGTATCTCAAACTCTGCAAATCCAAAATGGAGCTTCTCCACCTTCCCTTACTTGAACTACTTGTTATATTTCCTATTTTATTTATGGATTCACTGAACTTTCCCTAAAACTGTAGTTGCAGTTCCCTTCTCTTCTTGCTTCGTCCAACCCTCCGCTGTACTCCAGTCATCTACCTCTGAAATGGCCCCAGACTGTGTTTCCTTGATTTATGCCTTTTTTATGCACATTATTACAGCAGTCCATTAATGGGTTTTTCTGCTTTTAGGCTTGTGCTCTTTAGTGCACCATCCACACTACAGCCAGAGCCATCTTTCTAAAATACTGTCTGGTCGCATCACTCCTGCTTTGAAGGCTTTCTATTCCTGACCTTCTGCCTGGGGTGGGGAGTGAACAATGAAACTCCCCTGAGGGTTGTCTCTTGAGCCAGGGTCTCTGTGACATTCCCGGTGTCATGTAGTGTCCTGAAGTTCACACAGTTCCTGTGAGCGGCTTGCTGTCTCTCATGGCACACAGGCCTTCCCCAAGTCCTTCATTTTGCAGAAGTCTCTGTACTACCAACTTGTGTCTCCCCAGAGTCCACTCTGCCCAGCCCAGTCCTGCATTAGCCCAACCACGATGTGCCAGTGGATTGCTTAACCAACCTTTGTCTTCTCTACAGGCTCATGAGCGCTCAGAGAGTTCAGAAGTGGCTTTTGTGATGCAGTTGGTGAAGAAGCTGATGATTGTCATTGCCCGCCCAGCTCGGCTCTTGGAATGCCTGGTGAGTGGACTCCAGAGAAGGTTGGGAGGGGGTGGGGCATACAGAGGAAGTATCCTGCTAACAGCAGAACTATGGTAGTACCGCCGTCATTTCTGCTGCTGACGTCCTTGTTTAAATGTGGTATGCTGGCATTGGGCCCAAATGAGTTCCTGTGAGGAAAATAGTTGGTCCTGAGGGGTATTCATCTGACCCCCACACACTGAGCAGACCCCAGGTGAGTGGGCTTTGGGCGGTGAGGAGCATAGACCAGTTCCATTGGCACAAGTTGAGTCCATCAGTTCATCATGCAGCAGCACTTAGCACCTGCTCCACGCCACACACTGGAGACACAGACTTAAACACAGCAGAGTCCCTGAGCCTAAGGTACTCCCTCTGTAGTGGAGCTGGTCTTTCAGTGCCTCAGGTAGGAGGCATGGAGACGTAGAAATAATAATTACGATACTGCAAGTAGTGTTGCAACTGAGGGAAGTCCAAAGTGTGACAAGAACATGGGGAAGGAAGGAGGTGCCTTAGTCCTCCTTGGGATGGACGTTTGGTGAAAGCTCCTTAGAGGACACGAAGCTTGGGGTGATGAAGGATGATTATGAGTTTGCCCGGGAAGGGCATTCAATGGAGCACAGGGTGAGTGTGAAGAATTGGTGAGGGAGAAACCTGGAGGGTAGGCGGGGCAGCATCATGGAGGGTCAGGATCCCTGCTCCAGAGTTTGGGTTTATCCTGAGGGCCACTTGGAGCCATCAGAAAGTTTAGGTAAGAATGTGATATGGTCAGATTTACTTTTTTTAACCAGCTTTATTAACGCATAATTTATATACAATAAAATACATCATTTTTGATGTATTCAATGAGTTTTAACATATACACACCTGCATAATCACCACTGCAGTTGAGATAGAGAACATTTCTTTCACCTCAAAAAGTTCCCTTGTGCCTTTTGCAGTCAGTCTCTCTCCCATCCCTCACCTCCCACTGCCAGGCAGCCGCTTATCTGCTCTCTTCCATTGTGGATAGGTTTGCCCTTTGTATAGTTTCATGTAGATGAAATTATGTAGTATGTTCTGACTTCTTTCAGCATAATTTTTTTTTGTTTTGTTTTATACATGTTACATGTATCACTAATGGGTTCCTATTTGTTTATGAGTAACATTCCATCAGATTTACTCCTGAGAAAGATTACTGTGGTTGCAACATGGATGGTGAATTGGAAGAGAGGGCAGGATGACCAGGCAAATAGCCAGAAGCAGCAGTTCGTGTGCAGATAGGGGTGGCCTGAGGAGGCCAGTGGTAGGGGCACAGAGAAGAGGCAGATGGAGGAGCTTTAGGGGTTTAGGAGACAGACACTCTGACCAGGGACTGAGGAAAGAATAAGAAGTTAGAAGGACTTCCAGATCTTGCCTAGTAGATTAGTCCAGGTTTTAAATTCATAGGAGAGTAAGATTACTCTCCTCTGGCAGTGGATGTTTCTCCAAAATATTGACACCAGAGATGAGGGAAGCCGTGGAAGCTGGACTTGTGGTCAAGCAGAGGGCCTCTTCCTCAAGAACATGAAGTCCATGCTTGGACAGGGCTTAAGAGTCAGGCCTGGGTTTGAATGCTGGCTCTCTTTCCCTTCCTGTCTCTGTGACCATGGATAAATCAGTACATCTATTTGGGCCTTGATTTCCTCACTGAGGTCATAGAGGTGTTAGCCGGGTTTAGCCCAGAGTGTAGCACTTAGTAGGGACTCAGTAAATAGAATCCTCACTATTCTGTGCTCTGTGCAGACAAGGACTCATGTGCTGTCCACATAGTACTCCGGTCCTAGCACGTACGAGGTGCTCGGTAAATATTTGAAGGCAGGCCTGCACGTACTTGTGCGTGTGTGTGTGATAGTGCCATCTGGCTGGCAGAAGGCTTTGGACCAGGTAAATAGGTTGAGCTATCTTGAAGCCAAAAGCTTTGGTTCTTAGTGTGAAGAAGACAACACATGCTTAGGGTGTCCAGTCTGGAGCTCACCTGGAAGACAGCTTTGTCCCCATTCTCATGATCCATGAATCATGATGTTTCTGGGTATTCGGAGGCAGGGGTGTCCCATCACAAAGAGAAAGTCTTCTTGTTCATCTTCCTCCAGGTATGTGCTGTGAAAACCAAAGCCTTCACTTGTAGCCCTCACCACTGACCACCTCTCTCCCCTGGTACAGGAGTTTGACCCTGAAGAGTTCTACCACCTGTTAGAAGCAGCCGAGGGCCATGCCAAGGAGGGACAAGGGATTAAATGTGACATTCCCCGCTACATCGTTAGTCAACTGGGCCTCACACGGGATCCCCTAGAGGGTGAGCATGCTGCCTGGTGGCTGTGAAGAGGCCCCACAGCCAACAAACTCTAACCTCAGGAAAGCCACTTGGAGAAGAGACTTAGATTGGACACGGTCACAACTCAGCATCAGGGGCCTCAGGGCTATCAGAGGAACCATGTATTCTCTGTCAGAAAACAGCTTCTCCTTCAGAATTGTTCACATCTGCCTGACATTAACCCAATCTGGATTGGCGTGAGGCCAGTTGGGTTGGATTTAGAATGTCAAAAGAGGTCAACAACAGAAGACCACAATTACATTTTCAAAAATGGCTCCCTCCTCTGCATGCTTACCTCCTTGTCTGCCACCTTACAAGTTCTCCTGTGTCTTTGATGTGTCCTGAGACAGGGCTTCACATTGTGCCCCTTCATGAACCCTGGGCTTCTAAGTCCCTGGTCTGTGCTCATCCTGCTCCTGCCTTCTCTGTTCCCCAACCCCATCCGGCAAAGCAGGATAGGGACCAATAGCCCACCCTTGGGCCCTGTTTTTCAGGAATTGTCCTAAATTTGAGTGAAACTTTTTAGAATTTGCCAGGCCTTATGAATGGCACTGGACTTCTAGAAATAGGAGTGGCAGTATTATTTGGCAATTAAGTCCAAAAGCTGTGACTCTTCTGTGGATAGAGCCACAGGAGTACACAGATGCAGGAAATATTAATGCCTACCTTGCACGTACCTGTCACGTGATGTGAGTGGACTACTGACATTGCTGTGCACACCTTTCTCTTGTGCCCTTGCTTTGCTTCTAGAAATGGCCCAGTTGAGCAGCTATGACAGTCCTGACACTCCAGAGACAGATGATTCAGTTGAGGTAAAGAGCTTGAGCTTCTGCCCCAATCACAGAGACTGGGCCCTGTGAAGCAAAGGCCCGTGAGTCCTCTGTGAGAGAATATCTAAAGGAGGGATGGAGGAGTGGGTGGTTGTGCATACTGTCTCAGAAGTCATTCAGCTCCTGACTGAGGAAGAATGGGCTGGGGCCGCGGCAGGACTAAGAGCTGAGCTGATCCTGGGGCTCAGCTTCCCCAGGCACGTGGGCTCTGAGAAGCATGCCTGCCTTCTGCCTTTGCTCTTGTCTTCCAGGGCCGTGGGGCATCTCTGACTAAAAAGACACCCTCTGAAGAGGACTTTGAGACCATTAAGCTCATCAGCAATGGCGCCTATGGGTAAAGGCAGAGGGGAGGGTGTAGCCAGGACTGGAGCTAAGTCAGCCCTTGGACTCTTCCTTCTAGAAGTATATGATACCCAATTCTCTGGGCAGCAGATGCCTCAGGATAGACCCTCTCCCTCTCCAAAGCCAGGAGTCCAGGAGAGACAGGAGTTGATTTTACTCTGACATGTGGGCATTGTTCCTTTCCCAGACAAGGTCCCCACCTCTCTTGGTAGCACTCCCCCTGTAGTGAGCTCTGGGGAAGTCTGAGCTGTGTCCTCAGGACTTGGTGTTATTGGGAAATTGAAGAGCTCTATGGGCAGGGGGCCCACATCCTTTTCATCGATAAGCTCACCCCTGCTCCTTTGTGCATTTACAAGGTGTGATAGGAGGCATTTTGGACACCCCAGCTCTGGGTGGTGGGGAGCACGGCCCAGGTTGCTGAGGGCCCATGGGGGCTGGCCCGGGCTGTGTTTCCCAGGGCTGTATTCCTGGTGCGGCATAAGTCCACTCGGCAGCGCTTTGCCATGAAGAAGGTCAACAAGCAGAACTTGATCCTACGGAACCAGATCCAGCAGGCCTTCGTGGAGCGTGACATACTGACTTTTGCCGAGAACCCCTTTGTCGTCAGCATGTTCTGCTCCTTTGAGACCAAGCGCCACCTGTGCATGGTGATGGAGTATGTGGAAGGTACTGGGGGAAGGGTGACCTGGCATGGAAGCCAAGGCACAACATGAGGCTTAGCCCTGAGCTAGGACCAACAGCTTTGAATAGGGGTGAAGTTTCAGAGCCCAGCTTCCCAATCTCTCTTTGGCATTGGTTTCTGCCTTAGGATCTCAGAGACCATTTGGCCATGGTGGGCACAAATCTCCCTGCCCCTCATAGGGAGAGGCTTCTGGAGCAGTAGCTGCCATGCGGCTCCCCATGTCAGGTGCAAAGAGAGGCATTCTGGGACAAGATGTATCAGCCCAATAGCTGTAGAATCCTGCACCTCAAAGCCTGGACGGTCTCTACTGCTGGCGTCCGACAGGAACAAAGGAGGTAGCAGAGCCACATAGCCCAAGGTTATGTGCTGGGAGGACTGTATCTGGACCCTCAGAAGAAAGGAATGCCATTGGCCTGGCTGATGGCTTGTGAAGGGATCACCCCTTGAGAACACAAAATGTTCTGGGGATGGAATAAAAGAGCATCATGGGGCATATGGGGGAGAGAGAGCAGTTTTGCCAGTGGCCTTCCACTTCCCTTCTCGCTGCTGTGTACAACTTCCAAAGATATTTTGCCTAAGGCTTGAAGTTGAAACACAACAAAACTCCCCTTTTAATTCAGGGTACATGCTGAGAGTTTACGGTGTTATCTTACTGGAAAACCAGAGGATAGTTGTCAGGAAGAAAATAAGTGAACAAATGCTGAAGTCTCGGTCAGATGTGTTTATAATATACAGGACTCATACCCTAAAATAACGCAGCTGCATCCCTGCAAATCCACTCACAAGTATGGAAGCCTGGGTTCCTACCCTCTGTGGCCTGAACAGTGGCCCTGACAGCCATTGGCAGATTCACCGTGCTGCCTACTTGTCTCCACACTCTGTCTGCCCCCATACCAGCGTTGGAAGGGCTAGATTCACAGTCTCTAGCACCAGGCTATTCTGTGAGGCTGTCTCCTCTGGGACCTCAGAGACTATAAAGCCTAAGACCATAGGGAACTGGATCCTTCCTTCATGGTGGCCTGGGCTTGTTGCAGGAGGAGATTGTGCTACTCTGCTGAAGAACATCGGGGCCCTGCCTGTGGACATGGTGCGTCTGTACTTCGCAGAAACCGTGCTAGCCCTGGAGTACTTACACAACTATGGCATCGTGCACCGTGACCTCAAGCCTGACAAGTATGCCCACACTCTTGGTTCCTTGTCCAAGGTCTCTCTTGGATCTCTAAATAGATGGAGGCAGACACAGCATGTTTGAATCTATCCTAGAATGGATGCTAGGAAATAGTGCTCTTGTGGGTGTCCGTCTAGGCCTAGTACTCTAGCCCCTGACCACCCCAGATGCAAAGACCATTGCCAGTAAGTCTGGCAGGCACATAAGACTTCGGTGACATGTAAGAATCACTGAGAAGCTCCACTAAAGAAACCAAGCAGGAACGAAAGAATCGGCACATCTAGTAGATGGATAAACAAGTGTTCTAACATTTACTGGCCTCTCTGGGCCAAGCACTATAATCTGGACTGTAAAATAGTCCCTGGCCTATAGAACATAAGTTTAGTATGGGAACAGAAATATCTGAGTATAGGCTGCTTCTCGGAAGGCATAAGTCAGATGGAAAAGGTGAGAGGAGCTTTCTAAAGCCAGGAAACAGGATTTGCAAAGGCACCCACCCAGGTGTGAGAGAATGAGACCTAGGAACTACAGTATGCGGAAACGGAGATCCTTAATTGGTCAGAGTAGTAAGAGAGAAGGCTGGAGAGATAGGCAGGGATTAGATCATCAGGGGTCTTTTTGTTAGGTTTGGGTTTTATTTTAAAGGGTTGGAGGCACCTGGGTGACTCAGTTGGTTAAGTGTCCAGCTTCAGCTCAGGTCACGATCTCACGCCTGGAGCCTGCTTCAGATTCTGTGTCTCCTACTCGCTTTCTGCCCCTCCCCATTCACTCTCTGTCTCTCCCTCTGTCTCTCAAAAATAAACATATAAAATAAAATTAAATTAAATTTAAAAAATAAAATAAAGGGTCCTAACAAGTTTTCAAAGGGCCTGTTAGCCAAAGCTATGATAGAATGACAGATTTTAGTTTAGGTTTAGAGAGTCCACTGTGCAGTGGAAAAGGTGGTGAGGCTGTTGCAGTAGATCAGGCCCAAAACAACCACACCTGCAGGATGCAGAAGAGAGGAGATAGTGTTAAGAAGTAGAAAGGAAACCAAAAGGTTGGGGTGGGTGGTGGAAGAGAAGCAGGGGAGCAGGAGTCTGGGATGTCGTCCAGACTTCTAGCTCAGGACTAGTGCATGGGGAATAGCCTCTTTTGTGAAAAGTGGCTTTGACACTAGACAGACCTGAATTCAAATGACCCCTTGTTAACTCTGTGAGTTTGGGTCTGTTCATTAAACCTCTCTGAACCTCATGTTCCTCCTCTTAAAAAATTGGGGATAATTTTTAATTATTTTATTAATAATTATTTATTAACTATCAATTAATCAACTGTTTTTATTAATAATAAATTAATTATTTAATTTATTTTTAAATTATTAATACCGGTCTTTGTTGCATTAGTTACTGTGTAAGACCTTTTGGGAGCCAGGATATTTTTATAAGTAATAAACTACTTGTCACAGAACTCAGAGATAACAAAAATCATTTTCTGAGAAGACCACTTAGGCGGTGTGACTCTGTTTTGGACAGGTTGAGTTCATGGTGTCCATAAGACATCTGGGCAGTTAGTAGTCATGAAGCTCATAAAAGAAGTCAGATGCTGATTTGGGAATCAGAATAAAGGGGTGGCAGGGTGAAGCCTTTGTCATGAAATGAAATGGTCCCAGCAGAGTATGTAATGGGAGAACAGAGAGACCATTCTCTGTGAGATCTTATTTCTGGTTTCTCCCAATCAACTCTCCTTTAAAACCAGCTGTGGAGAGGTGCTGGGTGGCGCGGTGAGTTAAGTGGCCAGCTCTTGATCTCGGCTCAGGTCATGATCTCACAGTTCATGAGTTCAAGCCCCGGCATCAGGCTCTGCGCCGACAGCGCAAAGCCTGCTCGGGATTCTGTCTCTCCTTCTCTCTGCCCCTCCCCTGCTTGTTCTCTCTCTCTCTCTCTCTCTCTCTCTCTCTCTCTCTCTCTCTCTCTCTCTCTCTCTCTCAAAATAAATAAGCTTTAAAAAATTTTAAAACCAGCTGTGCACATGGAGCAAGATGATTCACCCCTTTCGCCTCTCCCTGAGTCTGGGTATCGTGAGACACCTAGTGAGAAAAGAGGGCTGGGTATGGCTAGACCCTTGGGATGCGGTTGATCTTTCTGTGGAAGAATGTCAGTCCGTCAGCTGGCTGGTACCTGCCCCCAGCATAGAATACAGTTGAGGGGAGTAAACATTAATGAGTTGGGGGAATGGGCAAAAGGCAGGTTAGTTCTTATGCAGAATGTAGTACTCACAAAGCCAGAGATTTTTTTTTTTTTTTTCATAGGGTCTGGTCTCCTTGATGAAGCTACCCTGCTTATATCCCACAGGAACCCTTTGGAAGCCTGACGGGAAATTTTGGCATATAAAAAATCAGCACTCTTAGAAAACTAGGAAATAACCCTATACTTTTGTTTCTCTGGTTTCCCAGCCTCCTGATTACATCCATGGGGCACATCAAGCTTACTGACTTTGGTCTTTCTAAAATTGGCCTCATGAGCCTGACAACAAACTTGTATGAGGGCCACATTGAAAAGGATGCCCGGGAGTTCCTGGACAAGCAGGTACAGAAGGATAGTTGAGACCTTGGGAGTTGAGTTCCAGACTTCAGAATAAGGGTAGGGGGCCATATACTTAGCTAGATATTAAGACTGGGAGCTCCTATCTTTTCCACCTTTTGGTTCCACGGAGGTATTGAGGGTAGGTAGCACATTTGGAAAATAGGGTGGGCCACAAGAATCATATGGATATAAAATCCAAAATCATCTTCCTCAGGGTTTGGAGAAAATAGGTTGTATAACCATTGTTATTCTCAAAGACTAACCTGAGATTTGTCCTGAACCTCCTATAGCCTCGGTCAAGGGCAAGGCTCTTCTGGAGCCTGTTCTTGGAACACTGCTCCAAGTCTCCACTGGATTATGGTCCAGCTTCTTGAGAGTAGCCTCTGGATGTTCCTTGATTTGACAGTTCAGGTTGTGACTATTTGCAAGTCCCTGTAGTAGTCATGTGACTAACTATAGGGTCTGTCCTTTGAGAGGCTGGAGGGCAGAGGCCAGTTATGGGAACAAGATGCCAGAAAGAGTTGTTAAGGGCTCAGGGAGTGGTTGTTCCAGGCTAGAAGTGTATGTTTTAGTTAGTTAGGAAGTATGTAAATTCACTCCACCAACAGTTCCAAATCCGATACCCTGGGTTCCTGTTGATCTTGTTCTTTAACCAAAGTAAGCCAAGTCTTCCTTCAGAGACTTTCTTCTCCAGGGGTGGGAACATCCCCACTTCTTCAGCCATTATGCCAATGAGCTACCTCAGGATGCTGAGCCAGCCTGGCTTCTCTGTGCCCAGGTATGCGGGACCCCGGAGTACATTGCGCCTGAGGTGATCCTGCGTCAGGGCTATGGGAAGCCAGTGGACTGGTGGGCCATGGGCATAATCCTGTATGAGTTCCTGGTGGGTTGCGTCCCTTTCTTTGGAGATACTCCGGAGGAGCTCTTTGGGCAAGTGATCAGTGGTAGGTACCATCACCCTGGCATACTGGGGAGACAGAGTCTGGATCCACAAATATAATTTACACATGCACCTGTGAGGCTTATGAGTTCTTGTTCTGAATTTGTGTGTATGTGTAGTATGCTTGCCTCTTAGATGCGAATGTGTGTGGGTACGTGTGCACTGTGTGTGTCATGTGGGGCTTGTTCCATTTGTGTTCATGTATCCCCCATATGCCTGTGTTGTGTATGTGTGAGTATACTAGTGTCTGAAGTATAAAGGCAGGGTGAGCTGGAGCTTCAGGACAGGAGAAGTCCTGGATCAAGAGCAAGCTGCGGACTAGGGTATGTGTGACCCCCTAGGAGGGCAGGAACTTATAGAACTTAAAGAGTTGGGTCCTGGGCAAGGCTTTCAGTGGCTCTGGGCTGGGCCCGTTATGCCTCCCTACCCATGTCTTACCATAGAACCCTCTTCTTTATCTCCCCACTCTGCCTGCCTGCAACCTCTGAGACCCTTCTCTAAACCACTCCTTCCCTCTTACCCCCAACTCTTCAGATGAGATTGTGTGGCCTGAGGGGGAGGATGCACTGCCGCCAGATGCCCAGGACCTCACCTCTAAACTGCTCCACCAGAACCCTCTGGAGAGATTGGGTGCAGGTAGGACAGGCCCCACTGACCTTTCTCACAACTTGGAAGAGGGAAGAGGGAGGTTGAGTCCATGCAACCGGGAAGCTCAGGCTTCAGATATGGGCAGCGCATCTGATCCTGAGACTGCCCTGCTCCTGTGAGCACAAGGAGAAAGGTGCCATAGCCGAGGCATTCAGGACTGGCCTCTTGAGGTCTGGGTTCTCACTGGACTTGCTGGCCTGGACTCCACACAGCTCATCCTGCGCCTCGCCCACACCCTCCCTGTCCACAGGCAGTGCTTCTGAGGTGAAGCAGCATCCGTTCTTTACTGGTTTGGACTGGACAGGACTTCTTCGCCAGAAGGCTGAATTTATTCCTCAACTGGAGTCAGAGGATGATACCAGCTACTTTGACAGTAAGGCCACTGGTGGGATGGGGAGAAGTGGGGAGAAGTGGGGATCCTACCTGTTTGCCCAGAAACACCTGTGCACCCTCCACTTGGTACTGGGAGTCACTTCTCCAGCCCTCTGAGGTCTGATAAAGGTCAAAAGGAGGCACCAACCAGGGCCTCTAAAGGGAACTGTCCTGTGTGTCTGACCCAGCCCGCTCCGAGCGCTACCACCACGTGGACTCAGAGGATGAGGAAGAAGTGAGTGAGGATGGCTGCCTGGAGATCCGCCAGTTCTCATCGTGCTCTCCAAGGTTCAGCAAGGTGCGATGGAGCAGGCCCAGGCTGGGAAGGACTGGGAGAAGAGGACCTGTCAAGGAATATGCCTGGGGCAGGTTGGGGGGGAGCATGTGACGGGGCTACCCCTAGGAAAAGAGGAAGAAGGGGCCCAGCCTGCATATGACAGATATCGCAAGAACCGCTCCAGGCCCTGACGTCAGAGATGCCAGGGGTGAGGCCCAGTCAGGCCAGTGGAATAGCCGCTTCCTCAAATATTCATCTGGTATGGAGGAGGGAAGGGGAAAACTGGTTCCAATTCCTGGGTTTCAGGTGCCAAGGATACTTTTAGGAGGTGTGGCTGTTGGGGCCTGTCCCTGGCACAGACTCTGTGCCCACAGGTGTACAGTAGCATGGAGCGGCTGTCCCTGCTTGAGGAGCGCCGGGCACCACCCCCCACCAAGCGCAGCCTGAGTGAGGAGAAGGACGACCGCTCTGATGGCCTGGCAGGGCTGAAGGGCCGAGACCGGAGCTGGGTGATTGGCTCCCCTGAGATGTGAGCACCCAGAATCCACCTAGGGTGGGCAGCATAGCCATTCATTAGTTGTTACAGATCATGGGCGAGATTCAGATGCTGGGGGGCAGTGCTGGTGGCAGTGAGGGGGTATCCCAGGGATGGCTGCTGAAGGGAATGTCAGAGGAAAAAAGTTCTATGACTTACAACTCTTGTGAGCCCCTCAGGAAGCCTGAGCTGGAGGAAGGAGACCACCTGCCTGTCTCACCCTGGGCCTTGTGTCTCACAGATTGCGGAAGAGGCTGTCAGTGTCAGAGTCATCCCACACGGAGAGCGACTCAAGCCCTCCACTGACAGTGCGACGCCGCTGCTCAGGTCTCCTGGATGCTCCTCACTTCCCTGAGGGCCCTGAGGAGGCTAGCAGCACCCCCAGGAGGCAGCAGCTGGAGGGTACATGGCTTCTGACACCCCCATCTGGAGAAGGGGTATCTGGGCCTGTCCCTGAACGGCCAGTAGAGCGGCGACTGAAGCTAGATGAGGAGCCTGTTGGCCAGAGCTGCAGCTCCAGTCCAGGTGTGGCCCAGCAGGTGGCCAGGAGGCCTGGAATGGAGGACACTGCAGGCAGGCAGGGGGGTGAGGCTCCACTGCATTGCAGGTTTCAGTGCTTACTTGGGCCCACAGCTCTGGAGACTCGAGGAGGCCGTGGGACCCCACAGCTGACTGAGGGAGCCACAGCCAAGGCCATCAGTGACCTGGCGGTACGCAGGGCCCGCCACCGACTGCTCTCCGGGGACTCAGCAGAAAAGCGCACCACTCGCCCCATCAACAAAGTGATCAAGTCCGCCTCAGCCACAACCCTGTCCCTCCTCATTCCTACAGGTAAGCCCCCCAGGGAACTAGGATAAAATTCACAGGAAGGGCCCTGGAATCTCTGTGGGCCTTTGGCAGGGTCTGCGCATGGCAGGTATGTCTGTGCGTCGTGTGTTAAGGAGCAGGTATCTGAGAGACTGTGTGTCACTGCTGCCTCCTTGTTAGGAGATGAGAGGTCTCTAAAAGTGTGCATTGGTGTCAGGTTGTGTGTGCATATGCCACAAGGCGAGATGGCACTATGTAATGAGTGCAGGCTCTGAGGCAGAGAGCTTACATTCAGATCCTGGCTCTTGACCTTGACAAAGTTGCTTAACCTCTCTGAGTTTCAAGTTCCTCATCAAAAATCGTAGAACTTACTAGTGGTAGCTCGTAGGGTAATTGGGACGTATGAATACGTACAGAGAGCGTATATGGCCCCTGATGGATACAAGTATGTATTCAGTAAGTGCTAGCTTGCCATCACCTCCTGGGCCAAGGGGGGTGGTTTGGGCATGTGAGGTGCTTTGCTGCTCTTGAGTCTGTGGTGAAGACATCCCTGGGCTTAGTCTCTGCCTGTGACTACAGCTGTGAGGCATCAGCAGGCTGGCCTAGATGGAGCTGGGCTGGAAGTATGGCCAGGCCAGGGTCCTCTGACCTGCTCAGTCCTGTCTTTCCTTCTCCAGAACACACCTGCTCTCCATTGGCCAGCCCCATGTCCCCACATTCCCAGTCATCCAACCCGTCATCCAGGGACTCTTCTCCAAGCAGGGACTTTTTGCCAGCCCTCAGCAGCTCGAGGCCCCCCATCATCATCCACCGAGCTGGCAAGAAGTATGGCTTCACCTTGCGGGCCATCCGTGTCTACATGGGTGACTCAGACGTCTACACTGTGCACCACATGGTGTGGGTATGTCTGGCCATCCAGACCTGTTGTCTCCCAGTTTTGTCATTGTTCTGCCTTCCCCCTATCAGGGCCTGTCTGTCCCTGCTTCTTTCCCTGCCTAAACTATCCTCAGGGTATAAAGTGGGGGTGGGGAACAGCAGAACCAGGCCCCACACTTTATACTCAGGCTCCAGGCTGAGGACTGTTATCTCCCTGGGGCAGCACGTGGAGGATGGAGGTCCAGCCAGTGAGGCAGGGCTTCGTCAGGGTGACCTCATCACTCATGTCAACGGGGAGCCTGTGCATGGACTGGTGCACACAGAAGTGGTGGAGCTGATTCTGAAGGTTAGTGCTGGGTATGCTACCTGATGTGGTCCCCCAGTGACCCTGCCTTATAAGTCTATGACTTACTACGGGGAATTGGGAGAGTTGGGTGCACACACCCATGGCACTGAGGACAGACGCACCCATAGCAATGGGCTTTTGCTGGAAAGCAGCGTCCTCACTGACCAAGGCCCAGGGATCCTTCTGAGCCATGGATAGGACTGAAGAACAAGACAAATGAGCCTCTTCTCCACTTTCCCAACCCTAAACTGTCCAGGCTCTAGTTGGAGCCATTTCCTAATCTGTGAAGTGGGAAGACAGGCCTATGGTTCACACCTGTCAATGTAGGGACAAAAGCTAGAGCTGTGGGGTAGCCATGCCTGAGGGTGAGGGTAGGAGCAAAAATATTCCCTGCCTTAGCCTGGGTTCACGCTCTGTTCCCCAGAGTGGAAACAAGGTGTCTATTTCAACAACGCCCTTGGAGAACACATCCATTAAAGTGGGGCCAGCTCGGAAGGGCAGCTACAAAGCCAAGATGGCCCGAAGGAGTAAGCGGAGCCGGGGCAAAGATGGGCAAGAAAGGTGAGCATGACTGAGCCACCTAGGTGCTCGTGTGTGCTCGGAGCCCTGGCTATTGGGCCCAGTATATGCTGTGCCTTGTGCACCAACTCACACAGCCCTTGACTCTTGTCTCTGCAGCAAAAAAAGGAGCTCCCTGTTCCGGAAGATCACCAAGCAGGCATCCCTGTTGCACACCAGCCGTAGCCTTTCCTCCCTTAACCGCTCCTTATCATCAGGGGAGAGCGGGCCAGGCTCTCCTACACACAGCCACAGCCTTTCCCCCCGGTCTCCCACTCAGGGCTACCGGGTGACCCCTGATGCTCTGCATTCAGGTATGAAGTGCTCCCTGCACATCACAGAGACAGCCCCTGGGAGGTAGGAAAGAGCCTATAGGCCCTCTGTGCTTCTCTGTGGCCCCACTCTGAAACTCCTTCACCCTACCCCCTGCAAGACTCAGCAGTCCTAGGGAGGAGGTGACAGGGGCGGAGGGTGACTTTATTTCTGTAGCCTGGGCTCTGGTTCACTGGCTAGGGTCACCTTGATGATCCTGGGACATTCTACGGGTAGCCCTGCCTTGCCCCTCAGTCACTTCTATCAGCTAACATTGTTCTGCCTTTGTGTGTCTGTCTGTGTGTGCAAAGTGGGAGGAAATTCATCACAGAGCAGCTCCCCCAGCTCCAGCGTGCCCAGTTCTCCAGCCGGCTCTGGGCACACACGACCCAGCTCCCTGCACGGCCTGGCACCCAAGCTCCAGCGCCAGTACCGCTCTCCGCGGCGCAAGTCGGCCGGCAGCATCCCTCTGTCACCACTGGCCCATACCCCTTCCCCACCGCCAGCAGCTTCACCCCAGCGCTCCCCATCGCCCCTGTCTGGACATGGAGCCCAGGCCTTCCCCACCAAGCTTCATTTGTCGCCTCCTCTGGGCAGGCAGCTCTCACGACCCAAGAGTGCAGAGCCGCCCCGCTCACCACTACTTAAGAGGGTACAGTCAGCTGAGAAACTGGCAGCTGCGCTTGCTGCTTCCGAGAAGAAGCTAGCCACTTCTCGGAAGCATAGCCTTGACCTGCCCCACCCTGAGCTAAAGAAGGAACTGCCGCCCAGGGAAGTCAGCCCTCTAGAGGTGGTTGGGACCAGGAGTGTGCTGTCTGGGAAAGGGTCACTGCCAGGGAAGGGGGTGCTGCAGTCTTCTCCCTCATGGGCCCTAGGCGCTCTCCGACAGGACCGGGCTGAACGGCGAGAGTCGCTGCAGAAGCAGGAAGCCATCCGTGAGGTTGACTCTTCAGAGGATGATGCCGAGGAGGGGCCGGAGAACAGCCAAGGTGTACAGGAACCGAGCTTGGCACCAAGCCCAGAAGTGGGCCGGGACCTACCCCTCAGAGGAGCAGGAGAGGGTGAGGAAGAGGATGCCTTCTTGTCTAGGGACCCCAAGAGCCAGGGCTCAGCGGCCCCAGGCCTGTTGACAGAGATCACACTGAAGGATCCTGGAATGGAAGGCCCTAGTGTCCCCCAGAGGAGGCTTGGGATCCCACAAGCCTTTGAGGAGGCTGCCAGCTCCTCATCACCGGCCCCCAGCCTAGATAAGGCTGGACCCACAGACCCTATCCCTCCTGAAGGCTGCTGGAAGGCCCAGCACTTCCATACCCAGGCACTAACAGCACTTTGTCCTAGCTCTTCAGGACTTCTCCCTACCAGTCCCTCTGCTGTCGCCTCGACCTCTGGAGAGCCAGGCCCATGGGCCTGGAAATTTCTTATTGAGGGTCCAGACAGGGCATCCCCAAGCAGAAAGGCAACAATGGAAGGTGGGATGGCCAGCTCCCAGGATTTGGAAACCATAACTCCAGTCCATTCAGAGAACCTGTCTCCCAGACAGGAGGTGAAGTCATGGCCACCTGGTGCCCCTGGGCTGGTCCATCCACCTTGTGAGTTTCCCCGCCAAAGCTGGCTGTGGAAGCCCGAATGTGCACAAATAGAGAAAGAGGAGCCAGCCCTGGGCATCACCAAAGTGCCTGATGCCTCAGGTGATAGGAAGCAGGACATTCCATGCAGAAGCTGCCCTCTCACCCAGGAGCCTGGGCCCAGCCTGCTCCGAAGAGGCCGAGACCCAGCAGGCCCTCAAAAGCATCAGGACTTGGCATTGGTGCCTGATGAGCTTTTAAAGCAAACATAACAGTCGTTTGCCATTTCTTGCACTCAGATCTGTGTAATACATGCTCTTGGAAACCATCTTTGTCTTTTGTTTCTTTCAGTCAACACAAATGTAACTCAAGGTCTTTGTTACTGCTGAGAATAGAGTGGTGAATAACACACTTTTCCACTGTCAGGAGAGGGTTGCCTAAGCCCAATGTGGCTTCCCAGAGACTGCGACGTCTGAGCTCCAACCTCTAGGACAGATGATAGTAGTTTGCTGCGTTAGAAGAGTGGGGTGGATTAGTCTGAGTATCCAAGCAAAAAGTACAGCACTTACCATATACTTGGTATATTCAAGAAACAGAAAACAAAGTGGAAATGGGTCTAGTGAGTTTGGCAAGGGTCATATTTAATGATCTTCCAAGAGCTTAGACTTTCTGTAAGTGGTGGGGAGTTATAGAAGACCCCGTAGCAATTAATATTCTGGCTTTATAGAGGAGGGAACTTGGGTTTTCAGATATTAACATAGCTTGGGCACAATTACAATTAGAACCTAGGTCTCTCCTGACTCCACAACCCATATTTATCTCTTAACTTGGAGTGCTTCATGGCCAGACGATGAGGTAGAAGGAGGTGAAGAGTTAAACTTGGGATATATTTGAGGTACTTGAGGGACATTCAGAAGGTAACTGGATGCATGGGCCTGGAACTCAGTAGGAAAATCTGGATTGAAGATAGAAATTTGAGAGCCATCAATGTATCAATAGTGATACATTGAGGAACACTAGCATCTAAGGCAAATAAAGAAGACTTAGAAACAGCAGCAAGAAGAGAATCCTAAAATCCAAGAGAGGGAAGAGTTTTGAAATGGAGGGAGAAATGTCTTGTTAAAACACTGAAAGCCCATTTGAGGTGAAAATACAGAGATGCCTTAATGTCTGTAGCCAGTAAGCCCTTCCTGGGCTTTTGTCAGATGGACCTTAGCAACGGAAGTAGACATTACCAAGGTGGATGGCCCCCAGTGAGTAGGACTGCATTGGCGGGAGGGTGAGCAGGTGGTGTGGGAGGGGAGAGGACATCTATGGGGCCATTGTATTGGAGTCGTCAGGAGATGGCATCACAGGAGCAGAAAGTAAGGCTGTGGTGGAGTACCTCCATGGTGATGGAGGACTTTTCAAAATGTGGCCTTGCACTAATTGTCCCATAATCCAATGCCCAGGTTTGAAGGAGAGGCGTCCAGAGGACTGGAGACAGGAAAATGCCTCAGGGCCACTGGCTGGGTGCCTCCTGCACCCTTCAACTCTTTGTCACCTTGCATGGAGAAGGCTGTGGCCGCCAGAGGGCGTACCCTGCCTGTGGCGCCAGAGTCCACAAGTAGATGTCTGGCCCCTCAGCCTTCAGTCCCTTCTTGAACTCACTTCCTCTTTCCTTCAGTCATTCATTGGCAGCGGACCCTCAGCCAGCCTGTACTGGACACTGAGAACACAGGTAACTGGTTGCCTGGGGGAGCCTCCCATGTAGATCAGGATCCGGTTAGAAGCACCGTAATACCACAGGTGAAGGAGGTGGGGGCAAGCACATCTTGCAACAGTTTGTGGGAGGGAGGAACTACCTCTCAGGTTAAAAGTGGGGGGTGATTGAGGAAAGAGTAGGCACAGAGATGCTAAGCATCCTGTAATGCACAAGGCAGCTGTCTCAAGTGCCAGTGGCGTTCTCTTTGAGAAACATCACTAGATTAGCCTGAGGGGAGGGGTTTCTGAAAGACAACTGCATGAAAGTGTTATAATCACATTTATGTTTTAGAGTATCACTGGCTTCAGTATATAAGGAAGGCTCTAGTGGAATAAGCAGACCAGAGAGAAAATGATGTAGTGATCCATTATGGTGGTCTGAAATACTAGGAAAACCTTGATGGAAAGTGTAGTAGCTGGACACAGATTTGACAACTACCAGCAAATAGTTGGTAAAGCCATAGGAATAGATGGGGATTGTATAAAGAATAGTTGCAGAAGGAAGAAAACCCAAGACATTGGGACTATCTGAAGGGAAGGAGCCAGGGAAGAATAACTGAAGTGGGGGATGAGATCCTGAACGTGGGAGAAACCAGACCATTTTAGGAATTCTGTGGTTTACCCTTAGAGCAATTGAAAATTAATGGTTTTACACAGGTTCAGACTTGTATTTTGAAAAGCTAACTCTGAAACATTAAAAAGGCGGGGGGCGGGGAGGGATGGCCCCTAGGTGGCTCAGTTAAGCTTCGGACTTTGGCTCAGGTCATGATCTCATGGTTCGTGAGTTCAAGCTCTGCATTGGGCTCTGTGCTAACAGCTTGGAACCTGGAGCCTGCTTCAGATTCTCCCTCTCTCTGTGCCCACCCGCCCCCCCCCCCCCGACTTGCACTCTGTCTCTCTCTCTCTCTCTCTGTCAAAAATAAACATTAAAGAGGGGCGCCTGGGTGGCTCAGTCGGTTAAGCGTCCGACTTCAGCTCAGGTCACGATCTCGCAGTCTGTGAGTTCGAGCCCCGCATTGGGCTCTGGGCTGATGGCTCGGAGCCTGGAGCCTGTTTCCGATTCTGTGTCTCTCTCTCTGCCCCTCCCCCGTTCATACTCTGTCTCTCTCTGTCTCAAAAATAAATAAAACGTTAAAAAAAAATAAACATTAAAGAAAAAAATTTTTTAAAAAGAAAAGCTAACTCTGGTTGTTATGAGAATATATCTGAGGGGGGCAAGAATGGAAGAAGGGAGGCCTTTCCAGTATTAAGGTTAGAGTGAAGCAATGAAGTGAAGGAATGTAGTTGGGGAGAAGTGAAGTCTTTGACATTTAGAAAGTAAAACTGATACGGGTTGGTGATGTTTTGTGTAGACAAGAAACAGGAAGGCCTTGTGGATGACTGCTGCATTTCTGGCTTACATAACCAGATGAATTCTATATTTCCACCCCGAAATGTGAAACAGTAGAAGAGAACCTGGGCTAAGTGGTGACCCTGCATGTGGTATGCTGTGAGGTGCCTCCCAATAGAGGACTGAGCAGGAGAAACAAAGATTTAATTGGCCTAAAGATGGTAGATGAAATCATGGATGTGGATAAAACTGCCAAGGAAAAAGACATCAGTGAGAAGGCAGCCAGAGGAGTCTGAAGAATTAAAAGGAACAGAGATGTAGGAGGAAAACCAGATGCTGAGTCATCATGGAGTCCAGGGGAGAGTTTTTCATGGCAAGTAGTCAATGATGATGGTTATTGAAGACCTCAAGGGAAGCAGCTTCAGCTGGTGATGGAACCTGAACTGAGATGGTGGAGGAGAGGAAATAAAGACAGATTTAGACAGTTTTTATAAAAAGGTTTGGCTTTGAAGGGGGGCAAAGAGATGAAGGGATGTAGGATTCAGTAGAGGTCAGGAAGTGGACTGAGACACACCCAACCATGTTTCAATGTCAACAGATGACCCAGTCGAGAGAAAACAACAGTGAAAGAATTGATAACTGATCATGGGGGATTCCTGAGGAGGAAGGAGAAAATAGATACAAAAATACATGAGGTAAGGTTAGCTTTTAGTTGGAGGAGGGCCAGTTTTGTAATTTAACAGGTGAGAGGCAGAGCAGTCATGTGGACATAGGTTTTAGGTTTGGTGGTAGGAAAGTAAGGGAATTCATAGCCAAGCATAGGTTTTCTCTGGAAACAAAGTTTGCAGTCCCTGTGGGACACTCAAGGCCCCAGTGGAGATATCCAGACAGCAGGTGAAGTTCAGAAGACAGGACTAGGCTGGAGACAGTAATTTGAGTGTCCTATACAGAGAGTGGGAACAACTCAGGATCTGGGAAGATCCCCTATCAGTTCCTAGCATATGGGGAGAAAGGACATAGGCAAGATCATTTAGGGCAATGGACTACCCACTACCCAATCTGATTTGTAATTCACTACACACCTGGGTGGGGCCTGAGAGACTGCATGAAAACTGCAATGTCCTTTGGAAAGAGGTGGTCACATTTTGTTAATTATGTCCCTAACATAGAGAAACCTTAACAAAGTGCTGTGGCAGGAGGGTGACAAGGGCCTTGGGCAACATTTACCCCCAGAATAGACTCTGGAAACACTTTTATTTCTGGGTAGAAAGGTGTGATGAGAATCTGTAAGCTGGACTTTCTAGTAGTTAGGAATGGGGCGAGAAGGAAACAGCTCTCAGATTTAACTTTCTCGGGGTTGGTTTCTGAGTGTCCCTGTGTCCTGTGCTGGATGGAGATGTTGGCATCATGCCTGTTAGGGGCAACTTCCTCTTCTTGTTGAGGGGAGGAGGAGTGCCTTTCGTGGCCCCAGTTCAGCCCCAGGACCAATCTTTTGGTGCTCATGACAGAGAAGGTTTGGGAGTTTCAGGGCTTTCAACACCCTAATCCTCTGCTTGCCTCCCACCCCTAGGCCACCCCTTCATAGCATGAGGACAAAAGGTGCTTTATTGCAATGTTTTTATTGCATTACTGGAGCAAGTTGGCCAGACTGTTCCCTCTTGGGGAAGATAAACAAAAGACTGAAAAGTATCTCCCCCATCACTTTCCCCCCACCCTCCCCCACAACTGCACAGCAATGTCTGAACACATCTGGTGACAAGAACAATTTGCAAAAGTGGTCTAGGAACTACATTATGAACTGTCCCAACACAAGACATATAGTTGGCTTCTTTGTGAATCAGATATTTTTACATAAACTACATGGTTGGGATTTTTTTTTTGTTTTTTTTGTTTTTGACTACATCAAAGACAGTAGAAGAATAGTTTTTCACAAGTAACAACAGGGCACCAAAGTCACATGCTGGAATTTGTAAGGAAACAAGGTTTGTCACAAGTGGCTGCAGCTACAGCAAGGATGAGCAGTTGGCAGCAGAGAGCTCAGCCAGGCCTCCGTCTGCACCCTCTGCTTTGAGGCCACAGAAGCCTTAATAGAGGCCTACTCTGGAGTCTTAACTGGCAACAAAGACCACCTCAAAAACCAAGAATTGTCCAGATGCAATTCTTGGCCCAAGAGGACCCATGGGGCTGGTTCCTTGCAGCAAGAAGAGGGGACCTATGGAAGACACCACATTTGGCTATCAATGCCTTTAGAGCACATGAGGTCCAAGGTAAGTGGGAGGTCCCAACAAGGCTTGGAGATGGAGTAAAGGTGGTATTAGGAAGTCCTCAACCTTGGCCAAATCAGTGGTAAGGACACAGCTAGCCTATACAGTCCTGAGGCCTGGCCAAAATTTAGCATCTGTGATCAGAAAGAGACCAAGAGGACTGTTCTGTGATGAAATCTGTGCCTGGAAAAGATGGGCCTAGGACCTGTGTTCAGCAAGCCTCAAGCTGCTTCCATGCTGGTGGCTGGCTTCCCTAGCCAGAAAAACAACAAGCCCCTCTGGTCTTTGTCCCTTTACTCCCTGCTTCAGTGAGGCTGTAGTTAAGATGCCGAGAGAGAGTCCCAGGGTCCAAATCATGGGACAGGACACAGAGCTACACTCAGATGAAGGACCATGGAGTAAAAGAACTGCATGCTACCCCTCCAAGTGGCTAGTAGACTGGTCCCCTATGCCATTTCCACTGGCTCAGGATCAAGCAAGTCATGTGGCAACTAGTCAGAAAAGATATTTTCCAATTTCTCAAATGATCCCTAAGGCCTTAGTTCCCACAAAGCAACAAATTCAAGAATAAAAAAACAGGGAAGAAAAAAGTGAAGGAATGTAGGACTAAAAAAGAAGAGTCCTTCTCTACAAGCCAGCCCTTATTCGAAGTGTAAATATTAGATGGTGCTAGCTCTCTCCCTACACACCCTTAATGTCTGCCTGAAAAGGAGCAACACATGGTTCAATGTCACAGGCATGTATCCTTACTCCTGTTTTATTTTAGAAGAGACACTTGGAACTCACTAAATTTTAGTACCAGAAAGGAGGGATTTCTTGCACCCAATCTTGAGCACCCAACTGCTTAAGCAGGTTCAATACCAGGTACAAGGCCTAGCAGCAACTAAGCTGATGCTACTCAGTAAAACTTGCAAGATTTCAAGCTGGCAATGTGGAGAAGGGATGTGCAGTTGGCTATCGTTAAGGGCTTAAGTCAGAATGGGACACTGGAGGGAGGGGTTCATTTGTCTGCCTCACCTAATCCTGAAACTGCTATGTAACCAAAGAAAAACCAAAGATATGCCCTTTTCTTCCTATCCTCATTGTTAGTAACTCTGGAGGTCTTTCCAAAAATTGTAAGCTATTTTTGCATCATGGTCCATTCTAGACCCTGTCACCAAGATAAGTGCTCAGGGAAAGCAGTATTTCTTTCTTTCATCCCACAAACTAGAACTTTCCTAGGTAAGCCTTATGTACCAAGACCCAGATATTGGCTGCTTCTGTAGCTCAGCCAGGATGCCTGACTGCACAGCTTTGGACTCAAACAGCTGACTCACTCTGAACCTATTATGGTTCCAGGACTGGCCTGGAGGCAGCTGGACTCTATTTGTTGAGTGAGTGTGGACTGATGGGGGTGGCGCATAATGGAGGTAGGAGTAGATGCCTGCCTCCAACTCTGCTCGCTAGCTTCACTCAGCTGGAAGGTTTAAACCACATGGAGCAGAAGATTCCTGGCCTAAAATCAGGGCCACTGAAGCATGAGGACAGTCTGTGCACATCATCTTAATGGCAGGCTCACAAAAAGGCAAAGTGAAAAACTTCCAGATGGCTTTTACTAACAGTCTAAACTCCAAGCCATTATTTCCTCTCCTTGCAAAAGTTTCAGAAACCTCTGTATGGAAGCACATGGGTGATGTAGATGACCCCCAGCCTCTGGGTCTGTGAATTATTGAGGTCCCTGACAACAGTCTGGCTCCCTTCCTGCTACAACCTTAGCCACCTAGATCTCCCCTAAGCCTTACCCAGCAAAGGAGAGGGAGATGAAGGGAAATTAAACCACGTTTACTGTTTCTGCAGGGCATTTAAACTTGGGGAAGCACATGTAAGACTGTTGTTCTATATCATTATTTGGTATATCAAGCCATCTAAAAGCACTGGATTGCACCTTTTCTTTACTCATACAAACAAGTTACAAAGGTTTCAAACAATAGATCATTCTTTTAAGGAAACACCACACAAGCACCAACTTCATTTTATGATTCAAAGCTCACCATGCCCACAAAAAGAACACTATTCCTCATCTCTGAGAAACAAGGGTGGTGCAGAAGGAGTTGCACTGACCAATTTTAGTGTTTGCTAAAACTAACAAATTCTAGTTTTCCTTTCAAGTTTTGGTACAGAAGTGTGCATTCAGATACTAGTGCTGTCTTTTCCATCAGACCTTAGTCTGGCAACAAATATTATTCTGCTGAGATCAATTTGGTTTCTAAACATAATGCTTCTTTAGAGGAAGGAGCCACTGAGATGCTGATGCCTAACTTGTGTTAGTTAATAAAGTACCTCCAGTTGAAGGTGTTTTTACCCCCTTGACTAAGATTCTCTAAATGAAATCCCAAGCCTCCTCATTTTCCTTTGGTTGTCTTTTTCACCAAATGCCATTCTACCACAGAACCAAAACAGACTTCTTTTTGGGAGGAAGTTAAGAGAGACTGCCAGATCAAAACAGAACTCCCCAAAGAGCCATGCCCCTGCCACATTCTCAGAGTCGAAGACCAAAAGAGGACAAGGACTCTTCAGAGATTTCCAGATATAAACCCCCACCCCCATCAAACCTAATACGTTCTGCTGAGGGTGCCTGGCTAAACAAAACAAAAACCCCAATGAAATAGGCTTTCCAGAAAACAACATCTGCTTCCAGCTCCCTATGTCGGTGCAGCGGCAGAGCGGAGTCTCAGAGAAGCTCAGGCTTCTTGCGCCCCCATCCTGGCAGGCTGCTTCTCGGCCTCTCCACATTCACAGGATCACTTCTTGTGCAAAACAAGCAGTCTACGTAGAAAGAATGCCCTCATAGTCTAATAAAAACTGTAGGAAAAAAATGCTAGAGAGCCACCTCTCTTCCCACTCCCTCTTTATCTGCAGAACGAGGGCATCTGTGCATGGACAGGGTAGGCAAGCCTGACATTGAGGGAGTCGTTGTGCTGAACAAGGGACGTCTGCTGGTAATGGAGCACCAGCTCCTTCAGCGAGCTGTACAGGTTGTAGGGCTCTGCGAAGCCATAGCCCCGAGCAGTACTGTAGATCACACAGTGCTTCACTTCCCCATCGGCACTGCCAAGACACAACACACAAACACCACAGGGAATTAGAGCAGGGATGATAAAGAGACCCTAAATGACCAAAGGTCTGAACAATTTTTCTGCAAAGGAAGAGGTTTAGCAGTAAATTTGTAAAATGTCACATCCATGTGTGTCCCCTCACCCCCCTTACAGACTTATCACAGAGGCACCTTTCACCTCCCACCAAGACATGGCAGAAGGAAAATGGATGGTGGCATATAATCACTAAGCTGTGAAGCTTCGTGAGGCAAGATTGCACTGGAAAGAGAACCTTTTTTTTTTAAGTATACAAATCAGTGATTTTTAGAATATTCACAAAGTTGTGGAAAAATTTCCAGAATATTGTCACTACCCTAAAAGAAACCATGTACTCATTAGCAGTCACACTGTATCCCTCCTCCCCCTGGACCCTAGCAAACACTAACCTACTTTCTGTCTCTATATGGATTTGCCTATTCTGGAATTCACATAAATAGAACACACAATATTGTACAACCTTCTGTATCTGGTTTCTTTCACACTTAGCACATTTTCGAAGTTCGTCCATGTTGTAGCCTGTATCAGTTACTTCATCTTGTGGCCGCATAATATTCTGTCTGGATATACCACATTTTATTTATCCATTCATCGACTGATGGGACAAGTGGATTGTTTCTATTTTTTACTATTATGAATAATGTTGCTCAAACATTTGCCAAGTTTTTGTATGGATTATGTTTTTAGTTCTCTTGGATACAGAGCTAGGATATAGAGCTAGGGGTGGAACTGCTGAGTCATATGGTATCTCTTTTTAACTTTTTGAGAAACTGCCAAACTGTTTTCCAAAGTGGTTACACCATTTCATACTCCTGCCAGTAGTGTATGAGGGTTCCAATTGCTTTACATCCTTGTCAACACTTGTTATTGTCCATCCTTTTTATTATAATCATCCCAGTAGTATCTCATTGTGGTTCTGATTTGCACTTCCCTAAGGACTAATGATGTGAAGCATCTTTTCATAGACTTACTGACCATTTATATATCTTCTTTACAGGAATGTCTATCCATTTCCTTTGGATAAGTACCCAGTAGTGGAATTACTGGATCATATGGTAGTTTGTTTGTTTGTTTGTTTTTTAAATTAAATTGGGCCTAGTATTTTTTTTTCAACGTTTTTTATTTATTTTTGGGACAGAGAGAGACAGAGCATGAACGGGGGAGGGGCAGAGAGAGAGGGAGACACAGAATCGGAAACAGGCTCCAGGCTCCGAGCCATCAGCCCAGAGCCTGACGCGGGGCTCGAACTCACGGACCGTGAGATCGTGACCTGGCTGAAGTCGGACGCTTAACCGACTGCGCCACCCAGGCGCCCCCATATGGTAGTTCTATTTTTGAGGAACCACTGCCATACTGTTTTCCAGAGTAGCTGTATGAATTTGCATTCCCACCAACAATGTATAAGGGTTCCTTTTTCTCCATGTCTTCACCAACACTTGCTGATTCTTGCATTTTTTATTCTAGCCATTCTGACAAGTGTAAAGTGATAGCTCATTGGGGCTTTAATTTGCATTTCCCTGATGATGAGTGGTGTTAAGCACCTTTTCATGTGTCTGTTGGCCATCTATATTTCTTCTTTGCAAAAATGTCTATTCATGTTCCCTGCCCATTTTTAATTGCATTATTTGGGTTTTTTTTGTGTGTTGAATTGTATAAATTCTTTATATATTTTGGATATTAACCCCTTATCAGATATGTCATTTGCAAATGTCTTCTCCCATTCAGTAGGTTGCCTTTTTGTTCTGTTGATGATTTCCTTTGCTGTTTAAAAAGACAGGCTTGGGGTGCCTGGGTGGCTCAGTCAGTTAAGCGTCCGACTTCGGCTCAGGTCACGATCTTGCGGTATGTGAGTTCGAGCCCCGCGTCGGGCTCTGTGCTGACTGCTCAGAGCCTGGAGCCTGTTTCAGATTCTGTGTCTCCCTCTCTCTCTGACCCTCCCCCGTTCATGCTCTGTCTCTCTCTGTCTCAAAAATAAATAAACGTTAAAAAAAAAAAAAAAAAAAAAAGACAGGCTTACTGCAGCATTATTTACAATAGCCAAGATATGGAAGCAACCCAAGTCCATCGATACACGAATGAAGAAGATATGGGAGATACATACACATACATACAAAATGGAATATTAGCCATTAAAGAACGAGATCTTACCATCTGCAAAAACATGGACGGACCTGGAAGGTATGATTCGAAGTGAAATCAGAGTAAGACAAATACTATATATGATTTCACTCATATATGGAATTTAAGAAACAAAACAAATAACAAAGGAAAAAAAGAGATTAAAAAAAAACCCAGACCCTTAAGTACAGAGAACTGGTGGTTACCAGAGGTAAGGTGGGTAGGGGGATGGGTGAAATACATGAAGAAGATTAAGAGTACACTTCTCTTGGTGAATTTTGAGAAATGTATACAATTGTTGGATTATATAATACACCTGAAACTAATAACACTGTATGTTAATTGTACGTGACATTTTGTTTAAATGTCTATCCAAATCACCCATTTTTAAATTGGAACATTTGTTTTTTTCCTGTTAAGAGTTATGATTTAGACATTAGTTGCTTCACAGATATATGATTTACAAATATTTTCTCCTATTCTGTGGGTTTTTTCACTTTGATAGTGCCCTTTGATATAAAAAGTTTTTAGGGGTGCCTGGGTGGCTCAGTCAGTTGAGTGTCCAACCTCAAGCTCTGCACTGGGCTCTCTGCTGTCAGTGCAGAGCCCACTTGAGATCCTCTGTCCCCTTCTCTCTCTGCCCCTCCCCTGCTCATGTTTGCTCTCTCTCAAAAATAAAACATTAAAAAGAATAAAAAGTTTTTAGTTATGGTGAAATCGAATTTATTTCTTTTTTTATTTATTTTTTTAAGGTTTATTCATTTTTGAGAGAGACAGCACAAACAGGGGAGGGGCAGAGAGAGAGGGAGACACAGAATCTGAAGCAGGCTCCAGGCTCTGAGCTGTCTGCACAGAGCCTGACGCAGGGCCCAAACCCACAAAACACGAAATCATGACCTGAGCCGAAATCGGATGCCTAACCAACTGAGCCACCCAGGTGCCTCTATTTATTTCTTCTTTTGTTGTTTGTGCTTTTGGTTTGTAAGAAACCATTGCCTAATCCAAAGTCACAAGGATTTATGCCTATGTTTTCTAAGTATTCTGTACCTTTAGCTCTTACATTTAAGTCTGTAATCCATTTTATTTATATTATTTTTTAATGTTTATTTTTGAGAGAGACCACAAGTGGGGGAAGGGCAGAGAGAGAGGGAGACACAGAATATAAGGCAGGCTCCAGGCTCTGAGCTGTCAGCACAGAGCCCCATGTGGGGCTCAAACCCACGAACCATGAGATCGTGACCGGAGCTGAAGTCAGACACTTAACCAACTGAGAGTCACTCAGGTGCCCCACTGAGTTATTTTTTATATATGGTGTGAGGCAAGGGTCCAACTTTATTCTTTTGCATGGCTCTCCCATTGTTCCAGCTCCATGTGTTAGAAATGACTATTTTCTCCACATTGAATTGTCCTGAGACCCTTACTGAAAACCAACTAACCATGAGTGTAAGAGTTTATTTCTTGTTTCTCAATTCTATTCATTGATCTACATCTGTATCCTTGTTAGCACCTCAGGATTTTTATTACTAAACCTTTGTTGAGTTTTGAAATCAGGATTTCAACTTTTTTCTATTCTTTCAAAGACCATTTTGGCTGTGCTAGATCCCTTGCTCTCTCATGACATTTTGTCAATTTCTGCAAAAATCCAGCTAGGATTTTTTTTTTTTTAACTTTTTAAGTTTATTTTGAGGGAGAGAGCACACGCGTGTGCACAAGCAGGGTAGGGGCAGAGAGAGAGAGGAAGAGAGAATCCTAAGCAGGCTCCATGCTATCAACACAGATCCCAATGCAGGGCTCGATTTTGCGAACTGTGAGATCATGACCTGAGCCAAAATCAAGAGTCAGATGCTCAACCAACTGAGCCACACAGATGCCCCTGGGATTTTTGATAGGGATTACATTGAACATGTAGATCAATTTGGGAAGTTATTTCCATCTTAACAATATTAAGTCTTTTAATCCATGAGCAGAGGAGGTCTTTCCACTTATTTAAGGTGTCCCTTTAAGTTCTTTTAATAACATTTTATAGTTTTAATCCTAGGTATTTTTGATGATATTACAAATGATATTACATGCCTTCTTCATTTTGTTTTCAGATTGTTTACTACTGGTATTTAGAATCCTGATCTTGTAACCTGCAACCCTGCCAAACTTTAGCTCTAATAGTTTATATTTTCTTTACCAGACTGGATGCTTTTTATTTTTATTTTTCTTGCCCAATTACCCTAACTAGAACCTTGTATACAATGATAATTAGAAGTGGTGAGAGTGGATATCTTTGTCTTCTTCCTGACCTTAGGGGAAAGGATTCTTTCACCATTAAGTATATTAGCTCTGGGTTTTTCATAGATACCCTTTATCAGGTTGAGGAAGTACCCTCCTATTCCTAGTTTGTTCAGTGCTTTTTTAACTTGAAAGAGCACTAGATTTTGTCAAATGCTTTTTGTGAGTCTACTGAAATAATCATGTAATTTTTGTCCATTATCCTATTAATGCAGTATATATTCTGTTGATTTTTTTTTAATGTTTGTTTATTTTTGAGAGAGAGAGAGCACAAGCAGGGGAAGGGCAGAGGGAGACAGGGAGACACAGAATCCTAAGCAGGCTCCAGGCTCTGAGCTGTCAGCACAGAGCCCGACACGGGGCTTGAACCCACGAACTGCAAGATCATGACCTGAGCTGAAGTCGGACATTTGAGGATTTCCCAAATTTCTGTTTTTGATTTCCAGTTTCTTTGCATTGTGGTTAGAAATCATATTTTGTGATATTTCAACATACCTCACAATGTTTGAGACATATTAACATTTTAAACATACTCTGAGACTCGTGACCTAACCTATGGTTAGGCTGAGTCTCTTGCAAAGGTGTACTCTTTTTCTCCTTCCTTTAGCCTCAGACTTGACCACATTGAAGTCCACAGCAATGTAGAGCTCCCTTGCTTATGAAAACTACCTGCAGTCAAATATCATGCTGGCATTCATGCTGAGGATGGCTGTAAGCAAAAGTCTGGCAACACAAAGACTTCCACTTGTTTACCAGCCATTCTGCCTACAGTAATCTCCCAATATACCTAGAACATTTGCTTAAGTAGTTTTTTAGGAGATTCTTATAGCAAAATTCACATGATTATGTAGTAGGAAGTCACACATGGAACTCACTCGTTTTTCCATTTTAATTTGTTAATGACATCATAAAGAAGCTTAAGAAGAAATTGCTTAACTCTACAGCCTTCTCAGGCTAAAGACCTGCAGCCAGCAATGCCTGTATTCGTAGGTTAAGGATTCAACTCTGATCCTTATTGCCATTTGGGATAAAAAATTTGATTAGGGGTAGATCTAGATCAAAAAGGAAGCAGAAGGCTTGAACAATACTATAAAACAACTAGACCTCACTGATCTATCCAGAACACTACACCTAACAACTGCAGAATACACATTCTTCTCAAGTGCACGTGAAACATGATCCAGGATAGACCAGAGGTTAGGCCACGAGTCTCAATACGTTTAAAACGTTAATACGTCTCAAACGTTGAGAGATATGTTGAAATCTCACATAATATGATTTCTAACCACAATGCAAAGAAACTGGAAATCAAGCGTCCAACTTCAGCTCAGGTCATGATCTCACGGTTTGGGAGTTCGAGCCCCACATTGGGCTCTGTGCTAATAGCTCAGAGCCTGGAGCCTGCACTGGATTCTGTGTCTCCTTCTCTCTCTGCCCCTTCCTCACTCTCATTCTGTCTCTCTCATAAACATTAAAAACTGTTTTTAAAAAAGGAAACTAATAGAATAGACTTTTCCAAACAAAGTCATAAAATCATCTTATGGAAAATACCCAATATTTTCTATCAGTACCCCAACAGAATACTATTTAAGTATAAAATTTATATAGTTTTTCTTCTGAAGTAAAAACAGTTCTTAATCAAGCCTTACTTAAACTGACACTGAAGCCCAAATTAGACATGAGGAGACTACTAAAGAATTATGTGATCTTTTCAATTGAAGAACTCATTACTTTTCACAAATACCTGAAATCCAGTAGTAACATTGCAGGGCCTAATCTACTTACCATTTAAATTAAATTCCCCCAGGCGTGTCTGGGTGGCTCAGTTGGTTAAGCTCCGACTCAGGTTATGATCTCATGGTTTGTGAATTGGAGCTCCACAGCATGGGACTCTATGCTGACAGCTTGGAGCCTGGAGCCTGCTTCAGATGCTGTGTCTCCCTCTCTCTCTCTACCCCTCCCCCACTCATTCTCTCTCCCTCTCTCAAAAATGAACATTAAAAAAAATTTTTTTAATTTTTTCAAAAAATTAAAATCCCCTAAAGAATTTCAGATATCATTTCTCCTAAAGCAACAAACTGTTTTCCTTGTACAAATATTAATGGTCTAAGCCATGGGTCCTCATTACTGTACTTGAAATAATTTTAACTGAATTTGATGAGGGGCTGAGTTTCTATTAATCAATGCAAAAGTTTTCAAAAGGTTAACCCCCCAGAGAAGACTTACACCACAGAGCAAGCATAACATCCTTTCTTGCTACTCTCACGAATTAAGAATGCACCATCAGGTTTCCCATAAAGCAAGTCCTCTGCTTGTACTCGATTGATATCCTCAACAAACCAGGTTTTCTCATCATAATGGGGCAGGTTTTCATCTTCCTCATTGATAAAATAGGTCCTAAAAATTAAATGTTAAAATGTTATTCTAACAATCAGGTTACTTTATATCTAAAAGCAAACTCATGAATAAGACACTCTTCTAAATCTTTAACCACAAAATGACAAAGTGAAACAATAATTACTTATATGGTTTTTAACAGCTTCATTATTTGCTATGGTGCAGAAAGCACAAAATTCACATGTCTCATCCAATCAGCTGACACATGACTGTCTGAATGAGCAATGCTTATGCACCTAGGTTTCATGTGGCTCAGCAGGTCTCTGACCTTAAGTACTCTTCAAGTAATTCAATTCAAGAGGTGCAAAGTTCTTGATTCAATGTCCTCAAGTGACAATGAGAACCAACATTTAGCATGTATGAAGAGGGCTCATGTCTTATATTGGGAACAAAACCCTCTGACAGAAAGGTAAATAACTTACTCATCAGCATCTTCATTCTTGATTCCCAGCCAGGCATTTAGGCGTTTCTGTCTGACTCCTTTGTGATTGAGCCATCTGCCAGAGGGAAGACACCAGTGTCAGTATCTGTGCCAACTCTGCCCAAAGTAGACATGTCCAAGCCAACCAAATTTCCAGAGTCCAGGAACCTTTTATTTTAACCCATTCCCACTAAGAATGGCCAGAGATTTCCTTAAACTAGTTTCTCCTTAACTTTTCCTTCAACTTTCTGCAAAAAAGCAGAAACACAGGGAGGTACCTGAAATTAGGCACTTACCTCATTTTTCAATTTTCCTTTTCTAGAAGGCCATAAGCACACATACCATAAGCACATATGTACCACCATAAGCACACATACACTTGCACTCAAACAGAGGGTGACACGTGTTTCTGAAATCATTAGTTACATGAGCATGGTGTCACATTAGCAATCTCCACTAAGCCAGAAGACTGAAGTCCTGGATGGCCTACTATATTGAGTTAAACATTCCAAAACAATTTCAAGGCCTATTATTTGCACCTAAGCAAGCCACAAGAAATTCAGGGTGACAATCTGAGTAATTAATACAAATTTACTTTATCACTAGGCAAATCATAGTATTTTTAAATATACCAAACCTACACTTTAGATGCAAAACAACATAAACCATTACATTTAGTTCTTTTGACATGGCCACTGGTCTAAAACTTGAGTATAAAAACTCTTTCATCACCATCCTCCAACCAGGCTCCTGATCACTCAGGTCTCATCATAAACATCATCTCTCTGGGAGGACTGCCCTAATCATCCCAATGAATGCTATCCCCTTGCTATTCTCTATACTTTACCTTATCACCTTCATAGCACTTTCCTGACATTATTTTATATTTTCACTTATGTTTGTCTTCCCCACTAAAATGTAAGCTGCTTTAAAGAAAGGAGTCTGTCCTGTTGTTCATGTCCCCACTGCTGAAAACAGTGCCAGCATCTAGTAGATATTCAACAAATACCTCCCTAAAAACCCTATGTGTCTTTACCACCAGGTGATGATTTATCACACATGATGTGAGCTCTCTTTTATATTTAGCCTACATTATTTGTTAAAGGAGCTTTCAAGGTTTAATTTGCCATACTTATTCATGCCTCTTGGGATGGTATATTTCTTTTTTTTAACTTTTTTTTTTTTTTTTTTTTTTTTTTTGAGACAGAGAGAGACAGAGCATGAATGGGGGAGGGGCAGAAAGAGAGGGAGACACAGAATCGGAAGCAGACTCCAGGCTCTGAGCCATCAGCCCAGAGCGGGGCTCAAACTCACGGACCGCGAGATCGTGACCTGAGCTGAAGTCGGACACTCAACCGACCGAGCCACCCAGGTGCCCCAAGGGATGGTATATTTCTTAATCTCATCACTTTCCAGAGAAAACAAGGGCTTCCATTCATTCCATTGGTCCATGGCATAAGTCTTCTTCTTGGGCCTTTCTTCAGTTTCACTATGTGACCAGAACCACATAAGCTTTCCAAGAGCAGACACACCCTAATTTTAGACAAGGGTACTTCCTTGCCTTCTTTCCAAAGTTCTTCTGTATGCTAGGTGTACTTGCTGGACTTTTTTTTTTTTTTTTTTTTTTTGGCCACAATAGCAAACTGAAATGATCCCTAAAGAGGAGTTACTAAAAACTATTCAGCACAGCATAGTTGTAATTGTTTGCCCTCAAAACTTATCACCTTAAATTTTACTCTACTGAAACTCAACAGCTACTGTTCCAACCTCTAAGCTTTTATTTTCTCCCCACTCTCTTTCTCACACAAAGAAACCCTGAAGCCTACAGAAAACCCAGTCAGAGGTTTTTACTCTGTCTTCTGCCATGAGTTTGAATAAAGTTATGTTACACGCTTGAAAGTCACCCATAAACATATTTCATAACAGTCCATTCATTACCTAGAACAAAACCTATTTTCCTTTTTCATGGATTCTTTCCTTCTATAAAAGTCATTTGTTCTAAAAATCTAACACCTTGTTCTGATGATATATCTTTCAATCTATATTTAAATAATGTCCCTATATCTAACTAAACCATATAGTTTTCCATAATATTAAATAGTTGGGTTTTAACTATTTAAATCCTTAGGTCAAATTATCTTGCATGCCTGCCATCAGCACATTTCTATTACTTGACTACAGAGTTTCATTTCTTAAATATAAAAACCCTTTAATAGACTGTCCTATATACTTATTTGTAGGCCCCCACTATTAGTGTCCTTGTCTATGCCTATGAGGGGTAGTTTCTATTTCTGTGGTTCTATGTAATCAAAGATTCTGGTTTTTGTATGTAGGTGTCACAGATTATGAGTCTGGAGTTCTCTCTTGTGCAAGAGAGTGGACACAGAATTGAATATGAGGAAGGCTAATGTCCAGGAGAAGACAAGAGCCCCGAACAGGGGCTTCATCTCCGTATTTATTGGGCTCACAAGATATTACCCATGTGGTGAACATGAAGAAAACAAGATCTTACACACATGGCCATGGAGAAAACAGTCAGTAATCGTAAACTTGTGTGTGTAAGAAGCAAAGGATCTGAGGGGCAAATGGAGTTTGTGATTAAAGTACAATAGTATTCTGGCGTCAGACAGAAAGTAATTTCACTCATGATCCCATTTACAGTATCTCGCTAGCTAACCTCGGGAGTTTTCACCCCATGGTGGTGGCTTTCCACCCTAAGCCCCATTTATAGGCAAACATTATTTCCCCACATATAGGCAAACATTAACCTGTACTTTTTAAACTACACCACACTGCCCACACCACACCCACCCTCTGAAATTTCCATTTGTATGGACTGGAGTCTAGAATGCTACATTCTGATTTGCCCCACACGCTGACTTTAGGTAAACTCTGGTATTGCCAACTACTAACCAGGATTGCTTTCCTAAATTCTTATAATCTCACTGGCTGGTTTCTTAATTACAAATCTTTTCTACCTCTAACATGTCTAATGCCAGCAGTAATGTGGTGCTGGGGTTTTCTCCCATATGGGCTCAGATTACTCACACAAGGTGCTGATCTCGGATCTTGCGCAGCTGGATCAGGTCAGGTTTGATACTGTTCATTTTTTTATCTATTTCTCGGTTGTCCAAAGCTTGTTTCTTCAAATCTTGCTCTAGACGCATTTTGCTATCATGAATCTCACCCAGACGTGATTTCAATTTGTCATAATTCATCATAATTCTGTGAAAACATTTGACATATTAAGGCTAAACCAGGAACCAAACAGAAGCATTCTATAGTATGAGCATAGTCCTAGTATCTTAGGTGTGGTGGATATTTGTTGTTTTTGCCTGGTCCATATCCATTCTCGCTCTTGGTAATGGCACCTTGATGTTCCCTGTAGGTAAGGGCTCCCTGCCCCCATCTCAGAGTCATGATGAATATTCACACAACCCAGCCTGGGCAATAAAAGTATTCCACCATTACATCCTATTGCCACACTCAGACCACAGTGACTAGTTCAGGAATGAGAATAATACCCGAATTGACCCAATGAGAGTCAATTCTAGGACTTTTGCTAGAACTATTATAAACAGAGATTCTCTCTTTCCACTCAATTGCTAAGTTATAAATATGTGATTCTAGGACTCCCAGCAGCTATACCACCAACCTCATAGGGAAAGCCTGCCTAAGGATGAAGCCAACACAGAGAAAACCTAAGGCAAAATACAGGGTATAAGAGAGAATACTGATGACCTTGTTTGGGCCCTGGATCCAGCCATGACTAAACAAGTAAATCTCTATGTATGATATTCAAGAGGTAGCACAATATAACAGTTAAGATTAACAGCTTTGGAGTCAGGCTGCCTAAGTTTGAATCTCTGCCCTGCCACTTGTGTGGCTATGGGCAAGTTACCTAACCTCTTTGTGCCTTTATCTCCTCATTTGTTTAAATGGGCCCTATAACAGTACCTACTTCACTAAATTATTATGTGAATTAAATGTAGTAATACATCTAAAAGGACTAAACAGTGCCTGGTACATCCTGGTAAGCACTCAGCAGATAATGGCCCTAAGCTTTTCTAGCACACAAAGTTTTGCTGTGCTCTGAAGACAATTTCTGTGTCACTCATTTGTCACTTAATATAATACATGGTTTTATATTCATGTTAAAATTTCTTCTTCAGATACTTTACCTCCCTTTGCAACTGAACCACAAGTTCTTTTCTATTTCTTCATCTTAATAATGCCATTTATTGATATCATATGCCAAGATACATACATACACACACATGCCTTTCTGCAACATAAGTATACATGTATGTGTCTATCACTTGATTCTCAACGCATTTCAAAAAGATATTATCCAGTTTACGGAGGAGGAAATGGGCTTAGAGAATTAAGTAACTTACCCAAGGTTACACAACTAGTAAGTGGTCAATACAGAATCCAAGCCCATGGTTTTAATGGTTTTAACCATTAAGCTATCCTGCCTCAACAGCACTTAGCCCTATTCTTATGCACACAGAAGTTCACTGACACTTTGATACTAGTATGAGAAGTAATTATGCCTTTCCCTTGCAAATGATTCATTTTTATCTACTATCCACTTTTTCTTTCCTCATCCCACTGTTACTTGGCTCGGTCTCCCAATATTCCACTAAATTTGCTATGATAAAGGCTTCCAATATCCTTTTAGTTGCCAGACCCAATATTTCTCATGCTGCACACTCTCTGTGTAATCTCATTCTTAGTATAACTTTACACTTATAACCTTAGTATAACCTACACACTTATGCCTCCCAAATCCTTTCTGTACCTTGAGTTCCAAAACCAAATAACCAGCTGCCTGCTTCTCAGACAACTCCATTTGGTTTCTCACAGGAACTTCAAATTCATTGGTTCCAACCCTGAACTTTCCTCACGTACTTTCTATTTTAGTAAATAACACCATTCCTTAGTCTAAGAAATAATCTAGGAATCCTAGAAATCTAGGAGTAATCTTTGACTTCTCCCACACCTACCATATCTAGTCAGGTATCAAGTCCTCAGTATTTCCATTAATTCCCCCTCCTTTCCTGCCATTGCTCTGGTTCAGGCCCTCACCATCATTTAACCTGATGACCACAAACACTGCAGTCACCTGCAAGAGTCAAGCTGGTCTTCCTGCCCATAGTCTTGTTCAGCCTCCAATTTATTCTCAGACTGCTGCTATTTATTTTCAGTTCAACAAATATTCAGTGAGCATCACCATGTACGTTCAGGTACCATAACAGATGCTGGAGCTATCAGGGAAAATAAGCCACCATCCTTATTTCACCAACAAGCTTGCAGTTTAGTGGGTGTGACATTTGGCAAAGTCACAGTAGGAATCAGGACCAGATACTGTAGGGGTAGGGACAAAAAGCTCCTAAACCAGTCTAGAAAATCAGGGAAATTTTTCTTAAAAAAGTCACGTGTAAGCTAAATCCTAAAGGATGAGCAGGAGTTAAAAATTTGGAAGGACATAGAAGGAACACAGAACAGAGGCAGTTCAATTTGGTGCCATTAGTGGGAACAGCAAATAGTTCCATATAGCAGGACTGTGAAGTTTACAGGGGTAAAAGCAGACACAACAGAGATTATTGGGGAAGAAAAGAAGTCTCTTCTCATTGATGCACTTGGAAGTGTTAGATAGATTTACCGTTCAATTTCCTTTTCATTCCCCTCTCTGCGAAATCGCTCGATATATTCTTTGCTATGCTGTTCTTGTGTGTGACACTGCTCTTCAAATATTTTAATTGTTTCATTAAAAGCTTCAATTGCAGTCCTTTTCATCTGTATTTCCTACAAAGGAGAAAAAGAAAAGACATACACTTTATCTTTTTTTTTTTTTCTGGTAACCTTGGTCTTAAATCTTGTAATTCTAATTACAATTCCATAGAAAATGAAAGATGGCTAAAACAACTCTTACTTATTTAACTCCCACTCTTAATACTTATATCAAAATACATCACTCAAACCCTAAAATAGAAGAAAAAAAAAACTATTACTTGAAATATAGCTGAGATCCACAAAAAGGCCTGAGTTGGTTAGATTAACCCTAAACACTTTCAGATATTTTTTTTTTAATGTTTGTTTATTTTGATATAGAGAGAAAACATGTGTGCACAAGCGGAAGAGAGGAAGAGAGAGAATCCCAAGGAGGCTCCATGCTGTCAGAGCAGAGCCCAACAAGGGGCTCAATCTCACAAACCGTGAGATCATGACCTGAGTTGAAATCAAGAGTCCAATGCTTAACCGACTGAGCCACCCAAGTGCCCTGAACACTTTGAAGACAAAGATAAAATTATGTTTTTGCACTTATTGTAGTGCTGACCCCCAAAAGGCGCTGAAGAAGTGAATGGATACAGTGGAGGAGTCCATACACCAACGTACAAAGCCTTATTCCCAGAAAAGTCCTATAGAGTCTATTTATTCTTATTATCATTTCTAAAACATGTAGTTTTTCTAAACAGATTCACCAGTAGATTAATCTCAGAAGCAGAAAATGAGGGGTGCCTGGATGGTTCAATCAGTAGAGCATCAGATGCTTAACCTCAGGGTTATAAATTTGAGCCCCACATTGGGCATACAAATTACTTAACAATAAAAAAAATCTTAAATTTTTTTTTAATGTTTATTCTTGAGAGAGACAGAGACAGAGCATGAGTCAGGGAGGGGCAGAGAGAGAGGGAGACAAATCTGAAGCAACTTACAGGCCCCACACTGCCAGCACAGAGCCCGACACAGGGTTCAAACCCACAAACTGTGAGATCATGACCTGATCCAAAGTCGGACACTTAACCGACTGAGCCACCCAGACGCTCCCCAAAAAATCTTTAAAAAGAAAAGGAAAAGCAGAAAATGAAAGGGGGAAGAATAGCAGCTAAGTCAGATGCAGAGGAGCATCTGGGTGGCTCAGTAGGTTAAACGTCTGACTTCGGCTCAGGTCATGATCCCAAGGTTTGGGAGTTCGAGCCCTACATCAGGCACTCTACTGTCAGCGCACAGCCCGTTTCAGATCTTCTGTCCCCCTCTCTCTGACCCTCCCCTGCTGGTTTGCTCTCTCTCTCAAAATAAATAAACTTAAAAAAAATAAAATTATATGCAGAATAAGATGAAAAACTAAAAACTTCACAAACAAATGCCCAGTAGGCTAAGCCATTTAGCACTAGGATAAGTAGTCCTATACATTTTGATGAGCTCTGAGGTTTTTTTTAGACTTCAGCATCTGAACTCAGATTCCCCCAAGTCTTCAGAGCGTTAAAATTTTGTAAAATTTATATTAGAAAGTCAAGAAATATTTTAAAGGTCTAGAAAATTGCTATCCTGAATATTTACAGTTTTTAAAGTTGTGGTGTTTATGGGATAATTCCTCAAAACTATCCAGCATTGATTAATTTTAACAAATGATTACCGAGAATCCACTATACAGAAAGTACAGTGTGGTGGTAAAGAGATTAATAAAACATGAAGTCTGCCCTCCAGGTTTCAGAACACACAGGTGAAACAGATTTCCGAACTCTGATAAGGTTTTGTTCCATGTCATGGCAGAGACAATCAAATCAGGGTGAATTACTTCTTTACAGAGGCTTCATGGAGGCTACAAGAACCTTATGATGTTCCACGTGCTTGAAGTTATACATATCTCAAATAGTGCTGTAAACTTATTGGAATGCCCATATCTAAATATCTAGCTACAAATTCTGCAACTCTTAAATTACAGTGGAGGGTCTTGGCTCCTTTGCAAGATCAAAAATTACCTATGAAGCCCTGGCCCTATATCCTTAAAGAAGACACTAATAATTTAGACTTTACTATAACTGGTATTTGTGTTGGTAGGTAAAGCAGCAAAGGGAAAAGTATTTATAGCATTGCCGAAGCAGCAGCTGCCCCATAAACAATGTCACAATACCTACCACAAAAAAACTGTAAATCTACCTATATCTACACCCCTTCTCTCCTTTCTCCTCTCCAGCCCTTCTTATGGTTCCTTCTCATCAGCATACAAACAGGTTCTAGTAACACCACTTTGAAAAAATAATCCCTTAACCCTAAATTCTCTTCCAGTCAATTAAGTTCCTTGAACAAACTATCTATATAGGCTGTCTCTCTTTCCTCATCTCTCATTCTCGCTCCAACTCACTCTTTTCCGGCTTCTGTACCTACCATTCCACAGAGACTGTCTTTCCAAGGTTATCAATGATCTCATTGCCCAATTCCTGTCCCCTATCCCAATCCATCCCTAAATCCTATCAATTCCTCCTAATTACATGTAATCCAGATGTCAAATATCCCCACATGCAATCTATTCTCATCCTGTGCCAACTATGACTCAGGATACACCATCTCTTCCCATTCTCTGGGAAGAATTCACTTCCAACAAAGCAATCCAAATTTTATCTAAGGTTTCAAGAAACCTTAGGCAGTCTATAACACTTATAAATATTAAAACATTTATAAACAGAGGAGATCAATTCTTTAACTTCCCTTTAACACTCACTATCCTCACTGTCCCAGCACATCTCCTGTACTGCTAATAATCACTGGATCTTCCTCTTCCTCCACCTCCCAAAGCCTTAAACCTCATGGCTCTTCTCTGCTCAGCCATCTTATGTCTTTCTCTCAGTTCTCGCACACCCAGATTTAGCCCTCTCCTAGCTTCAACTTAGTGGTTTTTGCAGTTTCCTCCATCTACTCCCATACCCAGCTCCCCAACCAAGGATTCCAAGTCCAGAATGCAGTCTCACACCAGCTGCTCAGAACTCATACTCTGTGGTTAAATCCCCAGTATTACTGAGCATGCGGACAACATGTGGAGCCTTCTTTGCTTCCTCCAGTCATGACAAGAAAGCGGAAATGCAGTTCTAGGGGCACCTGGGTGACTCAGTCACTTAAGCATCTGACTCTTCATTTCAGCTCAGGTCATGATCCTCACAGTTGGTAAGATCAAGCCCCACATCAGGCTCTGAGCTGACAGTATGGCACCTGCTTGAGATTCTCTCCCTCTTTCTCTGCTGTTCCCCAGCTCATGTGCACACCTTGTTGAGATGACAACCTTTGAGCAAAGACTTGAAGGAGGGGAGGGGGTTAGCCAGCTGACTATCTGGGCAGGCGGTGCAGTGGGGGAGTGTTTCAGGCAAGGAAGTGGCCAGTAAAACACTCAAAGGTAGGAAGCAGGTCTAGTATATTCGAAGAACACCAAAGAGGATAGCATGGTTGGAGAAGAAGAGAGAAGTAATGAGGCCAGGGAGGAAGAGGAGCGCAGATTATGCTGGGCACTGTAGAAAGCACTCTGGCTTTCCTATGTGTAAACCGTGGAACCACAGACAGGTGTTAAAGGAGTACTGTGATCCTACCTAGGTTTTACAAGTATAGGTTTCCCCTACATAGAGTTCCTATGAAACCTTTCACAAGCCAAAATGGCATAAAGCAAAGAAACAATTAACATTAATTTACATGGAAAAAATTTTTGCAGCGTTCCCAAACTCAAAAAATAACTTCTCTTAGGCTTTTTTTTCCGAATACCTTAGGACACATCTTACTAACAGGTGCACAAAGTAAATGGAGAGAAGCACAGATGCTCACAGACACAGTTCAAAGCTACAGCGGCTTGATGCTGAGATGCTGAGTGTAGTTCCCGGGGAGGGAACTTGGCAGCACCATTCCCACTGCTTGGGGTGCACACTGCCTTTGTAACAGCTTGATGCAAAACAAACTCTGAATGTTATTGTCACTTTTTGCCTTTTTTTGTAAAAGCAGAACTCTTCAGATTTATTTCAGTTAGTGAAAACAAGTACTAATGTAGGTCTTTCATAAAAGCCAAGTGGTGTAATGAGAACTTGCAAAATGCAGGGCACACCTGCATCTCCTAGCTGCTCTGTTGAGAATTGATCAGGGAGAGTGAAGCATGGATAAGGGCAAGAAGATCAGTTAGGACGTTTCTGGGGTAAATCAAAGTAAGAAATGATAGTGACTTAGATCAAGGTATCAGCAGTGGATGTGAGGAGAAGGGGTTGCATTCTGGCTATATTCTAAAGGTAAAGTCAACAGAAATTCTTACTGGATTTGATGGAAGGTGTACAAGAAAGAGTCTGGGATGGCTTCAAGGCTTTTTACCTAAGAGAGGACATGACTTCTCTCAACTCCGACAGGTAAGGCAAAGGATAGAACAGCCCTGAGTTCAACTTTGTTCATGAATTCAGTTTGACATGTTAAGTCTGAGAGATATCTATTAAACATCCAAATGGAGCTGTTGGAAAGGCAATTGGATATATATGAGTCTACAATTAAGAGAAGTTAGAAGAAGCAGAGACATAAATTTGGGAGTTACCAGCATATAGATCATATGTAAAGCCATGAGGCTGTTTGAGATCACCAGAGAGTGAATAAATAACCAGAAAAAAGAAAAGGCCCAAGGTCAAAGATGAGAAATCAGCAAAGATGACCAAGAAGGAACCACCAGGGAGGTCAAACTCTCCGTTCTCAGTTGTCTCTGCTTATTTCCAGATCTGCAAATTCCATTTATAATTTTTATTATGGTTTTCTGTTCCACCTCTTATCTACAGAAATAATCGTATTGTTTTTGCATACAGCCATGTGTTTTCAATGTTTACCAATTTTTTAGTATGAGATAATGTAAGTGCATAAAAAAATGCAGAGCGTAACAAATTATTATAAAATGAACATTCACTACCAGCAACCCCAGAAATTCCTTATGTATCCTTTCTGGATCATAACTCCCTGTCTCTGCCCACTCTACTTCCCCCACCTTGGTAATAACACTATCCTGCCCTTTATGAGGATCATTTCCTTGTTATTCTTTATGATTTTACCACTTTATGTTCCCAACCAAAATCAAAAAGTTAACGTTTACCTTGTTTTGTACCTTCTATGAATAGACCCATAGAATATGTATATGTATTCCTTCACTCAATATTCTTTGTGAGATTAAACAGTGTTGTATGTTGCCCTTTAAATAAATATACATACACAAATATAGTCATCCATCAATGTTTTGTTTGATGGAGAGAAAAGGGATCAAAACATGCCTTTTTGGCTAATGTACATTGTGTTTGACAAATGCTGTCAGAGTACTTCAACCTTCTGTAGAACAGAGTCTCATCTCTCCCTCTGTGCTTCTAGAGTCAAGCACAGTATCATGCCTAGATGCTACAAAGAAACTGAGTTTGAATTTAGGAGATTTATAATCTAATCTTGGTAATGTTAAAAACTGGTTATGTCCCTTAAGAGAGTCTTTCTATGCTTTAAGTTCCCATCTATAAGATGGAGATAATGGCAACCCCAACTATATTTGAGAGAGAGAGAGAGAGAGAGAGAGAGAGAGAATATGAATGAATGAATGAATGAATGAATGACAAAAGGATAGAAAGAAATGGAAACAGGGAATCAGGAAAAAAAAAAAAAGGTGGGGTGGGGGGACTATACATCCAAAAACATTTACTGAATACATTAGTCATGATATATTTTAACAATAAATGATAGTATACCACATACATTTTTTCCCTACCTTGCTTTTTTTACTTAATGTATCTTAGAAATCACTCAGAATCAGTAAATATAGACTTTATCTCATTTTTTTGATGGTAATAGAATAACTGCATATCATTTTGTTTTTTTAAAAAAGGTCATTTTTGTTATATATATTATTGTTATTAATGTGTATATTATTTCTATTATTTCCTCCTTTCTGTTTTTAACTGTAGTTTTCCCAAATCCTGTTAATTCTATCACCCCAAACATTCCAGCATATTTTTATAAAGTTTTCCTTCAGATTAGTGAGTACACCCACAGCTGAAATCACTGTTCACACACTTCTACATGCTGTTTCCTTTGCCTGCAACTATATCATAAGCATTTCTCAGGTCATTAGGAATTCCTAAAAAGCACATAGTTAGCAGCAGTTGACTCCAAGAAATCAGGACTTTTATTCTGTATGCAATAATTCATAATAATAATTCAGCAATAATTTATACTGAATTTAATAATTCAGCAATAATCTATATTGAATTTAGCATACATATTTATATAACCTTTGTACTTTTTAAAAATCAAAGTTAAAATAATTTCTGAAAACCTATTTTAATAGTTGTATAATGTTCTATTATATATATGTATGATCATTTCACCATCCCCTAATGTTGCCCACTTATGTTGATTCAATCTAAAGAGGCTTCAGTAACTTTTTCCCCATTCTACCCCAAACACTGGCCTCATCACAGATAATTCATCTGGAAAAGCTAAAGGAATACAGAGAGAAAATGAAATTAGCAGGGTAAAAAAAGCATACACACACAGGCACACCAGAGATATAGCTCAAGTATCATGAAGAAAGAAAAAGTATTAAGATCATTCTGAATAACTAATTAATAAAATTCAACCTGAAAATAAAATGGAAGTAAACTTCTCATATAGGAAAATAGACCATTACAGCATTTCTGGCTGTAATCCCATACCTTTTCCCAGTCAGTACTATAGCTCATTCCTAATCTGTAATCCTCATAGGGTAGTATCCCCTAATACCCTGAAGATCCAGTTGCAGTATCTACCTTAACACTGCCCACCATGGACACTACCCTGGAAATAAGATCAGTGGCTATGAGGCTGGAAAAATCAATAATATAAATACTAGGGTCAAACAGGAAACCGTGAGTTACGGTTATACTAGAATAGCTCCCTGCTGACTACACCTTCCACAGATAACTATAAACTATAGACAAAGATATAAGAAACATGTATTTCACATTATAGTCAAATTGTCAAAAGAGAATCTTGAAAGAAGCAAGAGAGAAGAAATGTGTCATGTACAAAGATCTTCAATAAAATTAATAGCTGTTTTCCTGTCAGAAACCATGGAGGCCAGAAGGCAGTGGGATGGCATAGAAATCTTAAAAGAAAAAAAACTGTCAACCAAGAAGTCTATATTCAAGCAGTACTATCCTTCAACTAGAAAAAGAAGAGCAAACTAAACCCAAAGCTAGCAGAAGGAAATAATAAAGATTAAAAAGGTAAATGAAATAGAAAATAGAAAAATAGAGAAAATCGACAAAACTAAAAAGTGGTTCTTTAACAAGATCACCAAAATTGACAAACCTTTAGTTAGATTAAGGGGAAAAAAAGACTCAAATTACTAAATTGTTAAGTTTAAAGGGGGCCATACTACCCACTTTACAGAAATAAAAATTGTTAAGAGAATGCTGCATAAAATTTATGCCAATAGACTGGATAACCTAGATGAAATGGACAAATTCCTAGAAACACACAACTACCAAAACTGACTCAAAAAGAAAATCTAAATAGACCAATAATCAATAAGAAAATTGAAGCAGTAATCAAAAACTTCCCAACAAAGGAAAGCCCAGGATCAGATAGCTTCACTAGTGAAGTTTACCAAACATTTAAAGAAGAATTAACACCAACGCTTCCCAAAAACTAGAAGGAGGAAGGAACACTTGCTAACTCATTCACAAGGCCATCATTACTCTGATCCTGAAGCTAAATCAAGAGACTGCAAGAAAACTACAGAACAACATGCCTTTTGAATACAGATGCAAAAATCCTCAACAAAATACTAGTCAACTAAATTTAGCAGCGTATTGAAAGGGCTTTAACTGTATACGATTACCACATGGAATTTATCCCAGGAATGCAAGGGTGGTTCAACATACGAAAATCAGTCAATACACAACATTAATAGGCTGAAGGGAAAAAAAACAAACCACGATCATCTTAATTGATGCAGACAAAACATCTGACAAAATCCAACATCCTTGCATGATAAAAACCATAAACTAGAAATAAAAGGAAACTTCTTCATCATATAAAGGCCATTGTTATAGATTGAATTGTGTTCCCACATTATCTTATGATCATATCTTGGTCATATCTTGATCAGTCCTAATCCTCAGGACCTTGGAATGTGATCTTACTAGGAAAGAGAGTCTTTAGTGAATTAAAATGAGGTGATACTGGAAGTGGATGGGCCCTAATCCAATGACTGGTTAGTATCCTTATAAAAAAGAAAGCAGAGACACAGAGGGAGAATGCTACTGATAATGAAGGCATAAACAGAAGTGGTATGTCCAACCCAAAGAATGCCAAGGACTGCCAGCAACCAACAGAAGCTAAGAAAAACAAGGAATGGTCTTCCCCAGAGCCTCCAGAAAGAGAGGGCCCTACCAACACCTTGATTTTGGATTTGGAGTCCCTAGAACAGTGAAACAATAAATTTCTGTTGTTTTAGGACACCCAGTTTGTTGTACTTTGTTTTTGTTTTTTGGGTTTTTTAAAAAAAATTCTTTTAATGTTTATTCATCCTTGGGAGACACAGAGTGAGTGGGGGAGGGGCAGAGAGAGAGGGAGACAGAATCCAAAGCAGGCTCTAGGCTCTGAGCTGTCAGCACAGAGCCCAACGCAGTGCTCAAACCCACGAACCACGAGATCATGACCTGAGCTGAAGTTAGATGCTCAACCGACTGAGCCACCCAGGTACCTCTTGTGTGTTGTACTTTGTTACAACAGACCTAGGAAACTAATACAGCTATATATAAAAAACACAAGCTTAACATCATACTCAATGGTGAAATGGGCTAACTTTCTCCTAAGTCATGAACGAGACAAGGATATCCATCCACTTTCTCCACTTTTATTTAACAAAGTACTTAAAGTTCTAGCCAAAGCAATTAGGCAATGAAAAGAAATATGGGACATTCATGGGGCATCTGGGTGGCTCAGTCAGTTGAGTGTCTGACTTCGGCTCGGGTCATGATCTCATGGTTTGTGGGTTCAGGCCCTGCGTCGGGCTCTGTGCTGACAGCTCAGAGCCTGGAGCTTGCTTCGAATTCTGTGTCTCCCTCTCTCTCTTCCCCTCCCCCACTCACACTCTGTCGCTCGCTCACTCTCTCTCTCACAAATAAATAAACATTAAAAAATTAAAAAAAAAATACAGGACATTCATATTGGAGAGGAAGAAGTAAAATTATCTCAAATGACATTATCTTATAGGTACAAAATCCTAAAGAATCCATCAAAAACTGTTAGAGCTAATAAATTTAGCAAAGTTGCAGAATACAAAATCAACACACAAAATCAACTGTATTCTATACACTAGCAACTGTGTATAGAATATTCTGTATTCTATATACTAGCAGGGAAAGTAAGGATATAATCCCATCAACAACAGCATCAAAAATAATAAAATATTTAGGAATAAATTTAACCAAGGAGGTAAGAAACTCATACACTGAAAACTATAAAACAATACTGAAAGAAATTAAAGAAGACATACATAAATGGAAAGACATCTTGTTCATGGATTGGAAGACTTAATATTGTTAAGATAACAATACTTACCCAAAATAATATACAGATTCAATGCAATCTCTATCAAAATCCCAACTGCATTTTTTTTTAGAAACAGAAAAACTCAACCTCAAATTCATATGGAATTGAAAGGGACCTAGAATAGCCAAAACAATCTTGAAAAAGAACGAAGTTGGAAGATTCACACCTGCTGATTTCAAAGCTTATTAAGAAGCTATGTTAATAGTTTAACATATTTTGAATATGGTAACGACATAAGGATAGACATGCAGACTAAGAGAGTGCGCAATAGGAAGCCCAAAAATAAACCCTCACACCTATGATCTATGTCTCAATTCAGTAAATATCGCAAGACCATTCAATGGAGAAATGGTGTTGGGACCACAGTGCAGGGAAAATGTATTTTCACATGTACAACAATAAAGCTGGGACCTTAACTCACATCACATATAAAAGTTAACTCAAAATGGATCAAAGACCTACATTTAAGAGTAAAAACAATAAACTCTTAGAAGTAGACACTGGAGAAAATATGACATTGGATTTGGCAACAACTTCATGAATATGATAACAAAAGCATAGGCAACAAAAGAAAAAAATTGGACTTAATCAAAATTAAGAACATTTGCACATCAAAGGATGATATTAAAAAAGCAAAACAACAACCTACAAAATGGGGAAAATATCTGATAATCATAGATCTGATAAGGGATTTAAAAAAAAAGCTCCAAGGGGGGTGCCTCGGTGGTTCAGTCGGTTAAGCAGCTGACTCTTGGTTTCGGCTCAGGTCATGATCTCATGGTTCACGAGTTTAAGTCTCACATCCGGCTTTGCACTTAGCGTGGAACCTGCTTGGGATTCTCTCTGTCTCCCTCTCTCTGTGCCCCTCCCCACTCACATTCTCTCTCAAAATAAATAAACATTAAAAAAAAAAGAAATTCCTTTAAAAAAAAAACTCCTAAAACTCAACAATAACAAAAACAGTATTACTTATGACTACTAGGGTGGCTATAAAAAATTAAAGATAAAAAAAAATAGTAACAAGTCTTAGAATGTGGAAAAACTGGAATCTTCATGCATTAATGGTAGGAATGTAAAATAGTTTTGCCAGCGTGGAAAACAGTTTGTCAGTTTCTTAAAAGGTTAAACGTAGTACCATATGATCCAGCAATTCCACTCCTAGGTATATATCCAAAAGAAATGAAAGCAGAGATTTGAACAGTTATTTGTACAGCAGGTTCATAAGCAGGATTATTCACAATGGCTGGAAACTGGAAAATGACCCAATGCCATCAACAGATGAATGGATAAACAAAATGCCATATTTCCCTTCAAATGCAATATCATTCAGCCATAAAAAGTGACATTTTGATATATGCTACAACATGTATTTCCCTTGAAAACATTGTAATTAGTGAAGTAAGCCAAAGAACAATTATTATAAGATTTCATTTATATAAGGTACTTAGAATAGGCAAATATAACAAGAATGAATTATGGGGGGTAACATAGGTAAATATAAAATATATGATAACAATAAGAGATAAAAACAGAATGATATAAAACAGGGTTATTATATTTATATGCTACATGACACGATATGAAGTTAAATAACTATGATTAAGAATGCATGCTGTAATCCTTAGAACAACTTCCTATGGGGGAAAAAAAAAGACAGTCATAGCAAAAAAGCCAGATGAGGAATCAAAATGGAATACTAAAAAATGTTTGACCCAGGGGTGCCTGGGTGACTCAGTCAATTAAGTGTCCAACTTCGTCTCAGGTCATGATCTCACAGTTTGTGGGTTCGAGCCCCGCATCAGGCTCTGTGCTGACAGCTCAGAGCCTGGAGTCTGCTTCAGATTCTGTGTGTGTGTCTCTCTCTCTGCCCCTCCCCTGCTCATGCTCTCTCTCAAAAATAGACATTAAAAAAAAAAAATGTTTGACCCAAAAGACAACTGTGAAAGAGTTGTTGAGAAACAAAAAACAGATAAAGCAAATAGAAAACAAATAGCAAAAAAGTAAACATAAACCCAACCATACCAATAATTGTAAGACATACAAATGGATTACACACTCCAATTAAAAGGCAGAAATTGTCAGGCTGGATTTTTTACAAAGCCATACCCAACTATATATTATTATCTATAAAAGATGCACTTTAACTATAATATAGACACAAACAGATGGAAAATAAAAGGACAGAAAGAGATATATCCTGAAAATAACAAGTATATGAAAGCTGTTGGGGATATATTAGAAAAAGCAGACTTTAAGACCAGGAGGATTACCAGATATAAAGAGGAACATTTCATATTGATAAAGGAAAAAATTTACTATAAATACGTAAGCACTTAATAGAATTTCAATACACATAAAGCAAAAGCTAACAAAACTAAAAAGATAAATAGACAAACCTACAATTGTAAGTAGAGACTTTAAGATTCCTTCTAATTAACTGAAAGTACAGGCAAAAAAGAAAATTCAGTAAAGATATGGAATATCTGAATGACACTATGAATCACCTTGACCAAACTGATACTTGGAGAGGACTACACCAACAACTACAAGGGCACTATCCCAACAACTTTACTAGTCTTTGTCAGTGCACAAGTTTACTAAGATAAGGCAGATTAACTAGGTCGTAAGTCAATAAATTTCAAAACACCATAACCTTAATGAATATGTTCACTGACTACAATGAATTGGAAGATATACTAGAAGTAATATATCTAGAGAAGCCTCAAATATTTAGAAATTGAAGAACATATGGCCAAAGAACAAATCACAAGGGAAATTAGAAAATATTTAAAACTGAATAAGGAAAATAACAGTATAACAAAATTTGTAGGATGTACCTATAGCAATGCTTAGAAGGAAATGTATAGCTTTAAGTGCTTATATTAGAAAATAAAGTTTTGGGGGCACCTGGATGGCTCAGTCAGTTAAGCATCCGACCTCAGCTCAGGTCATGATCTCGCGGTTCACCCACTTCAGGTGAGCGGCAGCCCTGCTTTGGGGGAACTTGAGCCCCACTTCGGGGCTCCGCACTCTCTCTGCCTCTCTGTCCCTCACTCACTCGTGCTCTCTCCCTCTCTCAAAATAAATAAATGAATGAATGAATAAATAACTGTAAAAAAAAAAAAGTTTTAAAGCCAGTGAACAAAATTCACCTCAAGCTAGTAAAAGAAGAGCAAATTAAATTGAAAGCAAAAATAAAAATAAAAAGGAAATAATAAAGAGCAGTAATAATAACACAATAGAAAACAAACACTAGAAAAAACCCACTTACTGTTATGTTCGATAAAGGACTCAGGCAAGTTATTACTGCACTGAGGATTCACTATGAATTTAGTAGAATGGACTAATGCCACCATAACATGGACTAATCAACATAGACTAAAGCTTCTGTAAGTTATTTGACGTTCAAATAACCTGTGTTTCAAAAGAATGTGCATAAGAAACCCAGTTAGATATATTTTCTTAGGCCACCAATGACCCAAATACTGCAATGGATAAACTCCCCTGAAGACTTGCACCTTCATAAAAATTCCTAGCACCTTTTATATATTATATAATAACTTAGGGCAAATTAAGCCAATCCAAATGTAACTAAAAAAAATCAAAAACATTTCTAGGAAAAGAACTAGGAAAAAACAGATCTAGGAAAAGAACTAGATTACTCTTCACAATTTTGTTCTATCACATATATAAGATAAAAGAAATATTATTAAGCTTTATGATCCAGAAACTGTGTGGTTAAGACTAGTAGTGGTCTTGGGCGTCTGCGTAGCTCAGTTGCTTGGGCATCTGATTCTTGATTTCGGCTCAAGTCATGATCTCATGGTTTGGGAGTTCGAGCCCCGAGTCAGGCTCTGCAGTGATAGAGGATTCTCTCTCTACCCCTCCCCAGCTCATGGCATTTTCTCTCTCTCTCTCTCTCAAAATAAATTTTAAAAATAAATAAAATAAACAAACAAACAAACAAAAGACTACCAGTGGTCTCATAATTACATTAGTTCCTTCTTCCTCAGAAAACTCTCAAATGTTAGTCGGGCACACCTGACCAAATAACTAGCTTTCTTCACCTCCACTACAGTGTTGTGACCTGCAGCTGCCTTGCCAGTAGGATGAAAGTAGAAGCAGTGTGTACTTCTTCTAGGAAGTAGCCTTAAAAACAGGAAAGTGCTTTCTGTTTCTATTCTTCCTTCTTGTTTGCTAGAATATTGTTGTGATGACTGATACTGGAGTAAGCCAACTTCTACAGATAGCAAAGCATCAAAACAGAAGAACCCTAACCCCTAATGACTGTGGAGTTGACATAATATCCTTGGCACTGCCTATACATGACAGAAAAATAAATTTCTATCCAAAGCCTTTGCTATTTTGTTATTTTTTATCACCTGCAGTCAAACCTTATCCTAGTTAATACTAACTGAAAAAAAATTATGCCCTTAACCAAAGTGATTTACAAATGAGAGAAGAATTTGTATCACTCCAAAGTCTCAAAAAGGTTGTGTAAGATATTAAAACAGCTAAAGATTGTCAGGTGAATTACAGAAAATCTAATGTAACTATAATATTGCATACTTGCTGGACTAACCAACAAAAATATACTAACCTGTGATGTTCTGGTGTATTCCTCATATAGCCTGTCATACTCCTTACTCTTTTCCTGATACTGAGAGTGGTACTCTTGGAGTTTTTTACCTACTGCATCAATGTTATCTTCTTTTACCAATTGATCCTATACAGTTAAAAAAAAAAAAGAAATAAAGAATGTTAAGAATTCTGACACATGAATTTTTCCACACCTATTTATTTTTAAATTGCATTTCTACTATAAGTTTAAGTCACTGTATTAATATCAAGCATCCAAAAGCACTAAATTCTTTTGTTAACACTATTATCAGCCTTTAGATTATATCAAAATAGTTAATATTTTAAAAATTAAGAAATGAAGTATAAATAGGAAACAAACAGAAGTATTTTTATATAAAGTTAGTAAATACATGCAACCAGCTATTAAGGAATAGTAGCCACAGAATAAGTTCCAAAAATACCTTACATATTAAGTAGGAAATTTAAAATGACTACATTTCTTTTTTTTTTCTTTTTTTAAACTGATAAGCCTGGTAAATTAAAATGAAATGATGTTAAAAATGACTTGTTGAATAACTATCAAGAACTAATCATACCTGTTGGTATCTGGACACTGGGTACATGAGCTTCACATCAAGTTTGGGATTGTACTGAGCAAGAGATTCATGATGATAGTGGTTAATGAGCTCCACCACAGAATTAAATGTCAGAGGATCAGAAAAGCCGTATTTACCATCTCGATGATAGATCTTTATTAACTTATTATTGCCTCCCTTCCTGTGAACAAAACAACAACTGTAGATTTTTTTTTCCAAAAATTCTATCAAAGTACTATTTTCATATACATTTCCATATAATTATGTGTGTAAAAGTACATACAATATCTTATCATTTTAACAACTATTTCTTTTGTCTATAAAATATCTTGGTTACTAAAGGTCAATATACCTGACCAGAAAAATAACTAAAACAAAAGTAAATTATATCTTTTGTTTATTTTCTGAATGAATTTTTAAATTTAAATTCAATTAATATTTTTTCAGGAAGAACAGAGATAATCTCTTTAGGACCTAAAGATATGTGATTGTGTGTCTTTGGAGGGAAGCAGAAGTCATTTCTGTATGAAGGGGGATGATAAACATTTGTCACACAGAAATCACCAACACATTCAAGGTTTTATTGTGAATGCCCAAACATAATTAAGCTCCTTGAATGATTTATAACTGAGTAATTTAATCTAGTACCTTGCATTATTTTGTCTTTTATATTTGCTTATAATTCTTGGAAGTGACTATTTATTTAAACCATCACAATAAGTAAATGATTCAATTGTCATTCAACTGTTTTATAAGGTATAGCTTTTGAAGAATCGTTTATATTAGAATGGGGTAATTTGACTCTTAAATAGTTTAGACCACTTTTGTTTACTGAGTCATATCCAATGTTTCCTTAAAGATAATATATAACCAAAGCTTAAAATGGCAGTGTTTTCCAAGTCCCACACAGTATAATCAAACCACAGCAGGTTGATTCATTCTATCAAGCAAAACACTGCACCATTCCCACTCAACTCTTCTTATAATACTTGCAGACTTAATGGGGGGAAAATATGTCTCTACATCTCTTTCTGCCATGCTATTACACATAATAAAAGAGACACTGGGATTTGTCAATGCCTCATTGACAAATGAAAGGTCAAACACAATAGGTTCAATCTATGGATTGATTTAATAATGCTTATAGAAAGTCAAGATTTAGATGGATGAAGAACTATTCCTACAAAATACGTATCGGAAGGACCACCTAATCTTATGTAGTTACTACAGGTGTGTACACCCACACATATATTCACAATAAATACAACCTGGTCTCTCTAGAGAAAAGTAAAAAAGGCACTCATTCGTTCAAAAATTTTGAATATCTGCTATATGCCAGGAACTGTACAAAGTACAGTGCATATAGTGATGAACAAGCCAGACTTCCAATTTAGGAGCATGAGGAACGTATTTCTATCTTTAAGTTTATAAAGAAGATGAAGAATTTCTCATTAAGATAGAATATAACAACAAACAGCTAGATATATCAAATGGTAATACGTCCTACGGAAAAAAATAAAGCAGAGTAAAGGCAAGAGATAGTTCTGGGGGTGCAGGGATTTCTTTTTTATATATATTGCACAAAGAAAACCGCTCTATTCAGGTGACATTTAAGCAGAGTCCTAAATGAAGTGAGGGAACTAGCACAGCAGGTATATAAGGGTCCAAGCAGAGGGAACAGCAAGTGCAGAGCCCCTGAGGTAGAAGCATGTTTGGCATGTTCAAGGAACAGCAAGGAGGCCAATGACACTGGGGCTGAATGAGCAAAAGGGAGAATACTAGTAGGAGAGAAGTAAGAGATGTAAAAGGAGCTCATATCATGTAACAACCTGTAAGCCATCTTAAGGGTATTGACTTTTACTGAATAAGATGGGAAAACACAAGAGGATTCTGAGCCGAATGATACCATCTCTCATGTATTTTAAAAGGCTCACTCTAGCTGCTGGAGTGAGAAGAAACCATTCAAAATGAGCAGGTGTAGAAGTAGAAAGATCAGTTGGGAGACTGTTAAAATAATCTAGGCAAGAGGGATGGCATCCATCCTGAACAAAGACGATATAGTGAGAAATGGTGGGACTCAGAATATATTTTGAAGAGAGAGCCTACCAGACATGCTGATGGCATAGACATAGATGGGTAGAAGAGAGAGAAACAACATAAAGATGATTTCAAGTTTTTTATCTTAAGCAATTAGAAGAATGGAATTGTTATTTATCAAAATGAAGAAGGCTGTATAAAAAGAGCATGTTTAAAGGGGAAAAATATTTTGCTTTTAGACATGTTAAGATTGAGATGCCTAATGAATGTACAAGAGTAGACAATCCAGCAACCTATTTGAAGAATCTAAAGTTCAGGAGAAAGGTCTGGGCTAGAGTTATAGAATCAAGAGCTGTCAGTCTACAGATGTTATTTGAAATGAGTACAGTCAAATAAGAGAAGAGGTCCAAGGTCTAAGTCCTGGGGTTCACCAATGGTTAGCAGTTAGGAAGATGAGGAAGAACCAGCAAAAGAAACCAAGAGAGAGCAATTAATAAAGTAAAAGGAGAACTAAGAACATGATATATATATATATATAATATATCATGTGATATATATATATCATATATATGTGATATATATCATATGATATATATATAATATATATCATATATATGTGATATATATCATATGATATATATAATATATATCATATATATGTGATATATATCATATGATATATATATAAAATATATATATCATATATATGTGATATATATCATATGATATATATATATATTATATATATATATCATATATATTATTTTGAAAGAGACAGGGTGAGTAGGGGAGGGGCAGAGAGAGCGAGAGAGCGAGAGAGAGAGAGAGAGAGAGAGAGAGAGAGAATCTCAAGCAGACCCCACACTGTCCATAAACAAGATCATGAGCAAGCCAAAACCAAAAGTCAGACCTTAACAGACTGAGCTACTCAGGCGCCCCAGCATGGTACATTTTTTTTTTTTTTAATTTTTTTTTTCAACGTTGTTTATTTATTTTTGGGAGAGAGAGAGACAGAGCATGAACGGGGGAGGGGCAGAGAGAGAGGGAGACACAGAATCGGAAACAGGCTCCAGGCTCCGAGCCATCAGCCCAGAGCCTGACGCGGGGCTCGAACTCACGGACCGCGAGATCGTGACCTGGCTGAAGTCGGACGCTTAACCGACTGCGCCACCCAGGCGCCCCGCATGGTACATTTTTAAGAAAGCATTTCAACCCAGAGAAAATGATCAACCAGGTAAATGATCACAGGTTTTGATAAAGAAGGGATCATTAAGTGATCTGGACAAAATGGTTTCAATGGGATGCTAAGGTGAAAGCCTGACTAGAATGGACTAAAGAGAATGAAATAAGAAGGAAAAGAAATGCCAACAGACAACTGTCTTGAGGAGTACTGCTGTAAACAGGGAGCAGAGAAATAGGGAAGTATTTGGAAAGGGATACGTCAAGGGAATTTTCCTTCTTTATTATTCTTAAATGGGAGATAGTATCACATATTTATATGCTGATGAGAATGGCTCAGTAGAGAGATAAAAACTGATGATCACCAAGAGGACCGACAAGATAATTCCTAATGTATGTCCTTGAGAAGAATAGAGGGATTTGGCCCACAAGTAGTGAGATGGATCTTGGACAAAACTTGAACAGTCATCCACTGGAACAGGAGAAAGGGTATTCACATTCAGATGCAAATATGTTGATAGCTGTGGCAACAGGACCAATGGGGAGTTAGGTATCTTCCGACAACTTCAATGTTACCAGTGAAACAGGAAGCAATTTCCTTAGGTAGAAAGGGGAAAATGAGTTGTTCAAAGAAAAAAAAAAAAAAAAAAGAATATGTGAAATTGTCATCTTGGGGGGCACCTGAGTGGCTCAGTCGGTTAAGAATCGGACTTCGGCTCAGGTCATGATTTCACGGTTCATGAGTTCGAGCCCTGCTTTGGGTGAGCACGAGCCCCACTCTGGGTGAGCTTGAGCTCCACTTTGGGTGAGCTCCGCTTCAGGTATGCCCCATTTTTCTCTCCCTCCCCCTCTCTCACTTTTGCCCTCTCTCTCTCTCAAAAAAAAAAAAAAAAAGAGAGAGAGAGAGAGAAATTGTCATCTAGGAAAGTGAGAGAGCAAACAGATTGCAGAGATGCAGAAATTCAGCTAAGCAGTACTAAACGCCCATGTAAGATTAATAGTCATGAATTTTAAGTGAAGCCAGTGAGCATAGTGTATTTTTCTTCACATTCAGCTACTTAGGTATAGGCAAGGAAAAGATAAAGAGTTGAATTTAACAAGTGTAGGAATACAGTTAGGGAACTACAACGGAGGGGAAAAAAGAGCAAGTTTATTGAGGATATATTCATAAGGCTAATTTTAATAATAGACCATGGACTCTAAGCAGAGAGGGAAGAAAGTGAGGACATGAAGGAACTAAATAATGGTCAATTTTTAATTATATGTCTCTCTCCCTCACTATACCCTTCTTAAACAGAAGAATTATGCTATCCCTTCTTGTATTCTACCACCTGGCCTAATGCCTGGCATATAGCAAATTCCTAAAGATTTAACTATCCAGATTTTCTACAATGAATTCTATTTACAATGGTTTACTAAATTGGAAAACTTCTATTTATTTCCTTATCACCTACCCTTTACAGTCTGATTTCACTCTCATTTGAGAGTCACTAACTTTTATTAAATTCAGACTCTGCCTGCCTCCTCCCTCCACCCCAGGCTTAGATTCTTTGCAATGGCTTAAGATTTCTACTCTCCCTACTTTCTTTCCCTACCCATTTAATATTTTGTCCTCCCATTACTTATATGACATTACAGTTTTTTAAATTTTTATTTACTTATTTTGAGAGAGAAAGAGAGAGTGAGCAGGAGAGGGGCAGACAGAGGAAGAGACAGAATCCCAACCAGGCTCTGTGCTGTCATCATAGTGCCCAATGCAGGACTTGAACTCATGAACTGTGAGATCATGACCTGAGCTGAGATCAAGAATTGGACAGTTAGCCAACTGAGCTACCCAGGTGCCCCATTACACTTTTGCCTCAACCTCTTAGACTGTTCTTCCTCAGCTCCTTCCTGTTGGTAAACACAGTCTCTAAAAATACTTGCCTTCAGCCTCTACCTTTTCTTCCCTATATATATTCTTTCCTTAAAATCCCATTTATTCTATGGAGATGGTACCTGAATCTTTTTCTAGTTCTATGCTCTCCTCTAAGCATTAAACCTACATTTCTAGCTCTACTCTAGATACTTTTTCTGGAAGTTCTGGAGCAGCTAAAAACCAACATCTTTCCCCTGTTCTCTATAAAACAACTGCTTCTGACTTGCCTATTTCTATAAATGGCACATTCATTCTAAGCCCAACAGGCTCAAATGAATCATCTTTAACTACTCCACCCCAACCTCATACCTACTCTATTATTAAATCCCTTGGCTCTTAGCTCCATATTGCCTCTTACTTTGATTCCTCAACTCCTTTCCTAGAGCCACTATCCCAGCTAATAGTGTATTCCATCTTTCCATCATATCATTCCCCTGCTTAAAAAACCATTCTTGGGTTTGGTTTTTTGGTTGCTGTTGTTTTTTTGTTTTTGTTTTTGTTTTTTTCACTTAGAAATAAAATTAGGGGTGCCTGGGTGGCTCAGTTGGTTAAGCATCTGACTGTTGGTTTCAGGTCATGATCTCACGGTTGATGGGCCTGAGCCTTGTGTTGGGCTCTGTGCTGACAGCATGGAGCCTGCTTGGGCTTCTCTCTCTCTCTCTGCTCCTCCCCTACTCCCACAAAGAAGGAAGGAAGGAAGGAAGGAAGGAAGGAAGGAAGGAAGGAAGGAAGGAAGGAAGAAGAAGAAAGAAAGAAAGAAAGAAGAAAGGAAGGAAGGAAGGAAGGAAGGAAGGAAGGAAGGAAGGAAGGAAGAAGAAAGGAAGGAAGGAAGGAAGAAGGAAGAAAGAAAGGAAGGAAGGAAGGGAGGGAGATAGAAAGAAAAGAAAGAAAAAGAAAGAAAGAAAGAGAGAGAGAGAGAGAGAGAGAGAGAGAAAGAAAGAAAGAAAGAAAGGAAGGAAGGAAGGAAGAAAGAGGAAGGAAGGAAGGAAGGAAGGAAGGAAGGAAGGAAGGAAGGAAGGAAGGAAGGAAGGAAGGAAGGAAGGAGAAAGAAAGAAAGGAAGGAAGGAAGGGAGGGAGATAGAAAGAAAAAGAAAGAAAGAAAGAGAGAGAGAGAGAGAGAGAAAGAAAGAAAGAAAGAAAGAAAGAAAGAAAGAAAGAAAGAAAGAAAGGGAAAGAGAGAGAGAGGGAGGGAGAAAATTCCTTACCATGGCTCACAAGGCTCTGTGCATCTGTCTCCTTTCCACTTTCAACTTTATCTTCTACCACTCTATGGTTCACACTGTAAGCCAGTCACAGCAGTCTTTGTATTCACTGGATCCACCAAATCTTTCCAAAATTCAGTGTCTTTGCATTTTCTGTTCCCTCTTCCTAGAACACTTTTCTGGCTGGTTCTCACATATCCTTCAGTTTTCAGAGGTCACATCCTCAGAGAGGCCCTCCTTCTCAAAACTATCTTAAATTCCCTTTCCCTATATTCTCTATCACATAACCCTGTGTATTTCTTATATAGCATTTCATATACTGGAAGTTATTTCTTTTTTATGTGTTTGTCTCCTCTCCCCTACTCCTATCTCTACCTCCAAATATATAGAAGACCATGTATAGATAGGAAATGTTCATCATTTCCTTTTCCTAGAATAGTACCTAGAACATTGTGGGCACTCAATAAATATTAAATGATTAAAGAATAAATTCTATTTTTGATCACCATTACTTCTCAATTGATAATATTCTACGGTTTTTTGTTTTGTTTTTAAGTAAGCTCTATTCCCAATGTAGGGCTTAAACTCACGACCATGAGATCAAGAGTCACATACTCTACCAACTGAGCCAGCCAGGTACCCTGACATTTCATAATATCCTAACTCTTTGCTAGTATCTATCCTCTTTTATTCTTTCTATTCAAATATAGTCTGATCATATAATTGCTAAAAAAAAAAAAAATGCAATGGTTCCCTCTGCCTACCTATGATATTAAATGCAGGGGCACTTGGGTGGCTCAGTCCATTCGCCGAACATCCAACTCTTGATTTCAGCTTAGGTCATGATCCCAGGGTCATGGGATCAAGCCCCATATCAGGCTCTACACTGAGTATGGAGCCTGCTTAATATTCTCTTTCTCTCTCCTTCTGCCCTTCTTCCCGCTCACTCTCTCTCTAAAATAATAAAATAAAATTAAAATGAAATAAATGCAAACTCCAAATTTTAGAATTCAAAGCCCTCTTCAACATGACCCTTTTCCAATCATCCATCCCCTACCACTTGGTTCCTCTTTATGGACTTTATCCTCTGGCCAAATTGGGACTGCATCTTTCAAGAACAGGGCACTCTAGTTTCTCACCAGCTTATCTCTGTTCCTATTGCTACCTAATCCTGCAACCTCCCCTCCCACTTTCTACATGCCCAAATCTATTCCCTTCTTCCAGATACACTGCAATGCAATTTCTTCCATGAAGGACACCTCTGTATATCCTCTCAACAAGATATTTCTTTCCCATTTTTTGAATTTCTCCTATTATTTTAGTTTAATTCAAAGCAATTTTCTTATTCCTATTGCCCTCAACACACTATGGCTTCTTTGAGACAAAAATTTTTAACTCATTATCAGATCCTATGCAGAGTAACTAGCACTGAACTATGGATTTTACTAAACTCCAGTAAGACCATCACTTTTCTGTCTAACAAAATCTGTCAGGGCCCAGTTAAACTATTATTTCCTCTGAGAAAACTTCCCTTTACCTTTCTCTCATTTATTTTTTCCTTTCAGATATTCACTGAGTACCTACTACATGTCAGACATTTTGCTAGATACATGAAAGCTTTAAAATATTCTTGCTGGGGAGCCTGAGTGGCTCAGCCAGTTAAGCGTCTGACTCTTTATTTCAGCTCAGGTTATGATCTTATAGTTCACCAACAGCGTGGGGCCTACTTGGGATTCTCTCTCTCTCTGCTCCTACCCCACTTGGCTCTCTCTTCCTCCTCTCTCTCTCAAAATAAATAAATAAATTAATTAATTAATTAATTAATTTTAAATAAAATATTCTTGCCAATGTCCACTGAACAATGGATAAACAAAATGTAGTATACATATGCCTTAAAAAGGAAGAATATGCTACAATATGGATGAACCTTAAAACTATTATTCTTAAAAATAAGCCAGACACAAAAGGATAAATATTGTAGGATTCTACCTTTTTTTTTTTTTTTTTTTTGGTATGATTCTACTTATATGAAGTACCTAGAATAGTCAAATTAAATTCACAAACAAACTAAAACAATGGTTACCAGGAGTTAGGAGAAGGAGTAAGTGGGGAGAACTCAAATATAACACCACAATGTTATATTATGTGTTATATTAAAAGCATTCAAGTATAGTATATATGTGTCTCTCCTATTCCACCATTACACATTGGGATTATGAACTCTTAAGGGTAAAACCGCATCTTCTTATTCATGTCCACATTCCTGGTCCTACCATAATATCCACCACAAAGATAACCCTCTAAATTTTAAAGCTGCCCCAAAATAAAATGGGCTGTCTCAAAGGAAGATGCTAGCTCCCTCTGACTGAAAGATCACATGGAAGCTCAGTGGCCCTTTCTGAAAAATGTTATGCAGAGAATTATTACATCTGCAGAAACCCCAGCTGAACCAAGTAGTATTAACAATCTTCCAGCTGCAGGTCTCTAAGCATAAGAATTCTCAAGGTGGTTCTAGACTAGACTGTCATTGGGACCCCTTTCCAGCCTTTGTTCTTAAACAGTGCTGCAACTTCAGGTAAGTAATACAACTTCTGCAGGCTCTTTTCCTCATCCCAAGATGCAAAAATTGTTGCCTTTAGTTAGCTGCACTTAGGAATCTACCCATCATAAAACAACTTAGTGTGGGATTAAAACCATTTTTCAGATCAGACATTCATCTGTTAGTATTTATTATCCACTGTCTAATGTCTATCCATGATCACACACTAAAGTCTGGAGATGCAACAATGATTAAACAATGATTATCAGAGAACTTAAATTCTATGGGGTGAGATAGACAAGGTGGAAGAGGAAAAGAAAATATAGGAGCAGATTATAGAGAATTAAATTGAGGCAATATATATCCTTGGATGGCTACTTTGGATTGAGAGTTTAAGAGAGTTTAAGAGTTAACAGGTGGCAACTGTGCAGAGATCTGATCGACAAAAAGGAACCACGGATGCGAAGACCAGAAAGAACAGCTATTGCAAAGGCCCTGAGACAGGAATAAGCTTCACTTATCTGAGGTACAAAAAGGATGGTGGGATTGAATGTAGTGGAAGGGAGAGAAGAGGGCAAGATATGAGGTGTAAAAAGTAGACTGAGACCAGGGTGCCTGGGTGGCTCAGTCGATTAAGCGTCCAACTCTTAGTTTCAGCTCAGGTCATGATCTCACGGTTCGTGAGTTTGAACCCAGCATCAGGCTCTGCTCTGACAGCACAAAACCTGCCTGGGATTCTCTCTCTCCCCCTCTCTCTGCCCCTCCTCTGCTGTCTCTCAAAATAAATAAACTTAGGAAAAAAAAAAGTAGACCAAGACCAGGTCAAATAGAATTTTGTAAGTTAGAATAAAATCCAAATTCTTTTACCTTAAGTGCAGTAGGGAAACTCTTAAAAAAGAATTTTAAGTGGGTGCCTGGGTGGCTCAGTTGGTTAAGCATCCAGCTTCAGCTCAAGTCATGATCTCACAGTTTGTGAGTTTGAGTCCCACATCGGGCTCTGTGCTGACAGCTTAGAGCCTGGAGCCTGCTTTGAATTCTATGTCTCCCTCTGTCTCTGCTTCTCCCCCACTCATGCTCTGTCTCTCTCTCTCTCATTCAAAAATAAATTAAAATATCTTTAAAAATAATAAAAAAAAATTTTAAGCAAAGGAGTAATCAGACTCATACCTTAAAACGATCACTACGGGTTGCTGTGCAGAAAATGGTCAAAAAGGGTGGGGAAGACTAGAAATTATAAGATGCTGAGAGGCCTGTCATGAAATGACTGTAAAAGATCAAGCAAGATGATGGTGGCTTAGTGTTGAGTGGCAGACAAGTGTGACAAGATTATGAATATAGATTTGGAGGTAAAGTTGAGATTACAAATACAGATTTGGGGGTAAAGTTGGCAGGATTGTTTAATGATGGATTCTAATGTGTTAGGGAAAAAGAGAGGAAAAAGAGTTGTGACTTGAGTACTGTAGAGATGGTGGTTCTATTTCTGTTTTTTTTTTTTTAATTTTTTTAACATTTATTCATTTTTGAGAGACAGAGAGAGACAGAGCATGAGTGGAAGTGGGGCAAAGAGAGAGGGAGATACAAAATCCGAAGCAGCCTCCAGGCTTGAGCTATCAGCACAGAGCCCAACACGGGGCTTGAACTCACAGACTGTGAGATCATCACCTGAACTGAACTTGGATGCCTAACTGACTAAGCCACTCAGGTGCCCCAATGGTGGTTCTATTTCTGAAAGAAAAAAAAAAAAAAAAACCAGAGAAACAGAGAAAAGGAAAGACTAAAAGAGAAATCGTTTGAGTAGGAGGAGTCGGGTTAGAAATAAAAAATTCTGGGACACCTGGGTGGCTCTGTCAGTTGAGCATCTGACTTCAGCACAGATCATGATCTCACAGTTCCGTAGGTTTGAGTCCCACATCAGGCTCTGTGCTGACAGCAAGAAGCCTGCTTCGGATTCTCTGTCTCCCTCTCTCTCTGCCCCTTCCCCACTTGTGTTCTCTCTCTCTCTCTCTCAAACATTTAAAAAAATAAAAAATAAAGAAATAAAAAGAAATAAAACATTTTGCTTTGACCATGTTAAAATTAATATGTTCCCTAGCTATCTAAATGGCAAAGTCAAATAGGCAATGGGATATATGCATGTGGAGTTCTGGAGGTCAGAGTTGGAGATGAGGTTTATGAATCACCACCATATAACTGCCTGTTAAAGCCATGGAATAGGACAAACTCACCTTGGGAGAATGAATACAGAGACCCAACTCTGAGCCTTGAACACTTAAAATTTAGATACTGAGCAAAGGAGTGGCTAGTCTAGAGTTAGGAAGAAAATCAGAAGAGTGTGATGTCACCACAGCCAAGACAATAAACTGTTTCTAGGAAAAAGTGCCTAGGACTAATGCTACTAAGAAGTCAGGTGAGGTAAAAAGAGAAGTGGTTGTAGACAACATGATACTCTATAGAAAAAACCCAAAATATTCCACCAAAAAACTGCTAGAACTGATCCATGAATTGAGCAAAGTTGCAGGATATAAAATCAATGCACAGAAATCAGTTGCATTCCTTTACACAAATAATGAAGCAACAGAAAGAGAAATCAATAAATCGATCCCATTTACAATTGCAAAAAAACCCATAAAATACCTAGGAATAAACCTAAACAAAGAAATGAAAAATCTAAACACTGAAAACTATAGAAAGCTTATCAATGAAACTGAAGGCACAAAAAAATGGAAAAATACTCCATGCTCCTGGATTGGAAGAATATTGTTAAAATGTGGACACTACCCAAAGCAATCTATATTCAATGCAATCCCTATCGAAATAACACCAGCATTCTTCACAGAGCTAGAACAAACAATCCTAAAATTTGTATGGAACCAGAAAAGACCCCGAATAGCCAAAGTAATTTTGAAGAAGAAGACCAAAGCAGGAGGCATCACAATCCCAGACTTCAAGCTATACTACAAAGCTGTAACCATCAAGACAGTATGGTACTGGCACAAGAACAGACACTCATATCAGACTACAGAACCCAGAAATGGACCCACAAATGTATGGCCAACTAATCTTTGATAAAGCAGAAAAGAATATCCAATGGAATAAAGACAATCTCTTCAGCAGTGACATGCAGAAAAATGAACCTGGACCACTTTCTTATACCATACATAAAATAAAGCCAAAATGGATGAAAGACCTAAACGTAAGACAGGAAACCATCAAAATCCTAGAGGAGAAAGCAGGCAAAAACCTCTTTGACTTTGGCCACAGCAACTTCTTACTCAAGGGAGGCAAGGGAAACAAAAGCAAAAATGAACTACTGGGACCTCATCAAAATAAATAGCTTCTGCACAGCAAAGGACACAATCAGCAAAACTAAAAGGCAACCAACAGAATGGGAGAAGATTATTTGCAAATGACATAACAGATAAAGGGTTAGTATCCAAAAGCTATAAAGAACTTCTCAAACTCAACACCCAAAAAACAAATAAGCCAGTGAGGAAATGGGCAAAAGACACGAATAGACATGTCTCCAAAGAAGGCATCCAGATGGCTAACAGACACATGAAAAGATGCTCAACATCACTCATCATCAGGGAAATACAAATCAAAACCACAATGAGATGCCACCTCACACTAGTCAGAATGGCTTAAAATTAACAACTCATGCAACAACAGATGTTGGCGAGGATGTGGAGAAAAAGAATCTCTTTTGCACTGCTGGTGGGAATGCAAACTGGTGCAGCCACTCTGGAAAACAGTATGGAAGTTCCTCGAAAAGCTAAAAACAGAAGTACCCTACAACCCAGCAATTGCACTACTAGGTATTTATCCAAGGGATACAGCTGTGCTGTTCGAAGGGGTGCATGCAACCCCAATGTCTATAGCAGAGCTATTGACAATAGCCAAAGTATGGAAAGAGCCCAAATGTCCATCGATGGATGAATGGATAAAGAAGATGTGGTATATATATACAATGGAGTATTACTCAGCAATCAAAAAGAATGAAATCTTGCCATTTGCAACCACATGGATGGAACTAGAGGGTATTATTCTAAGCAAAATTAGTCAGAGAAAGACATATCATATGACTTCACTCATATGAGGAATTTAAGATACAAAACAAATGAACATAAAGGGAGGGAAGCAAAAATAATATAAAAACAAGGAGGGGAACAAAATATAAGAGACTTTTATTTTTTATTTATTTATTTTTTTCAACGTTTTTTATTTTTGGGACAGAGAGAGACAGAGCATGAACGGGGGAGGGGCAGAGAGAGAGGGAGACACAGAATCGGAAACAGGCTCCAGGCTCTGAGCTGTCAGCACAGAGCCCGACACGGGGCTCGAACTCACGGACCGCGAGATCGTGACCTGGCTGAAGTCGGCCGCTTAACCGACTGCGCCACCCAGGCGCCCCTATAAGAGACTTTTAAATACAAAAAACAAACTGAAGGTTGCCGGAGTGGTTGTGGGGTGGGAGGATGGGCTAAATGGGTAAGGGGCATTAAGGAAGACACTTATTGGGATGAGCACTGAGTGTTATACATAGTGGATGAATCACTGGAATCTACTCCTGAAATCATTATTGCACTATATGGTAACAAACTTGGATGTAAATAAATAAATAACGTTAATTAGACACACACACACACACACACACACACACACACACACAGAGAAGAAAGAAGTGGCCATTGGTTTTGTAGTCCCTGTAGACTGGAAGAGACAGAAGCCTGACTGGAGCGGTGGGGGCGGGGGGGGGGTACAGAATCAAATGAATCATTGTAGCACACTGATTATTCCTCAGCACAACTAAAAGTCCCAAGGTATTAACTTCTTATAATATCTTTACCAGAAACTCCAAATTTCTAGCATAAACTACATGATTTTTCCTAAAGATAGTAGGTAGAAAGACAATAAAGAGTCAGATAAATCTGGATCTGTACCCATCCTCTGCCACTTACTAGCTATGTGTCTTCAGGTAAGTTTCTTAACCAGGTTAAGCTTCAGTTGCCTCATCTATAAAATGGAAATATGAATAATACCTATCTCATAAGGTTGTTGTGCACGTAAAATGTTTAGTACAAGGGAGCTATTATCATTACTGTTTTCATTATATTTTTCTTTAGATAGTTCCTTTATAAAAAAATCACAGTACTTTATTGTTAATTGTTAAAATTGAATATAAAAAAATTAAATGTAAAAATATCTAATGCCGTTTTCCTAATCTTTTAAAATATATTTGTAAATATATCTTTGTAAATATAAAAGGTGATACACCCACCACTTAGAAAATTCTAATATGCCCATATGGATGGCATGATATAGGCTGAGAATTGCCTTATCTTCTACATATCCTCATCAGCCTAAACTATGTTGAGTTTTACTCTCTGAAGTCTGCATTGAGAAAAATAATAGGATTATTAGAGGGGTGGATTCCCAACATATCATTAATAACCTCAAACTGTGCCCAGGACTTCTTTTTCACTCACAGGTCTTCTTCCTTCCTTACTTTTAGGGATCTTAGCCTTTTTTTTTTTTTTATTCCTTCATAAAAATAAAAATTGTGGCCATTTTCATATAAGACATTTAAATATTTAATGTACAGAGAAAGAATAGTCAGCCAAACAATTAAAAATTATGTACCTAGGGGCACCTAGGTGCTCCCTGGTGGCTCAAATAGGTTAAGCATCTGACTCTTGGTTTCAGCTCAGGTCATGACTTCACGGTTTGTGAGTTTGAGCCCTGCACTGGGCTCTGCACTGGGATCTTTCTGTCTCCCCCCGTCTCTCCCCTCCCCAGCTCGTGCTCTTTCTCAAACTAAATAAACTTAAAAAAACTATATATCTAAATTAACTTCTTTTTAAATGTGTAAATAAACATTTAAATAAATACAAAAATCTCTCTATACCCAGAAATAAATAATGGTAGTAGAACACTAGTCAAATGCTGAAAAATACTCACCGCAAAGTCAAAGTGTAATCTCCCTGCATTTTTGTTGAGGCATCTCTGACCAAGAACGTACCATCTGGCATATCCCGTAATTTGTCATTTACCTCCTCCCTGAAAAACAGAATTATAGAAAAACAAAAAAAATTTAATCGCTGATTGTTCTCTTCACATTAATCGATTAGTTGATTAGTCAACTGTTTTCTTCACATATTACTACTAAGACTAGTTAGGAGGGGATATGTCTAAGGTCACAGAATTATGGGGGCCCTCAGAGGTCATTTAGTTCCTCCCACTAGATATGATCTTTCTGTTTTGATTTTTGGAATTATGCAACCTAAGGACAGGCTATTTGCTTTTTAAACTCTTCCAGATTTCAAACGTCTGTAGGGGATAGTGTTTCCATTAAGCCTTTAGGGCTTCCTTAGGCAAGTCTGAACTTGTACAGTTTCAGGAGAAACCAGCAGCTGTTTAGAAAGAAGGTTATGTTTAAGCAACAGTGGCAGCTGTGTCTGATCAGAAGGGGAAAATTTCACTAAGTTCACAACCTTTCAATATAATCTTCTCCAATTTGAAATTATACTGATGATAAACTCCTCCCGCAGAGTTGGTTTAGAACTTTAAGAATACTAGAACACTCAGGAAAGGAGGGCATAGAAGACTCTTGAGTTACAGACCCACATGGTCTTAGAATGTAAGTTTAAGGGATGACTGGGTAGCTCAGTCGGTTAAGCAACGGACTCTTGGTTTTGACTCAGGTCATGATCTCACAGTTCAGTTAGTGGGTTCAAGTCCTGTGCTTGATTCTCTCACTGCCCCTTTCCCCCACATGCTTGTGCTCCCCCTCCTCTCAAAATAAAACTTAAAAAAATTTAAAAAAAAGAATATAAATTTAAATGATATTTAAATCTAAAATCATTTTATTATATAATTACAAAATAAAAATTTTCTGATCCATTTTAATATAAAAATATATTAAGTCTCCTCCCAAAAATTAAACATAGAATTACCATATAACTCAGAAATTCCACTTCAGGGCATGCACCCAAAAGAACTAAAAGCAGGGACTTGAATAAACATTTATACACCAATGTTCATGGCAGCATTATTCACAATAGCCAAAAGCTGTAAACAATCCAAATGTTCAAAGCCAAATGTCCAGATGAATGAATACATAAAAATGTGGTGTATATACACATAATGGAATATTATTCAGCCTTAAAAAAGAAGAAAATACTGACACATGCTGTAACACGGATGAACCTTGAAGACATTTTGTTAAGTGAAATAAGCCAGTCACAAAAGGATAAATATGGTAAGATTCCACTTATGTGAGGTACCTAGAGTAGTCAAATTCATAGAAACAGAAAGTAGGATGGTGGTTTCCAGGCGCTGGGGAGAATAGGAGGAAAAGGCAGTTAGTGTTTAACGAGTACAAAGTTATGCTTTGGGAAGATGAAATAGTTCCAGAGATGGATGGTGGTGAGGGTTGAACAATACTGTCAATGTACTTTATGCCACTAAGCTGGACATTTAAAGATGGTTAAAATGGTAACAAAGGGGAAAAAAAAGAAATGAGTGGCACTCTGGGAATTAAAGAAAACAGACAAGAGAAAGAGAAACACAAGCATATTAAAGAATACACCATCAGCCTGGAACCTAATTTGACAGAAATGGATAGGTCTTTTCTAAAACAAAATTCAAGAAAAACAAGAAATTTGAAAATTCAAATTCAATATATATATTTCCCTTCTCTAGGCTCAGATTTTTCCAAAACCACATTTTACCCAAAAAGTAAACCTGTTCTAGAGTCCTGTTTCTCAAAATGAGGTATGTGAAGACTACATCAAAATCACCTGGGGAAACTGTTAAATGCAGATTCCTGGGCCCCACCTCAATTGGTTCTTGTGCATGCAAAGATTATGGAACCACTGACTTAGACACAGAAAGGTAAAGAAAATTAAGTACCTGTAACTATCTTTTATCCTAAAACACATGTAGCTATCCTAAATATAGAAGTTTCATTTATTCAGAAATCTATCCTCAATACAGTATTAAAAGTAATGATCACACCTGTAATAAAGATTTTCTTGTCACTTTTTTGGGAAGGACAGCATTTAGAAACTTTTGAAATGTTCTCACATATGATTTTCAAAATGGTAATCTTTAACAACTAGTAGTGCATTAAAATGTTTTATTTTTAACTAATTCTCAAAAATGATTTGTTTTTCAACTGCATTGAATTATAGTAGTATTCTAGTTATTACCTTGAAATATCCCCCCAGTACCATTCTGCATCCTGAAGAGAAACAGAACTGTCCTTCATTCCATTTGTAACAGCTGAAGTCATTGGCTTAGGTGGCTTTGGTGGAAGAGCTAGAAGAAAAATGAATATTATTTTGTAGATGTAAATTACTATTTCTTTTCTAATTTCCTCAGTCAGGAACAGCTCATTAACCAATGTACATTAAGATTCAGATAATTATAAATCAAGTGTTATTTTATATTAAATATTAGCCAAAGAAGGAATCCTTTTAGAACTCTACCAATAACTGCCTAAAATGTGAAATTTTCAAGCTACCTGGGGTTTTTTTTCCTTCTTATAAAGTGCTAACTTTTAATTCTGAACAGATGCCACCCAAAACTTGATCTTCTCTCAAAAGACAGTATGAAGCCCCTTCACCAACAATTCAGCCCAAAAGCCATTACATGAGACTGGTCATGATGGCCAAGAGTTAGTATCAGAGCCCAAAGCAGGTGAAGAAGGATTATGTCCATATAAGGGGACAGCAGCACAGCACAGGATCTCAGAGCCAGAGGAGGGTAAGAAGGAGATCCTCACAGGGACAGCCTGGCACAAGGTGTTAAATAAAGCTAAATGAAATAAGAAGCACAGCAGCACAGGGCCCGGTGGCACAGTGTAGTGGAGACCAAGCCAATGAGGACACAGTCCTCAGAAGTGGGCATACCAGTGCAATGAGACAAAGCCAGATAAGGGTGAAAAGAGTTTCTACTTGGGGGAGGGGAGGCTGGGAGGGGTTGGGGGAATGCAGCAATAGCTGTAAGAGATTAGGTACATACAGAGATATGGACCAAATAAGTAAAACTATTAAAATTAATAAGACCCAGTTTTCTCATAGTCTAAAAAGGAAGTTACAAATATGGAAAAGTGAAAAAATAGAACGATCCCTCGAGTTTGAACTGGAATTGCAGCTATTGATAATGAACTCATGAAATTCAATAGAAAGAGAGATGCAAATGTCTGTACATACTGGGAATGAAATTATTCCCAAGCTCTGTCCTGAGAGGTCCTGAGATCAGCCGCACCCCCAATATGCATAACCAGTACCCATATCTTTATTTCTAGTGCCATCCTCTACTAAAAACAATCTGGGCTCTTTGAAGAAAGGCTGATTCCAGGGCTGGGGCAGAGCAAGAACCAAATGAACCTCAAACATCATGTTAAGCCAAAAAGCAAGCAAGTGCTCAAAGAATGAGGGGCCACGACAAAAAATAAAGGAGCCAACTGAAGGGGCTCCCACTACCAAATAGGAGCATCAATATGAATAATGATAGTAAGGAAATATAAGTCATCAAACAAAATAAGAATCCATGTGTCCATGCAGGCAGATATAAAAAATAAATAAATAATTGAAAAATTAATGAGGAGGATTTACAAAATCTCAGAAGGCTTTCCTACAAAATGCTTATTAGTCACAAAAGTAGAAAGACAAGAAGTGGAGAAGTCTGGCAAATACCACCTTAATCAAATAATCAATTAAGTTAATACCACTAGTAATGATAAAATCTTGGGCCCCCAACAGGATGCAATGAGAAGGATAAAACATCACTTCTGTGATATTCCTGCCAAATACGCACAAACTGAATTTAATCATGAGGAGACACCAGACAAGCCACAATTGAGAGATATTCTACAAAAAAAAAAAAAATGGCCTGTAATCTTCAAAAAAGTCAAGGTTGTGAAAATCAAGAAAGATTGATGAACTGTTCCAGATTGAAGAAAACTAGAGAATTGTGACAATTAAATGCAGTTTGTGACTTTGTTACAAAGAATATTACTGGAGGAAGGACAAAACTTGAATGGGAGCTGAGAATAAGATTGGTGTTGTAATACATCAACGTGAATATTCTGATTTTGTATAGGAGAATGTTCTTGGTGGTGGGAAATACAGACAAATATGATCATTGTGGGGTATCATGTCAGCAACTTACTCTCAATGATTCAAGAAAATAAATTATTTGTACTATACTTCTTTTTTTTTCAATATATGAAATTTATTGTCAAATTGGTTTCCATACAACACCCAGTGCTCATCCCAAAAGGTGCCCTCCTCAATACCCATCACCCATCCTTCCCTCCCTCCCACCCCCCATCAACCCTCAGTTTGTTCTCAGTTTTTAAGAGTCTCTTATGCTTTGGCTCTCTCCCACTCTAACCTCTTTTTATACTTCTAACTTTTCTATAAGTTTGAGATGGTTTCTAAATATTTTTTTAATAAAAAAGAGACAATATAGAGGGAAATGGGGGAAAATGTGAATATATTCTTCAAAACAGAAACTGTTAAGTATCTCTCAATAAGAATGTCAAAAAATTCAATGGTAGAAGAATAGTCTTTTTAACAAATGGTGCTAGGATAACTGGTTATCCTTATTCAAAAGAACACAGTCAGACCCCTATATCACACCATATGCAAGAATTAACTCAAAATGAATCAAAGATCTAAACATAAGAGCTAAAACTAAAAAACTTTTCAAAGAAAACAGGCTTAAATCTTCATGACTCTGGATTAGGCATTAGTTTCTTAGAAACCAAAAGCACAAATGACTAAAAGAAAAAAAACAGATAGACTGGACTTGATCAAAATTAAAATTTTTTGTGCTTCAGATGACATCAAGAAAGTGCAAAGACAACACACAGAACTGCAGGAAATCTTTGTAAATCATGTATCTGATTTTATTTATTTAAAAAAAATTTTTAATGTTTATTTTTGACAGAGAGAGAGAGAGAGAGAGAGAGAGAGAGAGAGAGAGAGAGAGAGAGAGAGACGGAGCATGAGTGAGGGGTGGGCAGAGAGAGACAGGGAGACACAGAATCCAAAGCAAGCTCCAGGCTCTAAGCTGTTAGCACAGGGCTCAACGCGGGGCTCAAACTCACGGACCGCGAGATCATAACCTGAGCTGAAGTCGGACAATTAACAGACTGAGCCACCCAGATGCACCATATATCTGATTTTAAAAACTGTATCCAGAACACAGAAAGAAAACTTAACAAAAAGGCAAATGATTAATTAAAAATGGGCACCGGATCTGAATAGACATTTCTCCAAAGACAATATACACATGGCCAGTAGCACATGAAAAAATAAGATCATCAGCCATCAAGGAAATCAAAATCAAAATAACGGAGCACCTAGGTAGCTCAGTTGGTTAAGCGTCCGACTCTTGCTTTCCGCTCAGGTCATGATTTCACGGTTCGTGAGACTGAGCCCCAGGTGGGGCTCTGCGCTAACAGCATGGAACCTGCTTGGGATTCTCGCTCCCTCGTTCTCTGTCCCTCCCCTGCTCTCTCTCTCTCTCTCTCTCATTCACTCCCTCTCTCTCTCTCAAATAAACTAACTTAAATTCAAAGAAATAAAATAAAAATCACAATAGATATCACTTCACACCCTCTAGGATTTGACTATACAGTTCACCCTTTGACAACAGGGGTTTGAAATGCACAAGTCCTCTTATACACAGATTTTTTGGAAAATTTCTTGGAGATTTCCAACAGCTTGAAAAACTTCACAAACCACATAAGTCTAGAAACATAACAGCCTGAGAAAACATTAGATATGTCATGAATGCATAAAATGCATGTATACAATAGTCTATTTTATCATTTACTACCATAAAATATACACAAATCATAAAAAGTTAAAATTCATCAAAATTTTGTGCCAACACTTACAGATTGTACATGGTGCCATTTGTGGTTGAGAGAAATGTTAAACAAAGGTAAAAATATAGTACTAAATCATAACTGCATAAAATTAACTGTAGTACATGTTGTACTACTGTAATAATTTTGTAGCCATCTCCTGTTGCTATTGCAGTAAGCTCAAGTGTTGTAAGTATCCACTTAAAATGCCCTGTGACACTAATCATCTCTGCATGAACAGTTCATTTCTCTCTAGTGAATTACATATCACAGTAAAAAGTAATCTCCCGTGGTTCTTGCATATTTTTTGTGTTTAGTGCAATACCTTAAACCTTGAATAACACCAAAGGACCCACACAAAGTGCCGCTAGTGATGTTGGAAGCTCCCAAGAAGCAAGTTGGAAGCTCCCAAGAAGCAAAGAAAAGTCGTAACATCACAAGAAAAAGTTGAATTGTTTGAGGTCTGCACTTGCCCACCAGCCTAAAAGACCATTGTTTTTTTAAAAAAAAAAAAAAAAAAAAGGATATTTGTGAAGCCGTCACTGCTGCTATGCCAGCAGATGCAAAAACCTCACACTTTTTGCAAAATACTTTTTTATCCTGTATTGCAAGTGCAGCTTTTATAGCAGGACAGCTATAAGAAAGGCATACCTATAGACTCTAATATTATTCAAAGAAAAGCTAAGTCTTTATATGATAACTGAAAGCAAAAGGAAGGTGAAGGATCTAAAGCCAGAGAATTTAACCAGCAAAGGATGGTTTGATAATTTTAGAAAGAAGTTTGGCTTTAAAAACATTAAGATAACAGAAGAAGCAGCTTCTGCCAACCAAGAGGCAGCAGACAAGTTCCCAGAACCATTAAGAAAATCATGGAGGAGAAAGGAGGTCTGCCTGAACAGGTTTTTAATGCAGACAAAAGTGCCCTTTTCTTTGGGGGGGGGGGGGGGGGGAGGGGCGGGGGAGCCACAAAGGACATTCATTAGAAAGAGAAGTGAGCGCCAGGATTTAAGACAGGAAGGGATTAAAAAAAAAAAAAAAAAAAGACAAGAAGGGATAGGCTAACTCTATCCTTTGGTGCAAATGCAGTTGGGTTTATGATCAAGATCAGGCACCTGGGTGGCTCAGTCGGTTGGGCGTCTGACTTCAGCTCAGGTCATGATCTTGTGGTCTGTGAGTTCAAGCCCCACGTCAGGGTCTGTGCTGACAGCTCAGAGCCTGGAGCCTGCTTCGGATTCTGTGTTTCCCTCTCTCTGGCCCTCCCCACTCACACTCTGTCTCACTCTCTCTCTCAAAAATAAGTAAACATTAAAGAAAAAAAAAAAGATTGTCCTTATCTATATAAAGCTGCTAACCCCAAGCCTTGAAGAGAAAAAATAAATACCAGATACCAGTCTTTTGATTATACAACAAGAAAGCCTAGATAATAAGAACGCTTTTTCTAGACTGGTTTCATCAATGCTTGTCCCTGAAGCCAGGTACTTCCTGGCTTTTACCTTGCCAGGCTTTTACCTTGCCAGGCTTTTACCTTTTACTGGCTTTTACCTTGCCAGTAAAAGACTGCCTTTTAAAGTTCTTCTGATATTGGACAGCGCCCCTGGCCACCCAGAACCCAACAAATCCAACACCAAAAGTGTTAAAACGGTCTACTTGCCCCCAAACACAACATCACTAATTCAGCCTCTAGACCAGGGGGTCATAAAGACCTTAAAGGCTCGTGATGCACAGTAGTCTTTGGAAAGAATTGTCAATGATATGGAAGAGAGCCCTGATAGAGAGAACATCTTGATAGTCTAGAAGGATTACATCACTAAAGAGGCGCCTGGGTGGCTCAGTTGGTTAAGCGTCCAACTTCGGCTCAGATCATGATCTTGGCAATTTGTGGGTTTGAGCCCCGTGTTGGGGCTCTGTGATGACAGCTCAGGGAGCATGGAGCCTGCTTCAGATTCTGTGTCTCCCTCTCTCTCTGCCCCTCCCCCGCTCATGCTGTCTGTCTGTCTCTCTCTCAAAAATAAACATTAAAAAAATATTTTAGAAGGATTACATCACTAAAGATGCCATCACTGTTACAGAAAAAGCCATGAAAACTATCAAGCCCAGAACAATAAATTCCTGCTGGAGAAAATAGTGTCCAGATGTTGTACATGACTTCACAGGATTTACAATAGAGCCAATCAAGGAAATCATGAAAGAGATCGTAGATATGGGGGGGGAGGGGGAAGCAGCGAGTGAAGGGTTTCAAGATATGGATCTTAGAGAAAAAATGCTATCACAACGGAGGAATTAACAGAAGACGTGATGGAGATGAGTGCTTCTGAACCAATGTCAGATGATGAAGAAGAAGATGAAGCAGCAGCAGTTCCAGAAAACAAAGTGACATTAGACAATCTGGCAAAAGGGTTCCAAATATCCAAGACTGCTTTTGACTTCATTTAGGATATGGACCCTTGTATGATACAAGCAACGAAACAAAACAAATGGTAGAAGGATTGATACTGTATAGAAATTTTCAGAGAAATGAAAAAGCAAAAATGTCAGATAGAAATTACTACAGGGGCGCCTGGGTGGCTCAGTCAGTTAAGCGCTCAACTCTTGCCCTCAGCTCAGGTCATGGTCTCATAGTTTGTGAGTTCAAGCCCCGCATCAGACTCTGTGCTGACAGCATGGAGCCTGTTTGGGAATCTCTCTCTCTCCCTCTCTCTCAAACTAAATAAACTTAAAAAAAAAATTACTACATATTTCTGTAAAATTACACCGAGTGTGCCTGCCTCTCCTGCCTCCACTTCTACCTCCTCCTCCACCTCTTTCGCCTCTGCCACCCCAGGGCAGCAAGATCAACTCTCCTTCTTCCTCCTCCTTTTCAGCCTACTCAACATGAAGATAACATGGATGAAAATCTTTATGATGATTCAATTCCACTTAACAGCAAATAATCATCATACTGTACAGTTAATAAACTGTTGTGCACGTGTCTTGATATGAAAACTTAGTAACTGTATAGCAAGAGCTATGACATTTTTGTCATCATTGCCAATCATATTTATGTTTCATTATCAATGCATGAATTGTTATATCTGTAAATAAATGAGTTTTTTCACATTATCTTTTCATTTTTGATGTCTAGTGTAAAAGGTATAACATCTTATAGTATTTTTGTATCATATAATATTAATGTAGTTACTGAAAGACAGATGATTTATCTTATGAACAGACAACATAAACTCACACTGTCAATAAATATATTACAGTACTGTAAATGTATTTTCCCTTATGATTTTCTTACTAACATTTTTTCTCTAGCTTATTTTAGGGTAAAAATGCAGTATGTAATACATACAACATACAAAATATGTGTTAATCTGTTTCTGTCATCAGTAAGGCTTCTGGTCAACAGTAGGCTATCAGTAGTTAAGTTTTTGGGGAGTCAAAATTTATACACAGATTTTTAACTGCACAGGGGATTTGCACCTCTAACTCCCACATTATTCAAGGATAAACTATAATCAAAAAGACAGACAAGTGTTGGTAAGAATGTGAAGAAACTGGAACTCTCATACACTGCTAATAGAAACATAAAATGATGTAACTGTTTTGAAAACAATCTATCAGCTCCTCAAAAGGTTAAACTTAGAGGGGTGTCTGGCTGGCTCAGTCAGTGGAGCATGCAACTCTTGATCTTGGGGTTTTGAGTTCAAGCCCCACGTTGGGTGTGGAGATTACTTAAAAACAAAAAAATAAATAAATATTTTAAAAAGGTTAAACCTAGTAGGGACGCCTAAGTGGCTCAGTCGGTTAAGCATCTGACTTCGGCTCAGGTCATGATCTCACAGTCTGCAAGTTGGAGCCCCGCATCAGCCTCTGTGCTGACAGCTCAGAGCCTGGAACCTGCTTCAGATTCTGTGTCTCCCTCTCTCTCTGCCCCTCCCCCACTCATACACTGTATCTCTCTCTCAAAAAAAAAATAAACATTAAAAAATAAATAATTTTTTTTAAAAAGGTTAAACCTAGAGTCACCATATTACCCAGCAACTTCAATCCTAGCTATATACTTAAGAAAAACAAAATCTACATCCACACAAAAACTTGTGTATCAGTGTTTATAACAGCATTGTTTATAATAGCCAAAAAGTGGAAACAACCCAATATCCATCAACGGATGGATAGGGGTGCCTGGGTGGCTCAGTTAAGCATTCAACTCTTGATCCCAGCTCAGGTCATGATCTCATGGGTTTGTGAGCTCGAGCCCCACACTGGGCTCTGTGCTGACAGTGTGGAGCCTGCCTGGGATTCTCTCTCCTCCTCTCTCCGCATCTACCGCATTTGCTTGCTCTCTCTCTCAAAGTAAATAAATAAGCTTAAAAGAAAGATGAATGGATAAATAAGATGTATATATCCATACAGTGGAACATTATTTGGCAGTAAAAAGGAATGAAATATTCCATAAAATGTATGAACCATGAAAACATTTAGGCTACCTGAAAGAAGGCAGTCACAAAAGACCACAAATTAGAGGATTTCACTGTCTAGAACAGGCAAACTTACAGAGAAAATAAATTAACGGTTGCCTAGGGTGGTATTAAAGGGGAAAGGGGAAGGAGAGCCAATGTGTGCAGAGTGGGGCAATGAAAATGTTCCAAAATTGCTTGTGGTGATGGTTGCAGAACTCTGTGAATGTACTAAAACCTATGGCATTATACACTCTTAAGTGGGTGAATTGTATGCTGTGTGAACTTTATCTCAATAAAGCTGTTCCTTTAAAAAAACTATCAGGCTTCTGAAATTGTTAGATGAAGGAAGAACTTGTTATAATCCATACTTGTTTCTAAATGCTACTTATTTATACCTATCTTGTTTGGAAAGGATTTGATGTGGCTTACAAAAAATAGCTACAATTGGAACTATAATTTTGCAAAATTTAAAATTCTTCTACTTCTCCACTTATAAGAATTAACAGTTTAAACTTGTGCTATACAAAGTATTGTGCTATAGCTATGAAAGGTACAAAGACAAGGTGTTCCCAGCACTCAAATGAACCAACCTAGAGGGAATAACACATAGAAACACCTAACCGTACCACTCGGCAGAGTGAAGTAAATACTATAATAAAGGTAAAAGCAAAGTGTAATGGAAACCCAGCAAAAGGAGCATTTGATTCCCTCCTGGGGAAACTTCAGTTCAAACACTAAGCTTCTCAAACCTAGAACTTCCTGAACTAAGAGCTGTGACCAGCAGGGCCCAAAAAGAACCAATATGCTTCCTTGAGTCAGCAGTGGGTTACACTCTAATCACCAAAAGGAATCACAAAGACTTGGTACTATCTATATCCCTTCTCTGGAAGAGCTCTATGCTAAACTGAGTTGACCAAGCTGCATGGGGAAGATGCTATTTATGGATAATAATAGTTCACTGGTAGCTCTACCACCAACAAACATATAATGACCATTTCATCTATTACAGAGGGCTGCCCAGAGCCTCCTTGTATCTTACTTTTCTTATCTACAGAAATAAGAATGAAATGACTACAAAGCAGTTTCTACATAAAGTTCTTAAAACAACACAACTATAATGAACTATAAGATCGGAAATGAATGCAATACTGGCCTATTTATATATTCTTATCTATCATTATATATATAAAATATCCAATACCTCCTATGTTCTATAAGTGGGGAATTATAGCAATAAACTAGAGAGACACAGTCCCTATACTTACGGACTTTATAGTCCAAAAGGATAAATTTCAAGATAATTCATTATTCCTAAAATCTGAGTATGTTCAATTTATCCCAATTAGAGTCTTCAAACTAAATGTCTTGCCTTCTCTGGTATTTGGCCCCCATCATCACGTAAATTATAGAATTTACTGAACACAAGCAAAACAAAAAAATTATCTTAACCTTGTAATTCTATGGAGACAAGGAGATTTATATCTATATGTTGCTTCCAAATTATGATATTATAAATAATATGATATTATAAATAAGGCTTAAAAAATTCCAAATCACTTAACACTTTAAGTAGGTCAAGTGGAACATATGGAGAGAAAAGCTAATTAGGGTACATTAATGATCTTTTAACCACTTGATAAGGTAGTTCTTGCACTGGTGAGCACTGCAGTGCTAGGTGATGTTAAATACACCTGAACAAATATCTTCCTAAATAAGTATTCATAAAATGCCTAGGAGTTTTATTTCTGTTTAGTAGATGATAAAAAGGACTTTTGTTTCCACTTTCATAAATTATGAGTTTTAAATTTAAGCAACACACAAAGATTTTTTTTTTAATTTTTTTTTTCAACGTTTTTTATTTATTTTTGGGACAGAGAGAGACAGAGCATGAACGGGGGAGGGGCAGAGAGAGAGGGAGACACAGAATCGGAAACAGGCTCCAGGCTCCGAGCCATCAGCCCAGAGCCTGATGCGGGGCTCGAACTCACGGACCGCGAGATCGTGACCTGGCTGAAGTCGGACGCTTAACCGACTGCGCCACCCAGGCGCCCCAACACACAAAGATTTTTAAATTCAATTTTAATATGTAGATATACGAGCAAACATCTACACACAAATGTACATGTTTGCTTTGGTGTGTGTGTGTACATACATAAAGACATCTGGAAAAATACAGAAACTTAATAGTGTATATAACAGGAATGGAGAAGCAGCACAGGAGAGTATGTATGTATGTTTTCTTTAGGTATATTTTAATAAAAACAAAAATGATGGTTATGAGTAACTTTTTATTTTAATTCATTGTGTTTTCTGACTTTTTTTCAGGTTTTCATTTAAATTCTAGTTAACCTAGGGGCGCCTGGGTGGCTCATTCGGCTAAGCATCCGACTTCAGCTGAGGTCATGATTTCGTGGTCCATGGGTTCAAGCCCCACGTGGGGCTCTGTGCTGACAGCTCAGAGCCTGGAGCCTGCTTTGGATGATGTGTCTCCCTCTCTCTCTGCCCCTCCCCCACTTACACTCTGTCTCTCAAAAATGAATAAATGTTAAAACAAATTTAAATTCTAGTTAACCTATATGATAAAATTGGTTTCAGGTATAGAATCTAGCATTTCATCACTTATATGTAACACCCAGTGCTCATCACAACAAGTGCACTCCTTAATACCCATCACCCATTTAGTCCACCCCACCCACCCACTTCCTTCCATCAACCCTGTTTGTTCTCTATAGTTAAGAGTCTATTTTCCGACTTTTTAAAAGAAGTTTCAAAAATTCACTTTGGTATTTTTTAATTAAAGAAAGCATTCAGGATCTACAGCACTATAAAAAGATTATTTCTTTAGTCGTGGTCTATAATTAGTATTTTATAAATGCTATTTATAAATGAACAGTAAAGTATCAAAGTTAAAAGTGCTAAAGTTGATAACTGTAGCATACTGTGGAATGTAAAGGAACATTCCTATTCTTAGGAAATCTATATTAAAGCATTCAGGGGTTAAGGGTCAGGATGAATGTAACTTATTCTCAAGCAGTTCAGAAAAAAGCAGTAGGACTTTATATAATAAACAGAGAACACGAATGATAAAGTAAATGGAATAAAATGTTAGCAAGTAAACCTGAGTAAAGAACATATAGGTATTCTTTATATTCCTATTTTTGCAACTTTTCTGTAAGTTTTAAATTATTTCCAAATAAAATACTTAATTAAAAAAAAAAGTCAGAGTTAGGTACTTATTAAAACCAGGGAGGAATGACAGATCTCAGCCCTAATAGTCCATGCTGGGATTTGACTTTACAAAGGATGGTTTCAAACAAAAAATGGTAGATAAAAGGCTAAAACGACATTCGAATGTATGTCTCCAGTCTGTGCTGGGGGGAGAAGGGGCACATCTAATTATATAAGCATATAGGCCTTTCAACCTTTTAATTCCAAATACTACAAAACTCAGAGCCAGCTATATTTCCCTCATCTCAGGGTGAAGTTTTTTGTTGTTGTTTTTGTTTTTTACATTTATTTGATAGAGAGCAAGAGCACAATCAGGGTAAGGGGAGAAAGACAGAGAGAGAGAATACCAAGCAGGCTCTGCACTGTCAATACAAAGCTCAATGCAAGGCTCAAACTCATGAACTGTGAGATCATGACCTGAGCTGAAATCAAGAGCTGGATGCTTCACCAACTGAGCCACCCAGGCTCCTCTCAGGGTAAAGTTTTAACTAACATTCTGTCTGAAACTCTGACCAAAGACTTTCTTAACTCTGTAACCCAAAATTACAGCACAGTGCCTGATACACACAATAAATGTTCATTCAACAGTGACTGACCTACTTATTCTAGGCCTTTATTTCCTCCATCCACAAAATAGGGCCAAAGTAGTACCTACATCCTATGAGGGTTAAATGAGTCAATACATGTAAACTTAAAACAGTGTACAACACACAGCAACCAAGAAATATTAGCTGTTAGATATAGGTGCTAGGTTAGATGCCAAAGATATTAACAAAACAAACAGTCCAGTGGGCAATTCAAGTAAGTAAAACATATAATTATTGGGCCAAGATTAAACACAGTGAAAGTATTTTTTTTAATTTTTTTTTAAACGTTTTTATTTATTTTTGAGACAGAGAGAGACAGAGCATGAACGGGGGAGGGTCACAGAGAGAGGGAGGCACAGAATCTGAAACAGGCTCCAGGCTCTGAGCTGTCAGCACAAAGCCCGACGCGGGGCTTGAACTCACGGACCGTGAGATCATGACCTGAGCCGAAGTCAGACACTCAACCGACCAAGCCACCCACGCGCCCCAAAAGTATTTTTAAAGTATGATTTACATCTTAATTTTTATTTTTTTTTAAATTTTTTTTTTTCAATGTTTTTTATTTATTTTTTGGGACAGAGAGAGACAGAGCATGAACGGGGGAGGGGCAGAGAGAGAGGGAGACACAGAATGGGAAACAGGCTCCAGGCTCCGAGCCATCAGCCCAGAGCCTGACGCGGGGCTCGAACTCACGGACCGCGAGATCGTGACCTGGCTGAAGTCGGACGCTTAACCGACTGCGCCACCCAGGCGCCCCTACATCTTAATTTTTAAAAAAGACACAGAAAGAAACGGATGCCACGGAACACAAAGTAAGGGCACTGAATCTAGAGAGTCAAGGAAGACAATCTAGTGTCCCAGACTAAAGGAACAGTGTTTATATGAAAGAAAGAAAGAAAGAAAGAAAGAAAGAAAGAAAGAAAGAAAGAAAGAAAGAAAGAAAGGAAGGAAGGAAGGAAGGAAGGAAGGAAGGAAGGAAGGAAGGAAGGAAGGAAGGAAGGAAGGAAGAAAGGAAGAAAGGAAGAAAGGAAGAAAGGAAGAAAGGAAGAAAGAAAGAAAGAAAGAAAGAAAGAAAGAAAGAAAGAAAGATCCAAGACACAATTTAAACAAATGCCTGAAACATGGAGAGAAGAAGGTAGGGAACAGTAGAAGTTCCTTTTAGCTACTTGTCATCTCCTATGTTCTCACCCCAATATAGCTGCCTCCCCACTAACTAAACCATCTTCTCATTCCTCATCATTCCATTATATCCTCTGGGGCTTCCTCCCTGAACATTCTCCCTACATTGTAATTAAACTATTTTATAATTTCAGTATGTTCCCAGAATGTGTTTTTTCCCTAATTCCTAGCCTTCTCTGAAATCTGGCTCTCCCTAAAGAACACTACTAATCTTGAAGCCCTTGTTCTTGGAAGGTTGCTTATTTTCCCACACCTATGTACTCTGGGCTTCTTTCTTCCTTAGCTCTCAATTTTCTTCCTTCATTCACACCTTAAAACTGGTATTTCCTTGATCCACTGTTCATACTCTCATCTACTCCCATAGCTTCAAATAATACCTATAGTCTGACCCCAAAACAGTATTTATAACTACAAGGTCCTTCCTAAATTTCTGACTATGCCACAGAAGACAGTGCTTCTCACACTTCATTAAATTATAAATCACCTAGGGATCTCGTAAAAATGTAAACTATGGTTTTCTAGGTATGGATTGGTGCCTGGAATTCTGCAATTCTAACATGCTTCCAGGTGATACCAATGCTGCTGGTCCAAACTGTAGCAAGAAGCTTACAGATGTCTCTTGGAAAACTTCTATGGGGTAAGGAAAAAAAAATTAGGCAAGTAGATTATAGCAGGTAATATACAGTTGATTAAATACATGTGATTCTTCACTACATCTAAAATCATCCAAATTGGCAATAAAAAATATATATTTATTTAAATTCCAGTTAGTTAACATACAGTGTAATATTAGTGTCAGGTGTACAATATAGTTATTCAACACTTCCATACATCACCCAGTGCTCATTACAAGTGCAATCCTTGGGGCGCCTGGGTGGCTTAGTCGGTTAAGCGGCCGACTTCGGCTCAGGTCATGATTTCACGGTCCGTGAGTTCAAGCCCTGCGTTGGGCTTTGTGCTGACAGCTCAGAGCCTGGAGCCTGTTTCAGATTCTGTGTCTCCCTCTCTCTGACCCTCCTCCGTTCATGCTCTGTCTCTCTCTGTCTCAAAAATAAAACTGAAACTTAAGCCTGAAGGAAGTCCAATAAAAAAACAATCTGAGTGGCATCACTGTACTCTGGGAAGGCCAGAAATTGAAGGCACGATGCATCTCCTGAAGGCAGGAATGAGGGATGGGGCCATAACCAGAAGGACTGGCTGACAGTCTACAGAAAGAGCAGTTAGATCCTTAGTTCTCCACCCCAACCCCCAAGCAACTGGGCAACTACCCCTGCCCCACCCCACACAAAGGCTGCCTGTCAACTCAGGGAACACCAAGCACAGCTGAGATTAGGGGTAAGTCCTTTATTGAAAACAGAATTATCCCCCTTTCCCACCTCAGTTTTCTGAACACTGAACTACCAGCCTTCTATTTCCAGGGAGAAGTCACAGAGATTTTTCTCTGGAGAAACTGACAAGGACCCCAAAAAAGATCTAAAAATATGGATATTTGGGTTACCAATGAAAAAGATATTCATCTTATCAACTTTCACTAAAGGTCTCCAATTAACAACCTGGCCACTGACATGGAACTTCCAATCAGTTTTTTAGTATGTCACTTTTAAATAAGAAAACACTTTATAAAGGAAGGAAATTGACACATCCTACAACATGGATGAACGCTGAAGCCACATCTTCATGAAGACATGAACAACTTAGAGAAATAAGCCAGTCACAAAAGGACAAATACTGTGTTATTTCTCTTATCTGAGGTAGCCAGAGTAGTCAAATTCACACAGAACGAATGGTGGCTGCCAGAGGCTGGGGGGAAGGTGAATTGGAAGTTAGTGTTTAATAAGTACAGAATTCCAGGGGCATTCACTTTTGGGTATTCCCTCTCTGTAAAGAGAGCGTTCCTAATATTCTTTCTTTCTAATCTTATACTCTAATAAAATTTTGCCTGCTGCTCAAAAAAAGAAAAAATAGACTCTATGAAGCCAGCATTACCTTGATTCCAAAACCAGACAGAGACCCCACTAAAAAGGAGAACTACAGACCAATTTCCCTGATAAACATGAATGCAAAAATCCTCGACAAGATATTAGCCAACCGGCTCCAACAATAACATTAAAAAAATTATTCACCACGACCAAGTGGGATTTATACCTGGGATGCAGGGCTGGTTTAATATCCACAAAACAATTAACGTGATTCATCACATCAATAAAAGAAAGGACAAGAGCCATATGATCCTCTCAATAGATGCAGAGAAAGCATATACAGCATCCTTTCTTGATAAAAACCCTCAAGAAAGTAGGGATAGAAGGAGCATACCTTTACAATCTACATATTCAATGCAATCCCTATCAAAGTAACACCAGCATTCTTCACAGAGCTAGAACAAATAATCCTAAAATTTGTATAGAACCAGAAAAGACCCCGAATAACCAAAGGAATTTTGAAGAAGAAGACCAAAGCAGGAGGCATCACAATCCCAGACTTTAAGCTATACTACAAAGCTGTAACCATCAAAACAGTATGGTACTGGCACAAGAACAGACACTCAGATCAATGGAACAGAATAGAGAACCCAGAAATGGACTCACAAACGTATGGCCAACTAATCTTTGACAAAGCAGGAAAGAACATCCAATGGAAAAAGACAGTTTCTTCAACAAATGGTGCTGGGAAAACTGGACAGCGACATGCAGAAGAATGAACCTGGACCACTTTCTTACACCATATACAAAAATAAACTCAAAATGGATGAAAGACCTAAAGGTAAGACAGGAAGCCATCAAAATCCTCGAGGAGAAAGCAGGCAAAAACCTCTTTGATCTTGGCCGCAGCAACTTCTTACTCAACACGTCTCTGGAGGCAAGGGAAACAAAAGCAAAAATGAACTACTGGGACCTCATCAAAATAAAAAGCTTCTGCACAGTGAAGGAAACAATCAGCAAAACTAAAAGGCAACCAACAGAATGGGAGAAGATATTTGCAAATGACATATCAGATAAAGGGTTAGTATCCAAAATCTATAAAGAACTTGTCAAACTCAACACCCAAAAAACAAATAAGCCAGTGAAGAAATGGGCAAAAGACATGAATAGACATTTCTCCAAAGAAGACATCCAGATGGCCAACCGACACATGAAAAAATGCTCAACATCACTCATCGTCAGGGAAATACAAACCAAAACCACCATGAGATACCACCTTACACCTGTCAGAATGGCTAACGTTAACAACTCAGGCAACAACAGATGTTGGTGAGGATGCGGAGAAAGAGGATCTCTTTTGCATTTTGTTGGTGGCAATGCAAGCTGGTACAGCCACTCTGGAAAACAGTATGGAGGTTCCTCAAAAAACTGAAAATAGAACTGCCCTATGACCCAGCAATTGCACTACTAGGCATTTATCCATGGGATACAAGTCAGCTGTTTGGAAGGGACACATGCACCCCCATGTTTATAGCAGCACTGTCAACAATAGCCAAAGTATGGAAAGAGCCCAAATGTCCATCGATGGATGAATGGATAAAGAAGATGTGGTATATATACAACAGAGTATTGCCAAATAGGCAATCAAAAAGAATGAAATCTTGCCATTTGCAACTACATGGATGGAACTGGAAGGTATTATGCGAAGTGAAATTAGTCAGAGAAAGACAAAAACCATATGACTTCACTCATGAGGACTTCAAGTGACAAAACATGAACATAAGAGAAGGGAAACAAAAATAATATAAAAACAGGGAGGGGAACAAAACAGAAGAGACTCATAAATATGGAGAACAAACTGAGGGCTACTGGAGGGGTTGTGGGAGGGGGGACGGGCTAAATGGGTAAGGGGCACTAAGGAATCTACTCCTGATATCATTGTTGCACTATATGCTAACTAATTTGGATGTAAATTTAAAAAATTAAAAATTAAATTTAAAAAAAAGAAAAAATAGGTACAGAATTCCAGCTACATAAAATGAAGAAGTTCTAGAGATGAAGGAGTTATGGTTGCATAACAACATGAATGTACTTAATGCCAAAGAACTGTACACTTAAAAATGATTAAAATGACAAAATTTTGTTATGTATGCTTACCACAATTTAAAAAAAAAAAAAACCACAAGACATTTAAAGAAAGCTATCAAAATTAAAGACCAAAACAAAGGAAGTAAGGAAGTTAGGAGATACACAAAAAAGTGTAACATCTTCAGAAATATAAAAGGAAATACTGCATCCATGAAACACAAGATCTACAATAAACATTAAAGAACAACAGCCCTGGGGTGCTTGCTTCCATTCAGGTCATGATCTCACGGTTTGTGAGTTCAAGCCCCGTGTCAGGCCCTGTGCTGACAGCTCGGGGCCTGGAGCCTGCTTCAGATTGTGCCTCCCTCTCTCTGCCCCTCCCCCGTTAATGCTCTGTCTCTCAAATAAAAACACTAAAGAAAAAAATTTTAAAAAAAAGAACAACAGCCCTTATATATATTAAAAGAATGACAGAGGCTTTTAAAAAAACCTCAATTGACAAGCTGGCAGATAACATTGAGGAAATCTCCCAAGAAGTATAACAAAAAGAGAAAGTAATGAAAAGTAGATGGGGCACCTGGGTGACTCAGTCCATTGAGAGTCCAACTTATTTTTATTAATATGTTATTTTTTCTTTTTTTAAGGTTTATCTATTTATTTGGAGAGAGACACAGCATGAGCAGGAAAGGAGAGAGAAAGGAAGAGAGAGAATCCCAAGAGAGATCTGCACCATCAGTGCAGAGCCTAATGCAGGGTCAAACTCATAGACTGAGATCACGACCTGAGCCGAAAACCAAGAGTCAGACACTTAATTTAGTCACCCAGGTGCCCTGAACGTCCATCTCTTGATTTTGGCCCAGGTCATGATTATCAGGGTCGTGAGATGGAGCCCCGCATAAGGCTCTGCGCTGAGCATGGAACCCTCTTGGAATTCTCTCTTCCTCTCTCTACCCCTCTCCTGCTTGTGCTCTCTCAAAAATAAATAAATATTAGGGGCACTTGGGTGGCTCAATCAAAGTCTGAGTTCAGCTTAGGTCATGATCTCATGGTTTGTGAGTTCAAGTCCTGCATCAGGCTCTGTGTTGACAGCTCTGGAGCCTGCTTCAGATTCTGTGTCTCCCTCTCTCTCTGCCCCTCCCCTGCTTGTGCTCTTTCTGTCTCACAAAAAATAAAGATTTAATAAATAAATAAATATTAAAAAAAAAAAAAGAATTAGAGGATAAACCCAGAAGACCCAACATTGAACTAACAGAAATTCCAGAAAGCAGAAACTTTTAAAATAAACATAAGAAAAAAATGTTCAGAAACTAAGGACATACATATCCAGAATGAAAGCCCACAGCATGTGGATCTCAGGTCAGGTCATAATCTTACAGTTCATGAGTTTGAGCCCTGCATTGGGCTCTGCACTGACAGAGTAGCGACTGCCTCTGTCTTTTTCCTTCTCTCTACCCCTCCCCCACTCTCTCTGTCTCAAAATATATAAACTTTAAAACCCACAAATGTTTAAAAATTATGGCAATTTGGGGTGCCTGGGTGGCTCAATGGTTAAGTGTCCAACTCTTGGTTTTGGCTCCGGTCATGATCTTGCAGTTTGTGAGTTCAAACTCCACATCAGGTTCTGCACTGACAGTGTGGAGCCTGCTTGGGATTCTCTCTCTCCCTCTCTGCCCCTCCCATGCTCTCTCTCTCCCTCAAAATAAACTTAAAAAAAAAAAAAAAAGCAGAAAAAGAGTTTACAGTTGCAAATTTAAAAATAAATAAAAATTATGGCAATTATTAATTCTAAAAAATTATGTAAGAAGAACATGTAATCATAATATACTAATGGCCTATCTGTGAGCACTGGTTACATGATCATAACACATAAATACTAAAGACAATTTATGGGGCTCCTGGCTATCTCAGTCAGTACAGCATGAAAATCTTAATTTCAAGGTTTAAGCCCGAGCCCCACGTTGGGTGTAGAAATTACTTAAAAATAAAATCTGGGGCACCTGGGTGGCCGAGACGGTTAAGTGTCTGACTTCAGCTCAGGTCATGATCTCATGGCTCATGAATTCAAGCCCTGCATCAGGCTCTGTGCTGACAGCTCAGAGCCTGGAGCCTGCTTCATATTCTGTGTCTCCCTCTCTCTGCCCCTCGCCTGCTCACACTCTCTCTCCAAAGTAAATAAACATTAAAATATTAATTAAAAAAAAAATCTCAGGGGTGCCTGGGTAGCTCAGTCAGTTAGTGTCTGACTTCAGTTCACGTCATGATCTCACAGTTTAGGAGTTCAAGCCCCATGGTGGGCTCTGTGCTGACAGCTCAGGGCTGACAGTGTAGAGCCTGCTTGGGCTTCTCTCTCTCTCTCCCTCTCTCTCTCCCTCTTCTCTCTGCCACTCCCTGCCCTCCCTGCTCACTCTTTCTCAAAATAAATAAATAAACTTAAAAATAATTTTTAGGGGGGATCCTAGGTGGCTCAGTTGGTTAAACTTCAGACTTCGGCTCAGGTCACGAAGTTGCAGTTCACAAGTTCCAGACTCATGTCAGGCTCTGTGCTGACATCCTGGAGGCTGGAGCCTGCTTTGGATTCTATGTCTCCCTCTCTCTCTGACCCTCCCCCGCTCACTCTCTCTCTCTCTTTCTCAAAAATAAACACACAAAAATAAATAAAAATTAAAAAATAAAATAAAATCTTAGGCCCCCTGGGTGGCTCAGTCAGTTGAGTGTCCAAGTCTGGATCTTAGCTAAGGTCTTGATCCCAGGGTTGTGTGTACAGGCATGACACCTACTTAAAAAATAATAATAGGGGCGCCTGGGTGGCGCAGTCGGTTAAGCGTCCGACTTCAGCCAGGTCACGATCTCGCGGTCCGTGAGTTCGAGCCCCGCGTCAGGCTCTGGGCTGATGGCCCAGAGCCTGGAGCCTGTTTCCGATTCTGTGTCTCCCTCTCTCTCTGCCCCTCCCCCGTTCATGCTCTGTCTCTCTCTGTCCCAAAAAAAAAAAAAAAAAAAAATAATAATAATAATAATAATAATAAAATAAAATCTTAAAAAGATAAATTAAGAAGCAATTATAATTGTCATATAAATACATTGGAAAAATGAGTAAAGGAGAATAGCATGTATGACATAAGAGACCTAAATCCCCATCTAAGAAGGAATCAGTAATAAAAGTGAATAAAATTAAAATAGAAGTATAAGCACATTATGAAAAATAGGGAGATAAAACTAGAAGAAAAAGCTAAGAGTTAAATGTTGGCTCTGTAGACTAGAAATGGAGGGTAGAGAGGGTAGATCAGGGAACTGCTGGGATTTTGGCGGGAGGGGTCCCACTATAAACCTTGAAGTACCTTTTGACTTTTTAAATTATGAACTTATATTGCTTTGATGAAAATGAAAATCAAATTAAAAGAAACTTAAGAGCTTATCTGATTCTGGCACTTAAAATCGATTTGGTAAATGATCTCACCTAAGCTCTAGCTTCAATGATACGTTTAAGTCAACTCATATAGGCTAGCAAGAGCTGATTGTTACAGTTCCAAGAATTTTGCAAGCCACAGTTATACACAATCATTATTAAGAATTAAATCCTATGAATGCATAATGAAGTTATATTAAAAATAAAGGGGGGGAGCACCTGAGTGGCTCAGTTGCTTAAGTGTCCAACTCTTGATCTCAGCTGAAATCTTGATTTCAGAGTCCTGAGTTCAAGCCCATGTTGGGCTCTGTGCTGGGCTCGGGGCCTACTTAAAAAAAAAAAAAAAAAAAAAAAAAAAAGGGCGGAGCACCTGACTGGCTCAGTTGGTAGAACATCCAACTCTTGATCTTAGGGCTGTGAGTTCAAGGCCTACATTTAGCGTAGAAATTACTTTTTTAAAAAAGAAAGGTAATAAGCACTCAAAATTCATTATTTCATTAATATCTTATTACTATGTTTTACTACCTATCTATAACTGTTGTATTATATAGTAGAAATACTTCATGCACATCTTTTTCAAACTCTGCATTCAGTATAACACATGGGTAGCTTAAAACCAGCCACAGTGGGAGTATTTACATTTCAGAAATCAGCAAACGCTACAGGTCAGAGTTTATTGTTGTATTTATTATCTACCAGGGGTCAGCAAACTATGGTCCTCTAACAGTTTCTTTACAGTGTAAAGAATGGTTTTTATATGTTTTAATCACTGGAAACACACACAAAGAATATGCAACAGAGACCACATGAGCTACAAAGCCTAAAATTTTCACTATCTGGTTCTTTACCAAAAAAAAAAAAGTGTCCAGTCCTGATCTAAACTTAAGAGAAAATATTAATTCAGTATAATAATCTTACTCCATGGCTGCAGCTTTAGTGTAATAAGAAATTAGATGGTGTTTAAAAATAAATATCTTCCTCACCAAAACTATTCCTCCTGTCTACTCTATCCTAATAAAGGGTATCACTGTGCATTTGTCAAACTCCTAGAACTATACACCAAAAAGAGCAAATTTTATAATATGTAATTTTTAAAAACTTTAAGTCACATGTGAAACTTTTTCTTTTTAAGTTTATTTATTTATTTATTTTGAGAGAGAGTGCACACATGCAAGAGCTGGGCAGAGGGAGAGAGAGAGGGAGAGAGAGAGAATCCCAAGCAGGCTCTGTGACATGGGGCTCAATCTCACAAACCATGAGATTGTGACCTCAGTCAAAAATCAAGAGTCGGAGGCTTAACTGACTAAGCCACCCAGGTGCCCCCACTTGTGACACGTTTTAAATGAAGGTGTCTCATTCCAACTCCCTAGAAATTCTGATTTAGTTGATCCAGAATGAGTCCTGAAGTTTTTTAAACACAGCTGGCAATTCTGATTTAAAAAAAAGAACCCTGTTCCTTTTTTTATTTTAATTCCAGTTAGTTAGCATACAGTGTTATATTAGTTTCAGATGAACAATATAGTGATTCAACAATTCCATACATCACTTGGTGCTTATCACAAGTGTGCTTCTTAATCACCATCACCTATTTAACCCATCCCCCCCCCCACCTCCCCTCTGTTATCCATCGGTTTGTTCTCTATAATTAAGAATCTATATCTTTGTCCTTTTCCCTTTGCTCATTTTTTAAATTCCATATGAGTGAAATCATATGGTATTTTTTCTTTCTCTGAATTAATTAGGTTAGCATTATACTCTCTAGCTCCATCCATGTCATTGCAAATGATAAGATTTCATTCTCTTTTATGGCTGAATAATATTCTATTATATTCTATTATATATACATACATACATGCACACACATACATATACCACATCTTCTTTACCCATTTATCAATCAATGGACACCTGGGCTGATTCCATAACTTGGCTATTATAGATAATGCTACTATAAACATCAGGGTGCATGTATCCCTTTGAATTAATGTTTTTGTATTCTTTGGGTAAATACCTAGTAGTGTGAATTGTTGTAGGGTAGTTCTATTTTTAACTTTATGAAGAACCTCCATACTATTTTCCAGAGTGGCTGCACTAATTCCCACCAACAATGTACAAGTGTTCCTTTTTTTCCACATTCATGCCAATCTGTTGTTTCTTGTGTTTGTTAAGTTTAACCATTCTGACAAGGGTGAGGTCATATCTCATTGTAGTTTTGATTTGCATTTCCCTGATGGTTAGTGATGATGAACACCCTTCATGTGTCTATTGGCCATCCAGATGTCTTCTTTGGAGAAATGTCTGTTCATGTCTTCTGCCCTTTTTTAATTGGATTGTTTTTTTGGTGTTGAGTTTTGTAAGTTCTTTATATATTCTGGATACTAACCCTTTATCAGATATGTCATTTACAAATGTCTTCTCCCATTCCATAGCTGCTTTTTAGTCTTGTTGATTGTTTCCTTTGTTGTACAGAAGCTTTTTATTTTGATGTAGTCCCAACAGTTTATTTTTGCTCTTATTTTCCTTGCCTCAAGAAACACGTCTACAAAAACACTGGTACGGCGGCCAATGTCAAAGAGGTTACTGCCTGTGTTCTCTAGGATTTACATGGTTTGAGGTCTCATATTTTAATCCATTTTGTATTTAATTTTGTATATGGTGGAAGAAAGTGGTCCGGGGTGGGGTGGGGGTGGGGGGGGGGGGCGGGTGCCTGGCTGGCTCAGTTGATAGAGCCTGCAACTCTTGATCTCAGCGTTGTGAGTTTAAGCCCCACTGAGTGCAGAGTTTACTTAAAAATAAAATTTAAATTAAAAAAAGTGATCTTCTTACTTTCTTTTGCATGTTGGTGTCCAGTTTTCCCAACAGCACTTGTTGAAGAGACTGTCCTTTTCCCATTGGATATTCTTTTCAATTTGTTGAAGATTAATTGACCATATAGTTGTGGATTTATTTGTGGGCTTTCTATTCTATTCCATTGATCTATGTGTCTATTTTTGTGCCAGTTCCATACTGTTTTGATTACTGTGTAATCAACTTTGTAATGTAATGTAATGTGATATAATGTAATGTAATGTAATGTAACTTGAAGCTTTATAATGTAACTTAAAGTCCTGAATTATGATGCCTCCAGCTTTGCTTTTCTTTTTCAACATTGCTTTGGCTATCTGGGAGGAGAACCCTGTTCCTAATCCCACAAATATACTCTGGCTTCTATCTCTACAGCTTTCTCACTCCAATACTCCCCTGTTCTCTCTAGGAGACCTCCAATTCCTCAAACTCATTACTTTCTATACTATACTGGTCTTCACACACACTCTCTCTCTCTCTCTCAACTAATGCCCTCATTTCTTTTGTCCTTCTTATCCTCCCAACAGCACCTGCCTGGCAAGACACCACCAAAAGCTCAATCCATTTTCATTTTTCTGCTCTTTCCTTCGGTGGTTACAGGGGGTGAAAAAAGCTATACCATTTTCAGTTTGGTTTCACTAGTAATGACCTTCAATCACAAGTAGACCCTCCACATGATCCAAATATCTTTCTCTAGATTTCCCTCTCTCCCATTCTTTACTACTGGTATTTCAAAACTTCTCCACCTTTCTCAAACATGATATTCCACCTCTCTTCACTTTTTTTTTTAATCAAACCCCATTACACCCCCTATATAATAGAGAAAATAAAAATTGTGTGCAGAGAGCTACTTCGGCTTCTTGTCATTCACATATAAATGGTATGCATCTACACCCATTTTTTTTCTTTCCTATCTAAATTAGTGCCTCTATCAAATGCTCTGGATCTCATCTCCTTTTACCACCAGAGAAACTTCAGCCCTCCACCAACCTATTCCTACTCTCTCGCTCTCCTGCTTTACTGGCTCCTTTTCCTACCAGTTTATAAGTATGCCCAATCCATTCAATTACATGTCCCCTGACAGAGTTGTGCTTTTGGGTTATAAGCTCTTTTGAAGAACAAGGGCACCTGGGTGGCTCAGTCGGTTCCATATCCAACTCTTGATTTCGGCTCAGGTCATGATCTCACAGTTCATGACTTCAAGACCCATGTCGTGCTCTGCAGAGACAGTGCAGAGTCTGCTTGGGAATCTCTCTCTCTCCCTCTCTCTCTGCCTCTCCCCCACTTCTCTCTCTCTCTCTCAAAGTAAATAAACATTAAAAACATTCAAAAATTAAAAAAAAATAAACTCTTTTGAAGAACTGATAAAAGCTTTATTCCTTCTCTCCAAAAAAATGTACATACACACAAAATGTGCATGTAATACTGAGGGTGGGGTATCCATAAATACCTGGTTAAGAACCCATATTCTTTAAAAGTTTTTTAAATGTTACTTAGTTTTGAGAGAAATAGAGACAGTGTGAGTAGGGGAGGGGGAGAGAAAGAGGGAGACACAGAATCCAAAGCAGGCTCCAGGCTCTGCACTGTCAGCACAGAGCCCAATGTGGGGCATGAACCCATGAGCCATGAGATCATGAACTGAGCTGGAGTCTACTGAGCCACCCAGGTGCCCTGTTAAGAACCCATGTTCTATAACTTCTGGTCTCTTATCTCCTTCATACCCAAGTTTTTTCAAAAAGCTGTACACTTTCTCTCTCTACTTAAATTCTCTCATGAATCTATTGCAGTCCTGCCTCCCAATCTCACAACTCCACTAACAACACTCTTGCCAAGAGTCAGTGACCCTTTTTGCTAAATTTAGTAGACATTTTTCAGTCCTCACCTGCAGAATTTGATGCTGCTAATAATTCCCTCCTTTTCGAAACACTATCTTTACTCAGCATATGAGACCCTCTACTCCCCTATACTTTTTCCACTTCTCTGGAAATTCCTTCTAAACCTGTCATAAGCAACTTTTCCCAGGCCAACTGAGGTATCATCAGGGATTTATCTTTGGTTGCCTCCTTACCCACCACTCTACAGCGAAGACATCACAGACTGGCAGTCCACAAGGCTGATTTTAATGGTCAGAACTATATACCTTACAAAGCATTTTCTCCCCCACCAACTCCACTCTCAGAATGTTTTGATTTGCCAACACTTAAAAATTAGGGAATTCCACATAAAAATTTTCATTCATAACTTCTCTCAAAAAACAGGTCTGGAAATCCAGAGCCCGTTACCACAAAGAAACATTCCCTAGAGACTCCCAAATACCTAAGGCCAAGAATCAGTTGTCATTTTCATTTTGCTGGTGTAGCATTTTTAAAAAATATTCAGCCTGTTTCCCTCATTGTTACTTATAGACATGCAAGTTTGCAACACTATGCTCTGTATACTTTCCTGGGGTGATTTCATGCTGTAGACCTCCAAATCTTATCTCCAGCCATCCAGTCTAGCCACTGGCTAATTTCTATGTGAATTCATTCTCAGTACCTCTTTAGGGAATCTTCTCAGATATCCCCTTCCACTATAAGGCTAAAGTGCCCCTCTATTTGATACCATAAGTATTTCCTACTTACCCATAGTACTTCTCAATCTCTATAAAAATAATTTTTTTTTTTTGTGGTCCCTACTAGCCTGCAAGCTCCTAGATAGCAGTGTATACTGGTCATCACTATAACCTCTGTACCTAATATAGTGCTGAATCTCCACAAGAATTTTGTAGTTAGTAATGCAATTTCCTGATATACTAATTCACCCTAAGTTTATCAAATCAAACAATGACTAAAAATCCACTCTATAGGGCTTAATAAAAATATTTGGACCAATATTCCTCTTCATTGGGGACATTGTACTACCATTTACTAAATGTTCACTCACTATATCAGACATTGTTCTAAATGCTTTATACTATTAATTTATACCATGTTACAAATGGAAAATTGAGGCACAAAGAAATTAAGTAACTAGCCCTTGCCCGACTAGTAAGGATTAGAGCTGGGAAATTAATCCAAGCAGTTTTGCTTTGCTCTGGATTCTATCACTTTAACCATTTTGAAGACCACTTCTTATTCATACAGAAATGAATGATGCTTTTCTAAGCCGATAATTTACAACATGCTTTAGGAGAGGACTTTGAATGAAAGTGGTCATTTCTTCATAAGTCAACATCTTGAACAAATAAAACAATTAGGAAAATGTTTAAACATGAGTACCAAAATGAAGTTTTGATACTGCAAGAATGTCATGAGCAATTCTTACTGGATGGAGAGTAAAAACTTAACATAAAACGCTATATACACATATTCAACATAAACTTTTAGATTAATTTAGGGGCCTTTGAAAGAATTCAACATTACCCATTAAGTTTTTCTATGTAATAGAAAATGCTGTTTTAAAACTATCTCATTAAATTGTGTAAACTGTTAACCATGAAAATTCAAACCTATTGAACTATTCTAAGAAAATTAATTTGTGGTTAAAATGTAACAAAGAGGGGCGCCTGGGTGGCTCAGTCGGTTGAGTGTCCGACTTCGGCTCAGGTCATGATCTCGCATGAGTTCGAGCCCTGTGTCGGGCTCTGTGCTGATGGCTCGGAGCCTGGAGCCTGCTTAGGATTCTGTGTCTCCCTCTCTCTGACTTTCCCCCGTTCATGCTCTGTCTCTCTCTGTCTCAAAAATAAATAAACATTAAAAAAAAATTTTTTTTTAATGTAACAAAGAATGCTGGAACACTGGACAAAAATATGGCCTATGAATCAAGAAACCTGGGTTCTGGCCATAGATTTGCCATAACCAATTAGGACCAAATAGGGCCTTGGAGTCAACAGCTGTTTGTTTTCTGGCTACTGAGCATCCATGTCCCCTTCTTTGGTAACAGTACCACAATTTCATCTAGTAGAATAACCCTTTCCCTATGTACACATCTTGGTAAATCAAGGTCTCCACCTCTCCCCTAGGCTAAGGGGCTAAGGGAGAGGCACATAATCTGAATAAAGCAAACTAGATCTTTTCTTTCTTTTTTTAAATGTTTGTTTATTTTTGAGAGAGACATAGTGTGAGTGGGGGAGGGGCAGAGAGGGAGGGAGACAGAGAATCTGAAGCAGGCTCCAGGCTCCAAGATGTCAGCACAGAGCCTGCCTGACACAGGGCTCAAACTCACAAACCATGAGATCATGACCTGAGCCAAAGTCAAACATTTAACCGACTGAGCCACGCAGGCATCCCTGGATCTTTTTTCGCAGGACTTTGAAACCTGAGCAAATGATGCAAAAATGGAATGGGACTGGAAGTTCTAGCCAAAGTAATTAGGCAAGAAAAAGAAGTAAAAGACATCCCAATTAAGAAGGAAAAAGCAAAACTATTTCTATTTGCAGATGACACAATCCTAAATATCCAAAAATTCAAAAAATATTATAGGGCTCCAAGATCAACACACAAAAATTCATGTTTCTATAAATAGCAATGAATTCAGCAATGAACAATTGTAAAGGAAATTAAGAAAGCAACTCCATTTATAACAGCACCCAAAAGAATAAAATATCAACCCTCATGCAGTTGGAAATCTGTGTTAAGCCAAAAGCTTAACTACTAATAGCCTACTGTTGACTGAAAGCCTTACTGATAATATAAACAGTTGATTAATACATATTTTGTATATTATATGTACTGTATACTGCATTCTTACAATAAAGTAAGCTAAAGAAAATGTTATTAAGAAAAGTATAAGGAAGGAGTAACAAATTTACAATCCTGTACTGGATGGACCCACATACTTGAAACTTGAGTTCTTCAAAAGATCCATGTATTTGCAAATCATAAATCTGATAAGGGCTTAATATCCAGAATATACAGAGAACAAATCAAGAAGAAAAGTAAGCAACTGAATCAAAAAATGGGCAAAGGACTTGAATAGAATTTTCCAAAACACAACATACAAAGGGCACAGAAGCACATGAAGAAATGCTCCACATCAATAGTCATTAGGGGAAATGTAAATCAAAACCACACTGAGTTATCAGTTCACACCAGAAGAATGGTGGCTATTATCAAAATAATGGAAAATAACAAGTACTGGTAAGGATCTGGAGAAACTGTAACCCTGGTGCATTGCTGGTGCATTACATTCGTAAAAATGGTGCAGATGCTGTGAAAACAGTTTGATGGTTCCTCAAAAAGTTAAACATCAAATTACAATATGATCCAGCAAGTCCACCTCTAAATATATGCCCCAAAGAATTAAAAGCAGAGACTCAAACAGATACCCAAGATACCAATATCCATAGCAGCATTATTCATAATCACCAAAAACTGGAAACAACCCCATTTACATCAGAAGAACAAATAAAATGTGGTATATACATATAATGAAATATATGTCTTAAAAAAGAATGAAATTCTGATAGATTACAACATGAATGTATCTTGAAAACATTATCCTAATAAGCCAGACCAAAAAAAAAGAACAAATATTTTATGATTCAGCTTATATGAGGGACCTAGAACAGATAAAATTTATAAAGACAGAAAGTAGAACAGAGGTTACCAGGAGCTGCAAGGTAGGGAAAATGGGTAATTATTAATCCATACAGAGTTTCTGCTAGGGATAATGAAAAGTTCTGGAAATGGATAGTGGTAATAATGGTGCAACATTGTAAATGTACTTAATGCCACTGAATTGCACACTTTAAAAATGGCTAAAATAATAAATTTTACATTTGTATATATTAGAAAAAATCTTTTAATTCACAACCAGAATCTTTTCATCTTCCTATACAGTACCAAAAAAAAAAAAAAATTCCCAGGGTGATTTTTCACTAAAACAGTCATGACACAGATAAAGAAAGCATTCTTCTCTTGATTTGGTGTAGCAGTTTTCAAAGTATTCCACAAACCCTTGAGAGTCCCTGGGACTTTTTAGGGAATATACAAGGTCAAAATTATTTTCATATTAATATTTTCTTTTTCAATGTGTCATGGTTCAGAGATAGTGTAAAAGCACCTTGGATAAAAATGAATTCAAAGCAGTGGCATCAAACAACTATTTCATCAGTATAAGCACTCTATTCTTCACTATCACACACCTGGAGTTTGTTTGTTTGTTTGTTTGTTTGTTTGTTTGTTTGTTTGTTTTAAAGTCAATGGCCTGGGTGGCTCATCAGTTACACTTCTGACTCTTGATTTCAGCTCAGGTAATGATCTTGTGGTTCATGAGATCACGCCCCACGTGATCTGCACCATTAGTGCAGAGCCTGCTTGGGATTCTCTCTCTCCCTCTCTCTGATCCTTCCCCACTCAGACTGGCGCATGTGCTTTCTCTCTCTCAAAATAAATAACTTAAAAAAAAAAAAAAGAATGCTAAAGACAATGTTTGTATCCCCAGAGAATTCGTATGTTAAATCCTAACTCCCACAGTGATGTTATTTGGAGGTGGGGTCTCTAAGAAGTGGTTAGGCCATGAGGGTAGGGTCTCCATGAATGAGATTAGTGCCCTTATAAAAGAGAACTCAGAGAGCTCCCTTGTCCCTTCCACCAAGTGAGGATACAGTGAGAACACAGCCTGGAAGTGTGCCTTCATCAAATACCAAATCTGATGGCACCCTGATCATGGACTTCTCAGCCTCAAGACTGTGAATAAATGTCTGTTGTTGATAAGACAGACAGTCTACAGTATTTTTGTTACTGCAGCCCAAATGGACTACAACAATGACCAATTCATTATGTTACAAAATCAGGCATGGGTAAGAAATCCATTAAAGTGTAAGACAGACCAATGGATTATAATACAACAGAGTATGAAAAGTTCTTTGATATAGTTTCTGATTCCACATTTCAAATAACCTTTAAGAAACTACAACTTAGAAAGTTTTGGTGTAGTATCAAGGAAGAATTTAAATATTAATATTAATAGATATTAAAATAGTCCTCCTGTTTACAACTATGTATCTGTATGAGGCAAGATTTTTCTTCACAGACTTCAACCAAAACATCACAACAGATTGAAAGAAGCTATGAGAATCCATCTGCCTTTTATTAAACCAGAGATTAAGAGATTTGAAAAAATGTAAACTGGGGCACCAGGGTGGCTTAGTTAAGCATCTGACTCTTGATTTTGGCTCAGGTCATGATCTCACGGTTTGTGAGATCAAGTCCCAGGCTGGGCTCTGTGTTGACAGCACGGAACCTGCTTAGGATTCTATCCTCTCTCTGCTCCTCCCCTGCTCATGTTCACTGGACTCGCTTGCTTTCTCTCAAAATAAACATTAAAATAATAAAATAAAATAAAATTCTTTTAAAAAGTGTAAACCAATACCACTTTTCTAACTAATTTGTTTTGGAAATTAAATTATTTTTTATTAAAAATATGCCATTTATGTTACATGTAACAGTTTTATTATGTTATTTATATATAAAACATTTTAAAATTTTCTCAGTTTTAATTTCTAATATAGTAACAACAGATATAACTCACATAAACAATAAGTACGTAGGGTTTTTGGTAATGTTTGGTTTTCTCAAAATGTTTGAGAACTGCTGATCTAGTCAGACCTTTGTTTCAAAATGGCACTTTTTTCATTACCTCCACTGTTCAGGCACTAAAAGGGTATATGTATAACTGAACTGTACCCTGAAACCAAAAAACAGGGCGGGGGCGGGGAGCGGATAGAATAAAGAAGAGGCTGAAGTTCTGATCCTACAACCTATTCAGAAAGCTGTATTTGTTAAGGAACAAAACATGTTCAGCCAAGGGGATGATAATATGCCCAGGCCAAAATATGCCACTTTGGCATAAGAATTACTTTGAGCTAATGGCAATTAAGAAATAGCAAACACAGGAGGAACTCTGTGCCCTCCTCCTTTCAGCCTAAAAAGCAGGGCATATATTTCCATTTATAAAGATGTCTCCCTCTCCCATACCAGGAAGAGGAGAGTCTTACTCAGTGGAGATGATTCTTATCACAGGTGACAACCAACTTGTGTCCGCATAAAACAAACTTCACTGAAATAACCCTTATCTTCCGTTAGTTTCTCCTACATTTTCTACCCATAGTTTACTGCCCCCACAAGCCTAAACCTCTTTTACTTTGTTTAATCACTTCTCCACAATTTATCACTCTTTCTTAAAATGATATACAAATTCTCACTGTTTGTTTTTTTTAAAGATAAACAAAATGGACAAACCTTTAGCTAGTCTTAGAGCTAAAAGAGTTCAAATAAAATCAGAAATGAAAGAGGAAATGTTACAACTGATACCACAGAAATACAAAGGATCACGGGAGACTACTATGAACAAAAAATTGCCCCCAAAATTAGGCAACCTAGAAATATGGATAAATTTCTACAAATATATAACTTGTCATCACTGAATCATGAAGAAATAGAAAACCTGAACAGACTGATTACTCAGTAAGGAGACCGAGTCAGTAATCAAAAGCCCCCCAACAAAAGTCCAGTACCTGATAACTCCACTGGTGAATTCTACCAAACATTTAAAGAAGAATACCACTCCTGAAACTCTTCCAAAAAACAGAAGAGGGAATTGGGTGCCTGGGTGGCTCAGTCCACTAAGCATGCAACTTCAGCTCAGCTCATGATCTAGCAGTTTGTGAGTTTAACAGTCCCACATCAGGCTTGCTGCTGTTAGTCTGGAACCCACTTCAGAACCTCTGTCTCCCTCTTTCTGCCCCTCCACCACGTGTGCCCTCTCTCAAAAATAAATATTTAACAAAATTAAAATAAATAAATGAATAAATAAATAAATAACATTTTTAAAAAACAGAAGAGGGAAGACATCTAAACTCATTTTTCAAGGCCACCATTACCTTGATACTCCAACTAGACAAGGATACTGAAAAGAAAATTACAGCCCAATATCTCTGATGAAAATAGCCACAAAAATCCTCAACAAAGTATTAGCAAACCTAATTCAACAAGACATGAAAAGGATCATACACCATGATAAAATGTGATTTATTCTAGGGATGCAAGCAAGGATGGTTCAATATGCAGAAATCAATGTGATACACCACATTAACAAAATGAAGGATAAAAATCGTACAATCATCTCAATAGACGCAGAAAAACATCTGACAGAATTCAACATCTATTAATGATAAATTCTCTCAATAAAGTGGGTATAGAGAGAACAAAACTCAATATAATAAATACCTTATATGATAAGCCCATAGCTAATATCACACTCAATGAAAAGCTGAAAGCTCTTCCTCTCAGATCAGAAATAAGATACCCAACTATTCTTTTATATTTTGCTTTTTTTAAATTAGAAATGGGTCATTATATATAATTAAAAAAAAAAAGATGTCCACTCTTACCACTTTTATTCAGCACAGTATTGGAAGTCCTAGCCAGAGCAATTAGCCAAGAAAAAGAAATAAAGGTATCCAAATCAGAAAAGAAGTAAAACAGTCTCTATTTGCAGATGACGATGTATTATATATAGAAAACCCTAAACTCTCCACAAAAAAACTGTTATAATAAACAAATTCAGTAAAGTTGCAAGATACAAAATCAGAACACAAAAATCAGTTGCATTTCTATGTACTAACAACAAGCTATCAGAAAATTAGGGAAATACCATTTACAACTACATCAAAAAGAATTAATTACTTAAGAATAGATTTAACCACAGAGATGAAAGCTCTGTATGCTGAAAACTATAGGGCACTGATGAAAGAAACTGAACACACAGATAAATGTAAAGATTTCCACGATCATGGATCAGAAGACTTACTACTGTTAAAATGTCCATACAAACCAAAGCAATCTACAGATTCCGTGCAATTCCTAACAAAATTCCAATGGCATTTTTCATAGAACAAACAACCCTAAAATTTGTACAGAACCACAAAAGACCTCAAATAGGCAAAGCAATCTTAAGAAAATCACTTCCTGATTTTTAACAATATTACAAAACTAAAGTAATCAAAACAGTATGGTATTGGCATAAAAACAGACACACAGATCAACAGAAAGGAATAGAGAGACCCAAAATAAACCCACATATATATGTCAATTAATTTAAGAGAAAGGAGCCATGAATATACAATGGGTAAAGAACAGTCTCTTCAGGACAGCACTGGGAAAATTGGACAGCCACATGCCAAAAAATAAAACCGGACCACTATCTTACACCATACACAAAAATCAAGTCAAAATGGATTACAGATTTGAGTCTAAGACCTGAAACCATAAACTTCCTAGAAGAAAACACAGGTGGTAAAATCCTTCACACTGGTCTTGGTGATAATTTTTTTTTTTTAATTTGACACCAAAAGCAAAGGCTACAAAAGCAAAAGATGGGACTACAGCAAACTAAAAAGCTTATGTACAGCAAAGGAAAGCATCAACAAAATGAAAGAGCAACCTATCAAATGAGAGAAAATACTGCAAATCATATATCTGACAGAGGGTTAATATCCAAAATATATAAAGAACTAACGTAACTCAATAACAAAAAATAATCTGATTAAATGGGTAGGGGATCTGAATAGATATTTTCCTAAGACATACAGATGGCCAATAGGTACATTAAAAGGTGTTCAACATTATTAATTATCAGGGAAATGCAAGTCAAGACCACAATGAGGTATTATCTAACACCTGTTAGAATGGCTGTTCTCAAAACGACTAGAAATAACAAGTGTTAGAGATGATGTGGAGAAAAGGGAGTCCTTGTGCACTATTGGTGGGAATGTAAATTGGTGCAGCCATTATGGAAACAGTGTGGAGGTTCCTTAAAAAGTTAAAAATGGAATTATTGTATGATCCAGCAATTCCACTTCTGTGTATTTAGTGAAGAAAACAGGAACGCTAACTCAAAAAGGTATCTGCATTCTCATGTTCAATGCAGAATTATTGACAATAACCAAGATATGAAAACAACCTAAGGATGAATGGATAAAATGTGATATATATACCACATTTGTGTGTACACACACACACACACACACACACACACACACACAGAGGAATATTATTTGGCCATTAAAAAAAAGGAAATCTTGCCATTTGTGACAACATGAATGGACCTCAAGGGCACTATGCTAAATGAAATAAGTCAGACAGAGAAAGACACATACTGTATAATCTCACTTACATATGGAATCTAAAAAAAAAACTCACAGATACAGAGAACCAATTGGTAGTTGCTAGCAGGGGGTGGGAGATGGATGAAGGTAGTCAAAAGGTACAAACTTCCAGCTATAAAAGTCACAGGGATATAATGTACATCATGGTGACTATAGTTAATAATACTGTATTTGAAAGTTGCTAAGAGAGTAAATCTTAAAAATTCTCATCACAAGAAAAAAAAGTCTGTTGGGGCGCCTGGGTGGCTCAGTCAGTTAAGCGTCTGACTTCGGTTCAGGTCATGATCTCACAGTTCCTGAGTTTGAGCCTCACTTCGGGCTCTGTGCTGACAGTGCAGGGCCTGGAGCCCGCTTTGAGTTTTGTGTCTCCCTCTCTCTCTGCTCCTCCCCTGCTCATGCTCGCTCTCTCTCTCTCTCTCTCTCTCAAAACTAAATAAATTAAAAAAAAAAAAAAACAAAAACAAAAAAAACCTTTCCTTAAAAAAAAAAAAAACTATTATGAGATGATGCATGTTAACTAGACTTATTGTGGTGATCACTTTGCAATATATACATGTATCAAATCATTATGCTGTACACCTGAAACTAATATGTTATATTCAATTATAGCTCAGCAAAAAAGAAAAAATGGCATACAAACTATCAATCTTAACTGCTTCTTTGGGTTTCCACTTGTTTCCTATGAAGCTTCCTGATATATGAGTAGTAAATCTTTTCTCCTGTTAACCTAGTGTTTGTCAGTTTAATCTGCAGACCCCAGAAACAACCTATGAGAGTAAAGATTTTTTTTCCTCCACTACACTTAAGCAAAGTAGTAGACACCAAAAATACTAGCCATTCATAGGATATTTCAGTTATAACTAAACCAGACCCAAGTAACACATGCACAAACAGAAAGCCATCATCTCTGTATTAGTAAAAGCTCCAAGCACTTCTGGCTTAGTTACTGGTAGTGCAGAATAACTAGAAATGGTGAACAAGTAGAACAGAAATTATCTTTAATTTCATAAAAAGGAAGAAATAAAGAAACCCCTATTAATTTATGTTTCCCTTTTGCAGTTAAGTCATTTAAGCTACTTTTAGTTACTGGTTCTGACCAATCAACTAAAAAGAAAGGAATTTGTAATGCTTTCATATCTCCCTTTCTTTTTCAAATTCTTACATTTGATTCTAATTCTTAATATTTATCCTCCAAATAGTAAATCCTATCTTCTACAAATATCCTTGACATAAAAATTCTCAGTTTAAGAAAAGTATTTCATTTATATAAATGTTTGCTATAGGGTATTGATGTATTATACCTAAATACTAAGTACAGGGGCGCCTGGGTGGCTCAGTCAGGTTGGGCCTCTGACTTTGGCTCAGGTCACGAGCCTGAGTTAGAGCCTTGTGAGTTCGAGCCCCACGTCCACGTCAGGCTCTGTGCTGACAGCTCAGAGCCTAGAGCCTGCTTTGGACTCTGTGTCCCCCTCTCTCTCTTCCCCTCCCCTGCTCTCTCGCTCTCGCTCTCTCTCTCTCTCTCAAAAATAAATAAAACATAGGGGCGCCTGGGTGGCGCAGTCGGTTAAGCGTCCGACTTCAGCCAGGTCACGATCTCGCGGTCCGTGAGTTCGAGCCCCGCGTCAGGCTCTGGGCTGATGGCTCGGAGCCTGGAGCCTGTTTCCGATTCTGTGTCTCCCTCTCTCTCTGCCCCTCCCCCGTTCATGCTCTGTCTCTCTCTGTCCCAAAAATAAATAAAAAGCGTTGAAAAAAAAATTTTTTTTTAAAATAAAAAAAAAATAAATAAAACATAAAAAAAAAATTTAATACTAAGTACGTAGAGTTATCCTGTTAAATATTGCCAAAGTCAATGACATTATCAAAGACACATGACAAACCTGAAATATTTTATTAGATGATAAATTGTGTCTACCTGAATAGAAAGTTTTAATTCTGGTACTCTGACCACATTAGTAGAAAGGTATTTTAAATTTCTGGAAATGTTAAACCAGCTTTGACTACCCACTGCTAAGGGAAACAGGGAATGAGAAAAACAAAAACAAAAACAAAAAACCAGTACATATATTTGTGAATAATCAAATTATAAGGCTTCAAATACAAAAACAAAACTAAATAATTTCATTAGAATAAATTTCCTAAACTCACAATCTATTTTATTTTAGAGGAATACAAACAATTATACTGAAATTAATAGAATACTATGTCAATTATACTTGAATAAAATAACAAGAAGAAAATAAAATAAATTAAAACTATCCTAGATGTTATGATATAATCTTAGATGCAGAAAAATGCTTAGAAAAAAATGACTGGCTGATAAAACTATCCAGAGGAAAATAACAATTATCTTCAGGGGAAAGAAAAAAAATTTATTTAAATCTTCAGCTTTTTGAAAGGCTAAAAATAAAATTAGGAAACGGGGAAATAAAAACATTTTTATCTCTCTAAAAGGGAAACAACTGACAGCTTTAACAAACTTCTTTTTAAAAGACAACGATTAAACACAATTTCCCCCCCCCAGCATCAGTGAGCTGCCACACTCAAATCCAGACTTCACCATTTGGCATGCAGTACTCAATTACTGAACAATTTTGCTCATGCATGGACAAATGCTATTTTTCCCCACTGAAATGATTTATCTGTAGCTGCTCATTAGTAAGACTAACCCCCCCTTCCTATGTCCCAACAACCAACCTGCTTTGTGAGCTAAATCCCAATCCCAAATCAGATGTTGTTGGCAAAACTAATCTCTGAATGAAAACAGTACAACAGCCAATCAGAACACAGACTTCGGATCGTATGTTACTGACGTTGACAGAGAAAACTATGCGGTTTCCAGCAGGTAATTTTAGTTGCGTTTCTTGGCTCAGCAAAATTGAAATATCATCTTATCTTTGGAGACATACGTGATATTTCCTTAAAATTATATTGCTGATTTTTTTCTTTGAAAATATTTTTCTAAAAGACGGTCTCACAACCAAAGTAATGATTTCAACAATTAGGAGAAATAATATTTAATAATTAGTTAATTAAAAGTTAAAAGATTTAGGTTGAAACAGTAATATGATTTTCTCTCCCTCTGTGCTTTTCCCCAAAATAGAAACAGAGCTCCTTCGGATTTCAATTTATTTTGACACTGCCTTTTTTTGCCCACTCATGTGATATAATTTAGGTAAACAGAAGTTTCTTCAGTTAATGTTAACTGCTCTGAAGATATAAAAAATGCTAGGGGCGCCTGGGTGGCGCAGTCGGTTGAGCGTCCGACTTCAGCCAGGTCACGATCTCACGGTCCGTGAGTTCGAGCCCCATGTCGGGCTCTGGGCTGATGGCTCGGAGCCTGGAGCCTGTTTCCGATTCTGTGTCTCCCTCTCTCTCTGTCCCTCCCCCGTTCATGCTCTGTCTCTCTCTGTCCCAAAAAATAAAATAAACGTTATAAAAAAAATGCTAATAATAATTTCTTCCTGAGAGCAATGAATTAATTATATTTTCAGGGACTTGTGCAGCTGGAGAATAGGATGATTATGGTATGATAAGTCTTAGACATGTTCCATTCAAATAAATAGAATACTGTTTCTTACCACTGCTCACAAACACACAGATGGAAATGAATTTTTTTTAACTTATTCTTTTCACAGATTACTAATCACTGGTAAATAAAAGCTACCGGTTTAAAATAAAATCTCCTGGGTCGGCCATAACCTAGCAATGTAATTTTGGACAGTTCTCTTAAACTTTCTTATCTGCTTATCTATAAAATGTTTGATTACATCTACATAGTTCCTCCTGTCCCTAATTTTTATATGAGCCTTTGTAATTGGCCAACCAAGAGAGATAGTATAGTAGGCAGATTTCACTGGAATTTCAGAAATTTCATTAAAACTTTACTGAGTATCACAAGTCATATTCCCAACTAGTAACCTAAATACAATTATGAAGACCACAAAGTTTTTCTGGGTGTTCATAAAAAGAACAACCAGAACCCAAAAGAAAAGCATAAATATTTTTTAATGGGTAATAAAACTGAAGAAAACTGGGATTAGACTTGGAAGTAGGGGAATGGAGAAACAAAACAGAGGAGGGAACACTTTCCAAATTGTTGCATGAGGCCAGGATTACCCAGTGCCAGTACCAGAAAAAGACAATATAAGAGAAGAAAACTATAGACCAATACCAATATCCCTTAGGAAAACAGACACAAAAATCCTCAACAAAATACTAGCAAACCAACTCCAGCAAGACATAAGAAGGATTATATATCATGATCACGTGAGGTTTATTCCAGTAACACAAGGTTAGTTCAACTAACAAAGATTAATCAATATATACACTACATTAACAGAACAATAGAATAAAGGTTTGGTTATCACAATAGATGCAGAAGAAGCATCTGACAAAAATCAAACACCCTTTCCCAAAAAAAAAAAAAATGCTCACCAACTAGGAAGAGAAGGGCATTTCCTCATCCTGATAAAGGGCATCTACAAAAATCCCACAGCTATCATACAAAATGGTGAAAAACTGAATGCTTTCTCCTAAGGTCAGAAACAATACAAGGATGTTTTCTCTTGCCAATTCTATTCAACACTGTACTCAAGGTTCTAGCCAGAGCAATTAGGGAAATAAAATAAATAAAAGGCATCCAGATTAGAAAGAAGTAAAACTATCTCTATCTCTATTTGCACATAGAAAATTAAAAAGAACACACACACACACACACACACACACACACACACACTAGTCAATAAACAAACTCAGTAAGATTGAAAGATACAGAAAATCAACACAAAAATCAATTGAATTTCTATACACTAGCAATTAACAATCCAAAAATGAAATTAAGAAAACAATGGTCTTTGTGATAGCCCTCCCAGAGAATAAAAAATTGAATAGATATTTCAACAAAGAATACAAATGTCCAACAAGCACATGAAAAAATGTTCAACATTATTAGTCATTAGGGAAGTGCAAATCAAAACCACAATGGTATGCACTTCACAACCACCAGGATGGCTATAATAAAAAGAGAGGATAGACTGAAAAATATAAAAATAACAAGTGTTGGTGAGGATATAGAAAAAGTGAAACCCTCATAAAAACTGGCAAAAATGTAAAATCATACATGATTTTACTGTAGTAAACAGTTTGGCAGTTCTTCAAAAAGTTAAAGGTACCATCTGACCCAGCAATTCCACTCCCAGCTATATACCCAAGAGAACTGAAAATGTCCACACAAAAATTTGTACATGAATGTTCACAGCAGCATTCTTCACAACAGCTGAAAAGTGGGAACAACCCACATAGCCACCAACTGATAAGTGGATAAACAAATGTGTTACATCCATAAAGTGGAATGTTATTTAGTCATAAAAAGAAATGAAGTACCGTTACAGGCAACAACTGGTAGAACCTTGGAAACATTATGCTATGTGAAAAAAGTCAAACACAATAGGCCATATACTGTACCATTTCACTTATATGAAATGTCTGGGGGCACCTGGGTGGCTCAGTCGGTTAAGCAACCAACTTCAGCTCATGTCATGATCTCGTGGTTTGTGAGTTTGAGCCTCAAGTCAGGCTCTGTGCTGACAGCCTGGAGCCTGGAGCCTGCTTCAGATTCTGTGTTTCCCTCTCTCTCTCACTGCTCCTCCCACCACTAGCACTCTATGTTTTTCTCTCAAATAAATAAACAATAAATTGTTTTTAATTAAAGGGGAACCTGGGTGGCTCAGTCAGTTAAGCATCCGACTTTTGATTTCAGCTCAGGTCACAATCTCACAGTTCACAAGTTCAAGCCCTGCATCGGGCTCTACACTACAGTGTGGAGCCACTTGGGATTCTCTCTCCCTCCCTCTCTGCCCCTCCCCACTTGCATTCTCACTCTCAAAATAAATAAATAAAAATAAATGTTAAAAAAATTCTTTTTTCAAAACTACAAGGCAACCGACATAATGGGAGAAGATATTTGCAAACAACATATCAGATAAACAGTTAGTATCCAAAATCTATAAAGAACTTATCAAACTCAACACCCAAAAAACAAATAAGCCAGTGAAGAAATGGGCAAAAGACATGAATAGACACTTCTCCAAAGAAGACATCCAGATAGCCAAACGACACATGAAAAAATGCTCAACATCACTCATCATCAGGGAAATACAAATCAAAATCACAATGAGATAGCACCTCACACCTGTCAGAATGGCTAACATTAACTACTCAGGCAACAACAGATGTTGGTGAGGATGCGGAGAAAGAAGATCTCTTTTGCATTGTTGGTGGGAATGCAAGCTGGTGCAGCCACTCTGGAAAACAGTATGGAGTTTCCTCAAAAAACTAAAAATAGAACTATCCTACGACCCAGCAATTGCACTACTAGGCATTTATCCATGGGATACAGGTGTGCTGTTTCGAAGGGACACATGCACCCCATGTTTATAGCAGCACTGTCAACAATAGCCAAAGTATGGAAAGAGCCCAAATGTCCATCAATGGATGAATGGATAAAGAAGATGTGGCATATATATACAATGGAGTATTACTTGGTAATCAAAAAGAATAAAATCTTGCCATTTGCAACTACGTGGATGGAACTGGAGGGTATTATGCTAAGTGAAATTGGTCAGTCAGAGAAAGGCAAAAATCATATGACTTCACTCATATGAGGACTTTACGAGACAAAACATGAACATAAGGGAAGGGAAACAAAAATAATACAAAAACAGGGAGGGGGACAAAACAGAAGAGACTCATAAATATGGAGAACAAACTGAGGGTTACTGGAGGGGCTGTGGGGGGGGGATGAGCTAAATGGGTAAGGGACACTAAGGAATCTACTCCTGAAATAATTGTTGCACTATATGCTAACTAATTTGGATGTAAATTTAAAAAATAAAATTAAATTTAAAAAAATGTTCTGGAATTAGATGGTAGTTATAGTTGCACAGCTTCGTGAACATACTAAAAATCACTGAATTATATACTTTAAAAGGATTAATATTATTAAGGTATGTAAATGAGATCTCAATAAAGGAGAGAAAAAGCCAAACAAATGTACTTTTTTTTTTTTTTAATATTTATCTTTGAGAGAGAGTGAGTGAGCAGAGGAGAGAGGAGAAGACGGGAGATCTGAAGCAGGCTCTGAAGCTGTCACCACAGAACCCAATGTGGAGCTCGAACTCAAAAACCATGAGATTACGACCTGAGCTGAATGAAGTCGGATATTTAACCAACTGAGCCACCCAGGTGCCCCAGCAAAAGTACTTTTAAAATTCCATCTGGGTAACATTAACAACTCAGGCAACAACAGATGCTGATGAGGATGCCGAGAAAGAGGATCTCTTTTGCACTACTGGTAGGAATGCAAACTGATACAGCCACTTTGGAAAATGGTACAGAGGTTCCTCAAAAAATTAAAAATACAACTACCTTACGACCCAGCAATTGCACTAATAGGTATTTATCCAAGGGATACAGGTATGCTGTTTTGAAGGGACACTTGCACTCCCATGTTTATAGCAGCACTATCAATAACAGCCAAAGTACGCAAAGAGCCCAAATGTCCATTGATGGATGAATGGATAAAGAAGAGGTGGTATATATATATATACATACACACACACACACACACACACACACACACACACACACACACACACACAAAATGGAGTATTACTTGGCAATCAAAAAGAATTAAATCTTTCCATTTGCCACTACGTGGATGGAACTAGAGGGTATTATGCTAAGGAAATTAGAGAAAGACAAATATATGACTTCACTCATATGAGGACTTTAAGACACAGATGAACATAAGGGAAGGGAAGCAAAAATAGTATAAAAACAGGGAGGGAGACAAAACGTAAGAGACTCTCAAATATGGAAAACAAACTGAGGGTTACTGGAGGAATTGTGGGAGGGGGGATGGGCTAAATGGGTAAGGGGCATTAAGAAATCTACTCCTGAAATCATTGTTGCACTATATGCTAATTTGGATGTAAATGAAAAAATAAAATTTAGGGGCCCCTGGATGGCTCAGTCGGTTGAGCATCTGACTTCAGCTCAGGTCATGATCTCACACTCTGTGAGTTCAAGCCCCGCATCGGGCTCTGTGCTGACAGCTTGGAGCCTGGAGCCTGCTTCAGAATCTGTGTCTCCCTCTCTCTCTGCCCCTTCCCTGCTCATGCTCTGTCTCTCTCTGTCTCAAAAATAAATAAAAACATTAAGGAAAAAAAATCTTTAATAAAATTTTAAAAAAAAACAAAAAAAAAGATGTGGTATATATCTACAATGGAGTATTACTTGGGAATCAAAAGGAATGAAATCTTGCCATTTGCAACTATGTGGATGGAACTAGAGGGTATTATGCTAAGCGAAATTAGTCAGAGAAAGACAAATATCATAGGACTTCACTCAAATGAGGACTTTAAGATACAAAACAGATGAACATGAGGGAAAGCAAAAATAATATAAAAACAGGGAGGAGGACAAAACTTAAGAGACTCTTAAATATGGAGGACAAACAGAGGGTTACTGGAGGGGTTGTGGGAGGGGGGATGGGCTAAATGGGTAAGGGGCATTTAAGGAATCTACTCCTGAAATCATTGTTGCACTGTATGCCAACTAATTTGGATGTAAATTAAAAAAACAAAATTAAATAAATAAAATAAAAAATAAATTTTAAAAAGGAATCCTTTAAAAAAAAAATTCCACCTAGGGCACCTCGGTGGCTCAGTTGGTTGATTGTCCAACTCTTGATTTCAGCTCAGGTCATGATCTCCCAGTTTGGTTTGTGGGATTAAGCCACACATGAGCTCTGCTCGGACAGTCCAGAGCCTGCTTGGGATTCTCTCTCTCCCTGTCTCTGCTCTTTCCCCTCTCATGTTCACTCTCTATCAAAATAAAAAAATAGACATTTTAAAAACTTTTAAATTCCACCTCATTTAAAACAGCCTTTTTTAGACCTTTTAAGTCCTAGCAAAGAAAAAATAAAAATACATAAGAAAACCATGGGTGTCTGAGTGGTTCAGTTGATTGGCATCCAGCTTTGGCTCAGGTCAGGATCTCACTATTCACGAGTTTGGGCCCCACATGGGGCTCTGTGCTGTCAGCGCAGAGCTCACATCAGATCCTGTCTCCCTCTCTCTGCCCCTCCCCTGCTTGTGTGCACAGGCACTGTCTCTTGCTCTCTCAAAAGTAAACATTTTTTTAAAAATACATAAAAAAGACTAATCACAGAGAGGAGGATGTTTCAATTCAGGGCTTACTTTCAACCTATTACCACAATTTTATATATAACAGAAAAACTACCTGGTTCTAAACCTTTTTAGTTATGTTTAGTTATATGTTCTGGTTGCTCCTTTTTAAGCTCCTAGCCTCACTTTCCTTCCTCTGCCACTGTTTTTCACCTCTCCCAAGTCTCCTTATTGTTCCCCAGGAGCTCTATCTCCTAACATACTTTGTTTCCAAAGGAACCACTACATAATATTTCATTCTTTTTAAAAACAATTTTTTTTAATATTTATTTATATTTGAGAGAGAGTGCGCAAGTGTGGGGGAGGGGCAGAGAGCGACGGAGACAGAATCTGAAGTAGACTCCAAGCTCTGAGCTGTCAGCACAGAGCCCAAAGCAGGGCTTGAACTCACAAGCTGTGAGATCATGACCTGAGCCAGTCAGACACTTAACCGACTGACCCACCCAGGCGCCCCCATAATATTTCATTCTGCATTGTTTTTAAGATTCATTTACACTGATATTTAACTGTGGTTATTTTCAGTGCTACCATTATAGGACTATTCTTTAATGTATTCATTCTATTACTGATGGATTTTTTAGTTGTTTCCAGTTTTTTGCTTTAACAAATAATGTTACGGGGCACATGGATGTCTCAGTTGGTTACGCATCCAACCTTGGCTCAGGTCATGATCTCACAGTTCACAAGTTCAAGCCCAACGATGAGCTCTGTGCTGACAGCTCAGAGGCCTGGAGCGTGCTTCAGATTCCATGTTTCTTCTCTCTGTCCCTCCCCCCACTCGCACTCAGTCTCTCTCAAAAATAAACATTAAAAAAATAATAATGTTGCTATGAACTTTCTCCTAGTCGTCATAGGTACAAACTCTGCCCACTTCTGGAGTTAGCACTGGGTGTATACTTTACCAGATACTGCTAAATTATCCTCTAAAGTGGGGTTCCAATTTGATAACTCCACTCCCCACAACAATGTATGATGAATTTTCATTATTCCACATCTTCGACAAAATGGTGGGATTAAAATATTGAGATTTTAACCTACACTTTCAAAACAACTAAGGAGACTGAAATCTTTCTCATGTCCACAGGTCATTTGTGTTTCCTCTTCTATGAATTTCTAACCCGCTATATATTATTATTGGTTTATAAAATCCTCTTTATACATCTGAATATTAATCCTTTTTACTTAAATGTCCTGCAAACATTATCTCCCAGATGGTATTTTTCATTGCATATTGTCTTTTGATAACTGTACTTTTTAAATTTTGATCTAGACCTATTTATTGATCTCTTCCTTTACAATTCAAATTTGAAATCTTATTGAAGAAATCCTTCCTACCTTCACTTTGATATCATAAAAACATTCTTCCATGTTTTTTCTGTAAGTTTTGCTTTTCACATTTACATCTTTAATCATTAGAAACTTACTTGCATATATGGTGTGAGTAGAAATTGCATTTTGTTATTTCCCATATAACCAATTGTTTCATGAGTATCGTGTATTGTTTAGTCAATCCATCATTGCCTCAGTTGTCTGCAAAGCTCTCACTATCCTATATTAAGTTTCCTCATATGAAGATCAGTTTCTGGCATCTTTTTTCTGGTAATGGCACAGGTGCCATTACCACATTGTTAGCATGGCTTTAAAAGTCATACTATCGGGGCGCCTGGGTGGCTCAGTCAGTTAAGCGTCGACTCCGGCTCAGGTCATGATCTCGCGGTCCGTGAGTTCGAGCCCCGTGTTGGGCTCTGTGCTGACAGCTCAGAGCCTGGAGCCTGTTTCAGATTCTGTGTCTCCCTCTCTCTCTGACCCTCCCCTGTTCATGCTCTGTCTCTGTCTCAAAAATAAATAAACGTTAAAATTTAAAAAATTAAAAAAAAAAGTCATACTATCTGTATAAGTAAATTCTTATTTTTCTTGCCAGTTTGCTCTATTATAAATTTTTGGACAGGACTTTTTACATTACATGAAATACCCTATCATTATATTAAATAGAATATTACACTTATAAATTAATTTGGAAAGAACTAATGTGTTAATGATACTAAGTCTTCCTATCCATTAATATAGTATCCCAATTTAGATCTTCTCTAATGTCTTTTAATAAAATTTTATAATTTTCTCCATAAAAGGTCATATGCATCTTTTGTTGGTTGTGTTCCTAAATACTTTTTCAATTGCTGTTGTTGCCGTAATAAATTTTATCTTTGTAGGGGCGCCTGGGTGCCTCAGTCAGTTAAGTGTCCAACTTCGGCTCAGGTCATGATCTCACGGTTCGTGGGTTCGAGCCCCGCATCGGGCTCTGTGCTGACAGCTCAGAGCCTGGAGCCTGTTTCAGATTCTGTGTCTCCCTCTCTCTCTGCCCCTCCCCCACTCGCACTCTGTCTTCCTCTGTCTCAAAAATAAATAAACATTAAAAAAATAAATTTTATCTTTTTAAATTACATGTGGGGGTGGCACTGGGTGGCTCAGTTGGTTAAGCATCCAAATCTTGATTTTGGTCTGGTCATGATCCCAATCTCAACCATGGGATTAAGCCCTGTGTCAGGCTCTCCACTGAGCGTGGAACCTGCTTAAGATTCTCTCTCTCTCTTTCTCTCCCTCTGCCCCTCTCCCCTGCTCACACTCTGTCTTGCTCTCTCTCTTAGAAAGTAAAAATAAATAAAATAAAATAAAATTACATGTGTTGTGAAAACACAAGTGTCCATCAACAGATCAATGGATATATAAAAGGCAGTGTACATGCATAATGGGAGTATTATTCAGCCATAAAAAGTGAAGTTCTGATATATACTACAATATGGATAAACCTTGGAAACATTATGCTAAGTGAAATAAGCCAGACAAAAAAAGACAAAAATTTATGATTCTATATTTATGAAATACCTAGAACAGGCAAATTCATAATTATTTTTCTAGACTAAGGAAGAGTTTATCTTAAATTATGATTATCCATAAATATTTTATTGCACTCACTTATAGAATTATATAAACCTGATTAGGGTGACTACTATTAAAAAATAAATAAATAAAACAAGTGTTAGTGAATTATGGAGAAATTGGAACCCTGATGCACTGTTGGTAGAATTGTAAAAATGGCACAATTACTCTGGACAACAGTATGGAGGTACCTCAAAAAATTAAAAATAGAAATACCATATGGGGGGCGTCTGGGTGGCTCAGTCAGTTAAGTGTTTGACTCTTGATTTCAGCTCAGGTCATGATCTCACAGCTTAGGAGTTCAAGGCCTGCATCAGACTCTGCACTGACAGCACAGAGCCTGCTTGGGATTCTCTCTTCCCCCCTCTCTCTCTGCCCCTCCCCTGCTTGCACTCTCACTCTCAAAATAAATAAATGTAAAAAAAAAAGAAAGAAAAGAAAAAAGATACCACATGATCCAGCAATCCCAATTTGGTCTATCCAGAAGAACTGAAAGCAGGATCTAGAAGAGACAGACGCCCACGCTCACAGCTGCACTATTCACATTAGCCATTGGTGGAAGGAATCCAAATGGCCCTTGTTGGGATGAATTAATAAACGAAATGTAGTATATATGGACAACGGAATATTAGCCAGCCTTAAAAAGGAAGGAAATCCTGTCACATGTTACAACAAAGATGAACCTTGAGGACATTATATGAAGTAAAATAAACCAGTCACAAAAAGACAATCACTGTACGATTGCATCTATATGAAGTAACCAAAGTAGTAAAATACACAGAAACAGAAAATAGAATGGTTTTTCTGGGGACTGAGAAAAGGAGGAAAAGGAAATTAATGGGTACAGCATTTCAAATTTGCAAGATGAAAAAGTCCTAGAGGTATGTTCTATGACAATGTGAATATGCTTAATACTACTCAACTGCACACGTAAAAATGGTTAAGATGGTAAATTTTATGGGTTTTTTTTTTTATTACAATTAAAAAAAAACCTACATGGCCCTGGAATTGTTTTGGTAGGCAGGTTTTTTTTTTTTTTTATTACTAATTCAATTTATTTTATGGTTAAAAGACTATAAATTGGTTTTTAGATTAGACTTCTAATTTCTTCTTAAGTCAGTTTTGGTAAGTTATTGTTATTTTTTTTTAATGTGCTTTTGCTATTGAAACTACCTTTTCATAGGTCATTAAAATGTCTATATTAATTTTACTTCTTTGTAGTTATCAGATGAGCCCTATTAAAAAGTATCAAGTATTCACTGAAAGCCATAGCCATTACATATGAACTGGATCTAAAAACTATACAAATTACAAAGGTGACTACTTTTTCTTCTTTCAAGTTTATTTATGAGACAGCAGCATGCATATGTGAGTCAGAGAGGGGCAGAGAAAGAATCCCAAGCAGGCTCCCCAACGTCCGCACAGAGCCCTACATGGGGCTCAATCTTATGAACCATGAGATTATGACCTGAGCCAAGATCAAGGGTCGGATGCCTAACCATCTGAGCCACCCAGGTACCCAATAGTGGCTGCTACTTGTAGAAATTTACAGATGCCAATTACAGACATCTTTAAATATAAAAACTGATAACTGTATCTACACATAGTGATCCCTACTTTATGAGTAAAGTGAGATCATTCTTATTAAGTACTTTCTGATAATTCTTAAAAATTCCTTATATGTAAAATGCCTTATATTCAAAAGCCTCTTCCACTGAAACCACAGAATGAAAAGTGCTAAGACTAGAGAAAAAGGTAAGTGGAATTTTTTTTTTAATTTTTTTTCAACGGTTTTTTTTTTTTTTAATTTATTTTTGGGAGAGAGAGAGACAGAGCATGAACGGGGGAGGGGCAGAGAGAGAGGGAGACACAGAATCGGAAACAGGCTCCAGGCTCCGAGCCATCAGCCCAGAGCCTGACGCGGGGCTCGAACTCACGGACCGCGAGATCGTGACCTGGCTGAAGTCGGACGCTCAACCGACTGCGCCACCCAGGCGCCCCAAGTGGAATTTAAACTATCCTACAAAAAGCCCTACTTTTCCCATTTCAGCTCAGCATGAAAGAACTAAATCCTTGATTTCAGTGGCCTTTTAGCTGTTGTATCAAATGAAATGTTTTCTTCCATTAACCAGAATACTCAAATATAAATGATTGTGTAAGGGGAAAAATAACTAGGCAGACAGATTTATATTTATTTTGAAACCTATTCTAGAAGGCCTACCAATGAGTTCATGATTCAACTTGCAAAGTTAGTTGGAAGACATTATTTCTTCCTTTCTCTCCAAAGTAGTCTCAAAACTGATGTACTAGAGATCCAGAAATTATGGTGGTTCCCTTTATGACATCTACCAATAGCCTTGATCTTTCACTAAAAATAAGAAAAGGGGTGCCTAGCTGACTCAGTTGGTGGAGCATGTGACTCTTGATCTTGGGGTTGTGAGTTCGAGCCCCATGCTGGTATGCAGATTGCTTAGAAATAAAATCTTTAAAAGTAATAATAAGCAAGCAAAAAAAAAAAAGGCAAGAATATTTTTTTTCTTACCTGAGCAAAAGGCTTTAGAAACATGATATTCTAGACTATTATAGAGAACCTTTTTTAAACATGAAAAAAGCAAGTCAAAGAGACCAAAAAAAAATACTACTAGCCTACCTGTCCTTCAGTCCAAGTTCAAATATCATCATTTCCAAAGTTTCTCTTCTATCCTATTCCACAATACCTTCTTCTGCTACACTTCTAAAGCACTTGTTGACACTCTTTTGATAGTTATCTATTGCTCATATTATTTACTTCTGAATGTTTTATTTTATTCATTTATTTTAGAGAGCACACCCATGCACTCAAGTTGGGGAGGGACAGAGGGGGAGAGAGAGGTTTTTTTTTTTGTTTTTTGAGAGAGACAGAGAGAGACAGAGTGCGAGCAGAGAGGGGCAGAGAGAGAAGGAGACACAAAATCCAAGCCAGGCTCCAGGCTCCGAGGTGTAAGCATAGAGCCCGACTCAGGCCTTGAACTCACAAACCATGAGATCATGACTTGAGCTGAAGTTGGACGCTTAACCAACTGAGCCACCAGGCGCCCTGAGAATTTTTTTAAGTTTATTTAGAGAGAGCATGTGAGTGCAAGCAGGGAAGGGGCAGAAGGACAGAGAAAGAATCTTTTTTTTTTTTAAATGTTTATTTATTTTGAGAGAGAGAGAGAGAAAACATGAGAGAGGGGCAGAGAGAGAGAGAGAGAGAGAGAGAGAGAGAGAGAATCCCAAGCAGGCTCCATGCTCTCAGCACAGAGCCCAATGTGGGGCTCAATCCCATAAACCACGAGATCATCACCTGAGCTGAAATCCAGAGCCCGAGGTTTAACCAACTGAGCCACCCATGCACCCTGACAATCTCTGTTGTTGTTTTTTTAAATTTATTTTGAGAGAGAGCGTGCACACACACAAGCACAAGTGGGGGAAGGGCAGAGAGAGAGAGAAAATCCCAAGTAGACTCTGCAAAGCTATGGCAGCGCAGAGCCCAATGCAGGGCTTAATCCCACAAACTGTGAAACCATGACCTGAGCTGAGAGTCAGGAGTTAACTGACTGAGCCACCCAGGTGGCCCTGAATCTATCCTCTTTACTGGAAAATAAAAATTAGATCAATACATGAAGAAAATATTAAGTAAAACTGAATATATAAAACAAAGCTTGACACAGTATCTATTCAATAAGTACTATAAAGGACATCTCTGCCATTTATCAAATTTATGACTCTAAACAAGTCATTTTATTCAACTGTAAAGTAGAAATAATAATCCCTGTCAAATGGCCTGCTTTGGATTCTGTATCTCTCTGCCCCTCTCTCTGCCCCTCCCCAGCTTGTGCTGTTTCTGTCTTTCAAAAATAAATAAATGTTTAATAATCCCTGTCAAATGATGGTCTATGTGCTAATAGGGAAGATCAATACTCTCTGGTTTTCAGACTATTTTTTCATCATTTTCATTCACAATCCCTTGACTATTACAGTTGATCATTACTAAACCTTGGTACAACAACATAACGCTGTTTTATGTTTTTATTTAAGAACTCTCTAAACCCCAATGGAGCTTGAACTCATGACCCCAAGATCAAGAGTCTCATACTCTTCCATCTGAGCCAGCCAGGTGCCCACAACATATAACATTTTTATTACCTTACTATTATAAAATAAGCATTTTATAAACTTTTTAATTTTTTTTAATGCTTATTTATTTTTGAGAGACAGAGGCAGTGTTAGCAGGGGAGGGGCAGAGAGAGAAAGAGAGTCTGAAGCAGGCTCCAGGCTCTAAGATGTCAGCACAGAGCATGACGGTGAGGCTCCAACTCATGAACCACGAGATCATGACCTGAGCTGAAGTCAGATGCTTAACCAATTGAGCCACCCAGACACCCCTAAACTCTTCATAAACATAAATTTCAATAGCTACAAAATAGTTTACATGAATGTGTCATAATTTACTTAACTATCCCCTCAATGTTGGGCATCAACCACTCTCTTGTCAATATCTCCACCAAGCTTTTTTTTTTTTTTTTTTTAAACCACACCAGCCCAGTAAATCTCTCAACCATGGGGAATCAATCTAACCATCTGCTTCTGCTGTTCCCACACCACAGCTGCAAATTCTGAAGAAAATCACAAGCTGGAAATTTGTGCCACTACAAATTTAGTCTCTAATCTAACTGAGATCAACTATCCTATTAGTATTTATCTACATGCCTCTAATCAGTGACCTACTCCATTCCATACAGTGATCAGTGACTTCCCCATATCTAAAACCTAACACTGTATCTACCTCCTCTCACAATTGCCCTCTACCAGAAAAAAGAAACCTGACCTCCTCCAATTTTCCAATCCACACTCTTCTTCAAGCCCATCTCTTTCCTTCCAAGTCTTAGACAAAAGTATCTCTCCTCATTCCCTGGGGTCATAATCTCTTCAACAACCAAACCCATTATCTTCCTGGTCCATCAAATCACACACTCCCAGGGGCGCCTGGGTGGCGCAGTCGGTTAAGCGTCCGACTTCAACCAGGTCACCATCTTGCGGTCCGTGAGTTCGAGTCCCGCGTCAGGCTCTGGGCTGATGGCTCAGAGCCTGGAGCCTGTTTCCGATTCTGTGTCTCCCTCTCTCTCTGCCCCTCCCCCGTTCATGCTCTGTCTCTCTCTGTCCCAAAAATAAATAAAAAACGTTGAAAAAAAAATTTTTTTTTAAATAAAAAAATAAAAATCACACACTCCCATATACTCAACCTTATCTCTAATTTATCATCTCCACTAAAACATAACACATGTAGAACTTTTTTTTTATCTTTAAAACAAAAAAATGTTTCTCAGATCTACATCTCTCTCTAGCTACATCTTACTTTTGCTTCACAGCAAGTTTTCTAAGAGTGGTCTATACTTGTAGTCTTTATTTTCTTACCTTTCATTCACTCTTCAATCTGTTGTAATTTGATTTCTACCCCATTCACTAAATATAGTGTTGTTAAGGTTTTCTCAGTAAGAGTCCAGCAAAAACTTTACTATCTTTATTTCACAATCACTTTAAGTTTTACACTGTTAGCCATTTTTTTCTTCTTGAAAATCTTTCCCTGGGTTTCCCAGAGACCAATGTCTTTGTTCATTTCCAACCTTCCCTGATTCTTAGGAGTCTCGAATCTAATCATGTTAACTTAGCATATAATTATTCCAAGAGTTCCCCACCACCTATAGTATAAAGTACAAACTCTTCATTCAGCATGGCATATAAGGCCCTTCATGGTCTGGTCTCCACTTATTCTCCTAAGCTTATTCTATTACTTTCCCACAGGCACCTTTCACCCTAGCCACAACAAAAACACCCAAGCTCATCCAAACATCCAACATTTTCTCATGTATTTGTACCTAGGGTTCCCTGTACTTCACAGAACACCCATTCCTTCCACCCTCTTCTCCACGCCTCTCCCTCACCACACTCCCTTATATCCAGCTACCCTTTTTTTCCTTTTTTTTTTTTTTTTAAAAGGACTCATGTCATGCGTACTTTTTTCTTGAAACCTTCTCTCACATCTTTAGGTCCAAACACTGTCTCTTCTTTGATTCCACAGAGCTTTTCTCAACCTTCTAATATAAAGCTTATGCATTATAGTTTAGCTATTGACCTGTCTTTGTACTAAAACTGTGAGCTCCTTGAGGACACACCTTTTTTTATTTATTTTTTTGCATCATCAGCACCAAGTGTCTCACAGAGAGAAGGTACTTAAATATTTGTTGAATTAATGCATGAGATGATCAGCATTTAGGCTTACCACAGAGAGGAAGTGAATATCCAAAAACAATCATGCTGAAAGTATAGCAGTGGAATTTTACTGAAGGCAGTAAAAGAAAAAAGATCAGCCTAGAGAAACAAATGTTATATTTGAATTTCCCACAGAAAAAGGTAAAACGAGCCACAGAAAAAGAATGATAATCAGTCACAAGGTTTAAACCATTGGTTCTTTTTGCCCAAAATTTTACCCATACTGATCTTAGAGCCAGATACACATTAGAATCAGGTAGCTTCTAGGAAGTGAGATGTGCAGCAGACTCTAGCAAAACTTCTAGCATAAGCATAAGCCCTTCACCTTAAAAAAAAAAAAAAAAGAAAAGTTAGGTTAAGTTTATCTATTTTGAGAGCAAGTGAGCAGGGAAGGGGCAGAGAGAGAAAGGAGAGACAGATTCCCAAGAACGTTCCACACCAGCAGCCCAGAGCCCGACATGGGGCTCAAACTCACAAACCAGCAGATCATGACCTGAGCCAAAACCAAGAGTCAGATGCTTAACCAACTGAGCCATCCAGATGCCCCTTTCTAACATTTTCTCATCACTGTATCACAAAAACATGGACCTTCCAGAAAAGTGAGTACCTGCTATATACCAGATACAAGCTAAGTATTACTTCATTATATGTATATTTGTGTATATATATTTTTATAATTGTTATAAAAATCTTTGTTAATTATTACTACTCCCATTTTATAGATGAGAACTGTTCAGTGCCATACCATTGTTAAGACCAAATTCAAACCAGTGTTCTAACAAAGTAAAGGGGTGCCTGGGTGGCTCAGTCGGTTGAGCGTATGACTTCGGCACAGGTCATGATCTTGAGATTCTTGAGATCAAGCCCTGCGTCGGGCTCTGTGCTGACAGCTCAGAGCCTGAAGACTGCTTCAGATTCTGTGTCTCTCTCTCTCTGTTCCTCCCCTGCTCACCCTCTGTCTCTCTCTCTCTCAAAAATAAATAAAGATTAAAAAAACAAAGTACAATCCTCTTTCCTCTCATGGGACTTGAAATTTTCCAGTTGTCTTTCAGGCATCCCTCACGTCATGTGTAAGGCTAACTTTAAGCTAGCCTCTATGGCAGATGTTGTAGAATATTCAAGATAGGACACTGACCAAGTTTATTCTCTGTTAGTAAGGGTCCTCTCTCTTTTATCTGTACTTCCAATTCCTCATTCATCAAACCCTAAGAAACAGGGTTAGTGAAAGTTTTATTCCCAAATTTACAGTCTATAATGTAGATAGAATAATAGCCCGACAAAGATGTCCACACCCCGACCCCTGGAACCTGTGAATATATCCTATTACATGGCAAAAGGGCTTTGCAGATGTGATGAAGTTAAGAACATTGACAAAGGAAGACTATTTTGTATTATTCATGTAGGCCAAAAAAATCACAAAAGTCATTACAAGAGGGAGGCAAGAGTATCAGAGTCAGAGAAACAGATAGGACAACAGGTGCAGAGGTCAGAGAAAGAAATATGTACTACTGGCTTTGAAATGGAGTTAGTGGCCAGAAGCCAAGGAATGCGAGCAGCTTCTAGAACATGGAAAAGGCAAGAAAATGGATTCTTCTCTAGGGCCTCCAAAAGGAATACAACCTGCTGACATCTTGAGTTTAGGACTTTTAACCTCCAAAACTGCAATATGATAGATTTGAGTTGTTTTAAGCCATTAACTTTATGGTAATTCATTATGGCAACAATAAGAAACTAACAGAGTTTCTACTTATCAGTGCCTGAGAATAAAAGGCAGCGCTAAGCCTATCTTTCTGAAGATTAATTTTTTGTATTTAGTATTTACTTGCCAATCTTTTAATTTTTTGTACCTATTTTTAACATTGTTTTTGCTTATATAAACAAATCTAAGACAAAAATTGTCCACAATCCTTTCATCAATGTTTTCATTTGATCATATGCTAGCTCTTTTCCTCCACCATATTCTATTTTTACATATTTGTGATAATATCAAGGAATGGATTTAATAATCTATATTTTTACTAGTAACATGCCAGAAGATTTTTCCCATTTTGCTTCATTTTTTTCTGAGATCTTCTTACCTGTTCTCCTTTCCAACCTCAGGTAAGCATCTTTTTGCTGCTCCTGCAACATTTCAAAAATACTCCTCCATCAAGTTCTTTGTAATTGCCTTTCACCCTACCTCAAATACCCTTCATTCAGCCATCTCCACAACCCACTCCTTCACTTCCTCCAGTTCTCTGCTCAAAATGTCACCTTAAGATATTTGCAATACATGTAATAGACAACAATATCCAGAATCTTTAACTCCCATAAACAAATAAGACAATCCAATAGAAAAATAGGCAAAAGACATGAAAAGGCATTTCATAAAAGATAATAACCAAATGGCCAACATATGAAAAGATGACCAACCTCATTAGGAATGAAAAAAATGCAAATGAATTTAAACCATAATGATATACCACTACACACTTACGAGATTTGCAAAAACGTAAATGTCTCACAATACCTACGGTTACTGTAGATGTACAGTTAACTGTCATATGCTATTATAGATGGAAATAATTTGGCATTCTCTAGAAGGGCTGAGATACACATATTTTATAAACCAGAATTCTGAATCCTAGATATACCATACAAAAATGCATTCATGTAGAACATATATGCAAAATGCTCACAGCAGCATTTTCCATAATAGCCAAAATAGAAACTACCCAAATGTCTATTAAAAGTAGAAATAGGGGCGCCTGGGTGGCGCAGTCGGTTAAGCCTCCGACTTCAGCCAGGTCACGATCTCGCGGTCCGTGAGTTCGAGCCCCGCGTCAGGCTCTGGGCTGATGGCTCGGAGCCTGGAGCCTGTTTCCGATTCTGTGTCTCCCTCTCTCTCTGCCCCTCCCCCGTTCATGCTTTGTCTCTCTCTGTCCCAAAAATAAATAAAAAACGTTGAAAAAAAAAAAAAAGTAGAAATAAACTGTTCTACAATATCAGATAACAAAAAAAAAAAAAAAAGGAAACTACAGCTACATAAAGACAGTACAGATGACTCAGCATAATGGTGAGCAAAACCCACAAAAGAATAAATACAGTGTGATTCCATACATATCAAATTCAAAAACAGGCAAAACTAAAATATAGCATTTAGGAATACAACTATAAAGAAAAACAAGGAAATAATTACCATTAAAAGTTAAGTCAATGGGAATGCAAGCTGGTGCAGCTACTGTGGAAAACAGTATGGAGGTTCCTCAAAAAACTAAAAATAGAACTACCCTACAACCCAGCAATTGCATACTAGACATTTATCCATGGGATACAGGTGTGCTGCTTCGAAGGGACACATGCACCCCCATGTTTATAGCAGCACTGTCAACAATAGCCAAAGTATGGAAAGAGCCCAAATGTCCATTGAGGGATGAATGGATAAAGAAGATGTGGTATATATATATACAATGGAGTATTACTCGGCAATCAAAAAAAATGAAATCTTGCCATTTGCAACTACATGGATGGAACTGGAGGGTATTATGCTAAATGAAATTAGTCACAGAAGGACAAAAATCATATGACTTCACTCATATGAGGACTTTTAAGAGACAAAACAGATAAACATAAGGGAAGGGAAACAAAAATAATATAAAAACAGGGAGGGGGACAAAACAGAAGAGACTCATAAATATGGAGAACAAACTGAGGGTTACTGGAGGGGTTGTGGGAGGGGGGATGGGCTAAATGGGTAAGGGGCACTAAGGAATCTATTCCTGAAATCATTGTTGCACTATATGCTAACTAATTTGGATGTAAATTTTAAAAAATAAAAAATAGGGGCGCCTGGGTGGCTCAGTCGGTTAAGCGTCCGACTGCAGCTCAGGTCACGATCTCACAGTCCGTGAGTTCGAGCCCCGCGTCGGGCTCTGGGCTGATGATGGCCCAGAGCCTGGAGCCTGCTTCGGATTCTGTGTCTCCCTCTCTCTCCGACCCTCCCCCGTTCATGCTCTGTCTCTCTCTGTCTCAAAAATAAATGTTAAAAAAAAAAAATTAAAAAAAATAAAAAATAAAAAATAAAAAATAAAAAATAAAAAAAAATAAAAAAAAAAAATAATAATTGTGAACAAAAAAAAAAGTTAAGTCAATGGTTTACTCTGGTGCAAAGAAGGGGGTTATAATTGGAAAGGGGCATGATTTTGGCTACTGGGAAGCTGGCCATCTTCAGCATCTTTATCCAGGTGGTAGTTACATAATTGTTCACCAATGTCAGTAAACTAGGCTTATTAGCATATGTTTTATTTCACAATAAAAAGGTTGTATCACCATATCAATGAGGCTTCCTCTGACTAACCAGAATAAAACAGTCATTCCTCTCTGCCCCCCATCCCCTTTCACCAGCAGGGGTTTTTTTCTCTATATTATTAATCTTCACCTAACATACTATATATTTACTTCTTAATTTGTTTGTTGTCATACCTCCTCTACATAAAGCAAAGACTTTGTTTTGTTCACTGCTATATTCCCAGCAATGAGAAGAATACCTAGAATAAAATGCACCTTGGGGTGTCTGGGTGGCTCAGTTGGTTAAGTATCCGACTTCGGCTCAGGTCATGATCTCACAGCTCATGAGTTCAAGTCCCGCGACAGGCTCTGTGCTGACAGTGCAGAGACTGGAACCTGCGTTGGAGTCTGTGTCTCCCTCTCTCTCTGCTCTTCCCCCACTCCTGCTCTTTCTCTCTCTCAAAAATAAATAAACATTAAAAAAAATTTTTAAATGCACCTTTACACCTTTCTCCATGTTCATACAATCCCCAAATAAAACTACATATTTATATCTTTATTTTATAAAAGATATATATATATTTTTTGTTTTGTTTTGTTTTTTTTCAACGTTTTTTATTCATTTTTTGGGACAGAGAGAGACAGAGCATGAACGGGGGAGGGGCAGAGAGAGAGGGAGACACAGAATCGGAAACAGGCTCCAGGCTCCGAGCCATCAGCCCAGAGCCTGACGCGGGGCTCGAACTCACGGACCGCGAGATCGTGACCTGGCTGAAGTCGGACGCTTAACCGACTGCGCCACCCAGGCGCCCCTAAAAGATATATATATTTTTAAGTTCGTTTATTTTGAGAAAGAGCATGCACGAGGGGGAAGGGGTTGAGAGAGGGACAGGGAGAAGGAGAGGGAGAGGGGAAGAGGGGGAGAGAGGAGAGGGAGGGAGGGAGGGAGGGAGGGAGGGAGAGGGAGAGAGAGGGAGAGAGAGGGAGAGAGAGAGAGAGAGAGAGAGAGAGAGAGAGAGAATCCCAAGTAGGCTCCACACTGTCAGTGCGGAGCCCAATGCAGGGCTAGAACTCCCAAACCGCAAGATCATGACCTGAGCTGAAATCAAGAGTCAGACATTTCACCAAATGAACCACCTAGGCTCAAATGTATAAATGTTATTATACACATTTCTTTATAATTTGCCTGTCTTAATCTACAACCTAGCACAGATATTCTTCTAGGTCAAGATATACAGATGTAACTCATTCTCTTTGAGTTGCATAATATTCTACAATATAAGTACGTCACAGTCTATATATTCATACCCCCTACTGATAGACATTCAGGCTGTTTCCAATTTTTGCCATTAAACACAATATTGCAGGCATTCATTTTCAAATTCCCCCTCTCTGTAGAGAGCTTTCATGTTATTCTTATTTCCTGATCTTATACTTAATAAACTTTTTCCTGCTGCTCATTTAAAAATAAAAATATGGGCACCTGGGTGGCTCAGTCGGTTGGGCATCTGACTTCAGCTCAGGTCATGATCTCACAGTTCATGAGTTTGAGTCCCATACTGGGCTCTGCACTGAAAGCTCAGAGCCTAGAGCCTGCTTCAGATTCTGTGTCTCCTTCTCCCTCTGCCCCTCCCCCGCTCACGCTCTGTCTCTCTCTCTTAAAAATAAACAAATTAAAAAATAAAATAAAAATAAAAATATTGCATACATATACTTTTCATGTTGATACTTTCATTTCCAGAGAATAGATTTCTAGGAGAGGAATCTAATTATTATTGCCTTCCACCAATTTTTATAAACCTTCCAAAATGGCTATAGTAATTCATATTTCCACCAATACTGAACCTAACTCATGAATCAAGCTTCCTTGCTGGGGAAGGTGTGGCAGATGCCATGTCAAATCGCAAAAGTGTCAAGAAGCAGCTCCTGAAGCAGCTCTAGAAGCAGGCCAAAGAGACAGATGAGGAAGAGAATGCATCCAACCAGAAACAGAAAAGAGGAGAAGAAACTTGAGGAGCTAAAAGCCAAGACTGCAGAAGGGTCCCCTGGCCACAGATGGATTTAAGAAATTTGGCAAAAAGTAAGGTATTCCTTGTGCCTGAGGGAATGGTGATCCTTAATTCCATTCTTGTTTAAACATCTGGACTCCCTGACATAGCATCTGTTACCCCTATAGCTAGAATAAAGTATTGTCTTAGATGCTGCTGTACATTTAAGAATAAACTTTAGTTAAAAAAAATAATAAATCAATCATAAAAAAAGTTTTCTTATAACTTATGCCCACTTGTGCTGCAGCAAAAGTGATCCTAAGAGGAAAGTATATAGCAATACAGGCCTACCTAAAGAAGAAAAATCTCAAACAACCTAACCTTACACCTAAAGGAACTAGAAAAAGAACACCAAATGATGCCTAAAACCAACTGAAGGAAGGAAATAATAAAGATTAGAGCAGAAATAAATTGACACAGAAACAAAAAAAAGAACATATCAATGAAACCAAAAGCTGGTTCTTTGAAAAGATTAACAAAATTGATAAACACCTAGTCAGACTTATCAAAAGAGAGAAAAAGGACCCAAACAAACAAGATCACAAATGAGAAAGAAATAACAACCAAAGAAATACAAACAATTATAATATTATAATAAACTATATGCCAACAAATTGGACAACCTACAAGAAATGTGTAAATTCCTAGAAACATATATTACCAAAACTGAAACAGGAAAAAAATAGAAAACGTGAACAGACCAATAGCCAACAAAGAAACTGAATCAATAATTAAAAAAAAAAACAAAACTCACAACAAACAAAAGTCCAGGACCAGATCGCTTCACAGGTGAATTCTACCAAATGTTTAAGTCAGAGTTAATACCTATTATTCTCAAATTATTCCTAAAAAGAGAAAAAAAAGGAAAACTTCCAAAATTTCTTCTATGAGGCCAGCATTACCCTGATTCCAAAACCAGATAAAGACAACACCAAAAAAAAGAGAAATACAGGTTAATATCCCTGATGAACACAGATGCAAAAATTCTCAATAAAATATTAGCACATCAGATCCAACAGTACATTAAAAAAAAATCATTCACCATGATCAAGTGGGATTTATTCCTGGGTTTCAAGGGTGGTTCAGTATTTGCAAATCAATCTGATATATCACATTGATACAAGAAAGTATAAGAACCATATGATCGCTTCAACAGATGCAGAAAGAGCATTTGACAAAGCACAACATCCATTCATGATAAAAACCCTCAACAAGGTAGGTTTAAAGGGAACATACCTCAACATAATAAAGGCCATATATGAAAACCCACAGAAAACAGCATACACAGTGGGGGAAAACTGAGAGCTTTCCCAAGATCAGGAGCAAGACAAGAATGTCCACTCTTACCACTTTTATTCAACAAAATACCGGAAGTCCTAACTACAGCAATCAGACAACAAAAAGAAAGAAAAGGCATCCAAATCAGCAAGGAAGAAGTAAAACTTTCACTAGCTGCAGATGACATGACATTCTATATAGAAAACCTGAAAGACTCCACCAAAACACTGCTCGAACTGATAAACAAATTCAGTAAAGTCACATGATACAAAATCAACGTACAGAAATTGGTTGTATTTCTATACACTAATAATAAAGCAGCAGAAAAAAAAATTAAGGAATCAACCCCATTCACAACTGCATCAAAAATAAGAAGATACCTAGAAATAAACCTAACCCAAAGAGGTGAAAGACCTATACTCTGAAAACTATAAAACATTGATGAAATTAAAGATGACACAAAGAAATGGAAGGACATTCCATGTTCCTATATTGGAAGAGCAAATATTATTAAAATGTCTAAGCTACCCAAAGCAATCTATACATTTACTCCAATCTCTATCAAAATACCAACAGCATTTTCACAAAGCTATAACAAACAATCCTAAAATTTGCACGGAATGACGAAAGACCCTATAGCTAAAACAACCTTGAAAAAGAAAAGCAAAGCTGGAAGCATCACAATTCCAGACATCAAGTTATGTTACAAAGATGTCATAAACAAAACAGTATGGTAATGGCACAAAAATAGACACATAGATCAACGGAACAGAGTAAAAAGCCCAAAAATGAACCCACAACTATATGGTCAATTAATCTTCGACAAAGCAGGCAACAATGTCCAGTGGGTGGGAGGTCTGGGTGGCTCAGCTAGTTAAGTATCTGACTTCAGCTCAGGTCATGATCTCACAGTTCACGAGTTCAAGCCCCGCATGGATCCTCCTTCGGATTCTGGGTCTCACTCTCTCTCTCTACCCCTGCCCCACTCACACTATGTCTCCCTCTCTCTCAAAAATAAACATTTAAAAAATTAAAAAAAAAAAAAAAAAAGAACATCCAATGGGAAAAAGACAGTCTCATTTTTCCAAAGAAGACACACAGATGACTAACAGACACATGAAAAGATACTCAACATCATTCATCAACAGGGAAATGCAAATTAAAACTAAAATAAGCTATCAACTCACACCTGTTAGAATGGCTAAAATTAACAACATGGGTGGAGAGGTGTTAAGATGGAGAAGAGGTAGGGGGACCAGGATTTCCTTCATCCCTCAAACACAGCTGAGGTCAAATCACTTGGAACAACCCAGGAAATCAATCTGTGGAGTGGCAGAAGGACCTCTACAGGTGGAGGGAGACAGCTTGGCAGGATGGAGATACTTGTATGTGAATTTGGAGAGATAAAATGGCGCAGGCACAGAGGGAAGGAAACCCCTTCTGTGGAGAGGCTAAAGGAAGAGAAAGATGGAGGGACTCTGGAATTGCAGCATTGAGTTAGCACAAGAGGAAAACCTCTCCAGACCATGGACTAGGCAACAAGAAGTATGGAGAGTTCCAACTTTTATTACAGTTTTAGGAGCTGAAGATCAGAAGTTTCAAAAGTGCACGACTTTCTCTGGACCGGAGCTGACCCTGTGAACACACCTGGGGGTCAGGGGGAGCCAGCGCTGGGGCGTGACAGCAATCTCATACTCGGAGAGGAGTCCCCTTCCTCAAGTACTGTAAGAGGGCTTATTGCCCCCCCAAGAAGAAAAGACCCTACAGGTGCCAGCCAAAGGCCTTTTATCAGCAGGGAGGAGTGGCACTACACCAGAATAGGGTCTGTGCAGGACAGGGACCTTTAAAACATTGGGTTTTGAATCCCAGCCAAGGGCCTAGGAAGCCTAGGAGAACTGTGAAGCAGGGCAAGTTGACTGCCTGAGCTATTCTGTGAGGGCTGCCTGAACAGGGTGGTTTGAGATACTCAGTCTGGGGAGGAGGAGAGATTGGGGTGTCACCATTTTTCTTCCCATCACCAACACAGTGGGACTTCAGGGAGCAGCACAGAGGCCCCCAGTGGAAGCAGACCTGCTTACACCAAACCCCACCCCTCCATGCTTGCTAACCACTTATGTGCTGGAGGAAGACTGACACTGAGCCAACCAGACTGACTCTTCTCCAGACCAGCACAGCCACAGGTCCCAGGCACCAACAGACAACTGTTTTTTGTTTTTGTCTGTCTTTGTTGGTTCTTGTCTTCTTTCTACCCTCTTCTTTTTTCCTTTTGGAATCAGGCTCATAGTTTCTGATTTGTTTTTGGTCAATTCTTATTTTATACCTACACACACACACAAAATTGTTTTTTCTTTTTATGTTTTGTTTGTTTAATCAGGCATTTTTACTCCATTCTTTTTACGCCTTTTCTATATCTTTTTCTTCTTCGTTTTCCTTTCTCTTTCTCTGGATTAAGCCTTATGGGTTTTTTGACTCTCTGCTTGGTCTTCTTTTCCCCCCTTTCATTTTTCTCTTTATATGAGATTGGGCTTCTCCCAACCCTTTCCCTTTTTTCCAGAGTTATTTTGATGAACAAATCAAATTACACCTAGTTGAAGATCCAAACACTCCACCACTACAAGCAAAGAGGAACTTTGCAGGGGACTGACCAGTGAGATAGAGCAACCAAAACCCACCAGTGGAGTGCATGCAACACACTCCAAAAACACTTCCTGAAGTGCCAGGCCCTGGACAGTGTATGATCCCTTTTCAGTGTAGTAGTACTCGCAGGTGCAGGACATATAACAAGCTATTAAAACACATAAAAGACAAAAACCTAGCCAAAATGACAAAACAGAAGAATTCTCCTCAAAAGAAAATTCAGGAAGAAATGACAGTCAAAGAAATGCTCAAACAGATATAAGCAATATATCTGAACAAGAATTTAGAGTAACAGTCATAAGACTAACGGCTGGGCTTGAAAAAAAGCATAGAAAACAGCAGAAAATCTATGGCTGCAGAGATCAAAGACCTAAGAAATAGTCATGATGAATTAAGAAATGCCATAAATGAGATGCAAAATAAACTGGAAATAGTGACAGTGAGGATGGAAAAAGCAGAGGAGAGAATAGGTGAAATAGAAGATAAAAGTATGGAAAATGATGAAGTTGAAAAAAAGAGGGAAAGGAAATTACTAGATCATGAGGGGAGAATTAGAGAACTAAGTGATTCCATAAAATGAAACAATATCCATATCATAGGAATTCCAGAAGAAGAAGAGCAAGAGAAAGGGGCAGAAGATTTATTTGAACAAATTATGGCTGAGAACTTCCCTAATCTGGGGAAGAAAACAGTCATCCAAGTCCAACAGGCACAGAGAACTCCCTTCACAATCAACAAAAACAGATCAACACCATGGCATATCATAGTGAAACCAGCAAAATACACAGATAAAGAGAGAATTCTGAAAGCAGCTAGAGACAAATGGTCCTTAACCTACAAGGGTAGACACATAAGGGTAGTAGCAGACCTATCCATTGAAACTTGGCAGGCCAGAAGGGAGCGGTATTTCAGGAAATATTCAATGTGCTCAATAGGAAAAATATGCGGGGTGCCTGGGTGGCGCAGTCGGTTAAGCGTCCGACTTCAGCCAGGTCACGATCTCACGGTCCGTGAGTTCGAGCCCCGCGTCAGGCTCTGGGCTGATGGCTCGGAGCCTGGAGCCTGCTTCCGATTCTGTGTCTCCCTCTCTCTCTGCCCCTCCCCCGTTCATGCTCTGTCTCTCTCTGTCCCAAAAATAAATAAAAAACGTTGGAAAAAAAAAAATTTTTTTTTAAAAAAAGGAAAAATATGCAGCCAAGAATCCTTTATCCAGCAAGGCTGTCATTCAGAATAGCAGGAGAGATAAAGGTTTTCCCAAACAAAAACTAAAGGAATTCATGACCATTAAACCAGTCCTGTAGGAGATCCTAAGGGGGACTCTGTGAGTGGAAAGCAGCAAAGACTACAAAGGACCAGAGACAGAGACATCACCACAAGCACGAAACCTACATATAACACAATGGCACTAAACCCATATCTTTAAATCACCACTCTGAACATAAATGGACACAATGCGCCAATGAAAAGACATAAGGTATCAGAACGGATTAAAAAACAAGATCCATCTATATGCTGCCTACAAGAGATTCATTTTAGACCTGAAGACATCTGCATATTGAAAGTGATGGAGAACCATATATCCATGTTACTGAATGTCAAAAGAAAGCCTGAGTAGCCATACTTATACCAGACAAAATACATGTTACAACAAAGACTGTAACAAGAGATGAAGAAAGACGTTATATCATAATTAAGGGGTCTATCCATCAAGAGGAGCTGACAATTATAAATGTTTATGCCCCCAACATGAAAGAACCCAAATATATAAATCAATTAATCACAAATGTAAATAAATGTATAGACAATAATACCATAATTATAGGGGACTTTAATACTCCACTTACAACAAAGGACAGATCATCTAGGCAGAAAATCAATAAGGAAATAACAGCTCTGAATGACACACTGGACCAGATGGACTTAACAAATGTATTCAAAACTTTTCATCCGAAAGCAGAATACACATTCTTCTTGAGTGCATATGGAACATTTTCCAAAATCGATCACATACTGGGTCACAAAACAGCCCTCAACAAGTATAAAAAGATTGAGATCATATCATGCATATTTTCAGATCACAACACTATGACACTTGAAATCAACCGCAAGAAAAAATTTGGAAAGCCCCCAAATACATGGAGGTTAAAAAACATCCTATTAAAGAATGAATGGGTCAGCCAGGAAATTAAAGAAGAAATTAAAAAATAAATGGAAGCAAATGAAAATGAAAACATGACAGTCCAAACTCTTTGGACTGCAGCAAAGGCAGTCCTAAGAGGAAAATACATTGCAATCCAGGCCTACCTCAAGAAGCAAGAAAGGTCCCAAATATACACCTAGCCTTACTAAAGAAGCTAGAAAGGTAGCAACAAAGAAAGCCCAAAGCCAGCAGAAGAAGAGACACAATAAAGATTAGAGCAGAAATAAACAATATAGAATCCAAAAAAAAAAAAAAAAAAAACAACAGTAGAACAGATCAATGAATCTAAGAGCTGGTTTTTTGAAAGAATAAATAAAACTGATAAACCCCTAACCAGACTTCCCAAAAAGAAAAAAGACCCAAATAGATAAAATCATGAATGAAAGAGATCAGAACCAACACCCCAGAAATACAATTATTAGAGAATCCTATGAAAAATTATATGCCAACAAACTAGACAATTTGGAAGAAAAGTACAAATTCCTAGACACTCACACCCTACCAAAACTCAAATGGGAAAAAATTGAAAATTTGAACAGACCTGTAACTAGCAAAGAAATTGAATCAGTTATCAAAAATCTCCCAACAAATAAGAGTCCTGGGCCAGATGGCTTCCTAGAGGGAATTCTACCATACAATTAAAGGAGAGATAATATCTATTCTTCTCAAACTGTTTCAAAAAATAGGAACAGAAGGAAAACTTCAGACTCATGCTATGAAGCCAGCATTACCTTGATTCCCAAACCAAAGACCCCACTAAAAGAATTACAGGCCAATATTCCTAATGAATATGGATGCAAAAATTCCCAACAAGATACTAGCAAATTAAATTCAACAGTACATTTAAAGAATTATCCACCATGATCAAGTGGGATTCATTCCTGGGCTGCAGGGCTGGTTCAATATTCACAAATCAATCAACATGATACATCACATTAATAGAAGAAAGGATAAGAATCATAGGATCCTGCCAATAGATGCAGAAAAAACATTTGACAAAATACAGCATCCTTTCTTAATAAACACCCTCAAGAAAGTTGGGATAGAAGGAATATACCTTAATATCATAAAAGTCATATTATGAAGGCTCACAGCTAATATCATCCTCAATGAGGAAAACTGAGTGCTTTCCCTGAGATCAGGAACATGACTGGGATGTCTGCTCTCACCACTGCTGTTTAACATAGTGTTGGAAGTCCTAGCCTCAGCAGACAACAAAACAACATAAAATATGGGGAAATAGCTTCTACTTCCATAAATCAGTTAGAAAAAAGCTTAGGGCAGAAAGCCACCACCACGGGGTGAAAGCGCCCAAGGTTAGCTAGTGAGATATTGTGATGGGATCATGAGTAACTTGTTATATCACCTGCAGGAACTTACTTCCCATCTGGCACCAATGTACCTTAATCACAAACTCCACTTGCCCCACAGACCCCTTACTTACACATACAAGTTAATGATTATTATCTGATTGTTTTCTTCACATTTACCACGTGTGTAAGATCTGGTTTGCTTCATGTTCCCCATGTGTGTAAGATCTTGTGCGCTCAATAAATACGGAGACAAGACCCCTGTTCAGGGCTATTGCCTCCTCCTGGACATTAGCCTCTCTCGTATTCAATTCTGTGTCTGCTCTCTTGCTGGACAAGAGAAGACTCCAGACTCACAGTCTAAAACAATAAAAAGCATCCAAATTGGCAAAGAAGAAGTCAAACTTTCACTCTTCACAGATGACATGATACTCTACATGGAAAATCCAAAAGAGGGGTGCCTGGGTGGTTCAGTCAGTTAAGCATCCGACTTTGGCTCAGGTCACGATCTCACACTCTGTGAGTTCAAGCCCCGTGTCAGGGTCTGTGCTGACAGCCCAGAGCCTGCTTCGGATTCTGTGTCTCCTTCTCTCTCTGCCCCTCCCCAGCTTATGCTCTGTCTCTCTATGTCTCTCAAATTAAAAAAATAAATAAATGTTTAAAAAAAAAAATCCAAAAGACTCCACCAAAAAACTGCTAGAGCTGATACAGGAATTCAGCAAAGTCGCAGGATATAAAATCAATGTACAGAAATCGGTTGTATTTCTATACACCAATAATGAAGCAACAGAGATATCAGGGAATCAATCCCATTTATAAATACATCAAAAACTATAAAATATCTAGGAATAAACCTAACCAAAGAGGTAAGAGATCTATAGAAAACTATCCAAAGCTTATGAAAGAAATTGAAGAAGACACAAAGAAATGGAAAAACATTCCATGTTCTTAGATCAGAAAAACAAATATTGTTAAAATGTTGATACTAACTAAAGCAATCTACACATTCAATGCAATCCCAATCGAAATAGCACCAGCAGCCACTCTGGAAAACAGTGTGGAGGTTCCTCAAAAAATTAAAAATAGATCTACCCTATGACCCAGCAATAGCACTGCTAGGAATTTACCCAAGGGATACAGGAGTGCTGATGCATAGGGGCACTTGCACCCCAATGTCCATCAACTGATGAATGGATAAAGAAATTGTGGTTTATATATACAATGGAATACTACTTGGCAATGAGAAAGAATGAAATACGGCTTTTTGTAGCAATGTGGATGAAACTGGAGAGTGTTATGCTAAGTGAAATAAGTCATGCAGAGAAAGACAGATACCATATGTTTTTACTCTTATGTGGATCTTGAGAAACTTAACAAAACCATGAGGGAGGGGAAGGGAAAAAAAAAAAAAGAGAGGGACGGAGCCAAACCATAAGAGACTCTTAAAAACTGAGAATAAACTGAGGGTTGATGGGGGGAGGGAGGGAGGGGAAAGTGGGTGATGGGCACTGAGGAGGTCACCTGTTGGGATGAGTACTGGGTATTGTATGGAAACCAATTTGACAATAAATTTCATATTAAAAAAAAAAAACACCTACAAATCTTAAAAAGTTACTGATAATCTAATTAGAATAAACAATGCAAATAAATAAACACTTTAAAAAAAATAGCACCAGCATTCTTCACAGAACTAGAACAATCCATCCTAAAAACTGTATGGAACCACAAAAGACCCAAAATTGCCAAAATGTTGAAAAAGAAAACCAAAGCTGGAGGCATCACAGTCCCAGACTTTAACCTGTATTACAAAGTTGTAATCATCAAGACAGTAAGGTACTGGCACAAAAACAGACATAGATCAATGGAATGGAGAACCCAGAAATAGACCCACAAATGTATGGCCAACTAATCTTCAACAAAGCAGGAAAGAGTTATCCAATGAAAAAAAAGACCATCTCTTTAAGAAATGGTTTTGGGAGAACTGGACAGCAACATGCAGAAGAATGAAACTGGACCACTGGACCACTTTCTTACACCATACACAAAAATAAATTCAAATTGGATAAAAGACCTAAATGTGAGAAAGGAAACCATCAAAATCCTACAGAAAAAAACAGGCAGCAACCTCTTTGACCTCAGCCACAGCAACTGCTTACTTGACATGTCTCCAGAGGCAAGGGAAACAAAAGCAAAACTGAACTATTGGGACCTCACCAAGATAAAAAGCTTCTGTACAACAAAGGAAACAATCAACTGATGGAATGGGAAGCTACTTGCAAATGAAGGGTTAGTGCCAAAAACCTACAAAGAACTTATCAAACTCAACATCCAAAAAACAAATAATCCAGTGAAGAAATGGGCAGAAGACATGAAATAGACACTTTTCCAAAGAAGACATCCAGATGGCAAATAGATACATGAAAAGATCCTCAACATTGCTCATCATCAGGGAAATGCAAATCAAAACTACAATGAGCTATAAACTCACACCTGTCAGAATGGTTAAAATCAACAACACAAATAACAGGTATTAGTGAGGATGTGGAGAAAGGGGAACCTTCTTGCACTGTTGGTGGGAAAGCAAACTGGCGCAGCCACTCTGGAAAACAGTGTGAAGGTTCCTCAAAAAATTAAAAATAGAATTACCTTATGACCCAGCAATTGTACTACTAGGAATTGATCCAAAGGATACAGGAGTGCTGATTGGAAGGGGCACATGCACCCCAATGTTTATGGCAGCACCATCAACAATAGCCAAATTATGGAAAAAGCCCAAATGTCCACCAACTGATGAATGGATTAAGATGATGTCATACAAGGGTGCCTGGGTGGCTCTGTCAGTTAAGTGTCCAACTTCTGCTCAGGTCATGATCTCGAGGTTCGTGGGTTCAGGCCCTGTGTTGGGCTCTGTGCCGACAGCTCAGAGCCTGGAGCTTGCTTTGGATTCTGCGTCTCCCTCTCTCTGCCCCTCCCCCACTCATGCTCTGTCTCTCAAAAATAAATGAAAACATTACAAAAAATTAGAAAGATGTCACACATACATACATACGTTGTAATGCTACTCACCAATGAAAAACAATGAAGTCATGCCATTTGCAACAACGGATGGAACTGGAGGGTATTATGCTAAACTGAAATAATTCAGTCAGAGAAAGACATTTATCACATGATTTCACTCATATGTGGAATCTAAGAAACTTAACAGACAATCGTAGGAGAAGGGAAGGAAAAATAAGGTACAAACAGAGAGGGAGGCAAACCATAAAAGACTCTTAAATACAGAGAACAAACAGGGTTGATGGGGGTAGGGAAAATGGGTAATGGGCATTAAGGAGGGCACTCGCTGGGAAGAGCACTGGGTGTTATATGTAAGTGATGAATCACTGGATTCTACTCCTAAAGCCAAGACTACACTGTATGCTAACTATCTTGAGAACACACACACACACACACACACACACACACACACACAGGAAACAACAGGTGTTGGTGAGGATGTGGAGAAAGAGGAGCCTTCCTGCACTACTGGCAGGAATGCAAACTGGTACAGCCACTGTGGAAAACAGCACGGATGTTCCCTAAAAAGTTAAAAATAGAACAACCCTACCATCCAAAATTGCACACCAGGTATTTGCCCAAAGAATACAAAAATACTAATTTCAAGGGATACATGCACCCTGATATTTACAGCATTATCTACAATAACCAAATTATGGAAAGAGCCCAAATGTCCATCGACTGATGAATGGATAAAGATATGGTATGTGTGTATGTATACGTATATAAATATCATATATACAATAACGAAATATTTTTCAGCCATAAAAAAAACAATGAAATCTTGCCATTTGCAACAACATGGATGAAGCTAGAGAGTATTATGCAAAGCAAAATAACGCAGGTCAGAGAAAGACAAATATCGTATGATTTCACTCATGTGGAATTTAAGAAACAAACATAGGGTGAGAAAAAAAAAAGAGAGAGAGGCAAACCAAGAAAGAGATTCTTAACTATAGAGAACAAACTGATGGTTACTGGAGGGGAGGTGGGTGGAGGGGACGGGTTAGACAGGTGATGAGTATTAAGGAGGGCACTTGTGATGAGCACTGTATGCTGTATGTAAGCGATGAATCACTGAATTCTACAACTGAAACTAATATTGCACTGTATGTTAACTAGCTGGAATTTATTTTTTTAATGTTATTCTTGAGAGAGAGAGAGTGAGTGAGTGAGAGAGAGAGGGCACAGAGGAGGGGCAGAGAGAGAGGGAGACACAGAATCCGAAGCAGGCTCCAGGCTCTGAGCTGTCAGCACACAGCCTGACATGGGGCTCGAACTCACAAACCGCGAGATCATGACCTGAGACGAAGTCAGATGCTTAGCCCACTGACCCAGGCGCCCCTTAACTAGCTGGAATTTAAATAAATACCTGGAAAAGAAAAAGATGGTTTCTTCAACAAATGGTTCTGGGAAAACTAGACAGCAACATGCAAAAGGATGAAAGTAGACCACTTTCTTACACCATGCAGAAAAATAAATTCAAAACGGATTAAAGAACTAAATGTGAGACCTGAAACCATGAAAATCCTAGAGAACGCAGGCAGTAACTTCTTTGACATCAACTATACCAACTTCTTTCTAGATATGAAAGAAGATATTTCTTTTTTTTTTCATTAAAAAAAAATTTTTTTAACATTTATTTTTGAGACAGAGAGAGACAGAGCATGAACGGGGGAGGGTCAGAGAGAGGGAGACACAGAATCGGAAACAGGCTCCAGACTCTGAGCTGTCAGCACAGAGCCCAACGCAGGGCTCGAACTCACGGACCGTGAGATCATGACCTGAGCCAAAGTCGGCCGCTTAACCGACTGAGCTACCCAGGCACCCCTGAAAGAAGCTATTTCTAGACAATGAAAGAAGATATTTGCAAAGGACATATATAAAAGGTTAGCATCCAGGGGTGCCTGGAGTTTGGCTTGGGTCATGATCTCCCAGTTTGTGAGTTTGAGCCCCACACTGGGCTCTGTGCTCACAAAGAGGAGCCTGCTTGGGATTCTATCTCCCTCTCTCGGCTCCTCCCCAACTTGAGTGCACACACAGAATCTCCCTCTCTCTGCTCCTCAACTTGAGTGCACACACTGGCTCTCTCAAAAATAAATAAATGTGAAAAAAAAAAATTAGGATCACCTGAGTGACTCAGTTGGTTAAGCATCCGATGTAGACTCAGGTCATGATCTCATGGTTTGTGGGTTGGAGCCCCAAGTTGGGCTCTGTGCTGACAGCTCAGAGCCTGGAGCCTGCTTCAGATTCTGTGTCTCCCTCTCTCTCTGCCCCTCCCCTCCCCTGCTCAGGCTCTGTCTCTTTCTCTCTCAAAATAAACATTTAAAAATTTTTATAAAAAAAAGTTTTTAAAAAGGTTAATATCCAAAATATATAAAGAACTTATTAAAATCAACACGAAAAAACAATCCAATTAAAAAATGGGCAGAAGATATGACATTTTTCCAAAGAAGACATTCAGATGGCCAACAGACACATGAAAAGATGCTCAACATCAGTCATCGTCAGGGAAAATCCAAATCAAAACTACAATGAGATATCAACTCACACCTGTCCAAATGACTAAAATCAACAACACAAACAACAATGGGTACTGGCGAGGATGTGGAGAAAGGGGAACCCTCTTGCACTGCTGGTAGGAAAGCAAACTGGTGCAGTTGCTGTGGAAAACAGTACGGAGGTTCCTCAGAAAGTTAAAAATAGAACTACTCTTTACCCAAAGAATAAAAGAATACTAATTCAAAGGGATACATGCACCCTGATGTTAATAGCAGCATTATCTATCACAGCCAAATTATGGAATCAGCCCAAGTATCCATCAATTGATGAATAAAGAAGATTTTTATTCATCCATAAAAAAAGAATGAAATCTTGCTATCTGCAACAACATGGATGGAGCCAGAGTATTATGCTAAGTGAAGTAAGTCAGAGAAAGACAAATACCATATGATTTCACTCATGTGGAATTTTAGAAACAAAACAAATGAGCAAAGAGGGGAAAAAAGAGATAGAGGCAAACCAAGAAAGTTCTTAACTATAGAGAACAAACTGATGGATACCAAAAGGGAGTTGGGAGGGGAGGGGCAGGATGGATAGGTTAAACAAGTGATGAGGATTAAGGAGTGCACTTGTGATGAGCACTGGGTGATATATGGAAGTACTGAATCACTATATTTTACACCTGAAACTAATACTACATTGTATTATTAGAAATATTACACTGCAATTTAAATAAAAACTTTGTTTTAAAGTTTATTTATTTTGAGAAAGACAGAGACAGCCGTGAGTGGGGGAGAGGCAGAGAGAGAGAGAGGGAGACAGAGAATCCCAAGCAGGCTCCGAACTGTCAGTGAAGAGTCCATTGCAGGGTTTGGAACTCACAAAAGCGGGAGATCATTACCTGAGCCGAAACCAAGAGTCGGATGTTTAACCGACTGAGCCACCCAGGTGTCCTTAAATAAAAACTTTTTTAAAAAGACCATACAAAAAAAGTTATGCATACTTGCTTTCAAAAAGCTGCTTAAATAAGATGAGGCAGCTTAAACATCTGGAAAAAAATTATTTTTTTTTTTTTTAATTTTTTTTTTTTTTTAACGTTTATTTATTTTTGAGACAGAGAGAGACAGAGCATGAACGGGGGAGGGTCAGAGAGAGGGAGACACAGAATCTGAAACAGGCTCCAGGCTCTGAGCTGTCAGCACAGAGCCCGACGCGGGGCTCGAACTCACGGACCGCGAGATCATGACCTGAGCCGAAGTCAGCTGCTTAACCGACTGAGCCACCCAGGCGCCCCTGGAAAAAAATTTTTTTAAGTAAACTCTATCCCCAATGTGGGGCTCAAACTCATGACCCCATAATCAAGAATCACATTCTCTAACAACTGAGCCAGCCAGGTGCCCTACATCTGCAACTTTAAATTGACCTCAGCAACTAATACCCTGGGAGTAGTCAAAGACCTACTGCAAATCTCTCCCACACCTTTAGGAACTCAAAAGCATCTGATTTACTACCATCTGCTCTGGGTTCAAAACCTAAAAGCAATAGAAGGCATTCCCCTTTCCTCCCCCACTAAAGCCTAAGAGAAAAAGAACCCCTCCAAAAGAAAAGCTTTTTTATTTAACCTCTGTCTCACTTTAAGAAGCCATATGATCCAAACCTGTCCTTCCTTCTTAAATTGCGTCTCTTGGTTTATAGTACCATCTCCTAAGCCAGTAAAATAAGTCATTCTAGATACTTTCATTTTTCTCAGGATAGTCTCTATGTCCCTTCAATTCTACTTTTTAAACAACTCTATTTATTCTCAATGCCGCTACTTTATCTTAGGCTTTTGTGGGGGGAGGGGAGGGGGAGGGAGTATATTTCTTTTATTTAATGATTAGAAAATAAAAATACAATCTCCGGTTACAAATATTAAGTAGGTGTGGATGCAGAGCTAGGGTCAGTAGTTAAGACTGGCTAATACAATGTCTCTGTTGCTAAAACAAATTTACAGTGGAAACCTCCATATGAGTCCACATGAATTCTGTGCACAGGGTCTCCATCTCCCTGCTTCTTGCATATTTTTTTTTCGCCTTACGTTTTCATAGCATCTTTCATCTCTACTGAAATACCCTCCTAACCAGTTTTCCTTCTTTAATCTCACTTTCCTCCCATCTATTTTTCACTTTGCAGCTAATATATTCTTTTCCCTAATTGAAATCAGTCCATGGCTCCCCAACCTGTAGGTGTAAGCATTCAGGGCTTTTCATGATTTGGCCCTCACCTACTTCTCCACACTCCTCTACCACCACTTCCCACCTCATACATCATGTTTTAACAAAACTGAATTACTTTCAGTTCTCAAAATACATCAAGTGTTTTAATAACCCTGTGCCTTTTACCTAGGCTGTTCTATCTGCGGTACCCACTAGTAAACCAATCATCCCCTTTGTTTCTATATTTTTCGATTATAAACATAACTTAAAACATTCATTCATATTTAAAACATTCATTCAATCCTGGGCTCCTCTATGTGCCACAGACAGTGCTAGTTACAGGAGTTCCAGCAGTTAATTATGGACTCAGCCCTTATCCTGATGGAATTTATAATCTAATGACTATAATCTAATCTAGTGCCTAAAGACACTAAACTGATAATAAATGTGGTTAAGAATTATAAAGGAAGCAATACAGTATATAATGGAAATGTATATTAGATGAAAGCCAGGAGAAAGGGAGTTATCAAGAGAAATACTACATGCATTTGTCTACATCCTTCTTACAGTCTGAACTCCTTAAAGGCAGGGATTATGCTATCTTTATATCAATAACCAGGACAATAAATAGTAATGTATAGTAATGTGCATTGACTATCTTATAAAGATCACTGCCCTATTAGAGACATCACTGAGGCCAGGTGAATGCAATAATCTTATTGGCCAGGCCTGAATCATGTGCCCATCATTAAAGCCAATGGGTTAGATCAACTCTACTCAAGCCACACTGATTACAAATGGGGAATGAGTGGTTCCAAGAGAAAAATCAGGAAGCTGTTACCTAAATAAGAGGGCAGGAAAGCTAGATAGACAAAAAACAGCAGCCCTTTCCTTAGTGGACACTGTAATTATCTCCTCAAAAGGTATCTAATTCCTTCCCACACTAGTAAGGTATTTATGTGGGACTGACCCCTTCCCCAGCTCCAGGAGTAGGCCATGATTTGACACAACAGTGGTTCTCAAAGTGTTTGCAGACCAGCCAAATCAGTAAACCTGTTGCAGCTACAAATTCTTACAACACAATCCCAAACCAACTAAAACCAGAAACTCTGGGGGTACGGCCTACCAGTCTGTGTTTTAACAACTTCTCCAGGTGGTTCTGATGCATGCTCAAATTTAAGAGCCACTGGTCTAGACAGAGAAAGCTGTAATTAATAGTTGAGATTTTAAGAGTGATCCTTGGGAACATGGGGGTAATCTAATGTCAAGCTCAGGATTTTTGTGTTATATTTGTGGGAACCATCCTTTTTATCCCCCAGAAATTAGGAAACATGTAATCCCAGCAGCCAAAGGCAGTTATCTTGTCCTGGCAAGGAAGCCTGCCTGAGAAAGAAGCTGATAGAGGAGAGAGCCAAGAGAAATGCAGAAAAATAGGACCAAAGCCTGATAGTCTTGATCCAACTATGTCAGGGGCCTTCATTCCCTTAGGACTTTTCAATTACATGAACCTATAAATTCTCTTTGTTTAAACCAATTTCAGTTGGATTTATCATGTAAACTGAAAGTATCCGGATACCCACTACATCAAGTTACACATCTATCCCTAAACACCATAGGGAAAGTAGACTAGGAAATACTGTCAACTGTCTAGCCTCTCTCTATATTAGGGTTGCCAGATTTAGCAAACAAAAATACAGGACACCCAGTTAAATTTGAATTTCAGATAACAACAAACAATTTTTCAGTAGAAGTATATCACAAATATTGCATGGGACATTACATGTATTTTATCCAGCAACTCTACTCTAAATGGTCATGGTTGATCCCTAGCAATCAAAAAAGTAGCTCTGGTCAGTTTCAGTCAGACAGATGTGATAGCTGCTCTTACAGTTTATTACTAGTAGGAGAAAAGACTACACCCAAGTCCTGAACTAATGGCCTGCAACAGGTTTGAACCACCTGATAGTCCTTTTAAAACTAATCAGACTTCTTTCTAAAAGCCAAAACAGGGGCACCTGGGTGACTCAGTCAGGCATCCAACCCCTGATATCTGCTCAGGTCATATTCTCACAGTTCATTTTTCCAGCCCCGCATCAGGCTGCTCTGAGAGTGCAGAGCCTGCTTGGGATTCCCTGTCCCCCTCTCTCTTTGCCCTTCCTTGCTCACCATCTGTCTCTCTCAAAATAAATAAACATTCTTAAAAAGTTAGAATATTACACATGAAAGAACAAATTCTAAAGTAGTATTTTTCAAGCACAAACATTTCCATATAGCATTTCCAAAACAATTCACAAATTTTAAATTTTGATTTGTGATTGGGAGCACCTGGGTGGTTCAGTGGGTTAAGTGTCCAACTCTTGATTTTGGCTCAGGTCATGATCTCGGCTCAGGTCATGATCTCACAGTTCGTGGAATCAAGCCCTGCTTCGGGCTCTATGCTGACATTGTGGAGTCTGCTTGGGATTTTCTCTCCCTCTCTCTCTCTCTCTCTCTCTCTCTCTCTCTCTCTCTCTCTCTGCCCCTCTCCTGCTTGCACATGCACTCTTGCTTTCTCTCTCTCAAAACAAATAAACTTAGAAAAAATGTGTAAAAATAAATTTTGATTTGTGATTGAATTTTCTTCTTAGAAAATTTAAACATGAAAATTAAAACAAAAAACGAAAAAACAATAAATGGCCACCACCTGGGTGGCTGACTCTTGGTTTTAGGTCAGGTCACGATCCCAAGGTCATGGGCTTGAGCCCCATATTAGGCTCTGCGTGGAGTATGGAGCCTGCTTAAGATTCTCTCTCGGGGCACCTGGGTGCTCAGTCGGTTAATCGGCTGACTTCAGCTCATGTCATGATCTGGCAATTCGTGTGTTTGACCCCATGTGGGGCTCTGTGCTGACAGCTCAGAGTCTGGAGCCTGCCTCAGATTCTGTGTCTCCTTCTCTCTCTGCCCCTCCCCACAAATGCTTGCACACTCGCTCTCTCTCTCTCTCTCTCTCTCTCTCTCAAAATTAAAAAAAGATTATCTCTGTCCCTCTGCCCCTCTCCCCCATGTGCATGCTCTCTCCAAAACAAATATAAAAATAAATAAAAACTGTAACAGTAAGTACTTAAGACGACATAGCCACAAGCTCTGGAGGTGTAGCCCTATACCCTTAGACAAGGGTAAACAATTAATCTGGCCCACAAACAGAATGTCCAAGGCTGGATAGTGGTGGATGGTATGACATCATGGTATTGACTTTAGTTTTGCATTGGCTTATGTTTACAGGCCCCAGAGCAGTTTTTATACTGACAAGACACATGTAAAATAGTAGGATGTGGCAGACTGGACCTAGCCTACTGTCTCTTTTATAAAAAAAATTATAAGATAACCCTCTTACTTTATACAAACTTACAAAATATTTGCAAAAAACAACAAATATACCATTTACCAGCAATTTGGAAACTGATCCTATAAGGCTACATGGCAGACCTTACCTTTTAATCCCAAATCAAGTCCTACACATTCTAAATTTAATTGGTGTAACATACTGGGAAACTTAAATCTACATTTTGCCCAGTGCTATGTAAAACTAGCCGAACAAACGTTCAAAAACTTACTACTCACTTCTAATTCTTCGAAATTTCAAAAATGACTTTTACTCAAAACCATAAAATTTTGCTAACAATATTAAGTATTGTACTTTTTCATTATTCCCTTTGTTAGAATAAATTATAAGTTTGAAGGTCCATGTTGATTAATAAATATTATCAACATTTTAAAACTTAAGCCACAAAATGAAGCTGGTTGGGTCCACAGGTCTAAGACCACAAAATATTTGGGAACAGGGTATTTAAAGAAAAAAATACAAAAGAAATTTGATAGCTTGACCTCAAAAAGCTGATCTTGTTTGGGAGAGACAAAGTATACTCACAAAACAATTAAATGCCTTAACATATGATTTTATGTCAAAACAATAGACCATTGCCCCAGATAATTACAGGATTCAGTGCTAGAATTTTTAGAGGAAGAAAGAAGACTTACAAAAGATCCTGATTTGTAGATTGGAGAGGGATGGACACAATCTAACAGAAGATGCAGCATAAGCAAAAGGTTGGAGATGGGAATAAGCAAAGTGTAGTCAGTGGATAGCAAGGAACTGGGCTAAAAGTAAGAATGAGAATAGATGGGGGCACCTGGCTAGCTCAGTCAGTAGAGCATGTGACAATCTCAGGGTCATGAGTTTGACGCCCACGTTGAGGGTAGAGTTTACTTAAAAAAATGACAATAGAGGATTAATAATTAAGTTGGAAATGTAAATTGGTGCTAAAGACCATGTATGCCTAGTTTAAGAATATGGCCTCTGCTTAAAAAAATGGATAGCTGCTAATTATGCCAAAAATTATTTCAAAATAACATTTGAGCAGGATTAACCTGAAGAGTTCAGGATAAATTTATGGGGGAGGAGAAGAAGAAATTAAAAATAGAGCAACCAGTTTTAGGAGGTACTGGTTAAGAACCAGGGTGTTAGCAAGACAGACCTGCTCTGCCACTTGCTAGCTGTGAGGCTCTTGATTAAGTTATTAAACACATCAGAGTCTCAGTTTCCTGTCTGTAAAGTGGGGTAATAATAGTGCCTATTTCATAAGGTTGTTATGTAGCTAACAGAAATAGTACAGGTAAAAATATTTAACACAGCACTTGGTCTAAAATAATTATTCAACAATACTGAACAAATAATTATTCAACAAATTATTCAACAAAAGTATTACCTTCATTATAAATCATTTCAAATGTGTGGTGATGAGGAACCAGACAAGGGCAACAGAAACTAAAGAGAAAGGATGACTTGGAGTGACATTTCCATAGACTCATGAGATGCCATAATTAGAAAAGACCCTAGAGAACTCTTCCAAGAACAAAATGGCCCCAGTTTAAATGTCAGGGATGAAGAAAAAAAAATGGAGCAAGTCAAAAGGTTTTGACTGCAAGATTATTCAAAGAGGTAGACCTGAAGTAATTACATGTTATCAACATACTTTAAGATACAGGCTACAAGTGGGGTGCCTGGCTGGCTCATTCAGAGGAGTATGTGACCTTTGATCTTGGGGATGTGAGTTTGAGCCCCATGTTGGGTGTAGTGATGACTAAAAAAAATAAACAAACAAACTTAAAAAAAAAAGACATGTTACAATGAATTGGGTACAGTAGGTGCCAAACACTGTGCTAGATGTTGATATAGTACATCTAATCCCCAGAACAACTCTGAAAAGTAGAGTATTAAAATTCAATTTTTCAAAAGAGCACTGGCATCTTGCTTCTCAATGCTCAAAGAGGTTAAGTTCTAGCCATATAACCTTGGTAATCATAAGACACAGAGCTAGGTTTGGAACCCATATTATGTTTCCAAGCCTGTGTCCTTTCTACTCCACTCGTGCTGCACCCCCCTTTAAATCAATAAGATTATACAGTATCACACAGACATACTTGTAATTATTTTTCTACCTACCTTCCTAAATATGGTGACCATAAACATGTCCAATCTTTTCTACATTCTAAGAAAAATATAAAGGTATTCAGCATGAAAACAATGATGAGAATGATTTTAAAAAGCATTATTAAATGGAGAATTACCATATTCTAATGAAATATAAGTATACTATAAACTATGTTAAATGAAAGGAATGACTAGTCTTTTTCAATAAGAAATTGTAAACAAATTTGGCATGGCTTTTACATCATTTGATTATACTAACATTTGTCCCACACTACAGTATTATTTTAAAAAGGACACTAACCTCATAAAAGAAATATCTTACCACACAGAGGAGAAGAATTTATATAATATTAGCTCATCAAATATGTTTTCACTCTTATATGGATCCTGAGAAACTTAACAGAAGAAACCCATGGGGGAGGGGAAGGAAAAAAAAAAAAAAAAAAAGAGATTAGAGTGGGAGAGAGCCAAAGCATAAGAGACTCTTAAAAACTGAGAACAAACTGGGGCGCCTGGGTGGCGCAGTCGGTTAAGCGTCCGACTTCAGCCAGGTCACGATCTCACGGTCCGTGAGTTCGAGCCCCGCGTCGGGCTCTGGGCTGATGGCTCGGAGCCTGGAGCCTGTTTCCGTGTCTCCCTCTCTCTCTGCCCCTCCCCCATTCATGCTCTGTCTCTCTCTGTCCCAAAAATAAATAAAAAACGTTGAAAAAAAAAAAAATTAAAATAAAAAAAAAAAAACTGAGAACAAACTGAGGGTTGATGGGGGGTGGGAGGGAGGGGAGGGTAGGTGATGGGTATTGAAGAGGGCATCTTTTGGGATGAGCACTGGGTGTTGTATGGAAACCAATTTGACAATAAATTTCATATATTAAAAAAAAAATTAGCTCATCAAATGTTCAGTTACAGGGAAATACTCAACCACAGAAGTAGAATGACCAACCTGCTAACAGTAAGGACCACATGGTGGCAGGTGACCTATTTATTCAGTGTGTTTCTCAGCAAATATTTTCCCAACCACAGGGCCAGTATGCCAGTTCTCCACCAGAATGTTACTTAATCTACATTTCACCAGGATGAAAATACCAAGTATGCCAGAATAAGCAAGTAAGTTTCCTGAAACAACCTTTTCATCTGACTTCAAAAAAGTCAGAAAATACTTTCCTAGGTTGACCATCAAACTATGTAGTCACAAACTATGTAACCTCTAGACTAGTAGTTCTCAAAGTGTAATCCAGAGACCACTCTGTATCCCCAAGACTCTTTCAGAGGGTCCAAGAGGTCAAAAATATTTTCATAGTAATACTAAAACATTATTTGTCTTTTGCACCCTCATTCTCTCACATCTGTACAGTGGAGTTTTCCAGATACTAAGACCTGTGGTATCTCAACAGATTGAATACAGGCAGAGACATGGGAACTTAGAGGTCTTCTATTAAGGCAGACATTAAAGTTATTTGCAAAAAATCGGGGTGCCTGGGTGGCTCAGTCGGTTAAGCGTCTGACTTCAACTCAGGTCATGATCTCACAGTTTGAGTTCGAGCCCTGCGTCAAGCTCTGTGCTGACAGCTCAGAGCCTGGAGCCTACTTTGTATTCTGTGTCTCCTTCCCTCTCTGCCCCTCCCATGCTCATGCTCTGTCTCTCTCGGTCTCTCAATAATAAATAAACATTTAAAAAAAATTTTTTTTAAAGTTATTTGCAAAAAATGTAAAACAATGCCACTCTTCTTACTTTTGTTTTTTTTAATATAGTTATTTTTACATTAAAAGAAGTTATGTTAACATGTAATGCTTTTTTTAATGAATTAAATTTTTTTTAATTTCTGTTTTTGCTAATTTCTCAGTTTTGTTTTACTGTATTATGCTAATACAGTAAATATCAGTAAATAGCTCTTTGAGATCCTCAATGATTTGTAAGAGTATAAAAGGGGTACTGAGACCAAAAAAATATTGAGAACCACTTTCCTAGACCTTCCTATACATACTTTACCAATAAATGCTTTTAATTTTCTAATTACTACTGAAGAGATGTTGCTGCCGTACAGATAATTTCAGAAATTCTTCTTGATAAGAACAAAAAAAGTCTACAATCTTTAGCAAAAGAATTCATTTAAATAATAAAATCATTTGTTAGATCTTCCCCCCAAAAAACCAACAACAATGTCAAAACTACAGTGCTAGCTAATACACCACTATCTATAAGCTTTGGATATGAGTTTATGATCAGTTGTATATCTGTAATCTTCCAATAATTCCTATACCAGAGACAGGGCTCTTTGAGAAGCCTACCCAGCAACTGTTCTATCACGAAATAATCCTGATTCCCAAATCACAACAGGACTAATCAAGATGCTCATAAGCAATTCTCTGTACCACACTCTTAACATTTCCAAAATAAAAACTTTTGTTTCATCTAAACAGTTCAGTATTTCTATTGCTTCTGAGAAATACATAAAGATTGACATCAAACTCCCATTTGGAGTTTGTCTTACTTACATTGTCAGTAAATTATAGTAGATATAGCAATCCATGCAGTTATTAGAAACCTTTAGGATGTATGGTAATGCTAGTTTTTGAAAATAGGCTAAAGAAACACCTTTGGAAAATAGTTTTTCAGGCAACTGAAAGCAATAATAGGTAAATTATAAACTGCATTTATGGTTTAGTCTAAAATGGAGATGAAAACCATATTTTTAAAACTGTAATATTTGTTACAGTTAAGGGCCCTAAGTCAACAGCTGTCAAAATCAAGTCCTTTAACTATAGGCTACTGCAATAGCCAAGGAATGCGATGACCAAGGACCTTAAGTAGAAAAGCACTTACAGGCTAGAAAGAAATGGTGCTCCTTAGGTATTTATTAATTCAACACATATTTATTAAATTGTCTATGCTTGCAAGACCCTGAGCAAGCTAAGAAGCTCATAATTTGATGGGAAGACAATTCCACTGGGGCAAGTATATGTAAATGCAGAAGCTAGCTACTCCACAGACAGAATGAAAAGTTCTGAGAGGTGCTAGAAAAGAAAGGAAAAGGAAATGATGTCTTCTAACAGAAGGGATCAGGAAACATATATCCTGGCAAAGAAGGCATATAATGTAGACCCTAAACATATAGAAGATTTCAACAAGTAACCAATGGGAGTGAAAAGCAACACCAGAGGAAAAAGCATACATTCAAGAAACAACAAGTATAAAATAGCTTCCACAGAACTTGTGATGGACTCCACGAAGAGACCAGACTGGAAAATTAGGTTGGAAGCAAAAAAGACGGACTTATATGACAAGATAAGCAATCTGGGACTCTTTTTAATAGGCAAAGGAAAGCCACTGAAGCATTTTCAAAGTCATTGGAAGATTTACCACTGGGACGCAAATCATCGGATGGTACTTTAATGATACTGTGGATTGAACAAAGTAGAAACAAGAACAGTTAGTACACTATCAGTCCAGTTCAGGGAATAATAAGAGCTTGATCTGGGATAGACGGTAGGAAAATGAAGATACAAGACATGCTGCAACCTACTCACTAATAATTTACTTAGTTTTAAATGTTTCAAAACCTTAATTTACCACACAAAACAAGGCCGGCGTCCACATTATTTCCATTAAAAACCATTTACATCACAGAAAATATTCCAGCATACTCAAGTGTGCATCCTTTATAAAAAGCTGTTAGGCATAACCAACCATAATCTACATTAAGGTTACAACATGGGTAATAAAGAAGAGCACATGCATATTTCCAATATTCTGAATAGAATCTCTGTATGCAAAATTTTATCCAAGGATGATCATTTTAAAACTCAAAAGTTTATTTCTATGTAATGCACAAAGTTTGGATCAGAATTTTATATGCAACCTTGTAAGACCCACATCACTACATAATTACAATAGTCAACTTTTTTCAAAATCATTTTTGGACAACTCGGCAGATATTTTTCTGAGGCCCATATTTTTCAAACATTAGTGCCTTCTTCATTTTCTCCCCTCCTCCCCACTCACCTCTCCGCCCAACAAATTCCCTTTGTATGTCTGCAAGGCAAGATACTAGGATACAGTATGATTCTGAGGCAGTGTGAATATATAATTCTTATAACAGAAATCTAGAATTATTAACTTTACTTTTTACAAGAGGAACCAATGATGTACTAAATTTCCATTTACATGAATGACAAATGCATCTAATAGAAAGGATGCTTTACCGTTAAGGGGAAACAAAGGGGAAAATACACACAATAGATGGGTGGCAAATCTTACAAACTTTGCAAAACACTGAAAAGCTGCATCTGGATTGCAGTCACAATTACAAAAGCAAATAAAGAAGGCTCCAAAATGAAGGGAAAAGAGAAAAATTCTAAGGAATCATTAAGAGTAAAAAAGGTTGATTTAATATTAGTTTTTATATAGCATCATTCAACACTCTAATTGGAAAAAAAACAAAGGATAATTTACTGCTCACAAGAACACAAGAAATAATTTCTATATACATTCTACAACAGTTATACCTCATTACACTTGCATGGGCTCCAAATCCTTTCAAAGGTTCCAGAAATATACAGTCTTATAATGATTGAGGTTCCCCAATGACACATGATTTATATTGTAAGCTTAGCTATGACACATTTTTAAAAGACATAATCAAGTCATCCTAAACAAAAATAAGGACTCACAAAGGCCCTCTACTTATTCAAAATCATTATGTAAAGCACTATCTATAACTGCAAAAAAGGGTTTGAAAATCTGACAATTAATAATGATAAAACGAGGTTAGACTTTAAAGAAAAAAAATGACCCAACTTTTCCATTTTCTCTTCCTTTTCCTTTCCTACCAGATACACAAAATGTCTGTAAGGGTCTCAGACAAAGCTCTGAACTAAAAATACAGTATATGTATACTTTACATTATGTGTATTTGAACCTATAACATAGATGTACACATCACATATATTCACACACAAAAAAGAAGGTTCCTCCTTTTTTTGCTCTAAGAATTGAAGTTACATTAAACCCTAGCCCATAAATTAAATTACCATAAATTAAAGAGTAATAAAATACTGCACGCAGATCTCTCTAAGCGACTATATTCCGAGAAGAAAAACCTCACGCTAAGACCATGACTGAATAAAAACGCCCAATCCCTGAAAATCACTAACCAGCATTTGGTTTCTGTAAGAGAAAAAAAAAAGGGGGGGGGGGTGTCTTAAAATGAATTATCACATAGGCAACCCAGTTTCAGAAGTTAACGAAGGTAGAACACAACGAATCAAATAAGACGAACGTATGAAACGACAAGCTTTAAAGAATTTCCCTAAAGGGAAAGGCTGACTTCAAGGCTCGGATATAAAGCATCCTATGCAGGTAGAAGATCTTTAAGGGGGGGGGGGGGGGAGGACCGGGGGGTGCACAACAAAAACCTGAACGACACGCATAGGCAAAAAGAAGTAAAAGAAATGAGTCTCTCCTCCCACCCCCACTCCAGCCCCCACCCCCACCCTCGCAGGACAATAGGATCGGGGTCCTAACTGCAAACTTTAAACGGGTAAACCAGAAGCAGTTTTACTGCAGCTCTAACTGCAAATCTGCCCCTCATCCCAAACCTAGAGCTCCCAGGAACACTTCTGCCCTGAAAACATCACTAAGGTCTTGTTATATACCAATCAGACCCATCACAAGATTCTTTTTCTCTCCCAAGTACCTGGAGGATCCATTTCAATATAAAATATCAGTTCTGTCGAATAGGGCATCATCACCTCCCTCCAGTCTGCGTCATCGCGGTCCATACTCCACACCGTATTGTACATCGCGCTGTCAGGGGCAGGTCGTCAGGAAATATATAGAAAGCATATATATATTTTTTTTATCTGATATTTAAAAATCTAAAAATATAGATCTATAAAAGTCCCACACGGAAATGCACTTCGGGGTTTCCAACGGCCGGTACAAGTCCAGCCAACTACCGGGACGAGGACGGGGTCCTCCCCCACTTTCCTCTTACAGCACCCAGCAAGATGCCCCCCGAACTTTCAATCTACGGGCTTTTTCTCCTCAGAGAGGTAAAGAGAGGCTTGGGGGGGGGGGGGGGCAGGAGGGCTGAGGTGTTAGAAAGCTGCTTCCCAAAAATCCTTTCCACACGGTCGCTCTCCGAAGAGAAAAGCTCCCACTGCCTCCAAATCTTTCCTCGGCAGCCACTTTTGTGTCCTTCGAGGGAGGGAGAACGAAAAGGGGGGAAAAAGAACGCGCTGGGAGAAAGGTGAGGAAGTGACAAAGGAAGGCATAAAAAGGGAGTAGGTATTGCGTTCAAGTTTCGGGGTCCCACTGGTCTGCAGAGAGCGATCCCCTCAGGGGCCGGGACTCGGGCTCCGTTCCAGTCAGGCTCGGAACCGAAGCTGCCGCAGCCTCGGGATGGGGGCCCGTCGGAAAGTCCAGCTAGTTCTGCCCGGCTGGCCGCTCCCGCTGGGCTGCAAGCAAGCCCGCCTGTGCCGGCTCCCCTCACGCTCTGCCCTGACTCCAGCCACTAGAGTTTCATTTTAACGGCGCGGAGGGGGACACCCTCCCCCGCCTCACGCTCCCCCGCTGAGGCGCCACCCAACCGCACCCGGCAGGGGGGACAGGCAACTTAACTACTGTTCCTCCCCTCTATTCCGACTCGAAGTACTGGGGATTCCATCAGGTGCCTGAGAAATTGTTCAGAAAACCGTCCTTCATCTCGACTTTCAACTCTCCCCAACGATTTCTGGGCTTTGGCTTCTTAATCATCGATCCTCTCTTCCCCCCAGCCTCAATCAAAATGGTACAGTCCGGGCGCTGGCCGCACGCCAGGAGTCAGTGCCGGGAGCACGCGAGCCAGGCCGGGGGGAAGCTGCGAGAGAAAAGGAGGGGGTAGAAAGAAAGGATAAGGTGCGTGGTGATTGGCTGAGCCGGGTTGCCGGAGCCCGGAGCCTGCGTCTTTTGTCTGCCTTGCTCCAGCGAAGGAGCGGGAGACGGCTGCGCGCCCCAAGTAGGCCAATCAGGATCCAGCCGGCGCTGGCCGGTAAGGCTGCGATTGGTCGAAGCCCAGTTACTAAGCGGGACAAAGGCAGAAGGGGGAAAGAAAAGAAGAGGAGGAAAAAAAAAAAAAAAGAAAGAAAGAAAGAAAGCGCAAACGGCGGTTACTGACAGGCTGGGCGAGTGCTCAGGGGCTCTGGCTGCCGGGAGACAGGCGGGGCTCCCGCTGAGGCTGGGACGGGCCGGACGAGTTGGGGAGGTGGGGGGGAGGGAGACGGGCTGGCCCAAGACACCTCTGCCCGGAGATTGGCCGCGGAGGAGGGGAGCGGACGGAGAGAGGCGCCTGCTGTCACCTGGAGGGATTTGGGCTCCTCCGGTCCTTAGGAGGTCCCCGGGCAGAATCCCTCCCCACAGACCTCTTCACCGTGCTGGGCAGCCCCCACTCCTCGCGATAAGTTGCCATATAAAGAAAAGGTCCCCCAAACCCACTTGCAGGACTGTTACCACTCCGTGAGATGAGATGCCCATGCCCCCCTGTAGCTTTCCCAGGCAGCTACCGGAACCCAATCCCGGCTTCTCCCCTTGAGCGGTTAGACTTTTCTTAAGGAGGTATTTCGCAGTTCCTCTGCGCTTCCCACGCAAGGACTTTTGAACTCAGAGGTAACTCCCCACACCTGAAATAGTGAGGAGCCACAGCAGGCCCCTCAGCTCGAGTGCTCACGGCAGAAAACATGCCTTGAAATTACAGTGCGTCTGTGATTTAAGACAAATCACAGGTGTTAGAATCCCCAGCCAAAAAGGGTTTATTCTGTTTCCCTGACAGACCCCCTTCCACATACACCGAGTCCCTTCCCCACACTTAAAACTATGATAGACTATGAAAAACTGTGACTATTTCCATGCATTTCAGAGACAGCTAAATAACTTGCTGGGGAACACTGAATAGCCAAAAGCAGATTTGTGTCTCCTAAAGGTTATGCTTGGAATTGCCATCCTGCATACCGTACAATACAGTCTGGGGAGGCCAAAAACTGTCCCATTTCCTCTTTACACAGGAGTAACAAAGCCCATTGTGTTTGGGTTGACAACCCGCTTTAAGCCCTAGCAAAACCTCCTACCCTGAATGGCTCTGCTATATTGATTCGTTCCTGTCGAAAAGTTGCCACGTTTCACCCTCTACCTTCTAAAGTGATTCTGCCTTCCCTAACGGTGCTGTAAATTGAGACAGTTCCTGGAAGCAGTCAAAATATGTATAGGCTCTGTATAGAGTCTTGGATTAAAAAAGGGCTAGTAAGACTAAATGGACAAGGTTGAACTGACAAAAGACATCAAGATTCTTACATGCTTTCTTTTTCACATTTCTGAAATCCCAAACATGATTCAGAAGCCAGATCAACTTTGGGGCAGGGCATGTTGTTAATTTGAATGTCCTGAACCATTTCTCTAGGTAGAAGATACTGGAAGATCAGCTCTAATTTGTGGCTGGCTTCCCAGCAGTCTCTTTACTTCACCATATCTGGGAGCCAGAAGTACTCACATGTGATAACTCAAAAGGCAGAACAATCAGTCAAGGGCAAGTTGGTTTATTTTTGTTCACGGGTGTCCCTGTGCATTCCCAAACAAAATGAAGGTGAAGAGAGGAAGTGTGGAAAAGATAATGGCTTTCAGATGTCCACAGCAGTTTTTGCCTGGACCATTTTTCATCATTTAGTGGTGGGGTTTCAATTTCTAATATGCAGAGCAATCACCCAGCCTTTCCCACAGCTAAGACTTTGAGAGATGTAGTAAAGCAGCACAGTGTATAATCTGGTCCTCAACCCTGGCACACAGAGTAAGGCTTGATTCAACCTTGCCACCTAAAATTATATGCTCCAGCTATCCAACAAATAAAGCTTTGAATAGGAGACCTCCAAAAAATAACAGTGATGCAAGAAGCAATGATGAATCAAGGGGAAACACATTTCCTTTGGATGGGCTTGAATCAGTGCCCTGTCATGGTGGGAAGTGCCTGTCATATGATGCTGGCCTTACTTTCCTTCAGTTGAGAAATAAAAGTGAGGTTCTGACTGCATGTCATCAAACCGCCTCAGGCTCTTTGGCAAAGGTAGAGAATGTTAGCTCTGGTGTCCTGGACCGTTTCCATCCTGGAGAATTATATTTGGCCTGGGCGTGGATTAAATTCAGCTCTAAGAGCTCAAACTCCTGGGTCACAACCTGCTACTTTGGGATTTTTTTTCCCCTTTGCCTCCCTCCTTTCTTTTTTTAATTTAAAGTAGTTTTAGATAAATCACAAAATCTGTATGCCTTTATTTATATATAGGAGATTTATATGAAATAGGAGATTGCCTTCAGATTTATACAGGCTTCTTAGCTTATTCTGAAACACTAAGAATGAAAACAAAAATGCCACTTAACTACTTAGAATTAATAGTACCTTTCTGTAGCTCCAAATAGATAGGGTGTCCTTCACTTTTCACCCTGGTATGGTCTTGCTATCAAACTGTTCAAATATGCTCCATTTCCCCCTCTTTATTTCAGAGATGGATGAAATATTTCTCTTGTGCACTGAATATAGGGTATGATCTCAGAGCTCTCTGTGCCAGCAGAATCAGCCTGGAACTCAGCCAAAAGTTCTTCGTGATTAAAGGTGCCATCTGAGCACACAATATTTTTTTAAAAGCCTTGCAAAATGGAAACACACTTTTATTATTTTTTTAACGTCACTAGCTTTAACACCAGGACTGACTTGAGCCTTTAGGGAAGGATCACAGGCCTTAATCCCTCTCTTCTTTCCCCCTGCCCTCTCATCATGTTTCTTGATCAAATGTCTTATGATAAGGCCAAGTCCATACAGCTAAATAAACTCAATAAATGGAGTTCCAAGACAACTCCACGAATCATCAGTTGCAGATTCAAGGACCTCCTGAACCACATGCCTTATAAGTTGGGATACAGCAAGATTTGATGGTAAAGTTTGCCTTTATTTATTTATTTTTTTAGCTTATTTTTTGTAATCTCTACACCCTATGTGGGGCTCAAACTCACAACCCTGAGATCAAGAGTTGCATGCTGTTCCAAGAGAGAGCCAGCCAGGTGCCCAGAAAATTTTGGCTTTATAATGCAAACAATGCTAGTGGATCTTCTAGAAAGACCTCTCACTTGAGAATTGATAGTCATCTCTTGAGATGGTAGTGTCTACAATCATGATTTTCCATTTTTTTCAAAATGGTATTCCTTTTACTTGCTTTTGCAATTTTTTACCTCTCTTGTACATCCCAAACTATGTGATGGGGATTAAGGAGTGCGCTTGTGGTGATGTAGGTAAGTGTTGAATCACTATATTGTACACCTGAAACTAATATTACACTGTACGTTAACTAACTGCAATTTAAATAAAACTTTTTTAAAAAAGGAAAGAAAAAAGAAAATCTCTGATACTGTTAATTACATCATCCCAAGGCACTGAAAAATTGTAACATTGGATGAATGAATGGTCTTCATGGAAGTGGCATTCCTCCAGATGCTGCTAAACTCCTGGGCTTAGGGGGCACTGTTAGAGGGCTTCCTCAGACCCCTCAGCACATGATAATGATCTTCTCTGCCTCCCTCACCCTACTCTGGGTCCTCCCACAGGTTTAGGGGTCACAAAAAATCAGATCTCTCTCTCTAGCCTAACATGCTCCCCTCTTTTTGTCATCTGCCCTTCCAGCAACACAGGGGTCACCTGGATGATCCACATGCTGCTGCCCTAAACTTCCCCTCCATCAAGGCAAAAGCTTTCAGCTCAGCTCTCACCAGGAGAGATAGAGCAAATGAGATCCAAATGACAGGAACAATAGTGTAGGCTGTTTGACAAGGGCAGGGCACAAACAGGGCAGGCAGCTGGTGAGTTCTGTTACCTCATTTAATCTCCATAACCCTGAGGAAGAGGGTTGTATTTTTATTCTCATTTTACAGATGAGGAAATTGAGACCCAGAGCAGTGAGGGGACTTGTTCAAAGCCACTCAGGTACTTAGTAGCAGAGCCAGTATTAGAGCCCCAGGTCCCAACAGTCAGGTAAGTACCTTTTCCACTGTACCACAGCTTGCCTCTCCTTTTCATTCGCTTGGCAAGTGTTAATGGATGCTTCTAAACACTGGGGATACAAAAGTGAATAAGACAGAGTGTCTAACATTGAGTCCAGAGCTAACAGAGGAGGGGCCAACAAAGGAATAAATAATTATAGGCATGTAAGGGCTATAATAGAGAAATTGACAAAGTGCTATGTGAGCCTCCAAAACAGTGATGATCTCTTCCCACATGCAGGTAATAACATCAAGGAGGTGACATTTGAGCTGTCCCAAACTTATATACACCTGCTTTAAACATTTGGTCTGTTTGTTTCTGTTTTCCAAATCTGTAGCATTAGCTCCAAGCCTGAAAACGTTTCAGTGAAAGCTGACCCAAATATCAGGTCACCAAAAAGTCCCTCATCATCTTTGATCAGATTGCGACAACCTCCTCATAATCTTCCTGTCTTGTCCTCCTCCAGTCCATACTCTGCACAGAATGATGGCTCTAAAAAATCTGATCATACTACTTCCTTGCACAAACCCTGCCGTGATTCCTTTTGCCTATAGGCTAAATTTTGAATCTCTCAGACTGGCATTCAAGGCTTTAATGATCTAGCCCCTGTCTACCTTTTCCATCTCTTCTCACACAGTTCTATCCTGTCACTCCTAAGACTAATCATACTGAAGTACTGAATTCCTCAGAACAGGAGAAATTTCTCCTCACAAAACACACTCCACTGTCAAGTGGCAAACTCCCACTTCCATGCATCTGATCACGCAGACTCTGCTCATGCAGCCCCCTGTACTGGCCTCTGCACAGCCCTTGGCACACCATGTTCAAAGTGTCTTTTTCTAGATCTATCTCTCCCCCACCATGAGGGAGATCTTCATGGGTGGAGAATGTGTTCTTGAATCATTAGTGCCAAATATCAGGCCTGGCACACAGTGGGTAGCCAGTGAATGTTCTTTGAGCAAATAAACAAAAATTGTAGAAACTAAACTCTCTAAGAAGTTTCTGGGGCAGTCTAAGTTCAGGTTACCCCGATAATCAGAAAGGATTAGGTCTTCAGCTGATTCCCGTTTATTTAAGAGGACAAAAAGAAAATTTAAAAATTGTACAGTTTTTGGTTACAGAAATCCAAGAGGCAGACAGTGACCCTTCTCTCCTGCTGGCTGCCTCTAGGGTCTTCACCACAGACACTCAGTTCTGCTGCTCTTTTATTTTATCAGCTGTGAATTGTTTGCAAAATTCCAAGCAGCTTGTAGGAAATTCAGGAAAACTCAGCAGCGAGAAGAGAAGCTGGTTTCACTTTCCAACCCAGCTCATTTCTGAAATGTAACACCATATAGGGTTTTTAAAGTATGCTCACTTCCTGTGGCCATGATTTCAATAGTTTGGAACAATTTGCAGTTCATGCCTCCCTTCTGGAATGTACAATAATTACCCTATAATTCCACAGGTCTCAAATCTAAACTGTCTTATATGTTTCATTGTTAGAGGGCAAAATCAGTCCAGTTCCTGTTTTGGACATTTTGGTTTAAAAAATTTTTTTAAATCAACAACTAATAGCATTTTTCTTTGCTTCTATGAACAATAAAGTCACAAGCATCCTCTAGAAGTATTTTATAAAATCGATATGTTAAAACAAGGCCTCCTGCATCCTCCTCTGACACATTTACGGGAGCATCATCCTTGAAATCTGAGAAAACGATGCAGCCTCTGGGGCTTAAGGATCACCACTGAGTAAGAAAAGTACAAGTATAGAATGTGAAAGACCTCATCATTTATATCTTCAGCTCTGGGAATTTGAAAAATGATACACCCACAGTGAAATTCTTTTCATTCAAGGATAGAGACTACCTTGTGCTCTGCTCATCTTATGCTTCTTGCAAAGGAGGCACTCAGTGAGGATCACTGTTATTCCCCAAAATCATTCAGGATCGTGTTTCTCCCCCTCTTGATGCCAATTTGTGAAATTCTAAATTATGTAATGTTGGGGCTAAGTAAAGGTACCTAAGGTGCTGGGGGTATGTATTCAAAATCAACATCTTTTCTTATTGTAAACAAAAAAAAATGTAATTGGTCATCACATACACCAAGTATGTAATATGGTAGTTACACTTAAAGTAGATTTATCAAACGTTAAAGATAGAAGGGAAGAACTCTCCAAAATGACAAGCCCTTTCAGTTCAGTTCACCCAGACCCTTCATAGGCTAGACCTTGTGCTGAGTGCTCAGTAAAACACTATTCCTGTCCTTGATGAGCCCACCACTGAGTAAGAGGCTCAAGTGAAAAAGCAATAACAGTTTCATTGACCCCTATGCTTTCAAACTGGCTAACTCCCTGAGGCTGTAAGATCAGGGCAAGATAGCATCCTTTATTTACCCTCTCCATCAGGTTTCCTCTCCAACAAGTTCACTTTGTTTCCTAGCCTCTTCCTGACCTCCTGGACTGCTGAGTCTTAACTTCACACTCCTCACTGATTCTGTACTTATAGCATGGACTGCTGGCTTGTGTTCCCTAACCACAACTCAAATCTGTTCCTTGTCTTCTTTTTCAGGACAATGGAGAAATCTGGCCCATTATCCTACCCTAACACAGGGCCTGTGGTTGGTGTTTCTCCTGAGTTCCCCCAGAAATCTGCAAACAAGAACCAGACAATACTATACCCATGAACCGCTCTCTCTTTGAAATCTCAACTCTAATGATGCCACTCTCTGACCTTCTTCCACTTCTTTTTTTTTCAAGCACAGACATGAGGGAAAATAATTACCATCTAATACCACTGTAGTGAGTTGAACAGTGGCCCCCAAAAATGATATATACAAATCCTAACCCTTCAGAAGCTCTGAATGTGAACTTATTTAGGAAAAGTGTCTTTGCAGATATAAATTAAAGATTTTGAGACAAGGAGCTCCTGGGTGGCTCACTTGGTTGAGCATCAGACTCTTGATTTTGGCTCAGGTGATGATCACACGGTTCATGGGATTGAGCCATGTGTCAGGCTCATGCTGAGTGTGGAGCCAGCTTGAGATTCTCTCTCTAACCCTCTGCCCCTCCCCAATTGGCTCACACACTCTTTACAATAAAATTAAAAATAAAAAAAGATTTTGAGGGGCACCTGGGTGGCTCAGTCAATTAAGCTTCCAACTTTTGGTTTCAGCTCAGGTCATGATCTCATGATTCATGAGTTCCAGCCTCGCATTGGGCTCTGTGCTGACATTACAGAGGCTGCTTGGGATTTTCTGCCTCCCTCTCTCCCTGACTCCCGCCCCGCCCCGCCCCCCCCCCCCCCCCCACGCACACACTCTCTCTCTGAAAAAAATAATAAATGAACTTTAAAAAATAAAAAATAAATAAAGATTTTGAGATGAGAGCATCCTGGATTTAGGTGGGCCCTAGATCCAAAGGCAGGTGTCCTTATAATGAAAGGCAGAGGGGGCGCCTGGGTGGCTCAGTCAGTTGAACATCCAACTCTTGATTTCGGCTTGGGTCATGATCTCTCAGTTGGTGGGATCAAGCCCCATGTCGGGCTCTGAGATGCCAGTGGGGAGGCTGCTTGGGATTCTCCCTCTCCCTCTCTGCCCTACCCCTGCGTGAGCATACACGCACGTGCTCTCTCTCTCTCAAAATAAATAAATAAACTTAAAAACAAACAAACAAACAAAAAAAGAAAGGCAGAGGAAGATTTGAGACACAGACACAGAGGGGAAGGCAAGATGAAGACAAAGGCAGAGATTGGAGGGATACATCTACAAGCCAATAAACACCAACAATTGCCTACAATCAGACTTTCAGACTTCTAACTTCCAAAACTGTGAGAGGATATCTGTTGCTTTAAGCCACCTGGTTTGTGGTAACTCATTATGGCTGCCCTAGGAAACTAATACACCCACCATAATTTAATTTTTTAAAACATTTTAATATCAAGATGTAGGGAGAATATAATTTCAAAATAAAAAAGCATCTTTCCCAGATAACTCTAAATCACCTTAAACTAAACATGGTGCTCAAACTGATGAAATTTTGTCATAGACTAGCTCCAGTACTAGAAACCACAGTCCCAACCCCAAGGTAGATATTTGTAACCATTTTCTCCCAGTTCCTTCAACTGTGCCTCCCTTCTGTCCTTCCAAAGAAGTCATCCTGCCAAAGCCAAATCCCAGACCAAAACAAGAGTCCTCCGTCTGCTCTTATACGCAGGCAGCTAGGCTTTGGTAAAGAAAAACCAAATTTACCGACTTCACTCTGGGCTGATCTCTGGTGATAACTGGGATTCCTTTTGCTTATCCTGGATCTGCTTCCTCTGACATTCCAACCCTTCACTCCTCATCTCAAATGACCGCCCTCCATCCTCAGATCAGTAAATTTGAGCTGGCCTTTTACTCCACAGAGACCAACAGGCATAATGCCTTCCACCCCTTAAATCCCCTCCAGAGCCTATAAACTGGACCCATCCTTGCTTCCTCCTCTCTGAGGAGGCCTGTCTTTCCTCCAGTAGAAAGTTGATCACCCATTCTGGCCTCTGGATGCCACCCTCTTTAGCCTCCTAAAGTACCATTCTTGTCCATCTCCTATCTATCCAAATGCCTACTTTTGGATGTCCCCAAAATACCTCCAAAATCATCATATCTTAACTCCTTTTCTAGTTAGATGACAGGACCAGAAATATGGGCCAACAGAGAGAACAGCACGTGTAAAGGCCCAGAAGAGAGCATATGTCTCTTAAAGGCACTGAAAATTGTGCAGGCTGGTCTAAGATTGAAGAAGATGGTGAGCGATGAAGCTACAAGGTAAGCATAAAGAGTCTTGTAAACCAAGATAAGGCATGTGTGCTCAAAGCAAGGGAGAAAGGGGGTAAGGCATTGGACATTAAAGAGTTAAGCAGAGAAGTGGCACAGTCAGATTTGCACCTGAGAATCATCATAGATTGCAGAGTAAAAGGGGCAGACTCTGGGGGCATCTGGGTGGCTCAGTAGGTTAAGTGCCGACTCTTGATTTCAGCTCAGGTCAAGATCTCATGGTCATATGGGAGATCTTGTTGGGTCCTAAGCTGGACGCTGGGCATGGAGCCTGCTTAAGGTTTGCGCGCGCTCTCCTTCACTCTCGGAAGAAAGAAAAGAAAAGAAAAGAAAAGAAAAGAAAAGAAAAGAAAAGAAAAGAAAAGAAAAGAAAAGAAGAAAAGAAAGACCAAGAAAAGAAAGAGGAAGAAAAGAAGATAAAGGGGCAGACTCTAAAAACATTTGAAGACAAAATACTATTGAAACAATGTAGGCAAAAAGGTGGAGAGCCCTGTGTATATCTGAGAGACATTTAGAGGATAGAAAAGGCCACACTTGATGAATGATTAGGTAACCAGTATACCCCTATTCTAAAAAATAGATCACTGCAGGGGTGCCTGGGTGGCTCAGTCAGTTGAGTGTCTGACTTCGGCTCAGGTAATGATCTTACAGCTCGTGAGTTGGACCCCGCATTGGGCTCTGTGCTGACAGCTTGGAGACTGGAGCCTGATTCAGACTCTGTGTCTTCCTCTCTCTCTGCCCCTAACCCACTCTTATTCTGTCTCTGTATGTCTCAAAAATAAATAAACATTAAAAAAAATTTTTTTTAGATACATCACTGCAAAATGAGATTACAACCTTTCTGGTTGAGAATCTTTCCCTTTATTGGTAGTATTCTCCTCTGCTTCTGCAGATGATTCACTCACTACCAGGACTCCGTTGGGTGGATCAACCAGCCCCAAGAGCACTGTTTATGGGTTAAGACCTAAGGGTGTGAGTGGATTAATGACCCAGGGTGGTTGGTCAATTGCCTCATTTTAATGGACACATTTTAATACCTCTGCCCAGTTCACCATGATATTCTTCTTCCCAATTTGTACATGACCTGCTTGCCCCTGTCCATAGTTGATGGGACACAGGCTGAATCAAAGTTTCTTTCATAAGTATTTAGGGGCATCAGGGTGGCTCAGTCGGTTAAGCATCCAACTTCAGCTCAGGTCATGATTTCACGGTTCATGAGTTTGAGCCCCTCATTGGCCTCTGTGCTGACAGTTCAGAGCCTAGAGCCTGCTTCGGATTCTGTGTCTCCCTCTCTCTCTGCCCCTCCCCTGCTTGTGTTCTCTCTCTCTCAAAAATAAATAAACATTAAAAAAAATTTTTTTAAGTATTTAGAAATAGTACCTCAAACAGGGACTGGTCTCTCCAGGGGTCTAGACCTATAGCATAGAATCTCTGGAGCTGACTGTGGCCACTCTACTATGAGAGCTGAGTTCAAAGGAAATCAGTGTTAAGAAAGTGAAGAAAAATGAAGGAAATGCTCTGAAAGGGGTAGGGATGAGGAATGGAAAGGACACAAGCAATGGTCAATCTCTTGAGTCTGTGGCTCCCTAATACCCAGCTTTGTCCCTGTCCCTGTTACAGGCTTACCTGTAACCTTTGCAGGGCCCAGAGCAAGAATGTAAATGGAGCTCACATAAAATATGTCAAAATACTTGAAAGTTATAAATCAAGTTAACAAACAATTAAATAAAATATATTAAATCATCTTATCTTGACAAATATACTTTCATACAAAGGTTCTGGAAGACCTTTTTTTGGAAGACCAGTTCAAATTCAGGATTCATGGGTCCTTAGAGTTCTGACAGATACAACATGGCAGTTGGGAGAGAGCAGACTCCCATCTCTTCCCACCCCTGGTTTCATCCTGCACTGTGAAGAGGGCCCTTGTGCATATGTCCAAGCCTCTCCCATCGATCCACAAACAGCTATCCCTTTACCACCCCTGTGGTCTAAAGGTATTGACACTGACATTCCTGTCCATCCTTAGGAGAACAGATCCATGGAAAAGGCCCAATGCAGATCTTGAAACAAGTTTCTTGCGGTCATTTGGGCACAATTCCAAGAGTATGATTAAGAAGAGGGAAGTAAGGGCTCTGGATGAATAAATTTCCTTGACTCCACTGATTTCTCATTGTCTGAGGCTAGGTGGGCTTAGAGCCCTTTAGATCCTGTCCTGGGCCTCCTCTTTCCCAGGTCTATTAGGGGTTCCTTGTATGAATTCTTTGTTTAAACAGGGTCTGACTAGATACTACTACTTGCAACCCAAGAATCCTAACTAAGGCCATTACCTTTATCCTCTGAACCACTGTCCAGTTTTCTCACTCTTTCCTGAAGGGGCCTGTAGTAGTGCCTGAGAGGGCTTTCTCATGAACCCTAATGCTTACCAAGTGGGCCAGAAACAGGGAAGCAGCTCTTTTCATAGGTTCTCCCACCAGTGGTAAGTTATTTTGATCAATCTCTGTGACTGCCTCTCCCTCTTTCAGGTCATACATTATACTTCCAATTAGTCACTTTGAGTTTAATGGGCAGCCCCAAATCCTAAAACAGCATTGTATTTCATTCTTGTCTCTTCTGGCACCACACTCAACATCATATTAGAGTTTATGGGCCTCGCCTCCCATCTGATTTGGGAGTCCTCCAAAATGGGAAGGGTGTTCAAATGCTAGGCAGCCAAAAATGTCAAATTTCTGTATAACCCTATTAATCAGGACTTGAAGCCATCTCCTTTGGAGGATTCTCTGGTCCTCTCCCTTGGGAAACTTTGAGCATTGTCTTTGGGGACAATCCCCATACACATATACTTGGCTTGGGTCCTACCCATCACTCCTCTCTCCAAACTCTACATTCACAGTTAGGGTAGTAATGATTTGCTCTGGACTATACAGTCAAATGCTACCATAATAAGCATGGTACCCAAGGCTTCCTGATAGACCTCTTTCAGATCCTGACTCTCAGTGGCCTAAGTATAGCTAGTGAAGAGAAAGCACCAGCCTGCTCACAGGCCTATAATAGCCAGTTGCCAGAAGCAACTAGCCTAGCACTGGGAAACAAATGAGCAAGTGAGGTGTATGTAGTCTAATACCTGACTCACGTGCTCTGTCTCAGAACTTACCTGTGATTTCCCACTTTTGATCCAGGAACTCTTTTTTTTTTTTTTTAAGTTTATTTCTTTATTTTGATAGAGAGAATGTGAGCAAGGGAGGGGCAGAGAGAATCCCAAGCAGGCTCGGCACTATCAGCTCAGAGCCCAATGCAGGGCTCTAACTCACAAACTGTGAGATCATGACCTGAGCCAAAACGCTTAACCAAATGGCCCACCCAGGCACCCGCCCCAGGAATTCTTTTTTTAATAGTGTTGTACCTCACTATTAGACAAAGTAACTTGACATCCCTGGAAGCAAAGTTAACAAAACTATAAACACTCTCTCATCTTCATTTTTCTAACATAGTACCTCCTCTGATGCCCTTAAAATTGATATCAATGCAGGGGATCAATTGCTAGGACAAGCCTGAACTGAGTAGCTCACCAAGGTTACCAAGGCCATGGACTCCAGCAAGGGGTCAAGGGAGTGAGAGAATTGATTTCCTTCTGGATTTTAAGCTGACTTCTGAATCGGTGCTCTGGGTCTGTCTTGATAATGCCGAGTTAGAAAACAAAAGATGTGTGTAGCCCTGGAAGAGTTTTTCATAAACATAAACATTGTGAATATTACTAGTTTTCCATATTTGATAGGGTGGGACTAGTTATTAATAATGGATATCTTCTCATGGCCTGTGTTTATCCCCATGTGATATTACATGCCATCCTCTTTTATTGAGATAAAAAAAAATGACTCAAGTTGTAAAATCTCCCACATGGTCTAGTATCACCATTGTAATAGCATGACTTTTTTAGGTATAAGTGACAGAAAACTAACTTAAACCAAATGAAAGCATAGTCTTACTTGACAAACAGCTAAGTAAAGGTGCTCAAACAACATTATCAGGAACCAGATTCATTCTCATTTCTCATTCCCTCTGATGTTTCCCCAGGTGGTGCCAAGGATAGTCTCCAGCAGCTGCAGGCTACATTCCATCTGCTTAGCAACCCCATCCAGCAGAGTGCAAGTTTCTCCACAGAATTGTGGGAAAATTCTGGGGGTTAAGTCTCATTGGCCTAGCGTGGGTCACATGCTCACGCCTGAACCAATCACGAGTCCAGTAAGATGGAATGTTCTAATTGGATGGGCCTAGGTCATGTGGCACCCTTAGAAGCAGAGTATGAGATCAGCTGCACCCAAGCTACATAGATTGAGAACTGGGGAGGAGGGGCAGTTTCTCAGAGAAAATATGGGCAGACCAAAACACTTTACTCTTGAAGAGCCACTGTTTATGCTTTTTCAAGGTTTTGGAGAATTTACATATGTGTGTATATGCATAATGAATATATAAATATTACATATAAATGAGTAAATAAAACACTTCAGATAAATTCACATGACCAATCATGTTCTCCAGTAACCTCTGAGCAGTAACAGGAGTTACTGAAATGACCATCCCTTATTTTGGTAGACCTACACAAAATAGATAAAATCCACCCTGTTTATGTCCTCCACAGTCATAGGGATTTTATAATACCTGCTCTGACATCCAATGCTGGAAACAATGGACTCCATAGGAAGTGGCTAAGCCATCCTGTATAAGGAACACAGTGTGCTGGACTATTTTGGACTGTCTATTCAGAGCCAAGAAATCGACACAAACCCAGATCCTACATGATTTTTTTTCTTCACTATCACAAAAGGAAATCTATGGGGTATGAACTCCAAAGATGATGCAGTTAATCAGTAGGTCTTCAAAATGATCTAAAAAATCATCCATCTCAGACAATATAGGCTTCCTGCACTGTTTTCTAAAGAGCCTGGGTTGCCAACCTCAAGCTTTCATTACTTACCCTCAGCCCAGTCAGTCTCCATTCTTGGAGAGAGAAAACTGTTCCTTAAAGCTTTAAGATAGAGGACCCAGAGTGGAAGCAGACAAGTTGGGAATTTTTGGCTCTTCCTTGCCTTGATTTTCCTATGGCTTCCACATCTGAATGAGGGTAGAACATCCCAGATGCTCTGTCCCTGCATACTTCTGATAAACACTTTAAAGAGTCTAGACTTGATCCCTACCAATATACCTAACTCTCCTGAACACTGTGAGGGTCCAACATATAACTATAGATTTTTCACCTCTTCCCTTATCTCCATAAGAACTGGAGCCCCACAATCAGTACTAAAACCACATCTGACCCATTTGATTTCTGTCATGGAGGGTGGCTTGGGTGCTTGCTACTTGTTAATTCATCATCAAACAGAATTTATGACTTGATGCTTTTCTTGGCTGCCCCTCTTCCTAGGATTCTGCCTCCAGATGACAAAGATGGGATCTTCTAGGAGGCCTTGAGCCTCCTGTTTTGAGGGTTGAAAATAGCTCAAACTCCAAGAACATCTTCACTTCCTCTTTCTTTAATGCTCTTCAGCTTTAGGAATGTTATAGCCAGGATTTCTTCTTGGCCAAGAGCCCCTTCACCTCCAACTTCCTCCAGTGTTCTGCCTTTCAGAGGCTCAGAAGTGTCCATTATGATACCCTTTCTCTAAACCTATAGGGCCATCATTAGTGCTTTCATCTGTCCCATTTAGTCCTCATGTATGGTAGTCATTGGAGTCTTTGCTTGATATCTACAATCACCTCAGCTGATTGAGTTTCCTTTACTCCAAGACTTGAGCTGCCTCCCATCCTCCTTTTCCCATGTTAGTTGGAAGAATCTAAAAGACCACTGTGAGTCTGGCAGCTGGAATTTTCCCCAATGCCTTACCCTGGGACAACCCTAGTCCTTGCCTGTTACGCAGGGGACCTGATTCATACTGTTTGGATCTTTGGCTCCTATTTCCTCTGCCTTCTATAAGAGTGTCTCCGCCCCCAATTCAAAAGCAGGTATCTCTTGTCACACTCTCTGATAGAGCAGAGGGGAAAAAATCTGAGCAACTCTGTGGTTATAAACCCTCCAAACTGCTCAATTGGTTGGAACATTCAGTACTTGACCAACTGACACTGAAGCCTCGGTAGCCTTGAAAATGTCCCTGTCACTCAGACGTTCTGCTATCACTGCTCCACATCGGGTATCCACCACTCACAGCATCTCAGCAATGTGCCCAACCAAGAACACACTTTCCTCATGCCAGGGGTGGCCTTCCTCAAAAATACTCCCAACTTTTGGATCCTCATAAACCTCTGTATTAGCCAAATGGAGTTTCCTTTCACCCATCTCCAGTCACTAGGCCAATAATTCTGGTGGCAGCTGGGGCTCTTTCATTAGAGGAGAACTTCTAATCATATCCAAGACTGAAACTCTGTTCCCTGTTATTTCCCCGAGACTGCAAACTAGTTAACATCTTTAGCAAACTTGAGGAGGGCTGTGTTCTCACCGCTCCTGAAGACCTCTTTGGGCCCTCTTTATCTGCTCAAAGACCTAACAGAAGTTCACACAGCCTCTTCAATTTCAGGTTTTTCATGATTCTTTTTGAATCTCACAATTCATAGAGGCTTCTAGTCTATATCTACCTCCGTGTGCAATTTTCTAGTGTTATCTTGGTCACTGTCCTAAACATTTAGTTGGCTTTATCTTTAGTAGTGATGAGTCCATGGTACAGATATAAACTTAAGTTAGATAAAAAGATACACAGATACAGATATACAGTAGCATGTAGAAATCCCAGATAGAACCCCCAAAGCATAACCCACATGTCTTCAGGTCATTTGCCTGTAAAAAAAATGAGATTATATTATTTAATAACCTTTTTATACCAAAAGGTATAAACACCCATTTCCCTACTTATGGGAATTAACCCCACCTCAAAATGTCTTTCAGCTATTTCTGAGGGTCTCTCCAGGGCCCCTTGAGTCCTCAAGAATAAGTTCAAAAGCTAGTCTTCTTGCCACCATACTTTTTCAGCTTTCGTGGCAGATGACTCCCAGGAGTCTCCAATAGTGGCCACAAGCAGGGACCCATTCTGGCCTCCAGGAGAAACAATGCATTCTATCTTGGCTGTTGCCACCTTTGCTGATGGTGCTGGAATCTACCCTCTCGAGGCTGGTATGACTTACTACTGCTGTCCTGATGCCACCTACCTTCCTCTTTCTCTCCTTCCCATTATGTTAGTTTCCCAAGATCTGGGTTATACAGCCTTACTCTCCCCGATATCTCGTTAGAATTGGATGTGGGAGTTGAGGAGGAAGGAAGAATGAGGGATACCTGTGCTCCCCTACCACTCAATCTTCACAGAGAGTGTACTATCACTACTTTGCAATTATTCCATCACGTGTCTGTTTTTCTCTCTAGACCATAAACTCCTTATTTACCACAGTGCATGACTTACATTAGGCTCCTAGTCAGTGCTCACTGACTGAACAGAATATGATGGTAGCTGTACATGCAAAGTACTATGAGGTCACAGAGGAAGAAACAATTAACTTTCCCTGGAGAGGATGCAAAAAGCAGTACTTAAGGCTTGGTCTTGAAGGATAAATAAGCGTTCAAGAGGCAGATGAGAAAAAGGAAGAATAGAGGCTAAAGTGCTATAAGTCACCAAATAGCATAGCAAACAAGACAGAAGTTTATTTGTCTGTCATGGAATAGTCTGGAGGTAGGCAAGTAGTCCAGGTCGAGTAGGACTCTCTATCCAAATGCCCGGCTAAAAACTCAGGGAAATCCTATTACTCAAAGGAATGGGAGAATGGATCTAGCCCCACATTCTGACTTGAGAGGACAGACTATGCAAATCTCAAGAAAAGAACAACTTGTTTGGAGAACAGAAAAGTTCAGGATGCCTGGAAAGTGGAATGTGAGGGGCAGAAGAGCAGGAGATGAGGAGGAGGCACAGTGGAGGTTTGATTGTGAAGGTCCACTATCTATCTCTTGCCTATCTTCTTACCCATCTCCCCACACACACTCAGTCCTTTACATCAGCTTTGGTCTTTTCCCTGTCAGAGTCAGAGAGGTCTCAGGGAACCTCTATGTGGAATATTCTTTATCCCAGATCTTTACTGTAACCTTTCATCATTCAGGTCTCAGCTCAAACGTCACCTCCTCAAAGTGGCCTTCCATGATGATGCTAGTCTAGCCAAAGTTGTTCCCTCCACATCAGCTTTTATTCCATTACTCTATTTTCATTTATTACTATCATTTACCAAACCTGAAATAATGTTGCTTATTTTTGTTTATTGACTATATCTCCAGATAGAAAGTAAATTCTATGAAGTCAGATATATGGTTTGTATTTCTATATAACCAATACCTAGAACACTGCTCCATAAATGTTTAACGAATGCACTTAGTTTAATTCCTTTGTTTTTTCTAAGTTTACTTATTTATTTTGAGAGAGAGAGAAAGAAAGCAGGAGAGGGCAGGGAGAGAGGGAGAGAGAGAGAGAGAGAGAGAGAGAGAGAGAGAGAGAGAGAATATCCCAAGCAGGCTCCACACTATCAGCACAGAGCCCAACATGGGGCTCAGTCTCACAAACCGTAAGATCATGACCTGAGCAGAAATCAAGAGTTGAATGGGTAACCGACTGAGCCACCCAGGTGTCCCTCCTTTGTTATTTTTAATTGTGACTTAGAGAAGCTATGGGATTTGCTTGAAGCCAAAGGTATCTCAGTGTCCTCTCAGTGCCCTTACATGTCTGAGTCACCAACTCTGTCACCCTCCAACTTTGACCCAAGATTCCCACCAAAATAATTGTTTTGGGTTTTAAGTATTTCACAATATTGAATGTGTTCAGCATGCCAGAACACTTATCAGATACATAATTGTTCCAAAAGAATTCACCTTTAGGAATTTTATTTAAAATGTGAGATTAGACAGTTTGGTGTTAGCAAAATTAGCATTGACACATAGATCAATGGAAGAGAATAGTGATCACAGAAACAGTCCCACACATATAAGCTCATTAACTTTTGACAAAAGTGCAAAGGCAATTCAATGGAAAAAGGATAGTCTTTTCAACAATGGTGCTAGAACAATTAGATGTCCACACACCAAAAAAAAAAAAATGAAAAAAAGAACCCCAACACACACCTCACACCTTATATAAAAATTAACTTAAAATGGATAACAGGGGCTCCTGGGTGGTTCAGTTGGTTAAACGTCCGAATTTGGCTTAGGTCATGATCTCACAGCTTGTGGGTTCGAGCCCCGCATCAGGCTCTCTGCTCTCAGCACAGAGTCCTCTTCAGATCCTCTGTCTCCCTCTCTCTGCTCCTACCCCACTTGCACTCTCTGTCTCTCAAAAATAAATAAACATTTTTAAAAAATGGATCATAGACCTAAATGTAAAACCTAAAACTGTAACATTTCTAGAATAAACATAAGAGAAAATCTTTGTGACCTTGGGTGAGACAAAGACTTCTTAGAAATGACATAAAGTACAATCTATAAAATTAGAAAATTGATAAACTAGACTTCCTCAAAATTAAAATTTTCTGCTTGCAAAGGATAATGTTGAGAATAAAAGAAAAGAGAAAATATTGGGAAATCACTTACCCAACAAAGGTCTTATATCTAAAGATTTCTTTCTTTCTTTCTTTTTTTTTTTTTTTTGATGTTTATTTTTGAGAGAAAGAGAACATGCAAGTTGGGGAGGGTCAAAGAGACAGAGAGAGACAGAGACAGAGGATCCAAAGCAGGCTCTGTGCTGACAGCAGTGAGCCAGATGTGGGGCTCAAACTTACAAACTGCAAGATCATGACCTGAGCTGAATTCACTCAACCGACTGAGCCACCTATGTGCCCCAAGGTCTTATATCTAGAGTACATAAAGAACTTAGCAATAAGAAGGGTGCTGGGGGGGTCTCGGTTAAGCATCCCACTCTTTTTTTAACTTTTTTTTTTTTACATTTATTTGTTTTTGAGAGACAGAGCACAAGTCGGGGAGGGGCAGAGAGAGGAGACACAATCTGAAGCAGGGACCAGGCTCTGAGCTGTCAGGACAGAGCCCAACACAGGGATTGAACTCACAAACTGTGAGATCATGACCTGAGCTGAAGTCGGACACTTAACCAACTGAGCCACCCAGGCGCCCTGTGTCCCACTCTTGATTTCAGCTCAGGTCATGATCTCATGGTGGTGAGATTGAGCCCCGCATCAGGTTCCACGCTAACAGCCCAGAGCCTGCTTGGGATACTTTCTCTCTTTCTCTCAAAACAAACTAACAAACAAACAAACATTAAAAAAAAGAATTTAAGGTACCTGGGTGGCTCAGTTGGTTAAGCATCCAACTTCAGCTCAGGTTCGTGACTTGGATCCCTGCATCAGGCTCTGTGCTGACAGCTCAGAGCCTGGAGCCTGCTTTGGATTCTATGTCTCCCTCTCTCTCTGCCCCTCTCCTGCTCGCACTCTCTCTCTTTCTCAAAAAAATAAAATAAAATAAATTTTTAAAATGTAAAAAAACTTTAAAAAAAGAAGTTAGGGGCGCCTGGGTGGCTCAGTCGGTTAAGCGGCCGACTTCAGCTCAGGTCATGATCTTGCGGTCCGTGGGTTCAAGCCCCGCGTCGGGCTCTGTGCTGACCGTTCAGAGCCTGGAGCCTGTTTCAGATTCTGTGTCTCCCTCTCTCTCTGACCCTCCCCCGTTCATGCTCTCTCTCTCTCTGTCTCAAAAATAAATAAACGTTAAAAAAAATTTTTTTTAATAAAATAAAATAAAAATTAAAAAAGAAGTTAGTAATAAGAAAACAAACCACTTCATTAAAAATGAGCAAAATTATTAACACTTCATCAAAGAAGATATGCAGATAGCACATAAAATGATGCTCAACATCATTAACCATTAGAGAAAGTTAAATTAAAACCACAATGAGACACCACTCCACACGTATTAGAATGGCTACAAAGAAAAACAACCCTAATAATACTGAGGGCTGGTGAGAATATGGAGCAGATGAAACTCTCTTACATGGTCAGTGTAAATTTAAAATTGTACAGCCATGGGGTGCCTGGGTGGCTCAGTCGGTTAAGCGCCTGACTTTGGCTCAGGTCATGATCTCGCAGTTTGTGAGTTTGAGCCCCATGTCCAGCTCTGTGCTGACAGCTCAGAGCCTGGAGCCTGGTTTGGATTCTGTGTCTCCCTCTCTCTCTGCCCCTCCCCTAATCACCCTCTGTCTCTGTCTCTGTCTCTCTCTTTCTCTCAAAAATAAACATTTAAAAAATTTAAAAAAATAAAAATTAAAAAAGATAAAATGGTACAGCCACTTTGGAAAACAGTTTAACAGTTTATTATAAAATTAAACATACAATTATCATATGACCCATAAATTCCACTCCTAGGTACTTACCTAAGAAAAATGAAGATTTACATTCACACAAAAACCTGCACACAAATGTGTAAAGCAGCTTCATCATAATCACAAAAAACTGGAAACATAAATATCTTTTAACTGGTGAGTAGACAAACTGGTATATCCATATAGACAAATACTACTCAGCAATAAGAAAGAATAAATTACTGATACACTCAACAACCTAAATGAACGTCAAATGCATTACACTGGGTAAAAGAAGCCAAACCCAAGGGGCATCTGGGTGGCTCAGTTGGTTAAGCAACCAACTTCGGCCCAGATCATGATCTTGCGGTTTGTGAGTTCAAGCCCCACATCGGGCTCTCTGCTGTCAGCACAGAGCCTGCTTTGGATCCTCTGTCCTCCTGCCCTGGCCTCCCCCACTCTCTCACAAAAATAAATAAACATTTAAAAAAAGAAGAGACCAAACTCAAAAGACGACTTGCTGTATGATTCTATTTATATGTTGTTCAGAAAAATATAAAATTATAGGAACAGAAAATAATGACTACCAGGAACTGGGATGAAGGGAGGTATTGACTATAAAAGGGTAGTACGAGAGACATTTTTCTGGATAATAGAACTGTTCTGTATCTTGAGAGCTTGTTTGGAGGTTCTAGCACAGGAGCTCAGCTACTCGTATACTCTTGACCAAAAATCTCTCCTCCTCTATTGGGGAAGGTTGTCCTCTTCCACTGAGTGTGCAGCTTCTGGAGGGATGCACCTGGAGCAGTGAGGGTGGAAGGGGACACCCGCCAAGCTACCCAGATCAGCCAAATCAACGCTGGAGATAAATGGGGTGACAGATGTCGCAGCCAGATCATCCTAACATCCAAGAACTGCTCTGTATCTTGACTGTAGTGGTGGTTAGATGGCTGTATACAATTGTTTAAACCAATGATTCTCAACTGGGAGCAATTCTGCTCCTTAGGAGACATTTGGCAAGGGCTAGAAACATTTTTACTTACCACAACTCAAAGGGAGAGGGGATGCTATTGGCACCTTTGGGTAGAGGCCAGGGATGCTGCTAAACATTCTACAAGACAACAGAGCAAGCCCTGCAGCCAAGAATTATCTGGCCCCAAATGTCAATAGTGCCAAGGCTGAGAAACCCCGGCTTAAGCCAGAGGTCAGAAAGCTATAGCCCAAGGGCTAAATTCAGCCCACCACCTGTCTTTGTATGCCCCACAAGCTAAGAATAGTTTTTAGATTTTTTAATGATTGGGGGAAAAAAATAAAAAAATCAAAAGAAGAATATTTCATGAAAATTATATAAATTCAAATTTCAGTGTGCATAAAGTCATGCTCATTTATTTATGTATTATCTGTGGATGTTGTGGCATTCCAAAGGCAAAGTTGAGTATTTATGACAGAGATTGTATATCTACAAAGCCTAAAATATTTACTACCTAGCTCTTTATAGTTAAGTTCGCTAACCCTTGGTCTATATCCATGGAAATGTACACAAAAATTGGTAGGTTTTACTTACATAAAATTTTTAAAGTGAATTTTAAAATGTGAAATTATAGATGCCTACACTGATTTAGTATGAGCTGTGCTAACACACTCATTTCTGTAAATGTGCATGTCCTTTCTGGTTTTTCTGACAGAAGATAAATAGTGAATAATAGGAATTTATCACTGACTGGGTTCTGATGTGAAATTTTCCTATTTAAAAAAAAATCATATGCACCATCTCTGACCGTGAAGAATCTCATTCAGTTTCCTGGACACAGAGACAGTTCTCCAGAGAAGACATCTGTGATGAAGCAGCTAATACCCCGTGCACTTGTCATCAGATCAGTAACGGGGTCTGACTGGGTCTCTCTGACCGTGAATGCTCCCGGACTGAATGGGGCATTTATCACCCTGTCTCGGGCAAACCAGCTGACCATCATGCACATGGGCCCAAGAGCCTGTGAATTAGCTCCTGTCCATTAGCCCCTGTCCAAACACTCTGGCCCTAGTACTGCAGTCACGTTATCAGTCCCCTTCAGACCCTGGAAGCGTGATCAGGCATGAGCTCCCTGTCTCCTGCCATCCCTCATCTCCACTTGGACAAACCGTCAGTTAATTAGCTAATGTGGGTAAAAATGCTCGAAGCTGAAAAATGCTCAGCTGGGCTATTATGATTATCATCTGCCGGATCCCCTCCCTCTAATTCCTTCCACCCCAGAGTCAGCCCACACGACACCTTGCCGTCTGTGGATGGGAAAATTCCAGAGGAGGTCACTAAGTAGTCACCCATGTTTAAGGCCAGAGCCCCCCAGCCTCCTGATACTGATACTATGCCAAATGGTACCATAAATCCTGAAGCCCAGGGTCTGGCTTGACTTTCCTCATTTAAAGGAATTGCAGCATGGCAGATCTCGGATTCCCCCAAATTATCGAATTTTGGATGATCTTTGATTTCTTTCTTCAGCTAGATAGATCATTTAGAAAGTCAAAACAGCCTTTTGAAAAGATTATGCGGGAATCATAGCATTATCTGCTCCCAGTTTACAGAGATTTAAGCCTGACATTCCTAGGGCCAAAACTCAATTCTCCACATCTCTCAATTCAAGCCGCTTCAAGAACTCCCTGTCCAGAAAGTTGACCCCTGAAGGACAGAGTGATGGCTAGAGTGCCCCAAGCTGCTAAAGTTTCATGCAGTTATCAAATCCCAAAACAGGAAGGTGCCCGGGCAGACACATGTTACTCCTATCCATCTCCCCTTTCTGAAAAATCTTTCTGTGGGGTGGGACTGAAAATAGCTGACCTTAATTGCCAAAGCCCGATTTCAGAAGAGTTAAAAGCATAATTTCATTGTAACCATATTTGGGCGATTCCTGTATGTTCCCTGATGATCCTTAGAGACCAGTTAGAGTATCCTGTTTCTCCCTGCACATCTATCATCCTTCCTCTCCATCTCCATTTCTAAGGTCTCATCAGTTCTCACCGGGGCAGCTGTTATAGCCTCTGCACTGGGTCCCTGCTACCATCCCTTGTATCCCTGTAAGCTGACTTAAGCCCTTCTCTTCTCCTTTATAGCCAGACAGATCATTCTAAAACACAGTCATGACCATATCACTCCCCGCCTAAAAATGTTTAACAGCTCTATATCATTGACAAAGTCCAAACTCCTTAACTTGACAGTAAATCCCTTCAAAATTTTGTCCCTACTTCTCACCTTCCAACACATTATGCTTACACCATACCAGGCAATTCCCCCTTCCCCATGTGACTTGGGCATGCCAGCCTCTGTGCCCATGCTCATACCTTTTTCTTCCTTCTGGAATGTCCTTTCCTCCTCATCTGCATCCATGAAAAACCTTTCTTCAAAGTTCAGCCCAAATGCCACCTCCTCCAGGAAGCCTTCCATAAACTCACCCCTGAAGGGCCACAGCACTTTACCAGTTATTCTCTTGGGCCTGTTTTGCTTTCTATGGTGGTTATTAATGTACAGATGCCCTCTCCCTCATGGAACAATAAGAATATTAAAAAATCCCTATAACCTAGTGTAGCATATAGTAGGTGCTGGTAATCATTAGTGACTGATGAACAAACTGCAACAGACCGATTATAGGTTAATGAAAGCATGAATCAGAGGAAGGGAACTGGGATGCAGGGAGAAGCGCATGTCATAAAAAAAAAGTGGTCAACAAGGTCGAAGACTTAGCTGTCATCTTAATAACAACAGCTTGCAAGCCCTTGGTATTATGCTAAGCATTATCACATTTATTCAACACATCACTCTAAGACACAGGTACTATTATCATCTCCATTTAGTAGGTGAGAAACTGAGGCTCAGAGACACCAAATTCATTGTTTCAGCCACTGGCCTCTTTGTTGATCTTTAAATACATCCCACATACTCCCACTTCTGAGTCTTTACACTTGCTCTACCCTTTGCCTGAAACATTCTTCCCCCAAATGCAGGCAGGGCTGGCTTCTTCCCTTCTTGTAGGTCTCTGATCAAATATCACTTTACCAATGAAGTCTCCTCTGTCCACCCTATATAAAATGGCATATAGTCCCCTGGTTAGGGGCAAAGCCCAGATTTAAAACCAGTTCTGACTCCAAAGCCAGATGACAAGGTAATAGTCATGTGGGTCAAAGGGAATAGAAGTCTCCATCACTAAACCAATCGCTGTGATGATTGGTCAGGCCAGGGTCTCAATGCTCATTCCTGGAATTCAGGGGTGGGGCAAACCCATTTAAACCATATGGACCAAAATAGAGAAGGGATGTTCCTCAAAGGAAAATTGTCCTTTCCACCTCATCTGCATCCATGAAAAACCTTTCTTCAAAGGTCAGCCCAAGTGCCACCTCCTCCAGGAAGCCTTCCATGAACTCACCTCTGAAGTGCCACAGCACTTTGCCAGTTATTCTCTTGGGCCTGCTTTGCTCGAAAAACCTTTCTTCAAAGGTCAGCCCAATGCCACTTCCTCCAGGAAGCCTTCCATGAACTCACCTCTGAAGTGAATGAAGACTATAACCAAAAGGAAGAGAGAATTCCAGGCAGGTAAAAGCAATACATGTTCACAACAATGGCCAAACCCTACCAGTTTCTCAAAAGTAGATGAATTTGCCAGATTGGACCAAATCATTGACCTAGTAGATTTATGTTGCTCTGACCTTCAAGAAACTGCTCAGCACCAAAAAACTGAGATTCCATTTTTCACTTAACAAATTAGCAAGATCTTTGTTTTCAATGTTAACACTTCTGTCAGGGTGATGGAGTGTAAGTGGCAGAACCATTCTTTCTGGAAAGCATTTTGGAAATACATATCAAGATCTCTAAAAATATTTTTTAAAGTTTCTTTATTTATTTTTGAGAGAGAGAGAGAGCATACAAGCAGGGGAGGAGCAGAGAGAGAGAATCCAAGCAGGATCTGCACTGTCAGCACTGAGCCTGATGCAGGGCTGGATGCAGGGCTTGGTGTGGGGCTCAGTGCCAGGCTTGAACTCATGAAGCATGAGATCATGACCTGAGCCGAAATCAAGAGTTGGATATGCTTAACTGACTGAGCCATGCAGGTACCCCTAAAAATACTTTGATCCTCTAACCCAGTAATTCCACTTCTAGAAAAATTTGTAAAAAAATTATATATATATATATATATATATATATATATATGTCATCTGAGGGGCATATAATATATAATTATATATAATTATAATAATGCAAAATACGGATAAAGATTTATGCATCAAGATTTTCATCACAGAGTTCTTATAATAACAAAAAAGAAAGAAAGAAAAAGGGAAAAGAAGGGCACCTGGGTGGCTCAGTCAGTTAAGCATCTGACTCTTGATTTTGGCTCAGGTCATGATCTCATGGGTTCGTCAGATCGAGCCCCGCATTGGGCTCTGAGCTGATGGTGAGAAGCCTGCTTGGGATACTCTCTCTCCCTCTCTCCCTCTGTCCGCCCCCCCAAAATAAATAAACATTAAAGTAACTTGTTTTTTAAAAAAGAGGGAAAAGAAGAAGGAAAGAAAATCTCTAATTGTAAGAATTAGAGATTGGTAAAATAAAATATAGCAACTCCATATAGTAGAAGATTGTGCAGTGACCAAATTAAATGATGTGAGATAGTTCATATAGATTCATTGAGTAAGAAAGCAAGATACAAAATTGTCTACACAGTGTATTAACCATGTAGAAGAAAGCCACATGTGCCCAGAAATGAAAAAGAATAAATATATAAAAATGCTAGTACTGTTTATCTCTACTTGCTGGATGCTTTACATATATTTTTTTCTTCTTACTTGCTTATGTTTTCCACAATGAGCAAAAATTATTTAGACCTTGTTTGAAAGTAACCCCTTCTTAGCTCCTAAGAATTTGGCTGCCCACTTACCATGTCAGTCTGTCTCAGTCATTTGGACACCTGGGGAAAAACACTTGGTGGGTGACAGATTAAGATCAGCAATATTTAGGGGCGCCTTGGTGGCTCAGTTGGTTAAGGGTCTGACTTCGGCTCAGGTCATGATCTCACAGTTCATGAGTTTGAGCCCCGCGTCGGGCTCTGTGCCGACAGCTCAGAGCCTGGAGCCTGCTTCAGATTCTGTATCTCCCTTTCACTCTGCCCCTCCCCTGCTCATGCTCTGTCTCTCTCTGTCTCAAGAATAAACATTTAAAAATTAAAAAAAAAAATCAGCAATATTTTTTGTGTCTTACAACTTTTCTCCCATCATTCACAGGAAGATCAGTTTTTCCTGTATTTGCCAGTCCTCCCTTAAAATCCATCACTTCATCACATGATGCCTCTTTTTTTTTTTTTTTCTAAGTAAAACAAAACCTGGGAATGGAACATAAACTTGTGCTGAACCCTAATATGAAAATGAGTAGGCACTGGGCTTCCAACTGCCAGTGAAGTGCCAGTGCAGAAGGGCTGTCCAGGCTGATGGATGCCAGAGACAGGTAAATGGGCCCCCATTTCAGGCCTGAAATGCCTGCAAGAATTCCAACCTACCACCTTTTGGGTTCTGTGGACACATTCTACCTAGAGGCCCCTCAGATGACAAGGTCTCTCTCACTGCAGGCAATGGCTGGTTGCCAAAGATTGCTGGACTGGGAGACAGAAAACTAGATTATGTTTCTATGACAACACAAATGGTACCACCTCCAGGAAGCTTTCTGTGCCTCCTTCCCTGATCCCCACTGCCTCTCCATATTACATTTCTCCCCCAAGGAGTCATGGCTCTGGGTACTTTCCTTGCTCCTCTTAGAGCAAATGTGGTGATGTGGCAGCTGGTACTGCGAGAAGACATCACACAGACCTTGGTTCACTTCCTGACTCTTGTCACTCAATTCCTGAACCTCAGTTTCCTCAGCTGTAAAATGGAGACAGTAATCTCAGCAGCACACAGAACTGCCCCCATCCCAGAACCTGACAACCCGATCCTCAAGCTCCTGTAACATGATTGTGCCCAAAGAAACTGCCTAGCAGCCCAGAACCACAAGAGAATACTCACTAGGCCCGGCATTGTGGTGGCAGGCACCCCCCCCCCCCCAACCTCCCCACCCAGATCTCCAGCCAGCCGCAGCCAGGGAACAGACAGCCAGCAGTGGCTAATGATACCTCTCCCATCTTCTGGACAGAGTAATTGCCAGGTGGGATGGCAAGACCCCAATTATTAAGGGTCTGTCCAGGGGTGTGGCCACAGACATGTCCAAAACTGAATTCAGCTTCCCCTCAAACGTATTACCCTTCCTGCTCCCTATCTCAGAGAATAGCATCACCCAGGGGACTCAAATTGGAGATCAGGATATGGTCCTCACAACTCCTTCTCACTTATGTCTCTCATTCCATCACCAAGTCCTGTCATTTCTACCTCTCAGATCCATCCATTTCCTCCCATCCCAGGGCTGCTGCTGTGGTTCGTGCCACTACCCACCTCTTCACAGGTCTCCTGGCCTCTACCCTGCACATCTCCTCCTGCCACTGATGAAGATGCCTCAATAGCTCTCAGAAAACCAGCCTCAGTAATTGTAAGTCCCCCACCTTGCCCCAGTTTGGTCCCAGCTTACCTTTCTAACCTCATCTCCACTCCTTGCCTCATGTCTGTAGTTTCCCCAAATTCACTGTCCTGTTTCTCACCTGCCTGTTTTTGCTCATGTCATTCCCTGTCATTAATGTTCTTCTCTTCCTCTCTTTTCCACTGACTAGCTCCTTTTCATATAAGACTTAGCTCAGATTTCCATTCTTCCAGAAGGCTTTTTGCTCCTCCATTCCCCACACACTCCCAAACTAGATTAAGTGTTCCCCTTGTTGCCACTTACTGAGCACTGTTCCAAGCACCTTTGATGCCTTAACTCATCTAATCTTCACAGCAAACCCTGTGTCTAGGCTCTCCTATTACTACTTTACAGGTAAGAGAACTGAAGCTTATAGAAGTTGAAGCAAAACTACCAAGGCCAAATAAGTGCCTAGTAGTGCTGAAACCCAGGTCTATTTACTTTTTTTTTTCCTTAATAAAAAAATCTGCATTGTTCTTTTCTGATTATGAAAGTACCAAGAAAAAGGTAAGAATTACTCTTCTTTTTGTCATTTTGGTGAATTCCCTTGGTCTGGCATGCAGTAGGCAAAGTAAGCGCCAGTTCTCTATGCCTATATATACATGCTGATTTGGATAGCATTTTATATAAACTGTTCACACCCTTCCTGCAGTTTCCTGAATCTGGAGCTCTTGGGAGTGCACCGAGCACCCCCCTCCCGCTTCCATCCAGTCCCTAGTAGTACCAGGCTCTCGGTCCTCTGAGGTGTAACTACAGCTTACTTTCCCGGCGAGATGAGGACAGGGACGGGTCGAATTGGTTCTTAGTGCACAGACCACATCTGTACACAAACCAGAGTCCAGAGACCAGGCGAGGTGAGCGGCGCTCAGGCTTGGGGCGGCCCCTCCCAAGGCCCGGGATTCCCCCTCGCTCCACCCCCACGCTCTCCAGCCCCACACTTTCTCACCTCTGTACCCAAACCTCAGGCCCGGACCTCGAGGCCACGGTCCCGCCCGCCCCAGGTGCCCCCACCCCCACACTCCTACGCCTCGGGTCTTCCGCACCGCGGCTTCCGGCTGCCCACTCAGCGCACCCGAGGCACCCGGCTCGGTTAATTACAGCCCCGCCCCCAGGCCCCTGGCTGCCTCAGCAGCCCAACTCCCTGGCTCCCACCGCGTCCCCGGCTGCAACCGCGGGAGCTGCTAACTGGGAAACTACCGGCCCCGTCCCCCACCCAGTTCAAGGCCCTGGCGCCCTTGGGTCAGGGCCGGAGGAGGCAGGCACTTCCAGACAAGTGCTGGCGCCGGGTGCGTCGCACTTGACGGAAAGGACGCCTGAGAATAAATCCGGAGCGGATTTGCATCACATCAGCAGGGGAGGGCTCGCTGCCACCGAAGTTCCAAAGCGGAGGACGTCCCCGACCTGTCCCGGCCCAGTGGCGGGTTTAGGAGCAGTGGGGAGTGGGAGGGAAGCTGCTTAAAGGGAAGAGGTGTGTGCCCTGGCCGCGAAAGCTGGGGCAGGAAGCCAGCTAGTGGGGAGTAATCTCCTCTCCTTGGCTGGGCTGGACCTCAGCCTGGGCTTGGGTCCTCGTGGAAGGAAGTGGGGACAGGGGTTTTCTGTGCATGTGTGTAACTTGGATGAAAGGAAACAGCGCGGCCCGGACGGTGGGAGAGCCTAGCAATCCCCACCCATACTGCTAAGACTCTCCCAGCCGTGGTCTTCTGAGATCCCCCTACCGCCGCGGGAGCCCCTGTATCCCGGTGACCTGAACCTCTGTGACTACTGTGTGCTCATAGAGCAGACAGTCCTGACCTCAGGTCCTAGCCTTGGCTTAGACTATAGGCCATCAGACTTCCACTCCACCCACATGGCCAGTCTTTGCAGGGCAACTCATTCATGTCTTTCTGTGAGGCTGCTCATGCTGTCTCTCAGCCACAAAGTCTTTTACCCCTTTTTATCAGCTAAAATATTGCTCCCTCTTTAAGCCCAGCTCTAAAACCACCTAAAGATCTTCACTGAAGCCTAAGGGTCAGTGCCCCTGCCTCTCTAGGCCCCCAGTGTACAAAGTCTGGACTTCTCTTTTAGCCCTGACACTTCTCTTGTGTATCTACCAAGCCTGTTTTCTCTGTTAGACTGCAAGTTTTCAAGAAAAAGAGTCAGGACCGATTCAACTGTGTCCTCAGGGCCAATGGGAGTGTCTGGGACTTGGTGGGGACAGCACTGGCTGCTGTGTGATCTTTGGCAAGTCCTCTCCCTTTCTGAACTTCAAACTCCTCCCTCACCCTTACAGTGAAGGATTTGGATGAAACCGTCCCCAGGGTTGCCTCCAGCTCTGACCCTGTGAGCCAGTGACTTCCTGGATCCCCAAGCCTCATATAATGACCAATATTGGGAAGGGCAGGGGTCAGGGTTCCATTTGAAATTCTTCCACTTCCACTTGAGTCAGTTAACAGAGGCAACTGTAGGAGCCCCTGGGTGACTCAGGGAGTTAAGCATCAGCCCTTGGTTCAGTTCGTGATCTCATAGTTCGTGAGTTTGAGGCCTGCATCGAGTGAACAAGAGCTACACTTCTCTCTCTCTCCCTCTCTCTCCGTCCCTGGCTCACTTGTGCCCTCTCTCTCTTAAAAAAAACAAAACAAAACAAAACAAAAACAAAAAAACAGAGGCAACTGTGCAAGGTTGATGAAGCTTAGGAATCCAAAAGTTTCTAGGAACTTCAAGGAGGTGAGTCTAGTGACAACACACCATGATGCTAACCCAGCTGGAAAGTCCCCTGCCCCCAAGGTTCCAGGGGCCTGACAACCAGTGCCAGCAGGGGTGGGGGTGTGTAGTGGGGGTGGGGGTGTGGGGTTGGTTAGGCCATCCCAGAAAGTGAAGAATCCCCCCATTCACAGCCCCTCTCCAACCGATACACACTATCTCCAGGAACAGTGGCAGCAGTCCCTTAACCCCCTGAAGACCAGCCCAGGACCACCCTACTCTCCACTCCAACCCCTTACACACCCACCCCACCCCAGCTCTCTCCAATCTGAGTTGAGAACACCCAGAGTCCCCAAGAGGAGACTCAGTTCAGCTCTCTCATAGCACAGGCTGTCAGCCCCTATTGCACACTTCCTTAAAAGGAACTCCTTAAATTCGGGGTCAGCCACATGGATTACCTTCACTTTACCCGTTGAAGCCACATGGATTAATGCTAATCTGAAAACACAGCCCTCAAATTAGGACAGACCTAGCTGAGTTTCCAGTCCTCCCTAGCTGAATGACCTTAGGCATGTTATTTATCTTCTTCGAGCCTCAGTTCCTTCATCTATAAAATGGCAGCAATGATTTATATACACAGTGGTTGTGAGCAACCTATAAGATTTATAAAACACCTGTCATAGGAACTGACATATGTAGGATGGCAAATGTAAGTATTATTTATATTCCCTATTCCCTCCATTTTCCCTGAAGCTGCCTGACCCTTTCTCTGGAAGCTGGGAATGCAGACGTCTAAAATGGAACTGATCTGGACAAAACCAGGACTATGAAATAATAAAACCTGTGCATAGGACTCAATTATAGACTTCAAAAGAAAGCAAAGGATGTTTGAGGGACACAATTTGCCAAAGGTCATATAGCAGATGGAGGTAGGTAGAATGGCAGGCAAGCAGGGAGAGGGAGGCAAATGGGGATGTGGGCCGAGGTCGGGGCTGAGGTCGGGGCTGAGGTATTGAGCTGAATCCAAGGACTGACAGCCGAACAAGAGGGTCTCCAACTGACATTGCCCTGTTTCCCATGCCCAGAAGGGCTTGGCATTTGCCTCTCTCTGGAACTGCTCCTTCTGGGTTCCTGAGTTTGCAGTAGTTTCCCAGAAATGCTAGGTAAATATCCCTGTTGTTTACTGAGTTCCCATACTGACAAGAGTCCCCATACCAAGTGCTGCCTCATCTTTGGCTCCTTCTTCGGAGATACTTCTCCCAGCACCACCCCAGGCAGATGCCCTCCACAAGGTCCCTTACCAAGGCCTTGCTAGGGGCTCTGCACCCCACCTACCCCACAGCATGATCTTGTTCACGGGTCAGCATCTTCTTTAGAGAGTCTGCTCTTCCCAGCAGCCCCAAGAAATTGTGGTATATGAAATATTTTCTACTTAGTACTTTTCTTCCCAAAAAAGTCAGACGTGGCTTGCCATTCCATTACTAACCTTTGAAAATGTCTTGGGGCTGGTGTTATTCCCACTCTTGGAGAAATCGGAGGCATTGTGGCTGGTGTACTTGCGACTTGATAATTTTTTCTCTAGGCTAGGTTTTCTTCTTCTTCTTCTTCTTCTTCTTCTTCTTCTTCTTCTTCTAGTTCCCCTCTCTCTCTCTCCCCCTCCTGCCACCCCACCCCCCTCATCGTCAGGAACCAAGATATGTCCTCTTGGAAGTTGTCTGTTCTGTCTGGTTTATTACAGGCTTCTTAATTTAGGATATCCTAAGCTCATATGTCCTGAGCTCTCCGCCTCCTTCTTAGTGTTCATGTGTGAACTCCTTTGCCCATCCCCAATGGGGGAACCTCTAGTTTATTTATTTATTTTTTAAGTTCATTTATTTTGAGAGAAAGAGAGAGAGAGAATGGGCAGAGAGAGGGAGAGAGAGCGAATCCCAAGCAGGCTCTGCACATCAGCACAGAGCCCCATGTGGGACTCAAACCCACAAACTGAGAGATCATGACCTGAGCTGAAATCAAGAGTCAGAGGCTTAATGGACTGAGCCACTCAGGTACCCGGGAATCCTCTAGTTTAGACATTCACCTGAAGGTAAGGATTTCACTAATTGATTTCTCAAGACTTCTAATTCAAGGATACTCTAAACTTGTGATCTGGGAGTCAGTGATGCCAGAATTCTATATTCCTGATTCTGTAACTCAGATTTCACCATGCTAGAATTCTGTGATGCTAAGATTCCATGACTCTGGATTCTATGCATTTAGAATTTTATGTTTTTTTGTGTTTCATGAATTTGTCATTGACTTAGTGACAATAACCAGGATTCACTTGTCCTGGGTTTCTGTGTTTGTTTTCCACAGGATGGAAGTCTCAGTTCTGGGCTCCCTCCTCTGAATTCACTGAAGGCAGGGAAGGAGATGATTAGATAGGTAAAGGTAACATTCCCACTTCCCCTGGGGCTTCAGGGCAGCCCAGCATACAGTCCACCTCCCTCCCCCCAAGTCATTTGGGCTGCAAGTATTTGAGTGTAGCAGGAAAAGCAGGCTCCTTTGCAGCCCTTCCACCCAGCTTCCTTTCCTCCCTGGCCTGCCCCGCCCCAGGATCCGGGAAAGAAAGTTAACTGGGAGGCTGGCCCGGTCAAATGGGCAGAGGGGGAGGGAGGGCTGAGTACAGGGCAGGGCAGGTAGCCAATGAAGTAGGTATGGGAGATTCCCCAGGGAGCCCTGTAGCTTTCTCCGAAGGTGAGGAAGGAACAGAGGACGGAAGTGGGGGTGTGGGTGAGGGTACTGGTCAGGGTGGGGTGACCGGTATTGCATTGTAAGGCTGGAGCTGGGCTTCCTGCCATTGACCCATTGGTGACAAGGGACCTCCAGCCTGGCGCCCTGGGAGTGGTCTGGTCTGGTCCCTACCCATTAACTTTGTGTTTCTGTGCCTGACTCAGACTCCCAGGAAAACCCAGAGGGCAGAAATTGGGGATGGGGAACCTGATCCTCCAGGGGTCCTTCCTGGGAGGGCCACCTGAGGCCAAGAAAGGGGACAGGATTTTCCAAGGATCACACTAAGGTTTGGGACAGAGCAAGGACTGGAATTCTGAGCTCCAGCTTGCAGCCCAGAGCTGTTCTCCCAACACTCCAAAAGGTCCCAGTTTTACAAAATACTCCCACAACAGGACAGCTTGGGCGGACTCTGGGATGGAGGACGGGCCCGCCCCCAGGCAGCCTCCCCACAGCTGTCTGGACCCCTCCTCCAGCCCCCAGGCGCTTGGCTGAAGCTGCCAAACCCGATTTTCCGGTGGCTGCCCAGAAGCTGGCTGGAGCGGGAAGCCTTCTCTGGGCCGGGACCCCTCAGGCCACTGTCCTCTTCCTCCTGCCCTTCTGCCCCCACCACTTGCTCTTACTCGGAGCTGTGCCACCACCACTTCCTCCTCTGTCAGCCAGCAGTCTCCCCTGCCCAGCACCAGGAGGTGTGATCCAGCACTGCCCCTCTCTGTTTCAGTTTTCTCATCTGCAGATGGAGGACTAAGGACTGGCTTGATTCCCAGGGATCAACTGTGAGGAGGCTCCAGAACAAAGGGGCTGTGAATAACAGTGGCTCCCCACTTGGGTGGTGGGTTGGTGCAATGTTGGAAGCACAGCCTGGGGTGTGAGAAGGAAGCTCTGTTCTGGAGTGTGCTTTTGGGGTAGAAGGTGCAAGGTAAAGGAGGGTGCCCCTCTGGTGTCCTCAGGCTATCTCATGAGACAGAAAGAGACAGAGAACATCCATCATCCCAGACTGAGTCCCCTTGTTACTAATGTTCAGAGTTCTTGCCACAGTTTGGTGGCAAGCCTGTGTGGTCTGTTTAATGTCTGTCTCCCACCGAGCTGTAACACCCACCAGGAAGAACTCCTGCTGTCTTGCACACTGCTCTATCTCCAGAACTTGGCACCCTCCCTGGCACATGGCAGGCACTACTGCCTGAGACAGAGTTTCAGACTGAAAAGCAGAAGAAGAGGCACCCTAGGGGCTGGAGACCAGCCGGGTGTGCTCACCTAACCAGGCTCCTGCTCCAGGCTGCCACATGGCCCAGGCCTCTTCCTCTGGGGTTCTCAACCTCCAGGGAGCCCTGCTGGGGTGGGAATGAGTGAGCTGTACCCAGTCATCCAGGGGTCACCTAGACTGGAGTGGTGGGTGCCCTCTGGCTGCAGCTGCCTCTGGGAGCCTGGAGGGGGAGGGGCCGACAAGAAGCCCGTCATTGCAGAGGGAGCTAAAAATAGCCAGAAGAGATGATGTCATCAGGTTCCCACAGCTCAGCACCCCCCTCACTCACACACATACACACACATCCTCACAGACACAGATACACACAGACACAAGTGTGGACACACACACACACACACACATACATACACACAGACACACACACACACACTCTGCTAGGGGAGGGAAGCTTCTGGGTTCCTGGGCTGCAGGGGCAGGGAAGTCTGGTGAGTGTGTCTGCACGTGTGCAGGTGTCTATGTGTGCCTGGGTTTGCATGAGTGTGATTGCATGTTTCTATCTATATGCTTATGTGCTTGTCCAGATGCATGCATGTCTGTGTGTTCATTTGTAGGCATGTGTATGTGCTGTTACATATGCCATGTGGGGAGGGCCATGTGCATTAGTGTCAGTGTTTATCTCTGTTTATAAGTATGTACTTGCATGCACCTGTGTTTGTTGCTTTGTGTGTCTGTGAGTCTACTTATATTTACATGTCTGCATATGTTCATGGACTGTGGCATGTGTCTTTATATGTGTGGGCCCCTCTGTGGACCTTGGGCACTAGCCCAGCCACCTTCCTGCCTCCCCCTTCCCCCCACCCCAGCCAGCACTGTCTGGGCATGATGTGTTAGTGAATTCTCTGCCGCTTCCTCCTCTCAGGTCCCAGTCTCCGGCAAGCCTTAGAGTGGAAGGACACAGACACAGTTCATTTTTTCCTCACAGGCTTCTTAAACCCCAGGAGGCCAGGACAAAGCTCTCAGACTTCACTCTCACCCCCACCCCGCAGGGAAGGGAGCCCTGGCATAAAGTGACACACACCCAGGCATAAAGTGACACCTCAGAGACCGAGTCCCTCACAACGTTTCCCACCACTGAGACACAATTCCATGGAGATACACCCCACAGAAATGCAGCTACACCTGATGACACATGGGCACACACTCAGAAATCCAAATGGAAAATCCCCAGGCCAGAGTGCTTAACACCCTCCCCCTTTCTGGACTCAAACTCAGTCTTGCCCCACCCCTAACCACCGCAGCTCAGCTGACAGTCCTGGAAAACACTGGCCTCGGGGAACAGCTAGGGGGCTGAAGGTGACCAGTCCTCCTCAGAAGCAACCCTCTCCTCCTTCAGGCTGCCCCTCACTCTCTCTCCTGACCTTCATTCCTCTTAGCTGAAGCCTCTGTCTGGCACACCAGTAGCCTTACCCTCGACACACAGCCGGCCACAAAGTCACAATCTATTGCAGAGGCACACTCAGCCACAGGTCTGCTCAGACTCCCATCTCCACACACACTCAGACACACACACCAACAGCTACTTCTGCACACTGGCCATCATAGGCACAGAGCCACATAACATCTCACATTCAAGCACTCGTGGAGTTACACTCAAGTAGTGAAATCTCTTTCATCCTATCTCTTTCTGATCTGTGGCTCTACCTCCCTCCTCAAGGATCTGGCTCCCTATAACTTCCAAGATGTCTATGGAGACCCTTTTCCCTGTGCAGTGCAGGAAGGATCCCTACCTCCCAGGGCAGATCAAAAGCTGAGGCCAAAGATGGAGAAATGGTGTGTGTTGCCGACCTTGTCCTGTCCTTCCATTGCCTAACTGTGATCCCTGCTGTTGTCACTAAAGCCCGCCCCTGGGAGCATTCAGCCCCAACCCTGCCCTCATACCCTGCTGCATATTTATCTGGAAACACCTTGGAATGGAGTAAGGCAGTTGGAGCAGAATTGATTGTATTTGTCTGCTGTTAACCACCCAGGGCCCTTAGGAGATGCAGGTCCGGAGACAGCCAAGCTTCTAGACTAGTTTCTGGACATTTCTAGAAGATCAGAAAGCTGCCAGGTTGACAGAGGTGTCTGAGAACTAAGGAGAAGAAGGAAAGGGAAGAGTGTGAGGAAGACAGCAGTTCTGGAAGCTCTACTGCTCTTAGATTCACAGTCTCCCAAGCCCTCTGCTTTTAGTCAATATGCCCTCCATTAAGGCTCTGAGCCTTTAGGATGTCTACTATCAAGACCCCACCATACTTTTGGGGTGGTATTTCTCACAGAGTGTGCCTCCTAGAATGCCTATGCGGGGCTAAAGTGGGGGAAAACTAATGGCTCTGTTTTGCCAACCCCCCCACCCTGCCTCAGGGCCCTTGGCTAACCTGGTGGTGGAAGGATCCACACACTGGTGGTGGTGACGGTGTGAGTGTTGTTGATATCTGTGGCCAGGGTGGCAAAATTGGTGGCTGCAGTGGTAGGAGTTCTGCCTTGGGGTTTCTGCCGATACCTTCTACGGCTACACTTGAACATCCTGGGAAATCGAGGCCTAGGCCAGCCCATCCCTGGCCTGCGGTAGCGGAATCTTAAGCCCCGGGGCCGAGGGGCACGGGCAAGCTGAGAAGGGCCCATGGGCACAGGGAGCTTCTGTAGTATGCCTGAGGGCACTACTGGCCAGGGCAGCTGGGGCCTCTATGACATAGAGTCTGCATAAGGGCGGTGCTCTTTATTATAGGTCCTGGTCCCCAGCCCATCCCCATGGGTCAGACTTCCTCACAATTCTCTCCACAGGTCCAGCCCAAGGGCCAGAAAACCTCAGCTTGGCCCCTAGGGAAAAGGAACTCTGAGTAGGGGAAAATTACTCCCTCACTTTCTCATTTATCCGCATTAACAATATTAACAATATTTATTAAGCATTTACTGTGTGTCAAACAGTACTGAGCACTTTACAAACACTATCTCTTTATTTATTTATTTTTTTTAATTTTTTTTTCAACGTTTTTATTTATTTTTGGGACAGAGAGAGACAGAGCATGAACGGGGGAGGGGCAGAGAGAGAAGGAGACACAGAATCGGAAACAGGCTCCAGGCTCCGAGCCATCAGCCCAGAGCCTGACGCGGGGCTCGAACTCACGGACCGCGAGATCGTGACCTGGCTGAAGTCGGACGCTTAACCGACTGTGCCACCCAGGCGCCCCAACACTATCTCTTTAATCCCACAAAGTTTAAACTCTATCATTATTCCTATTTCATATACAGTCGATTCTCATTATTCATAGTAGTTAATAAAGTCGTCACCACAAATAGTGCATTAGTAAATTGAGCCAATGCATCTACAGGGTTAGATTCCTACCAGTCTCTGGTCACAATTTTTTCGTCAACTGATCAATCAGAACATGACCTTGTTTTATGTGTTTCTGTTTAAAGACACCTAATTCAGGGGTGCCTGGGTGGCACAGTCGGTTAAGTGTCCTGACCCTTGAGCTCCGCTCAGGTCATGATCTCAGTTTGTGAGTTCAAGCCCCCACATTGGGCTCTGTGCTGATGGTTCAGAGCCTGCTTGGGATTCTGTCTCTCCCTCTCTCTGCCCCACCCCAGCTTGTGCGCACTCTCTCTCTCTCTCTTTCTCTCAAAATAAATAAATAAACTTTTAAAAAAAGGTACCTAATTTAAAATATACTGTTGAATCATTAACATTGAACTCATAGCCAACACCACTATAGCTTGTACCTGGATGACATATCATATGTCCTCTGTAAGGCACATCACAGGCTTCTTGTGCTTAGCAACACTAGACAACACTTCAGCATTATTTGATAAATGGCAAAATCATCAACAAAACACAGAAATGCATAAAATGTGATACTAAATAGCCCACAAGAAGAACATGTGTTTATATTATAAGAGGTGAAACAAGAAGGTAGAGTATCCTCTTGTTCAACCTCAGCTGAGAACAAGAGAATGAGGCAGCTAAAAATTTTTACAAATGTCCATGAATGACCACCAAAGTGACACGAGTATTGGTTTGGGGTTACAGATGAATTTTAGTCAGTAGGCAAATTCACAGATATGGAAGCCATGAATAATGAGGATTGACTGTATAAGGAAACCGAGGCTCAGTTAGGTGAGGTCACACAATTAGAGACAGGGAGGGGTTCAAATCCATGATGGCTCTAGGGCCCAAAGCCCAGACAGTTAACTCTTGCTGTTCTGCACTCATTTATTCATTTAATCATCCAGGAGATGTTCACTAACAACTTCATATGTGCTGGGCTCTGGGGATGTAGATGGAGGTGACATGGCCCCGATTCTTCTTGAGTGGGAAGAGAAAGCCATGTGGATAATCAGTGCAGGTGGAGGAACAGCTAGGTCCCCAGGGGATGTAAGTTGCATCAACCTGGGGTTTATTTCCTTTCTTGTAGGTGACAGTGTTGTCAATGGTTCTGCCAGGCCTTGCACTGAGTTGTTGTGGGACTATGGACTTGTCCTTTCTCCCTCCACACTCTCTTTCCCTCCTATTTCACCTCTAGTCCTCCTTCCCAGCCTTTGCCGTTGCTCTGTTCCTGCAGGAGCCTGCCAGCAGATTTTAGGGTCCTCAGCACCACCCTATACAGCGTCACACCTACCTACTCCCCCTCTAGCCTCTTCTCTTGCTATCCTCAGTCTTAGAAAATGGACCTTTCTCCCATCAACTTCTAGCCACTACACCCATAAACCCACTTTGCCCTTGGCCTTCTTCCTCAAGTCCCAGACCAAGGCCTCTTCCTCTGCTCTTTCTGGATGTCAGCTCTTCCTGCCTTCTCAGAGATTCTATCAATATAGACAGTCTGCTTGGTGGTTAAGATACAGACTCTGGCACCAGGCTGACTAGGGTTGAATCCTGGCTCTGCCACTTATGAGCTGTGTGATCATGGCAAGTGCCTAACCTTCCTGTGCCTCTGTTTCCCCGTATTTAAAAAGGGGATAAAAGAGAATCTATCTCATAGAATGGTTGTGAAGAGGGGGAAAAAAGACTATATATGTAATGCATTTAAAACACGATCTACACAACTATTAGTGTCATCAGCCCTCCTCTCTGCCCTGTTTCTTCACTGCCTCTTCCCATTATAAAAAAACAAAACAAAGTGTCAACTATATTCAAATTTTTAAAAAATTTTAAAAGTCCACTTCATCCAACTCATACCCCCTCTGGTAATGACTCTTCCCACTCTGACCTCCCACTCTGTGGTCATTCTCATTTGTCCCAGAGTGGTGAGAAAATCTTATTTTAAAACTCTATATAACTATTCTGTTATACAGACCAGGACACAGAGGCTTGAAACTGAGTCTAAGAAGGGGCGCCTGGGTGGCTCAGTAGGTCAAGTGTCTACCTCTTGATTTTGGCTCAGATCATGGTCTCACAGTATTAAGCCCCATGTCTGGCTCTGCGCTGATAGCATGGAACCTACCTGTGATTCTCTCTTTGCTCCTCTCCCATGCTTTCCCTCTCCCTCTCTCTCTCTCAAAATACATTTTAAAAATAAGAAAAATAAACGAGTCTAAGAAATGCCCCTGGGGTTGCACAGCTAAGAAGCAGTAGAACCAGCATTGGAGTACCTGGTCTGAGTGATTCCAAGGCCAGAACTTCCCCAGCACCTCAAGGTCGGGCGGCAGCATTAGAGTGGAAAGTAGGACCAGCAGCGGAAAGAGGCAGGCAGGAGTTCAAATTAAACCCTGAGGGATTTTTGTAGAACGGGATTGCTGAGCCTTCAAATTGGGGTGATGTTTTTGTGGGACCATGGTGCCACCTGCTGGCAGAAAAGAAAGGGGTGCTTAACGCAGATTGCTTAGAATACTGGATCGCAGCGGAGGCGGGGGGCGGGGGGGAGCAAGAGAAAGGATGGGAAGGGAGCCGAGTAAGGAGGAAAGAAGGGAGGAGAAAGATGGGGAAATTGAGATTTTGCAGAGGGAAAAGGACTAGGAGTCATTTGCTGCTCAGAAGAGGGGGCAGAAGCTACTAAACCTTGGCCATTTCCTTGAAAGTATAGATGTGCTTGAGTGTGTGTGTGTGTGTGAGAAACAGAGACAAAGAAACACAGAGAGACTTAAAGAATGTACCTCAGATGTTGCTTTGTTGTTTCTTAGTTGCTGGGATCCGTCCACACATAGGTCAGAGTATGTGTGGGGCGCCTGGGTGGCGCAGTCGGTTAAGCGTCCGACTTCAGCCAGGTCACAATCTCACGGTCTGTGAGTTCGAGCCCCGCGTCAGGCTCTGGGCTGATGGCTCAGAGCCTGGAGCCTGTTTCCGATTCTGTGTCTCCCTCTCTCTCTGCCCCTCCCCCGTTCATGCTCTGTCTCTCTCTGTCCCAAAAAAATAAATAAAAAACGTTGAAAAAAAAATTATTAAAGAGTATGTGTGTATGCATGTGTTTGTGTGCACGCTCATGAGAGCTAGTAGGTGTTTATGTACATACCTCTGTGTGTGTATACAAATGGCAGCTTGGGCAGAGGTGTGCGTGCCTGTGAGCACACAGGGTGTATGAATGTATCAGCAGATGAGGGCTAAGAAGCATATGTACCCGGTGGTGGTGGAAGGCACCCAGAAATTCTGTGAGCTGCTTGTTTACCCTCAGATTTCTCTTCCTTCTTCAGATCAGGAAAGGTGTTGCTGCGGTTGGTGTTGCCAGGCCGACGAGGCCCGCTGCTCCAGTGGCTGTGGGGACAGATCTCCAGGCAGCAGGGGGCAGCAGGGCAAGAGGAGGCTGAGTGACTGCTGGGTGGGGCAGACGGGAAGGCAAGCAGAGGAGGAGGCCTTGAAAAGCCCTGCCCCGCCTACAGGTGAGCAGTGGTGTGAGAGAGCCAGCCCCTTCTCACTGCCTGCCCACTCAAGTGGCAATTCCCTGGAGTTGCCTGTCCCCTCTGGAGCCTCAGCAGATTCTTCTTTCAGAACTCACTACCAAGAGCCCTGAACAGGTGATGGTATAGGATAGGGATTATCTTATAAAGTGAAATCAACCTGTAAACAGGTTTGGGAAGCTGGGAGGCCAATGGAGAGGGTCCGGAAAGAGTCTAGGGCTGGGTTGGGAGAGAGATCCAGGACACAGTGGTGCCAAGGAAGGACATGAAGTAATCTGTAGTGTGGGGGCTAGGTTTGGGGCGCCAGCGGGGAAACCTGGGGTGTTAGTATCTCAGAATGTCAGGTGCTGGTAGAGGTCTGGGGCAGTACAAAGAGGTAGGGGTGTCAGGAGGATTTGGGAAAAGTCCTGAGGTGTCAGAGTCTAGATTCAGGGGAATTTTGGTGATTTATGGGTCCTGGATGCTGGAGTCTGCTATGTCAGGGTCCAAATGGCAGAGCCAGTCCAGGGGCCAGTGGAGGCACGTGGCACTAATTCCTAACTCACACTTGTCTGCCTCTCAGGAGCCACCATGCAGTGCTTCAGCTTCATTAAAACCATGATGACCCTCTTCAATTTCCTCATCTTTGTAAGTATGGGGGTTGTGGGCTCTTCGGGGCTCCCTATAAGAGTGGGTCACAACCTAAACAGAGCCCAAGCTGGGAAATAGGACACTGCTGTGTCCAGACTCTGTGGTGCAAATTTCCCATTATGATAGGGTGCAGAATTCTCCCCAAATGCCAAGTCCTGGTCTCAGGAGCAGCCTGGCTGCTACACAAGTTGGGGAGGAGAAGCGTAGGAGAAGGTCCTCCCTTCCAGGAAGCTTCAGCCCAGATTTAGCGCAGGGCAGTGTAGGCTAACAGGAGCGATTGTCCCCTTTTATAGGGACTGGGGGCCCAGTGAGAGGGAGAAGTTTGCCCAAGCTTACCTAGTGATCAAGGAAATTCAGTGGCCTCTGTAGGACAGGCAGCTGAAAGGAGAAATGCCTGAAGACCTCAGAGCAGAGAGTCGGCCTCAAGCAGCCTTTATTCATTCAACAAACCTCAAGCAGCCTTTATTCATTCAACAAACATTTATGTGCTAAGACTGTGCTAAGTGCTGGGGTGAAAGGTGAGCAAGCCCTTTCTCTGCCCTTGAGGATCTCAGATCCAGCAAAGCAGATAGGCAGACGGTGGCAACGTACTGTGTCTGGCCTTAGCAGAGGGGCTATGGGAGCCCACAGGAGGGGCCTGAACCCTGGTCAGAGAAGACTATCTGGAGGAAATAGGTGAGGCTGGGAATTTGCACTGGGTGAGGAGGTTGTAAAGCATGCAAAAAGACCCAGAGGCAATGAAATTGGATATTGTTCAGAAAACCAGGAACAGATTGTATAGGGCATGTTTGAGGAAGCTGAGTAATGAGGCATGAACCCTGGAGATGGTGGTGGAGATGGGGAGAGATGGACAAAGACAAAGGCCTCAGATGGTGGCCAAGGGGCAGAAGGGGGGCAAGGCAGACAGAGGTTTTGGAGGTAATGTCTGTGGTTCTGGTGTGAGCAACCTGGGGGATGTCCCACAGGCAGCTGCATACCCAATGGGGCTGTAGCTCTGGTTGGAGCTGGACATGGATATTTGGAAGTCATGTGACCACAAATGGTCAGTGAAGCCACTGAGTGGGTAAGAGCACTCAGGCAGAGTGACCTCTGAGAAACCCAACTTACAAGGATTATGTGGAGAAACGGCCACCAGGAAGCAGATAGAGAAAGAGCAGTGGAAAGAAATCAAGGAGAGCACAATCTCAGAGAGATCAGAAGGGCATGGCACATGAAGTGTCCACCAGATTTAGCACAGCATGGCACCACAGACCTTGGAGCCACACTAGAGTGGCTTAGAGTCAGTGAAAAGTGAGGAAGTAGAGACAGGAAGTGTAGATGGATTTTTGGAGAAATTGGGCTAGAGGTGAATAACCTGACTCCAATATGGTCCATGCTTTGGGCTTTTAGCTTCAGGGCACTAGCCTTTATCCATATATCTGGAGAAGGCAAAGGGATCCCAGCAATATGGAGATAGTAGGGGCTCCGGTCCGAGGGGGTTAAAGGCAAATCCGGTTTGGTTTCTGGCCTCTGTTGGTCAGGCTTTGCCAGGCTGGGCAGGGCAGGGCAGGTCTCAACCTCCTTGAAATTTGACCCTTGTAGGCTGGGAGCCCAGCTCTCTGTCCTTGGGCAAACATGCCTGGGATCCAGCCACAATCTGCCACCTGGTTCTAGCCTCAGTTTCTATAGCTCGGCACCAAGGTGATGTCAGGCTGATTCATCTGCTAATACTCTGGATCAGGATGGCTTTGCTCTAAGAGGTGTGGCGTCTGGACAGTGTACCTCCTGCCCAGTCTGGGCCTCAGAATCCCCTGAGGTTTGAGGTTGAGCAAGAGAGAGCCTCTAAAAGAAACCCTGGCTGTACTCCCCCTCTGGTGCCTCAGTGAGGCAAAGAGAGGTCTAGGTTAGATGAAGGGCAGGCCTGGAGTTTGATCCTGGAGAGGGGCCAAATGGGGCCTCAAGGTAGGTGTCCCTTCTCCCAGAGTCCCTCTCCAAGGTTGGAAGCAGGTGTAAACCTCAGCCCCACCTCTGTTGCCATGGTGACTGTTGAGCCTGCTCAAGCTACAACCCCACTGTTTCACCTATCAGAAGACAGAGGCGTTTCACTCTGCAAGGAAATGGGGTGGGGGTGGGGCGGGGATACCCTGCTGCCCTCACCTGCTTGTTTTCACTCCTAGCTATGTGGCTTGACCCTGACAGCAGTGAGGAAAAGTCTTGCCCTTCTCCCATCCTGTAGATATTTCTGAACCCCTGATCCCATTTATATCTGCATAGGTGCTGGCTATGGGTGGCCCAGCTCCCATTTTTCTGGCTCTACAGAATATTTTCCTCCGTGCAGGATGAGTTTTTAAGACTCCTTAGCCAATAAAGGGAGAAACTTTCTCATTTCCCATCTTCCTGACTCAACTGCGTGGTAAGGAGCTGCTTGCCCACACTGTTTTATGGTCTGCCTCTCTGTCCCCAGCTGTGTGGCGTTGCCCTGTTGGCAGTGGGCATCTGGGTGTCCGTCGATGGGTCATCCTTCCTGAAGATCTTCGGGCCGCTGTCATCCAGTGCCATGCAGTTTGTCAACGTGGGCTACTTCCTCATCGCAGCTGGTGCTGTGCTCTTTGCTCTTGGTTTCCTGGGCTGCTACGGTGCTCAGACTGAGAACAAGTGTGCCCTCATGATGGTGTGTCAAACCCAGCTCCATAGGCCCATAACCGAGACCCGGGGCCCCCTCACCCTTGACACCAGGCTCTGGGGATCCCCAAACCGTGCTCTCGACTCCAGAGGCCTCAGCAGAGGGGGCAACTGCCTTGTTTTAATGGGTGGTGGGTTACAATAAGTGAGGCAGGAGGGACTGTCTCTAAAATTCAGACCTCTGTTCCCCATTCAGTTCTTCTTGATCCTCCTCATCATCTTCATTGCTGAGGTTGCAGCTGCTGTGGTTGCCTTGGTGTATACCACCATGGTGAGGAGTGGGGATGGGGCAAGGGGGAAAGATCGGGAAAAACCCTGCAAGTGGGCTGTGGCCTGTGAATGGCCACCTTCCCTACCAGGCCCTAAGCATTGACCTGCCCCATCCAGGCTGAGCACTTCCTGACGTTGCTGGTAGTGCCTACCATCAAGAAAGACTATGGTTCTCAGAAGGACTTCACCCAAGTGTGGAACACCACCATGGCAGGGGTAAGGTGGGCTGGGGGAGATTTTGGAGTGGGGAGAAAAAACGAGGCCCCGCTGACCACCCTTCCCTCCTCATTTCCAGCTCAAGTGCTGTGGCTTTAACAACTACACGGATTTTGAGGGCTCTCCCTACTTCATGAAGAACCATACCTTTCCCCCGTACTGTTGCCTTGACAATGGCAATGGCACAGCCACAGAACCCTGCACCAAGGAGAAGGCTGATGACAACATTGTACAGGTGTGGTATGGAAGGTTGGGGGCTGCTTTAATGTCTTCAAAGTGCTGAATGAGGGAGGGGTGCAGCTGCTGACTATAGCCCCTCTCTTCCCTCCCCCAAGGGCTGCTTCAATCAGCTTCTGTATGACATCCGAACCAACGCAGTCACTGTGGGTGCTGTGGCAGCTGGAATTGGGGGCTTGGAGGTAAGGGGCATGAGGAGGTTGGGGCAGGATATCCCCACTGGATCAGGGTGCTTGACCCATCTTGGAGGCCTTGCAGAAGGAGACAGACTTCTAACAGAGCTTCATGTAGAGTGTCTGGGAGGCAGGAGACTGAAGCGTAAGGACCCTGATCATATCCCTCATCTCTACCTATTCCTTTCCCACCAGCTGTCAGCCATGATCGTGTCCATGTATCTGTACTGCAATTTGAAGTAAGTCTGCTTCTGCCTCCGCCACTGCTGCTGCCACATAAGAACTGGGAAGAGGCATCCTGGCACTGTCAAGCGGCAGTGTTTGGGCTGAGGACAGGATCTAACAGTTTCATTTGGGCCAGAGTGGGCCCAGCCTTGCTGCTCTGGACTTGGGGCCAAATAGGGGACCACCCCCTTCCAGCTGTGCCTGAGTTTTCCTTCCAATGGTGGGGTTGCGGTCAGAACCTCTAAGGCAGTCAGTTCTCCTGCCCATACTTCCAGTCTGTCCCTTAAACCCTTGACACCCTTTCAAGCCAACGGGGGCTCTCAGTGATCCCAGCAGCCCCGCTGCGGGATGAGAGAAAGGCACCCTAAAACATGGGCACATGCAAAATCAGCAGTCACCAGGCGGATGTGTAGAAGGCTCTTCAGAACTCATAACCCAATTAAAATGTCTCCGTTTGGAACTCTTTTCGCGTATCCTTGGAGAGGCAGGCCCATCTTGCCTCACTTGGCCTCAGATTCCTATGGGGCTGGTGACTCAGAAGGCCCCTGGAAAGGTCACAAGGGTGGAGGTAGATGCCTATTTTCCCCCTTCATTTGGATTCCAGGCCTGGGAGGGAGCCTAACAGGGATGACCAAGAGGGCACTCGGGGAGGAACTGGGGGCTGGGCCAGTCTGCCTTTCCATAATGTCGGAGGACTTTGGCCTGAAACTACCCCCTCCTGGGTGGGGGCAGTGGACTGGAAAGCTATGAAAATAACAAGCCTGTGCCCAGGTGGGGGTGGAGAGACAAGAAATACTGCCAAGGCAATGGGAGGGTCACTTCTTAGGCTCTGGAATCCCTCCAGAAGCCCCCATCAGAGGATCCAAGCTGCCTACCCTTCTCACTCAGGCAAAGCCCATACCTGTCCTTGCCTTCGGGATTTTAGAAAGAACTTTGTTTATTTTGGTCTTGGCTTGCCTCTGGGACTCTACAGATCTGATCTCTTAATCTTAACCACCCCCAAGCTCTAGAAACTGTGCCTAGAAAGGCCAAGTGACTTGTTCCACGTCCACAACCTTCCCTGAAGGGCTGAGCCTTGACTTGGGCCCAGACTGTCTGACTCCAGAGTCTGGTGGGGTCCTGGCTGATGTGGAGTCCAATTTACCTGAAGGCCAGAATATCCCAGACATAGATCTGATTGCTGCTGAACCAGGACGGACAACACTAAGGAGGGAGGCTACAGCCAGCAAAACCCAGACTAGCAAACCAGTCCTCCTTACTCCCCACCTGGTTTTCCTAGGGCAGTCCAGAACTATTACCCCTTGCTGAGCCCACGAAGGAACAGCAACCTGGACAGAACCACACAGTGCCTGAGAGTTAGTCCCAGGTCCAGATCAGGAGCCTGCTGGGGGGCTGGGCAGGGAGAGCAACTAGTCCCTCTCCCCACCTTCATAACCTTACCATCTCTCACACACCACCCTTCCCCAGGTACCTACATGGAGGCTGCAGGGGATTTGTTTGCTCAGGGCGGGCCTCCACCACCTCGTGAGCTAACTGCTCCTCAACTTGACTGTTGTGGCACCTCAAGCACTATCTCTAGCTCCAGCAAACACTGAAGGCGTCAGGGTGGCGAGAAATGTCGGAGCACCTGTGCCATGGTGGAGGGAGGGGTAGAGCTGATAAAAGGGCAGGAGTTCTAGTCAGTTCCTGCCTCCCTGGCCAAGGCTCTACATAAGGCACTCACCAGACTTACCTTGAACAGACTCTGCAGGCTGACCCATCTCAAGAGGTGTGGTCTACACTAGATCCCTTAAATGTCCTGCCACCTGCCTTAGACTTTCTTATCCACTCCTTCTAGACAGTCCTATCCATTTCCTGGTGCTTCTATGACTAAGTTAGATCTTTCTAACTTCTTTGGATCACTGGCTAGGTGAGAATCTGATGAAAATGATGGCTTTTCAGGCTATCTGGGTGGCTCAGTTGGTTGAACATCCGACTTCGGCTCAGATCATGATCTCACAGTTTGTCAAGTTTGAGCCCCACATCAGGTTTGCTGCTGTCAGCTCAGAGCTGCTTCAGTTCTTTTATTCCCCCCTCTCTACCTCTCCCTTGCTCATGCTTTCTCAAAGATAAACATTAAAAAATAAGAAGAAACGGGGGTGCCTGGGTGGCTCAGTTGGTTAAGCATCTTACTTCAGCTCAGGTCATGATTTTATGGTTCATGAGTTCGAGCCCCACATCGGGCTCTGTGCTGACAGCTCAGAGCCTGGAGCCTGCAGCCTGCTTCAGATTCTGTGTCTCCCTCTCTCTGTCCCTCCCCCACTTATGCTCTCTCTCTCTCCCAAAAATAAACATTAAAAAAAATTTTTTTAAGAAGAAATTGATAGCTTTTCTCCAGAAAAATTTATAGATATGGAATCTGCTTACAAAGTACCCAAAGGGGGGCGCCTGGGTGGCTCAGTTTGTTAAGTGTCTGACTTTGACTCAGGTCATGATCTTGCAGTTCATGAGTCTGAGCCTTACATCAGGCACTCTACTATCAATGCAGAGCCTGCTTATGATACTCTGTCTCCCTCTCTCTGCCCCTCTCCCACTTGCTTGCTCTCGCTCTCTCTCAAAAATAAACAAACATTAAAGGGTGCCTGGGTGGCTCAGTTAGTTAAATGTCCGATTTCAGCTCAGGTCATGATCTTGCGGTTCATGGGTTCGAGCCCCGTGTCGGGCTCTGTGCTGACAGCTCAGTGCCTGGAGCCTGTTTCAGATTCTATGTCTCCCTCTCCCTCTGCCCCTCCCCTGCTCATGCGCTCTCTCTCTCTCTCTCAAAAATAAATAAAACATAAAAAAAATTAAAATAATAAACATTAAAAAAAAAGTACCCTAAGGACCACAGATCCTTGTTCCTACAACTCCATCTTCAGCCCAGTCATAGCCTCCTGAATGATGCCACCCCAGTTCTGTTTCACTCACTTCCTTTCCAACCCCCCTAGACTCACCTGCTCTCCCATCACCTCCCCTAACCGCAAGTATCCCTTTTGCTCTGTTGCTTCATCTCTGGAGACCGGTACCTAAACAGACAAGCTAGGCAGGTTAACTGCCTAATGGGAAGAGGCTTGGGGTGGCTTCTGTAAGCTCAGCCCCAAGTACAGTGAGGCTAAGGTCAGGCTCAGCTGTCCTAAGGTGGAGCTTAGGGAAAAACCTTGGTGTTTGAGACTGGGGCATCCCCTGGTGGCCAAATGGTGCCAAATGGAAACTAAACTCTGTGGAGGACAGTAAGGAAAACTCATTATCCATCATGACCATTCTCTCTCCTACCCATCTCTCTCTCTGTGTCTCTCTCTCTTCCCCCTCCCTGCCCCCCCCCCACACACAGTCACACCATCATAAAACACATCCCCAGAGGTTTTCTCCTTTTTTAATCAATGACCACCTTATCCAGCTTTGGAAACCTGGACAGAGAGGAGGCTGAGAAGAGGCCTGGTTCAGTGTCTGAGGGTCTCTGAGTGAGTCTGCATCAGTAGGTGGGCCCCAGAGGGCCTGTCCATGGGTTGGGCACAGCAGTTTCCTGAGTAAGAGCCAGCCCCACCCTCAGGGCAGCACCCAGCCAAGAAAGGAATCAAGGCCCTCCAGGCTTCAGCCTTTTCCCAAGGTCCTCAGGACAGTCAATAAATAGGTTAGATTCTGAGCCAGGCTTGGGAGGAGGGAGTGTGCAAAGGGCAGGATCAGCTGCCCAGGGACCCCGATGATTCCCAGGTACTATCCTGCCCCTTCCCACAAGGAAGTAAATAAATAGACCTCCAACTCAAGAACAGGGGCGTTGGAGCAGGGGAAGCCTCCCCTTGAGTTAGTAATTAAGTCTCATGTTAAAAACAAACCAGCCCCAATCCCTGCCAGTGTCTACAAAATCCTACAGGATGGGGTGAAGGGCTAGCCTGCCTGGGGGTACACAGTACCCAGCCCTGCAGGGTCCTGGAAGAGGTCTCATGTCTGTTCTGCAGCTCCTGGGGCTCCCTCTTCCTTTGGGGGTGGCTCCAGGAAAATTGGGATGATGGATGGTGGCTTCTTCACCCTGGAAAGATAATTTGAAAATGTATAGGGAAAAGGTAATTAGCTATGCCTGCTAATCCCACTAGACTCTCATGTCCCAGGGCAGAAAAGAGTCACTCACGAGTAGGGGGAGGCTGGGACGCCCACCACCAGGAAGTGATTCTTCTTCCGAAACAATCTCCACAGGCCCCGGTGGTTGCCACGCACATCCAGGTCCCAGATATGGAGGCACTGGTAGGAGTGGGACAGAGTGAGAGGCAAGGGTCAGAGAGCTGTGGGGAGGGGCCACTGAGGACCCTTGGCTCAGCCTCCAGCCCCTCAACAGTCTCAATTTGTAAGAGGTAGCATCTTCTAGAATACGGAATTGGACAAAGGGTTTGAAAGAGGGGTTCCCAGAGGGTGAAGAGAAGGTTCTGAGGTAGAAGATTCCAGAACAAAGGCTCCCTGTATCTGGTGGGGAGGAGTAAGCCTGGGGTGGGTATGTTAGTGGGGCACCTTGGCAAGCTGGGTCCAGGTGATAAAGTCATCATCTTTCTCCATTCGGATGAAGGCCACATAGGTGTGGCCCTCTGTGTCTGGCAGGAAAGAGTCTTCACAAGGGTTCTTGCTGTGGTCCAGAACCTCAGCTTCGCTGCAGCAGAGGGTAGGGGAGAAAGGCCAAGACAGAGCCTGCTTCATGGGTGTGTTTTACAAGGCCCTGTGCTTAGTTTAAAGCTCTGCTATTGCTGTCTTGAAATTCTTAATTTTTCAACAAGGTGTCCTGCTTTTCATTTTGCAGCAGGACCCAAAAATAATGGGGCCAAGACCCCCAGTATTTGCCTCCTCACTCCCTGCCATATATCCCTACTGCCATAGGCCATACCTGAGCAGCCTGTGAATTTCTGCTTCATAAGCTTCCTTCTTCAGACTGAAGGAGAAGGAAAAATGGGTCAGGGGAAGGGGTAACCCCTCAGGTTCCAGGGGCAAGGCAAGGGATTACATGGGAATTGGGTGGCAGCAAGGCTGGGGTAAACAGCAGGCCCCAGGGTTGGAGGGGAATATTGGGGATTGGTCATCAAGGCTCCTAGATATCCTCCCCTCTGCTCTGTCCCCATCCCTGACCTGTCCACGTTCCTGAGCTGGACACCTGGAACCGTGTTGAACTTGTGCTTCTTGAAGTAGGCCTCCTAAAGTGGGTGTGAGGGTGAACATCAGGGCATTACACTGTCAGGCCCACACCCGCCCATTGACCCACCACATAGCCACAAGGCCCACAGATGAAGTCCTGGACCCACAGAGGTCCCCCTAATTTCCCTCCATCTTCCCTATCCTCCTTTTTGTAGCATCCTTGGCCGGCTCTCATAGCCTTTTTTTTTTTTTTTTAAGTTTATTTATTTATTTTGAGAGAGAGAAAGACTGTGAACAGGGGAGGGGCAGAGAGAGAGGGAGAATCTCAAGCAGGCTCTGCACTGTGAGTGCAGAGCCCAATGCAGGGCTCAAAGAAACTGTGAGATCATGACTTGAGCCAAAATCAAGAGTCAGATGCTTAACTGATGGAGCCACCCAGGCGCTCCTGCTCTTACTAGCTTTAATTTCAGCTCCCCCATTGCTAGAGACCTCATGCCCACACCAGCAGCTCATGCTCCTGACCCCTGGGTTAGTCCCTATTCCCAGTGGTTCTCCCCGGGTCTGCTGTTGTAGAGCCACAGAAGCCAGAAGCAGGCCCTGTGGGGACCAGAGGGCAAAAGGCCAGGCTGAGCTGAGACGGAGGAAAGTGCTAAGACCAAGGTACTGAAAGTGTCAATGCCTGCCCCTCTCTGGGAGATGAGCAGGGTCTTGTATAAGCCAATCTTTCAGGGTCCTTCTGGAATCTAGGAGGTTCTAAGCTGACCATATGTTCCTTTGGGCTGGCCTGTCTCAATGGATACTCTTGCTTAACCCTAACCCTTTGGACACAGCCATGTAAAGCATGGAGGCCTGGGGACCTCCCTGTTCACTTTGGGCTGAGGCTTGGGCCCCTCCACTTGCAAGGACAGGAGAGGGCAAAGCTTCCAGGGCTGCATAAGCGCCTGGTGGCAGAAATCCCCTCCCCACACCCACAGTCGGGTGCTAAGAATAGTAATAATAAAAAATATACGAGCTAACCCTTATATAATGCTTGCAGTTCAAAGCATTTTACATATATTAACTCATTTAAGCCTCGTAACCTGGAACCCTTGTGATAGGTAGTATCTTTATCCTCATTTTACAAATAAGGAAACTGAGGCCAATGAAGATAAGGAATTTTCTCCAAAGTTAATAAGTGGCAGAGCTGGGACTGCTCTAGAGTCCATGTTCTTGCTCTATCTACTATTCTGTGCCCACCTCCACAATATCCCTGCCTCCCACTCACGTGGAAGTAGCCATTCATGTTGAGGCCAACAATGCCGAAGTGGTAGGATCTGGAAACATCAGGGATGATGCACTCTCGGCCTCGGCGTTGTTCAGGCATCCGCATCCACATGTCCCAGTCCCAGAGCTGGGGGCATGGAAGATTATAATGGTTAAGAGGTTTGGAGCTGGGAGGGGACTCCAGCCCACTCACCCTACCCTGCCAGGGCACCTTTTCCGGTGTGGGCCACTTGGGCTCAAGCTCCTCCTTATACAGGGACTTCCTGAGCACCCAGCCCAGGCCAGGCATGGTCTCCACACGGTACAGCAGTGCTGGGTCCTCAGCTGTGTGTTCATATCCCTGGGGACAGGGGTGTCATGGTGGGAGGTATCAGCTTGGTGCTTGTGCTGTACCAACACCCCAGCTGACCCCTGGCCACTTGGCTTACCTGGTCGTTCCAAGCAGAGATACAGTACAGGCTGTCATCCTCTTCTAGTAGGTGGATGGACTGGCTCAGGAAACTGAGACAGGCAGGGTCCAAGGGTTCAGGGAAGGACAAGGACAAACCCAGTCACACAGTGATGCTGGAGGAGCTAGAGATGGGACTCAGGAGTCATGCCTGCTTGTCCCTTTCCCCAAATCCCCACTGTCTCTATCCATCCTTCTACTCTCTACTCCAACCCCAACACCTGCTGTCCTACCTTTGCAGGCTTTCCCCCCACTTTTAAGCTTATTTCCCTCAGAAAGCTCTCCCAGACACCCCACTGTCTTCTTCCCTGGAGACCCAGTTAAGCAAAGAGGCCCAAGGAAGCCTATAGGAGCTGAGTGGAGAGGTACTTATGGAAGGGCACTCCCCTCACCTGAAAAAGTCCACAGCAATGTCCAGGTCCTCTTCCAGAACCACGGCAAACCTGGCTTCCTGCAGGGGGAGGGGGACAGCATGACCCCAAGGGGGCCTTTCCCATCCTGTGCCTCCTCCACCCCCATCTTATTTCTCAAGCAGCACTACCCCTGTTTTCCAGATCAGGAAGCTGAGGTCCAGAGAGGAGAAGAGCTTGCTATATAATAAGACCAGACCTTATACCCATGTTTCTCCTCCCTAGGTCCAAGGACTTTGTCCTTACTACTCACCGGAAACAGGTTGAAAGTGGCAGTGAGGCTGGCTTTGTAGTGCTGGGTGGGGAGCGGAAAGAGGGCACGTGAGCTTTGGGGTGGATGGCAGGGTCAGGTGTCTGCCCCTTCCATCCTTGCCTAGGCAGTACCTGAGACACACGGGCATTCTTGATGCTGATAGGAGTGTGCTGGATGCCCCTTAGACCAAACAGGGCCACCACATCCATTGGCTCCTAGAAGGCATGGCCACTGGTCACCATGTGAGCCACCTCCCCCTGCCCACCTGGCAGGCTCCGCCATGCCAAACCATTCACATTTCACAGCCCTTGCCTCGGCCGTCTCTTGTGATCATTGCTACTCAGCACCCACGGCCCTGAGCTCTGCTCTTCCCATAGCCCCCAAACCCCACTCACCTCATAGTAGCCATCGATGAAAACTGTTATCATCTGGGGAGACACCCCCTGGGCTGAGAGTAGAGAGCGCAGCATCCTGGGGATCCCAGGGATGGGTTAGGTCTCTGTCACCCAACTCTGGGTTCCCCTGTGCTTATAGATGGGTCCACATCCCCCTGTTCACCCACATGGGTGAATGGGCGTAGAATCTGTTGCCTTTCTGCCCACCTCAAGAGTTCCTCCTGCAGGCAGATAAGCTTGAGGGTCCCACTTGCTAAGCACCCTCCTGTTCAGTGCTGGATACAGCCCACTCCCAGGCTCACCTGTACAAGTAATTGGGCCGGTTCCCTGCAATCACAGCCACAGGCACATTAAGGACCTTGTTGTCTGGGAGCTGAGGGAGAAACAGCTTTTAGTTCTTGCCTCACTCCCTCTTCACATTGGGATCCCCACCTAGGGAAGAGTTCTTTGGGGAGAAGGCGACTCCAGAGTAGAGAGGGAAAAGGCAGAGGGTCTCCCTGTCCTGGCCCTCCCATACACTCAACCCACATCCAACTCCAGGCCTTTGTTCACATGGCCTACTCTTCCCCCCAACAGGATGCCCCCCCGTCTTTCAGAGCTCAGCACAGATCCTCAGGTCCTGGTTCCCTCTCAGACTGAGGTAGGGAAAGCCCAACCTGGCTCTTTCCTAGGGCCTCTGGCCAAGTTGAGAAGGAGTCCAAGCCTCACTGTCTAAGGCTGCACTCACTGGGTCAGGGCTGAACTCGATGGGTGTGGGGTCCTTGCAGCTGCACACACTCCCATAGCCCTCAACTTTGCTGCAGAAGCGCCGGCGGCGACGGTTCAGCTCTGTGTCTGCCCAGTGGCACTCAGCCTCTGAGGGAGGGATGGGGTCAACAGGATGAGGCATGTAGGGGCAGAAGACCAGTGTGGTTTACAAAACCCCAGGCACTCAGTCAAGAGAATAAAGCTCCATTAAGAGGACCCAAATCCCCACCTCCAGCCCAGGCACTGCCCTGGAGCCCAGACCCCACTAACCCCACCTTCAGCTGAGCTCAGCGGCACATCTGTCTTCAGCAGGACTGGGTCCCCCCAGGAGGAGAGGGCAGGTGACTTAGAATGTTTCTCCCCAAGGACAGGACCTAGCAGGGGGCAGGAATGAGGGGCAATGGGGGCCCAGGCTCCAGTTTGAAAGCTTCTTCCCAACTCTCTGCCCACTTTCATCCAGCCCACCACTTCTGGCTCCTATTTGCCCCCAACCCCACCCCATCTCTTGGTGTTCTGTTCCTTCCAGACCCCTGATACTTTAGGGTGGATGGCCCATGGTGCCGGTACCTCCTTTCCGTCCCACGAAGGCCCAAGTGTCCCTCCAGCCCAGGGCAGGGCCAGCCTGACTGCCCAGGCTCCTCAGCAGAGCCTTGGCCGTGTCCTTGAGGTGGAAGGAGCCCTCGTCCTGGGAGAGCAGAGAAAGTGGTCAGCCTGCCTGCCATGGTTCTGGGCGACCTGGCTTCATGGAGCACTCGCTATGTGTCAAGCATCACACAAAACCTTTTATTTAAATTAACTCGTTAAATTATCCCAACAACCCTCTGAGGATAGTAACCACAGTTAAGAAAACTGAAGGTTTAGAGAGTTTCTGAGAATTATCCAAGACGGCCATGCTAGTAAATCCTTACCATGATCCCATACAATCTGCATCTCTCCGCTCTTTTCCCACCACTCCCCTCCCCTCCCTTAGTTTGCTCCAGCTCCACTGGCATCCCTGCAATTCCTCAAGCATGCTAAGCACCTTCCCACTTCAGGGCCTTTGCACTCGTCAATCTTCTTCTCTAGAACACTCTTCCTCCAGATAGCCACCTGGCCCTCTCCTTACTTCCTCCAGCTTTCTGTTCACATGTCACTTAACAGACACCTTCCCTTTCTAAAATGCATCACCCATTATTCTGTCTTCCCTGCTTCACTATCTTCAGTAAGTTATCATTTCCTGACATCACACGTTTATCTGGCTTTTTTGTTGTTGGTCTTGCCCCGCAGAATGTAAGCTCCATAAAGGTTGCTTCTGATTGTAGCTCTAGCACCCAGATCAGTGCCTGGCATGCAGTAGTTGCTCAATAACTATTTGCTAAATAAAAATGACAAGGCTAAGATTGGAACCTGTATTACCTTCCTCCAGAGGTTCTTCCCACTATGCTTTATGAGGGGTATAGAACCCAGGGCCATGAGCAAAGTTGGAATTGGGGGCATTGGGAGAAGGACCAGGGCAGAGTCACTGACCTTGACAGTGCAGATGAGCACTCGGCCAGGTGCCACCATGTTGAGGAACAGCACCATGGCCTCATCCTCATGAGGTGAGTATGTGTCAAACACACGCTTTGCCATCACATGGCCCTGGCGGGGACATACCTCTCATGAGTTAATGTCACCAGCAAGGTGGGCTCAGCTTCAGCCCTCCAGGTCCCCCACCCCTAGAACCTCACCGTGGCCTGGTTGAGAACGATGACATGGATGCCCCGGCCTTGCTCCCGAGCCTCGTCCTCCAGCACCTACAGAGTGGCAGAGACAAAATCCAACTCTTCATGGTGGCATTCAAGGTCTCTCTGTCTTATGGGAATTTAAAAAATCAGCTGCATGAAACCTCTCCTCCTGCCTATGCCTCTGTTAACAGTTCTTTTCTGACCCAGCCTGAATGCCACCTCTTCCAGAAAACCTCCTTAAGTTATCCATTAGAGAGATCAGATCTTTCTAGAACCCTCCTCTCTACGGCTTTCAGACTCTTAGAGCCCTAACGTCTCTTCCTCGTGCTGGAGATATTATAATCCATCAGATTAAGCCCCTCGAACTGGGGCCAGCTCTGATTACCTCTAGGTCCCCAATGCCTGGAACTAGGCTGAGGTCAAAGAAGGGACCAGAAAGCAGTTATGGGATAAGTCAATAAATTATCTACCTACTGATACTAACGATCACTTTGCATAATATTCCACTACATGCAACACATTTCACATACTTTTCTTTTAATCCTGACAAGGAGAAATCATTAGTCCCAGCCTTTAGATAAGGAACTGAGGCCTCCAGAGCCACATAGTTTGAAAGTGGCAGAGATGCAGTACCCACTTAGGCAGTGGATCCCAGAGCCACGGACCCACACCCTGAGTAGAATACAATGACTGTACACCCGACACTGGCCCACTTACCGTAGTGCCATCCACAGCTACATATACTTTGCTGCGGCTTGAGTACACCTCCACATCCAGAACCCGTCGGGGACCACTGCCCCTGCGCCGTGACGGCTCTAATCGGCCCAGGGCCTCATCTGTAGAGGTGCAAAGGTCAGGGAGATGGTCTTTCCAGCAGCATCTCATCCCTTGGGATCTGCCTACCATTTCAGCTGTGAGATCCCGGGGGACCCCTCCCCCACCACCACTCCACCTCAACAGCCAATCCCATCCTCAGCCTGGCCCCACCATAGTCTTGTTCTGGCTCCGAGTCTCCATTGGCCTCACTGATTGCTCGACGCGTGTCCAGGATCAACTTGATGTTGACAATGACGGTCACCAGTAGGAAAAGCACTGCCCCTGTCTGAGAGGAGCGGTAGGGATGACTAAAGAGGGGCACCCCCTCCAGATCATTGAGGGTCTTCCTGAAAGGAGGGCCCTGGCTGCAGTGAGGACACAGGGAGATCCTGGGGCCTCTTGTCCCTCTGTCCACCCAGTTCTACTCCCCCCAGCCAGGGTCCAGTTTCACAACCACCTCCTCCTGGGAACCACCCCTGACCCTTCTCTCTTCATCAGGGCCCTTCCTACCCAGAGCTCCTGTATTCTTCCATTTGAGGCCCTGATTTCCTTGGTCCCCTCCACAATTAGTTCCTAGAGATGGAGCCAGTCCCAGAGAACCAAGCTGGGGATCAGAAGACCTGGGTCTTAGCCCTGACTGCCTGACAGGTGTGTGTACCCCTGGGCAAAGCCTTCCTGATTAGACTTCAGGTCTTTGTCAGAAGCCTAGGAGGTTGTACTTGGGTTCTGATTCTAGAACTCTGGGCCCATACCACCACCTCGTAGCGACGTGACACAAAGAGGTTTCCTCTCTAGGAACCTGCCGCCCCTTTCCAGGGTTGGGGGTAGCCAAGGTAAGTCCCAGTGCCAATAGTCTAGGCTAGGGTAAAGCTGGGAGGGAGCCCCTAGGAGGTTTGGTACATTTCTATACCTGACAGAATCTCCGCAGGGCCCGCTGGTTGGTCAGTTTATACTTCCAGGTAAGATACCAGCTCCGCTTCTTCCGAGCCCCAAAGGGCTTGATGAGGGAGCTGGGCTTCCAGTCGTCCATGCCGGATTGGGGAGTCACCACTGTCCTGGCCAACCCATGCCTTCAGGAATCTGAGAAGACCAGAGGGTCACATGGAGTAAGGTGTTCCTCCCAAAGTCTGATGCCTTCTAGGGAGACCAGGGAGGACCTCCCAGCAACGCTTCCCTGAAGACATCCACGCTGTGTGACCTGAGAAAAGTGGCTCAACTTCTCTGGAGAGGAAACCTTCAGAGGGGTCAGATCACCTGGAAACTCCCCCTGGGGCTGGGGTAACTGACACAGCTGCTCGGGGACCTTCCCCCCCGCCCCCCGCGCCGGAGAAGGGGCCAAATAATCGGCTCTCGAGGTTTATCAGCTTCTAAAAGGGCCAAGCTCCAGGTCTTCCTAGTCCTGTTGTGGGCAAAGGGCGGAGACAACCCCCTTCCCCAGCCCCCAATCCTCCACCCCCTTGCGCCCTCGCCCTCTCCTATCTGGCCCCATTCTTCTCCTCCCAGGGCTCGGGCCGCCTGAGGACTCGGGAGACCTGCCCCGGCCGCGCCACCCCTCCCGGACTCTTGCCCAGAGGCACTCACGGCTCAGGGGGCCCGGGCCCCACTCGGGCCCCTCTCGGGCCCGCACTGCTCGGCCCGGCGCGCCGCGGCCTCCGCCTCCTCCATGCCGTTCGCGGCCCCGCCCCGGCCCGGCCCGGCCCGCCTCCCCGCTTCCGCCGCCGCCGCCGCGGGGTGAGAGGGCGGCGGGCGGCGCTTAGGGCGGCGGAGACGAGTGTCAGCAGCCCGCGAGTGCCGCGAATATTCAGCAGCCCCCGGCTCGCAACCAGCGGGCGGGGTGGCTGCTGGGGGAGAGCAGATCCGCGCCCCCCCCCCCCCACTCCCGATGTCTTGGTCCCCAGCATCGCCGATGGCAAACTGGATTAAAGTCGGAGTCCTAGAGCTTTGGACTAGACCACTCGGGATTCCAGGGTCATAGGGCCTACAGGCCTCGGACACAGCTACCTGCTCCCCTTGCTTGGCCAAGGCTGCATGCACCTAGGTCTAGGGTATGCAGGCCTAGGGTATGCGTTTGGAGGCTGAGGGGAATTAAAAACCTGCTTCTACCACAACCCGAGACCTTGGGCAAGTCACTGAAAGTCTCAGCCTAAGTTCCCTCATCTGTGAAATGCTTACTCTATATGATGCTTACTCTATGCCAGTCACTGTTCAAGCACTTTACTTCCATCAACTCATTGAATTCCACAACCCCATGAGTTAGGTGCTATTACTAATGAGGCCCAATGTCACAAAGCTGGGAGAGCTAGAATTCAAACCTAGGCATCCCAGCTCCGAATTTTACTCACAACCCCTGCCCTATACTGACAAGAAAAATACAGAGTTGTTGTGAAGGTTTAATGAGATAATACATATAAAGCACTTAGCTTAACATAGTAATTCTCAAACTTTACCTTGCATCAGAATCACTTGGAGGGTGTCTTAAAACACAAATTGCTGGGCCCCATTCTAAGAGTTTTTGATTCATAGTCTGGGGTAGAGCAGAATACTGCATTTCTAACAAGTTTCTAGGTGATGGAGATGCTTATTTGAAGTGAATGGGTAGCTATGCAAGTTGTAAGCAGAGGAGCAATATAGTCCCATTTAAGAGAAGCTTTACTGTTTTGTGAAGACTGTTTTAAAAGGAAACAGAGGAAGCCAGACCAGTTAGATTTTTTTTTTTTGAGCTCTCCATATTCCACCTGCTCCCTACGTGGTGGGATGGTATCCCCCCCCCCCCACACACACACCAAATGTTAACAGTACTTATCTTAGAAGCTAAGATAATAGGTGATTTTTCCTAATAAGTATGTATTAGAGAACAGAAGAAAATGCAACACATTTTATTAGCATTTGAAAAAGATGTCCCTCAGGGCTCCTTCCTGATCTTCACTCCTCAATCTCACTTTCTATGGAAGATCATATCCACTCTCTTGACCTCTGTAACCACCTAGATTCTTACACTCATATCTGCAGTCCTAATATTTCCTGAGCTCCAGGCTGACCTGTATCTAATTGCCTGCTGGACATCTTCACAGGCCCCTCCAACTCAATGTGACCCCTGCTGTAATCATCTCTTCCCACTCTTAGATCTCTTTTGGGGTTCCCTTCCTTGGTGAATGACAGCAGGAACAGCTGAAATCCTCCTTGACTCCTCATCTCCAACAACCAGCCGAGGTGTCTTTACTCACCAGCATACTCTCTGCACCACGCGCAATGGCTAGCAAATGGTAGATGCTCCATAATATTTATTGAAATCACTCGTTTCCTGAGCAAATACTCATGAATGCCACTATAAACAAATAAATGTAACCAGTCACCAAGTCTTGTCAGTCTTACCTCCTTTGTGGTGTAACTGTTCTCCAGTCTCACAACCTGCCCCTCCCTGGTCCAGGACATTTCAGTTTCTTCCCTTCCAACCAGGTTCCTTGACTCCAGATTTGTACCCCTCCAATCCTTTCTCCTTGCAAAATCCAGAGCAGTTTTCCAAAAAGGTAAATCTGGTTTTTAACCTCTGAGTTAAAACTCTTCTGTGGATCAAGAGATATCAAGGAAAAACACATTACTTAAGGTTACAAGGTAACCATTAGATGACCTAAAAATAGTGATAGAAATATTTAGGGTCAGTGGAAGAAGGGAAGTACAGAGTGTGAGATAAATCTATATTTATCATAATAGAAGTCAGTAGATGATATTTAAAATTAATAAATAGTACTGTATAAGCATATGTAGAGTTATGTGTATAAACACCAGAAAAAAAAAAAAAAGCTGAACATCATTGTCTTTGGGGTGTGGGTATAGAGGTGGGAAAAGATAAAGCAGGGTTTGCATTGTAAATCCTGTGACCATGGGCTGAAATAATTTGTATTAAAAACCCAAATCAAGCCAAAACAACAACAAATAAAGTTTTTCATGGCTCCTCATTGCTTATAAAATATAATCCAAGCACTATAGAACTATCTTCTACAGTTCTACAGCAGCATGGCCATCGCCTGGGAGCTTGTTAGAAAAGAAGAATCTCAGACCCCATCCCAGATCTACAGAATTACAATCTGCATTTTAACAAGATGTGCAGATAATTCATATGCACAGTCAAGCTTAAGAAGCATCAGTCTACAGGATCTGATCTGGCTGGCCCATGTGGACCTTTCATCTTTCATACTGATTACTTCTCAGTGGCCAGAAGAACGTTTCTTTCTTGTTTGTTTGTTTGTTTGTTTGTTTGTTTGTTTAGAGCAAGCAGGGGAGGGACAGACAGAAAGGGAGAGAGAGAATCCCAAGCAGGTTCTACACTGTCATTACAGAGCCAGATATGGGGCTTGAACCAACAAAACGTGAGATCATGACCTGAGTCTAAACCAAGAGTCCCTTGCATAACCAACTGAGCCACAAGGCACAGAATGTTACTTTCTATTTCTTTAATCTAAACTCAGTGGCTGGGAGGGGTGGTGGTGGTGCCTGACTGACTCCCTCTTGATCCCCGGTTGTGAGTCTGAACTCCACCTTGGATGTAGAGATTACTTACAAACAAACAAACAAACTTAAAAAAATAAATTCAGTGGCTACACTGAAAGTGGTGTGTGTGTGTGTGTGTGTGTGTGTGTGTGCAGGTAGCTAAATTCTGACCACTGTTTTAGACCCAGCCCTTCTACTCCAGGAAGTCTTCAAAAACCTCTGCAGATCTCTTAATTTCCCAAATTCCTGAGGATGCTTATTTAGCCTTTGTTCTGCAACACTTACGGGGCGCCTGCTGTGTACCTGGCTAGATTTAGTTGGAAGAGTGGGCAGAAGGCACTGAACTCTCCTAGCGCCCCTTCAAGTACAAATCCAAGTACAAATCGCCGACCCCCACCCATTCCAGGGCCAGACGTTCAGACGTGAGCACAGCCCTCGACCGACACACACACATACACACGCACACGCACACGCGCGCGCGGCTCTGCGCTGCTTTTCTGAGTGTTACGGCGCCCTTCGACCGCCCCCGCGCGGCGCGGGCGGGGACCCACCGGTTCCGCTCGGCGCTAGCCGCGGAGAAAGGAGGACCCCTGGGAACAAGATCCCGCCGTCGGGTCTCCCAGCACTTTTAAGCGGTAGGCCGGCATGGAGGGGACTGCGGAGTCCCAATCGCCTGACCTTCGAGATGTGGAGGGCAAGGTGGGCAGGAAGACCCCTGAAGGGCTGCTCCGCGGGCTGCGAGGCGAATGGGAGCCAGGAACCTCTGGCGCCCTGCTGCTCCCGGGGGCGCCCAACACGGGCCACGGCCTGGGGGACAAGATCATGGCGCTGAGGATGGAGCTGGTGAGTGTGGGCTCCATGGGCCAGGGGATGGAATCCCCAGCTAGGGCTGAGGGACAGACTTATGCCCCCAGAGTTGGACAGGAGAGGAGAACATTAAAATTCCCCACCTTACTCCTCAGGGTCCCTTCCAGATCAATCCTTAAACCCTGCGGTCTGTTAATTGCCCCTCCCAAGGGTAAGTGGGGTGTTGATGGGTCCTGAAGACTTGAGGTGGGAGGCATGGGCTCTAGGAAGTTTTTACTGCCAAATAATTGGGAGGGGAGAGGTGAGGATTGGGAAACACTGAGAACCTGGCACAGCCCAAATCTCCTCCACCCCACCCCTCCACCAGGTGCCATCTACCCCCCGGCCACCATTAAAGGGCAACCAGTTTCTTCTCTTCCTGCAAACTGGGTTGCTCCTCTGAGGCCTCAGTGTTCATGACAGGATTTAGCACAGAAGAGATCTGGGTGAAAACCTCCTGGACTAGGGCCACTAAAGACATCCTCCCTTCCTGCAATGTTCTCCCACCCCCACTTAAAATATTTGGAAGTTCCTAGAACCTGAGCAGTCAGAGTAGCAGCACCATCAGCATTGGCTCCATCATCTCCGAGCCCCCCAAGGATATTTATATTTTATCTGTAACTTCTTGGGGAGAAGAGAAGGAAACAGGCACCCTCCCCCTCCCCTGTTGCTGCTGGTCTAGATTCAGAGCCAGAAGGGCATCTGGGGCTGCCTAGGCTCCCCAAGGCCCTGGTTCCGGTGAAGGGGGTGATTCACACCTGCCACCACTTTGCAGCCAGTTCTGGGGATCCGAAGAATTTTCTCTGGCTTAGAACCAGGAGGCCATGGTGAGTGTGTCAGTTAATAGGTTTTCCTGGAGCCCTACTGTCTGCCCAGTTCTGTGCCAGGCTGGGCTGTGAGAGAGCAGAGAAGGAGGGCATGGGAGCTCCTAGACAGCCTGCAAGTCTGAGAGGAGAGCCTTGTGGGCAGAGTAATCAGGGAAGGCTCGTGGGGGAAGGATTCGAATGCCATGTGTGCACTTGGCCCTGAAGGTTGGAGGTGAGTGCCAGATTCTTCAGGGCAGGGCTGTGACTGCCCACCTAAGGGAGGGGCTCGAATTTGCCTCATTGTACAGAGTGGTGCCAGGTATCATGTTGAGCACTTTACAAAATATTCGCTTAATACTCACAGCAACCCTATTTGGCAAGTGATCTTTTATAGATAAAGAAACTGAGGCACAGAGAGGTTAAATAACTACTCAAGGTCATATAAAAAGTAAAATGCAGAGCCAGGCTTTGAATCCAGATGATCTGCCTGCACTTTACATTTTTACCGTTGAGATCTGCTTTGTGCCAGACACTTTAAAGACATTTTATGTCATTGAAATGAGAAGAGCAGTCATCATTCCTCCATAGGATGAAGCATGCTTGCAGGTGTTCAGGGGCTTGCCTGGGCTCACTCAGGAGCTCCGTGGTGTAAACTTTAAGGGGGTGCATTTAACTTCTGATCAGGTCTCTGCATTCTGTTTTTAAAATTTTTTAATGTTTATTTTTGAGAGAGAGAGAGAGAGAGAGAGAGAGACAGGGTGTGAGTGGGGGAGGGGCAGAGAGAGAGGGAGACGCAGAATCGGAAGCAGGCTCCAGCCCCAGCTGTTGGGCACAGAGCCAGACCCTGGTAATGACGTGAGCCTAAATTGGAGCTTAACTGACTGAGCCACCCAGGAGCCCCAGGTCTCTGCATTCTTGACCCAGCCTGGTCTAGGACCCTAGGCTGCCCATTAAAGGCACAAAGGAGGGCGCTTGCTTGGGGGCCCAAACAGTGAAAGGTCACTACCTACCCCATTCCTTTCTCTCTCCTTGGTCAAGGTGTCATTGATATATTTGCGTACTCTGCCCTGCCCACTGGGTTGCACCTAGGGAGGACAGGACAGGGCAAGGGGTTTCCTTTGGAGCAACTGGTGGCAGTACTGGTCCAAGCCCTCTAAGCACTGTCTTTCAACTGTCCCTCTCCCAGCAATCCTGCAGGGAGGGGACAGGCCTGCTCTTGAGGCCAAGGTTATTCCTGCTTCTAGGCTCCTTTCCTCTTGGTTCCCTCCCCCTCTCACACGTTGAGTGAACCAGCCAGAGTCTGGGGTATGTAGGAAAGGAAAACAATAGCAACCTTCCCTACTTAATCCACCCAAAGAACTGTTGCCCCCACAGAGCCCCCACAGAGCAGCTTGAGAAAAAGCTTCAGGCAAGAAGGGGGAGAAGACCTGGGTTCAAGTCCTGGCTCAGCTCCTGAATCATTTTGAGATCTTGAGCAGGGCCCTGACTTTCTTTTGGCCTCAGTTTTTCTGCCTCTTGGAAGATGAGAGGACAGGAGCTTGTGGGACCAGATGGTCCTAGTAAGAATAGTCTGAGAATCTCAATCTGTGGCCGGGGAGCTGGGCCTGGAATCTCCGGGCTTTACCCCAGGGCCTGATTTGTATTGAGTGATGAGGGAGCCATACTTGTGACCCCAGGGCTGGGCCGAGAGTCTAATATGTATGTGTTAAGTGGGGGAGTGGGGAACCTGAATCCCCCTGGGAAGAGAATTGGATTGTGGTGGCCTTTAAGGCTTCATCTCTCTGAGCTATTTATACCTTTCTGTTTCCAAAGAGACGGTGTGGAATGAGTGTTTCTTTTTCTGGCAAGAAAAGCCTTGCTTTTTTCTATTCTGCGGAGTGATGCTGTCACAGTCAGGGAATCCCACTGTCACAGAACTCATTTTTCATCAGCATGGTAAAACCCAACCCCCTGAATCCTGGAGACCTCCAGAGGGGCCAAGGATGGTAAAGGCAATAGAATCACAAAGTCTAATATGACCTAGGCTAAGCACCATAAATGAACTGTGCAGGACCTGCTCTTGGGGAGCTCACAGTCTGAATTCACAGGAAGGAGGGAGAGAGACTAATAACTCTGGTACAGGACCATAAGTGTTATTGGAACACAGCATGGGCTTCCTGGAAGAGTTTTCATTAAGGAGTGACATGGTCAGATTTGTACTCTGGAAAGGCTACTTTTTTTTTTTTTTTTTTTATGATTTACTTTTTAAGTAATGTCTACATCTATCATGGGGTTTGAACCCTCAACCCTGAGATCAAGATCCTTACACTCTACTGACTGAGCCAGCCAGGCACCCCTGGAAAGGCCACTTTGAATTGGAGGGGTTACATGCTGTTTACTCTGGTTGGAATGTCTCTCTCCACCGCTTAGTCTGGCTAAGTCCTACTTAACCTTCATGCCTCGGCTGATGTGCCTTATTCTAGGAAGCATTTTCTTACCTCCCTTTGTTGGGTTAGGGCCGTCTAGGTACCTGTGACCCTCTATATAGCAGTTGTTTCCCCTAGCATTTACTACATTGAATTTTTAGTGCTTGTGTCATTGTCTTATCTTACCCATAGATTGTGAACTCCCTGAAGCTAAGAAATGGTGTCTTTTCTTCCTTTAACACAATGCAATGCCTATAAGAAACACCCAGTAAATATTGTTTCATAACTGAATGGATTAATTACATCGTGAGGAAGAGCAGGGAAGACTTCCTAGAGGAGGTGGCATTTGAGGCTGGGGCTTGAAAAATGAATAAAGTCAGTGGGAATTCCAATTCAAGATGGCAGATTGAACACATGCATTTACCTTCATTTCCTTCTGAAACTTCACTAAAAAGCCAATAGAAGGATTATTTTAAAGGCCATGAAACCATTATGACAACAAAAATAGGAGAGAAGATGATAGGAATAAAATTTTGGAAGCTAAAGAGCAGAAGGAAGACTTGTAACTTAGTAGACCTGAAAAAAAAAGCTGAATTTCAAGCTAGCAGCAAGGAAAGCTGAAAAGCAACACATTTTGCACTACAGAAACCCTCAAAGGTCACAGGAGTTGGAAACACTGGGTATTTCTAGAACTGAGGGGCACAAGCGAAGCTGAAAACAGAAGGGTGTGTGAATGTCTGTTTAAGAATCATATTCTAAGATGGGGCGCCTGGGTGGCTCAGTTGGTTGAGCGTCCGACTTCGGCTCAGGTCATGATCTCACAGCTCGTGAGTTTGAGTCCTGCGTCGGGCTCTGTGCTGACAGCCTGGAGCCTTCTTCAGAGTCTGTGTCTCCCTCTCTCTCTGCCCCAACCCACTCACATTCTGTCTCTGTCTCTCTCAAAAATAAATAAACATTAAAAAAAATTTTTTAATAAAAATTAAAAAAAAGAATCATATTCTAAGATCTCCTCCCTAACTGGGCAACCAGGTGCCAGCCACTTCTTTATCCTAACAGAAGATTGGAGATGTAAGTTTTGGAAAAGAATAGTACAGAAGGAAGGGAAGAAGGGGAAGGAAGGAGAGAAGAAAGGAAGAAAGGAGGAATTATAGCAGGAGAAGCATTTTTAGTATGAGAAGTTTTATTTAATACATCTAGTTTGGTTTTGGACTAGGGCTGTTGGTTTCACTGTTAACTTATTTGTCCCCAGTATGAAACAATTGAAGATAATCTTCTTTATCATATGTCAATAATCTGTATAGTCTGTGGCATTTCAGTTGTTCATGTTTATATCTCTTTATTTAAAAAAAAATTTTTTTAATGTTTATTTATTTTTGAGAGACAGAGAGAGAGAGAGCATGTGCAGGGGAGGGGCAGAGAGAGAGGGAGACACAGAAGCTGAAGCACGCTCCAGGCTCTGAGCTGTCAGCACAGAGCCCGATGTGAGGTTCGAACTCACAGACTGCAAGATCATGACCTGAGCAGAAGTTGGATGCTTAACCAATTGAGCCACCCAGTTGCCCCTGTTCATATCTCTTTATTGAAACTGCAAGTTTCTGTTAAGTAGGGACAGTTTCTCCATTATCTTTGTAATCATTAGACAACTCAGGAACCAAATAACCATCTGTTTCATTGAATTAGAGTTGTGATATTATTCCAAAGTCACAAATAATTTCAGGTACAGAATTTTGTTCTGTGCTTATGCCATGGTAATTAGGTTTACCATAGTAATATGTAAAGTTAAATAGCTACCATTTATGAACTAATACTTGTCAGGCAGTATCTTGTGCATGTTAATGCATTCCTTCCATTTATTTTTATTTTTTAAATGTTTATTTATTTATAATGAAGGAGAGAGAGCAAGAGGGGGAGGGGCAGAGAGAGAGGAAGAGAAAAATCCCAATCAGGCTCTATGCTCAGCACAGAGCCCAACACAGGGCCATCTCATAAACCATGAGATCATGACCTGGGCCGAAATCAAGAGTCAGATGCTTAACTAACTGAGCCACCTAGGGACAACCTTCCGTTTTTTAAAATAAACTTTTTAATTAGATAGTGTCCTCGGTGCACCTGGCTGGCTCAGTTGGTAGGGCATGTGACTCTTAATCTCAGGGTTGTGAGTTCAAGCCCCATGTTGGGTGTGGAGACTTTTTAATTAAAAATAAATAAGTTAATTAATTAAATAAAAATTAAAAAAAATAGTATCCTCATTTTACAATGAAGAAATGAAGGTTTAAAGGGGAATAAAAATTCCAAAATCATATGGTTCATTAATGGCATAACTGGAGTTTGAATCCAGATCTGTTTAATTCCAGTGCCTATATTTTTCTCAGTGTACAAATACTTGGTTATATTCTGGTTTATCATTCTAGATGTAAAACAATCATTTACTGAATAATTCAATAAACATTTATAAATTGTTATTAAAAAAAAAACACATCTAGAACCAAAGGTCTCCAGATTGAGAGACAACAAAGTTGAAGGCAAGAGGGATTAAGTAAAAATGTATTAAATGTTATGATATACCCTTCTAGCATTTCCCCCTACTTGGCAGCTTTCCTTATATTCTCAAGATGGGTATAATATGGTGAATATGGTGAACCTGAGAGAAAGTAACCATAAGAGATACTGACTCAGGGCTAAGCCAAATAGCCCAGCCAGATAATTGCCAGTTTGCAACCAGCTTTTTAGAGACCACTCTGAAGTATGAGCAGCTACTAAACACTGTAAGAGACCTGATGAGACCCTCTAACTGTACAGATGTAGATAAACAGAAAAAAACAACTTGAATGAAATGGAGATAATATTGGAAGATGAGAACTTATAAAAAAAATCATTAACTATATCCCTAAAAAGATAAGATAATATTGCAGCCATATCAGGAAGCTATAAACAGGAAAACATTCAGAGAACTAGAACAACTCTTAGAAATAAAAACATGATAGGAAAATATGAAAAACTCCAGTAGAAGGGTTGATAATGTTGAAATATTTCAGAAACTAGAACAAATATAGAAAAAGATGGAAGAGGATTAAAAAAAAAAAAGAGAGAGGATCCGTCCAGGACACCCTCTATTCAAATAATAGGATTTCCAGAAAGATCATAGAAATAGTGGAGGAGAAATCAAGAAAGAAATAAAGAAAATCTCTCAGAACTGAAGGATATGAGCCTCGAGATTAAAAGGACCCATCAAGTGGCCAATTCAATGTATGAAAATAGACCCACGCCATGGCAAATTATTGGGATAATTTAGAACACTGGGAACAGGGTGCCTGGGTGGCTCAGTTGGTTAAGCGTACAACTCTTGATTTCAGCTCAGGTCATGATCTCACAGTTCATGGGATCAAGCCCCACTTTGCTAGCACAGAGCCTACTTGGGATTCTCTCTCTCCCTATCTCTCTGCCCCTCCCTCACTCATACTCTCTTTCTTTCAAAATCAATAAATAAACTTAAAAACAACAAATAAAAATTAAAAAAAAAAAAAACATTGGGAACAAAGAGAAGATCCTAAAAACTTCCAGAAAGAAAAGGAAGATGGATACATACAAACAATCAGGAATCATAATGGCATCATACTTTTAAGTTTAACACTGGAAACTAAAAGACAATGGAACAATGCCTTAAATCCTGAGGAAAATTTATTTTCAACCTGGAATTCTATACCCATCAACTGTCTATGAGGGGAGGGGAGGAAAACAGCGTTTTAAACATGTGAAGCTTCAACAAATGTACCTCCTATGTAGATTGTTGCAGGAAGCTACTGAAGGAAAAGCACCACACACGCAATAAAGGAGTGAATCAAGAAAGAAGAAGACATAGGATCAGGAAACAAGGGATCCAACTCAGGAAAGAGGCAAAGGGAGTCCCTAGGATGAGAGTGAAGGGGGATCCCTGGAGGATAGTTGTGCAGCAGGTACAGATTGGGGCAGATCAGAAGGCTCCTGGGGCGCCTGGGCAGCTCAGGTCATGATCTCATGGTGCATGAATTCCATCCCCACTTGGGATTCTCTGTCTCCCTCTCTCTCTGCCCCTCCCCTACTTGCTCGTGCTCTCTCTTTCTCAAAAATAAATAGATAAGGGCGTCCTAGTGGCTCAGTAGGTTAAACATCCAACTTCAGCTCAGGTCATCATCTCACAGTTCATGGGTTTGAGCTTCAGATTCTGTCTCTCCCTCTCTCTCTGCCCCTCCTCCACTCACACGCTGTCTCTCTCTTTCAAAAATAAATAAACATTAAAAGTTTTTTAAAAATAATAAATATTAGAAATTTTATATATAAAAAAGAAGGCTCCTGAAGAGCTGTCTCTAAGAACATGGAATAGATGGAAGATGTGATATGTTTAAAAGCCTTGAGAGGAAAATTCAGACAATTGGGAGAGGGTTTGAGGCTGACTTACTGATGATTATATAGCAAACTAAGCAAAAGAGTAGTAGTAGTGTATGTAGTAGTAATAATATGATAACGTAATAATTATGTAAGATGATATATATCATTTATTATTATTCTAAGGCATAATTACAATAATATTATTCTAAGGAAAACATGAAGTAAGAAATGAAAAGTAGCCATAGTAAACTGTACAACTTGGCCGCGAATAGCATTTCCAAATCCTAATAAGGTAAATACTGAATAATTCATTTTATCGCGTATGTTGGAATACAGAGAGAAAGGTGTCTGTATGGCAGAGGATCGGGGAGTAGGATGAAAAAGTTAAATCCTTAACCTTCTATCGTATGGGAAGGCAGTAGAAAACACCTAAAACTTAAAAGTCAGTAAGTGGAATGTTATTTGGAGATTAGAATCTAAGTGCCAAAATAAGCAGATAAAAAATGAATAATGGTTGTTTCTGGGAAGAAAGATTTAGGATTAGGATGGGGGACTATTACTTTCATGATAAATCTCACAAAACTCTTTGTGTCTTTAATCTATGTGCATCCATTACTTTGCCTAAAAGGAAAATTAAATAAATATGAAATCAGAAAGTCATGTGTGACGGGACTGGGGGGCTTCCAGGGAAGTATGCTAAAAGTGAAGCTGGAGAGACAGGCAGGGGATGTATTATGACAGCTTTTGAATGCCTGCTGCTAAAATATTTAGATTTTATTCTCTAAGAGCTGTGCAAAGCCCAGAAAGTTTCTTGAGCAAGGGAGGGACAGATTCAGATTGGTATTTGTGGAAGATAACTTAGGGGATCTGAGGTGGGAGGGACCTAAAGATTACCTGGTAAGTCAGATTTACTCCCAGTACAGACACCCTAGACTAGTGTGTGGTGAAGAGAAGCCCTGCATCTGTAGCCAACAGGATTCTGACCCTTTGAACAACTGCTACCCACACCCTGAAGGGACTGTGGGGCCAGGTGAGCTCCCTCTTTATTCCCCAGCTCCTGCCTCCTTTTGGCTCAGTCTACTTCCTAATTAACACCAGACTCCCTATCAGGTTATTCTTTGATTCTGGACTGGTTCAATAGTTAATGCCCTATTCTATGAAGTTCAAATCTCAGTGGGATCGGATTTCGATACTACACATTTACTGAGACCTAACTCTGTGTCACGCACTGTGTTGAATACTTAAATTTTTTTTTAACGTTTATTTTTGAAAGAGAAAGAGAGAGACAGAGTGTGAATGGGGGAGGGACAGAGAGAGAGGGAGACACAGAATCTGAAGCAGGCTCCAGGCTCTGAGCTGTCAGCACAGAGCCTGATGCGGGGCTTGAACTCATGAACTGTGTGATCATGAAGTCGGATGCTTAACGGACTGAGCCACCCAGGTGCCCCCAGAACTGAGATTTTATTTTTTTTTTAATTTTTTTTTTCAACGTTTTTTATTTATTTTTGGGACAGAGAGAGACAGAGCATGAACGGGGGAGGGGCAGAGAGAGAGGGAGACACAGAATCGGAAACAGGCTCCAGGCTCCGAGCCATCAGCCCAGAGCCTGACGCGGGGCTCGAACTCACAGACCGCGAGATCGTGACCTGGCTGAAGTCGGACGCTTAACCGACTGCGCCACCCAGGCGCCCCCAGAACTGAGATTTTAAACTGCAATCTGCGGCATCTGGGTGGCTCAGTCTGTTGAGCATCCGACTTCGGCTCAGGTCATGATCTCACGGTTCATGAGTTCGAGCCCCGCATCGGGCTCTGTGCTGACAGCTCGGAGCCTGGAGCCTGCTTCTGATTCTGTGTCTCCCTCTCTCTCTTTGCCCCTCCCCTGCTCACGCTCTGTCTCTCTGTCTCTCAATAATAAATAAACGTTAAAAAAAAATTTTAAAACAACAACTGCAATCTGTCTGCTTCTAAAGCCCACACTCTAAATCAACCATACTTCTATCCCCATGCTTCTTAAAATTGAGGCATGGTTGGTTGGACCACAAAGTGGGGTCTCTAGAAATATTTGGGAAACCCATGGCTCTGAAGCTCAGACTGATTCCTTCTCCTACTCCCCCAGGCTTACCTGCGAGCCATCGATGTGAAGATCCTGCAGCAGCTGGTGACTTTGAATGAGGGCATCGAGGCTGTGCGCTGGCTGTTGGAGGAGCGGGGGACATTGACCAGCCACTGCAGCAGCCTCACCAGCAGCCAATATAGTCTGACAGGCGGGAGTCCAGGCCGCTCAAGGCGAGGCAGCTGGGACAGCCTGCCAGACACCAGCTCCACTGACCGGCTGGACAGTGTCTCCATCGGCAGTTTCCTAGACACGGTGGCCCCCAGCGAGATGGATGAACAGGGCCCCCCTGGGGCTCCCCGTCCTGAGATGGACTGGGCAAAGGTTATACCCAGTGGGGACAGGGCCAGGACTGAGGTGGACCTGACAGCCACCAGGCTAGGGAACTTGAGGGCTGTATGGAAGCCCCCAGGGGAGGGGCTCCAAGGTGGACCTCCTGAACCACTAGAGGATGAAAGTGTTACGCTTGGCTTTGAGGCCCACTGGTATTGGGGGCAGTGCCAGGATGATGTGACCTTCTTGTAATAACTTTCCCGTCCTTTCATATTTCTATAACTCTTTCATCACTAGGTCCTGGTCTCCCTAGAAATTTATTCTCCCTTATTCTGGGTCTAGGAGGAGGCTGCATTGAAATCCAGTTACCGTGGAAACCTGGCCTTACCATCCTTCTGGCCCCTAAGGAGGCTCTGCCTTTATCCTTCAATTATTGGGACCCTAGAGCTATTTACATAGATACAATGACTCTAGAGGCTTGACCTGTAGCTTCTGGTGTGATAGTATCTCTTCCCCTTCCCCCTGCAACTACGTAAGGATTTGAGGGATTTAGGACCCATAGGAGATCACTGATGAAGGGATGGGGGTGTAATTACCTCACCCAACATCTAGGAGTCTTGGCCCCTCTCTTGGCCAAGATGGAGAATTGTGGAGGGACATGGACATTCAGAGCCAACCTTCCATGGATTGGCCCTCCTAGAAGCCTCTGGAGTTGGTAGAACCATCCCTTCCTGTCTGGTGAGTGATGTCATTTCCTGCCAGGATGGAATAGACTTTCCTCTGTACCAGTCTCTTAGTGGTGATAGGGCAGTATAGGGTTGTCTGAGCCCCTGCTGCTAAGTGAGACCACACCATTTATTCTCCATACCGTTACTTCTTGCTAGGGGGATCATATCACCCCTCCTGGTAGGAAAGCTTCTCACTGTCAGATGTTTGTGTTCCTTTTCAGAAAGGTTCTTACTTTTTAAATTGGGTGTTCTCATTTTGTTCTAGGGGGTCTCACTTCCTCTGTGACCACATCCCTATCTGATGCCAGTATTCCTACATCTGTGCTTTTAGGGAGGGAAATTCAGGGGCCTCTACCCACGGCTCAAAAGTTTGTTTGGCCTGCCCTGCCAGTCCCCTGTCTTACCCCTTCCCTGGGTTGCCCCCATTTTTGTATTCTGGCTCCAAAACTGTCTGCCAGGAGGTTTAGCCTTTGTGTCTCCACACCTTCTCAGTTTCCACTTCCACTTCTTCAGGGCCTCCGGCCTTTTATATGCAGATGAGTCCCCCATCTACCCCCCTCTCTCCCCATTGCTGATGGGAATCAGAGGGAGAAGAAGCTTGAAGAGCTCTGGGGGTGTATCATAATTTCCAAAGAGGGGAGGTATCTTCTCTGATCCTGTGATTTCCCTTCCCCCATCCTGCCCCGGACCTTCTACCATTTGGTCACAAGGATGCCTGCCAGAGGCTGAGACACAAGAAATCTCCTTGTCTGGATTACAATGGGAGTGTGGGGGTGTGGCAGGGAAAGACAGAGGCTCTTTGGTCCTAAGCCCCACATCCTATGAGGGGCAGAGATAGAGGGGAAGGCTGCTTTCCTTCCTCCCTTAGAGCAAGCCCTAGACCCCTGGGACCTGAGGTGGGAGCAGGGAACTGGCTCTGAGCCTAGGTCCTAAGGCCCTAGTGAATTACAGCAAAGAAGGAATTCAAGGAGGCTGCCAACCTGGGGCCCAAGGAGAGGACAAGTGGGGGTAGTGGGGGGGGGGTGCAGTTGTGAAAGAAGGGCTGTGGCTGATGTCAGAGAATGAATTCTTGGAGATTAACCCTTTGAACCCCAGCTAACTGCCTATATGTTGGTCTTTGTTTTTCCTGGGGCCTGAAACTAATCATTGGAAGGCAAAAAAGAGAGAAAAGGATGTCAGGTGATCCTTGCCTATTTGCTGTGCCTTCCACCGTGGAGGAGGAGCTTCCCCAAGTGCTATAATAACTCCTGCAATTTCTCTACCTTTTGTTCTATGCTGGAGAAGGGAAAGAAGACAAGTTAATCTCCACTTTCCCTAAATTTCTCAAGTTTTGTTCTGCAGCTCCCACCCCAGTCCTTTTGGGGCAATGTGTTCATTCCATAGCTCCCCCCTAAGGACTCGCTCTTCTCCCATCCCCTCAAAGTGATCAGAAACTCTAAAGCATATTCTTAGCCTTTCCTCCTTTGCTACTTACCAGCCCTCTCCTTAACACCTCTTCTGGTCTTGGGGCTCCTGACTTCCCCTTAGGGTGGCAGTTCAAATGCCCTTCTCCAGTTCCTACTCTGTTGCCATTTTGTAGCATGCCTCGGGTAAACTACCTTTTCACTTAGAAGCTTTGTGTTCTTTTTTGAAGCTTACTTGTTTGGTTAGGCTACAAACTTCTGAGCTGAAGAGGATGTGCGCCATCTAGTGGCCATTGTGTGCCATAGCCGGGGTAGCTGCCTAGAATCTCAAAGCTCAAGTATAGCCTTACAGAACACTGGACCTTCAGTGCACAGACAAGCTAGAGAGACAGGCCTAGAGAGGGCAGAGATTTGCCCAGTATCACCCATAGTAGATCCAAGGCAAGACTCTAGAGAACCCAGATTTCTTGCCTGTCTGCCCACAGTGCTGTCACTTGGCTAGACTGTTCCCCCATTCCACCCAGTTAACACCACCCAAAGGACAGAAAGCAATTTTTCCTTGTGTTAATATTTAGGTTCTTAATCCTACTCTAGAGAGGCAGCTCAGGGTTTAGAGAAAGTGCTATAGGCTCTGAGGAAAGAGAACCTTGGACCTTGACTAGGTAAAAGCTGCATGAATCTGGACTGCAGATATAAGAAAAATCATCCTGGACAAACCCTTTTCCTAGGGAGGGCCAGTAGGCCCAGACATTATGGAGGAAGAGCTCAGCATTTCAGACCTGGAGGTTAGAAGTAAGGTGGGGGTGGGGAGCTTTGAAATTAGGAAATCCGGATGGATCCTGTGGAGTTGGGGAGCTCCGCAGGTCTAGGGAGTACAGCACAGTTGGATAGGTACAACTGGGTAAAGGCAGAGATGAGACTGCTCCTGGAAGCTGCAAAAACAATGCCTGGGAGGGTAAAGGGTGGTGCTGACAGGATGAGCCCATCGAGGAGATATGAGACCTTGGGAGTGGGCAAGTGTAAGAGCCTGCATTTAGGATGGAGCAGTAAGGTTGAGTATTGGACTGATTGGAAGCTCGGTGGCAGCTTAGATGAGAAATGCTTGGAGCTTGTAGCAGACAGGCTCACTGTGTGTATGGGTTCCAGGCACTACTTGGTGTTCAGTGACACCTGTTGAATGAATGGAAGAACGAATGTGTGTAAACCCACAAGGAGATATGACTTGTTTTTTTTAAAAAGTAGCTAATTAGGTCATAGTAGGTAATATAAATATTATTCTATTTAATTCTTAGCAACCCTCTAAATAATGCATTATTAATCATGTATTGTTGCTTAGATATATGTTCATGGTGAGATAGGTAATAAATCAACTATAATAGGAACCTGGGTCAGTCTGGCTGCAGGGGCTTCCCAGAAGTCTTTGATTCCCCACTCCCTACTGTCACAGACCTTACTCCCCTAGGAGAACAGGTTATGCTGCCTAGCAGCAGGGCTAGTATGCTAGTTTCCTCCTGCTGCTATCATGAATTACCACAAACTTATTGGCTTAAAACGACATAAATTTATGGGAATGCAAGCTGGTGCAGCCACTCTGGAAAACAGTATGGAGGTTCCTCAAAAAACTAAAAATAGAACTACAATCCAGCAATTGCACTACTAGGCATTTATCCACGGGATACAGGTGTGCTGTTTCGAAGGGACACATGCACCCCCATGTTTATAGCAGCACTATCAACAATAGCCAAAGTATGGAAAGAGCCCAAATGTCCATCGATGGATGAATGGATAAAGAAAATGTGGTATATATACACAACGGAGTATTATTTGGCAATCAAAGAGAATGGAATCTTGCCATTTGCAACCATGTGGATGGAACTGGAGGGTATTATGCTAAGTGAAATTAGAGTAAGACAAATATCATATGACTTCACTCATATGAGGACTTTAAGAGACAAAACAGATGAACATAAGGGAAGGGAAATGAAAATAGTATAAAAACAGGGAGGGGGACAAAACAGAAGAGACTCATAAATATGGAGAACAAACAGAGTTACCGGAGGGGTTGTGGGAGGGGGATGGGCTAAATGGGTAAGGGGCATTAAGGAATCTACTCCTGAAATCATTGTTGCACTATATGCTAACTTGAATGTAAATTTTAAAAAATAAAAAATAAAATTTAAAAATAAATAAACACTAACAAAAAACAAACAAACAAAAAAATGACACAAATTTAGCATCTTACAGTTCTGGAGGTCAGAAGTCTGAAATCAGTTTCACCGGGCTAAATTAAAGTCTGTATTCCTTCTGGAGACGCCAGGGGAGAATCCATTTCTTTGCCTTTTCTAGTTTCTAGAGGCTGCTTGCATTCCTTGGTTCATGGTCCCTTCCTCTATCTTCAAGGTAACAGGATAGCATCTTCTCTCCTCTGACCTCTTCTTCCATTCTTTCATCTTCTTTAATTCTGTCTTTTGAGGATTATATTGTGATTACATATGCTTGTGATTATATTGGGCCCACTGGGATGATCTAGGATCATCTCCTCATGTCAAAATCCTTAATTTAACCTCTTCAAAGTCCCTTTTGTCACAAAAGGTAAAATATTCACGGGTTTTGAGGATCAGAAAATGAACATCTTTGGAGTAAGAACCATTATTCAGCCTACCAAAGGCAGAGATGGAAGGTGGGCAGATGGATGCACCCAGGCTCAGAATGAGCCTGTATGCTTTGTCCAGCCTCCCTCAGCCTGGAGTGAAGGGTGGTGGGAAAGTGGTGGCCAAGGGGAAGGTGGCCAGGTCCAGGCCCCATGTCTGGAGAATGGCAAGTGCCTCTTGCATCATCACTACCAGGCAGAGCTGAGATTAAAGGGAGAAATTCTCAGTTTAGGGAATTTTCAGGCTTGACACTCTCCTAGTGAACATGGTGGAGGGTTCCAGCAAGCTCTGTCTTCAACACTGCCTCCTCTCCAGAACCATTCTGTGCAAGGCGGAAGGTAATTACCAGCGAACTAGGCTGGGCTCTCTTTAGAAAGGGTAGATTTGTTCTCTCCTTTTTAAATTAGTTTTTATTCCTTAATAAGTTAAACCATGCTCCTCATAGCGTGATGAACTCTCATCCTCAGTTGATATTAGGCCCCTTTATTGCTTTATTTTCTTCTTTTGATCCCTGATCCCTGTTCTCATTCCTCTTCCTGACCTAGGCATATACTCTGATGTGTTTAGTATGTGTTCGGATATGTTTGTATCTTTAAAAAAATAGATAATTGTGCGCTTATATGTTGAGATATATATATATATATGTGTGTGTATATATATATACACACACATATATATATATATATAAATGGTATTATTTTACAATAAGCTAACTTCCATAACACATTGCCCCATATTTCAGTGATTTAATACAATAAACATTTCCTTTTCACTTACACAGGAGCACAGGTATTCCCGCTTGGACGGCTCTCTTCCCCTGGCCATTTCAGGTTTGAAATGGCTCCTTCCATTTTCAGGTGGTGATAGCCTGATTCTGTGTCATAAAATTCCTGTCAACTTTTTGGCAAATTGTTTTAACATCTATTAATGACCATTTTATAAATTGGTTATTTTATTAGAGATTACAAAATGATGCCTTTTCTAGTAATATTATTCCCTCTGTTATTCTAATTCTACACATAAAACCTTTTTCACATCCTCTAGGACCATTTGGTTAACCTAAAATAAAGTTTATACTAGAATAGCAAGATGAATGCTTAAATCTCTTCCCTTATCTATCCCTTTTAAAGTAGTGAATTGATCCCCTAGCAACTTAGAGTTCGATGATCTTGTTTTGTTTTGCTCTCACTTTGTTATTATTGTGAATTTGTAGTTTTTAACATATTTAATGTCTTTTAATCACTTGCAGTTACTTTTTGTTTTATATCACATAAAATTTAAAACATAGACACAAGTAGAGAAAATAGTACAGTTGACCCTTGAATAATGGCATAGGTTAGGGGAACTGACCCCCAGCGCAATTGAAAATCCACATGTAACTTTTGACTAAAACTTAACTGTTAATAGCATACTGTTGACTGGAAGCCTTAGCAATAATATAAGCAATTGATTAATACATATTTTGTATGTTATATATTTTTCTTACAATAAAGCAAGCTAGAGAAAAAAAATGTTACTAAGAAAATCATAAGGAAGAGAAAATATAATTACAGCACTGTACTGTATTTGTAAAGACAAAATCCGGGTATAGGTGGACCTGCATAGTTCAAACCTGTGTTTTTCAAGGGTCAACTGTATACTGTATACACCCATGCACATACACATACATATATACATGTATGCACAAACATGCATATGGTGAAATACCTCATGAGTACATATTGATACTTTCGCTTCAAATTCAAGATTAAAGAGCTTTTACTCAATTTCTTGTCTAGCTTCTTTTTTCTGTACCAAGAATCCTGGTTTTCAAGGACATAGGTGATAATAGAATTAGAATAATCCATAATTACTCATTTCTTTTATCTCCTATACAAAGCACTCTCAGAATAACAATATTTTTAATTTTATTTTTTATTTTTTAAAATTTACATCCAAATTAGTTAGCATATAGTGCAACAATGATTTCAGGAGTAGATTCCTTAGTGCCCGTTACCCATTTAACCCCTCCAGTCACCCTCTGTTTGTTCTCCATACTTATGAGTCTCTTCTGTTTTGTCTCCCTCCCTGTTTTTATATTATTGTTTCCCTTCCCTTATGTTCATCTGTTTTGTCTCTTAAAGTTCTCATATGAGTGAAGTCATATGATTTTTGTCTTTCTCTGACTAATTTCACTTAGCATAATACCCTCCAGTTCCATCCACGTAGTTGCAAATGGCAAGATTTCTCAGAATAACAATATTAATACTACCACTGATATGATTACTGAAAACATTAAGGAAGTATTTTGCAAATGCGTTTCCCATTCTCTACATTAAAAAACTTTGTAGTAAGTCTGTATTTTCTTCTTCTTAGCCCTTATATAGTTTTAGTTCCACAAGTAATCTTATAATTAATACTCATCTCTAGTCTTTGAGTCATTCTACTCACTTTTGTTGTCTGAAGCTGATTTTCTTTTTCTTCTTCTTTTTTTAAAAATTTATTTATTGTGCGTGTGTGTGTGTATGTGTGTGTGTATGTGTGTGTGTGTGTGTGTGTGTGTGAGAGAGAGAGAGAGAGAGAGAGAGAGAGAGAGAGAGAGAGAGAGAAGAGAGAGCACAAAGTGGGTAGGGGCAGAGAGAGGGAGAGAGAGAATCCCAAGCAGGCTCTGTGTTGTCAGTGGGGCTTGAACTCATGAACCATCATGAGTCATGACCTGAATGGAAATCAAGAGTCAGACACTCAACCAACTAAGCCACCCAAGTGCCCTTGTAGCTAATTTCTGGTCAGATTCCTCAGGTAGGGCACTTGACAACAGTATTCTTTGAGATCTTTCATGTTGATATGTTTGTGCCCTTTATACTTATAAAGTCTGTTTTGCTAGGTTCACACTTTTCTATCTTGAGTCTCTTAAATGTTCATTTTCTTCTGGCATAAAGTGTTACTATTGAAGTCTAATGATCATTTAATTTTTTGTGTGTATGGGGTGCGTGTATTCAGATGCCCAAAGGATTTTTTTCATTTTCTTTACAGTTCAATCATTTTAGGGGTGCCTGGCTGGCTCAGTTGGAGGGCATACAACCTTTTTTAAAATTTTATGTATTTATGTATTTATGTATTTAATTTGAGAGAGAGAGAGAGAGAGAGTATGTGCGCACAAGTGTTGTTCCCATCCTAATACATTTTGATTCAACTTCAAGCAACTTCTCCTCAGTGTGGGGCAGGGTACTAGAAGGCAGCCCTGGTGGGTCAGTTTTGACAGTTCATAGGAGCCAGACCTGCCCCAGCCCCTTAGAGCTTCTCACTGCAGGCCCTCTGCACTCACCTGCTATTTTAGACAGCAGATCCCTCCTCATTTCATTTACTGTTCTCAAATGGCCTGTCTTGATTTCAGTGAGTACCTATAGGCTTGTTCAGGTTCTCCTGTTCTTATTCTGTCAGAGGCCATTCCTTTATTTTCTTCTTTCTCTTGCAGATGCTGATCCTGCATAGGTCTGGTGGCTGTTGGTGGTTTGCTCCTACTTGCTTATATTTGGGGGCTGTGGAGATAGCTTGGTCTCCAAATTTTGTTGTAAATGTTGTCCATGTTTTTTTCTTTCTAATTTTACTCTCTAGTCCCTGTGTCGATTTTTATGTGGGGATCTGAAGAGATAGAAAAACTATGGTGTCACCGTTGCCATCATCTTCCCAGAATCCTCTCCCTATTATCCTTTGATGTCTGTAAAATCTGTAGTCACATCCTCTTTCATACTTGATATAAATAATTTGTGCTTCCCTGTTTTACTCTTGATCAATGTTGCTTGGCGTTTACCCATTTTATTAATATTTTTAAAGAACCAACTTTTGGCCTTGTTAATTTTCTCTATTGTTTGTTTTGTACTTCATCAAATGTTACTCTAATCTTTATTTCCCTTATTTTATTTTGGGTTTAATTTGTTCATCTTTCTCTAGTTTTTTAGGTGAAAACTTAGATAATTGATTTTTTAAGCCTGCCTTTATAATATAAACTATAAATTTCTTTTTTTTTTTTTTAAATTTTTTTTTCAACGTTTTTTTATTTATTTTTGGGACAGAGAGAGACAGAGCATGAACGGGGGAGGGGCAGAGAGAGAGGGAGACACAGAATCGGAAACAGGCTCCAGGCTCCGAGCCATCAGCCCAGAGCCTGACGCGGGGCTCGAACTCACGGACCGCGAGATCGTGACCTGGCTGAAGTCGGACGCTTAACCGACTGCACCACCCAGGCGCCCCTAAACTATAAATTTCTAAGCACTGATTTACTTACATACCACACATTTTTTATATATTTTATTATCATTCAGTTAAAAGTGTTTTGTGATTTCCTTTGCTATTTCTTCTTTGGCCTATGAGTTAATTAGAAGTATAATGCTTACCAAATACTTGGGGCTTTTTATTTAAAAACATTTTTTTTATAATCTTTATTTATTTTTGTGAGAGAGAGAGAGACAGAGCCTGAGTGGGGAGGAACAGAGATAGAGGGAGACACAGAATTGGAAGCAGGCTCCAGGCTCTGAGCTGTCAGCACGGAACTTAATGTGGGGCTTGAACTCATGAACCGCGAGATCATCAGTCAAATGCTTAACCACTGAGCAACCCAGGTGCCCCACTTGGGGCTTTCTAGAAAGCTTATTGTTATTGATTTCTAATTTAAGTCCAGAAAATATACTCTGTAAGGTATCAATTTTTCAAAATTTATTGGGACTTTTTTATGTCCGGAATATGACCTTTCTGGGTGAATTTCCATAGCCCCTTGAAAAGAATGTGCATTTTGCAATTGTTGTGTATGATGTTATGTAAATGTCAATTAAGTCAAAGTATTTGATAGTATTGGTTTAGTATATCCTTGATGAATTTTTATCTGCTTGTTCCATCAACAGATTAGACAAATAGAAAACAAATAGCAAATGGCAGTCTTACAGTGTAAGTGCATTTATAATTGCACTGCAATTAAAAAACAGAGAATAGGGGGGTGCCTGGGTGGCTCAGTTGGTTAAGCGGCCGACTTCGGCTCAGGTCATGATCTCGCGGTCCGTGAGTTCGAGCCCCACGTCGGGCTCTGTGCTGACAGCACAGAGCCTGGAGCCTGTTTCAGATTCTGTGTCTCCCTCTCTCTGACCCTCCCCCGTTCATGCTCTGTCTCTCTCGGTCTCAAAAATAAATAAACGTTAAAAAAATTTTTTTTAAAAAACAGAGAATAGGGGCGCCTGGGTGGCTCAGTCGGTTAAGCGGCTGACTTTGGCTCAGGTCATGATCTCGCGGGTCCGTGAGTTCGAGCCCCGCGTCGGGCTCTGTGCTGACAGCTCAGAGCCTGGAGCCTGTTTCGGATTCTGTGTCTCCCCCTCTCTCTGACCCTCCCCCGTTCATGCTCTGTCTCTCTCTGTCTCAAAAATAAATAAACGTTAAAAAAAATTAAAAAAAAAACAACAACAGAGACTATAAGTCTGAATAAAAAAGCAACATCCAAATATATGCTGTCTACACGAGATGCATTTTAAATACAAAGATGTAAATAACTTGAAAGTAAAACTATGGGAAAAAATATCCCATGCAAACGCTGATCCAAGGAAATGTCAGGCAAAATAAATTTAAGACAAGGAGAATTACTAGAGAAAGAGACATCTCACAATGATAAAAGGATCAATACATACGTGGTTTACATGTAAGCCACGTATGCACCTAATAAAAGAGCTTGCAAATTATGTGAAGAGAAGAATCGGCAGGAGAAAAACCAAATTCACAATCCTATTTGGAGTTTTGTTTTTTAAGTTTGTTTATTTACTTATTTACTTATTTATTTGTAAGTAATCTCTACACCCAACGTGGGGCTCAACCTCATGACCCTGAGGTCAAGATTCACATGCTCTTCCTACTGAGCCAGCCAGGTGCCCCCCCTATTTAGAGATTTTAACACCCCTCCCTCACTGATTGATAGAATAGGTATTCTACTCCTTTACAAAACATAGAAATCTTGCAGCAGCGTGGGTTCATTTTCCAACTTTGGTCCCGTCTTTTGAGCTACTATAGTCAGATGTACTATATCTGCATGTGTTGTTAACTGCAGAATATGGCTTATAGTGATCATTTTAACATGTAATAAGCATTTTAAAGAGATTAACAGAAGAAAAAAAATTTAAGCCAGACTTTTATATTAAACCACAGTATTAGTTTCCTATGTCTGCTGTAACAAATTACCACAAACTTAGTGGTATAAAACAATGCAGACTTACTACTTTACAGTTCGGGAGGTCAGACAGTTTTGGAGGTCAGAAGTATGAAATGAGTCTCAGGCTAAAATCAAGGTGCCAGCCAGGTTGCATTCTTTCTGGATGCTCTAGGGGAGAAACTGTTTCCTTTCCTTTGCCAGGTTCTAGAGGGCATCTGCTCTTTGACACAGACTCTTCTGCCTCCCACTTCCATTTATAAGGATACTTGTGATTTCTTTGGACCAGATAATCCAGATGATCTCTCCATCTCAAGGTCATCTGATTAGCAACCTTAATTCCCTCTGCAACCTTAGTTTTCCTTTGCCAGGTCACCTATCATATTCACAGATTCTGGAGATGAAGCCAAGGACATCTTTGATAGGCCATTATTCTTCCCACCACACCCACCTATTTGTCATTTCTGGTGATCTTCATTCCTTCCTACAGATTATTTGGTGTAATTTTCCTTTAGTCTAAGGAAATTTCCTTAGCATTTTTTGTAGCACAAGTCTGGTGGTGGTGATTCTCTGTTTTTGCTGACCTGAACTTGTATTTATTTTGCCTTCATATTATTTTTAAAAAATTAAAATTTATTGAGGTATAATTTACATATAAGAAAATGAACCTACTTTAAGTATATAGTTTGATGAGTTTTGACAATGTATACATGCACGTAATCATTATTACAATTAATACATAGAACATTTTTATCCTTTCCAAAATGTATCACCTGCCCCTTTGCAGTTAGGCTCTCTCCTACTCTGGTTCCAAGCAACCACAGATCTGCTTTGTGTCAATCAAGATTAGTTGCTTCTTGTTTCAAAATTTCATATAAGTAGAATAATAAATTTTTAATCTTTCATGTCTGTATTTTTTTGTTCAGCATCATGTTTTTAAGATTCATACATGTTGTATTTATCAAGAGTTTGTTACTTGGTACTGCTGAGAAGTATTCCATTGTATGAATATACCACTATTTGTTAATCCATTCACCTATTGATGGATATTTTAGTTGTTTCCAGTTTGTTTTTTTTTTTGCTCTGAATTAAGATTATGTGAACATTTATGTACAAGACTTTTTGTCAACTTTTTTTTTAAGCATGTGTTTCTTGAATAAATATCTCTCTTGAAGAAATACCTAGGAGTGTAATGGATAAGTTATATAGCAAGTATAAATTTGTAAGACACTGCCAGTGCTTTACCATTTTACGTTCCAAAAGCAATGTATGTGAGTTTCAGTTGCTCTGCATCCTCAGCAACCCTTAATATTGTCAGTCTTTTTTAATTTGAGCTCTTTTAATAGGTATGTAGAGGTATCTAATGTGCATACATTTTCCTTTTTGTCTTTGAAACTATTAATAACAGCTGCATTAAAATTCATGTCTGCTAATTTTAATACCTGTGTCATCTGGGGGGAGGTTTTTATTTTTATTTTTTAAGTTTATTTATTTGGAGAGAGAGAGAGAGAGCACATGTGCCTGCTCACAACTGGGGGAGGGGCAGAGAGAACGGAGAGAGGATCCCAAGCGGGCTCTGCACTGTCAGCTTGGAGCCTGATGCAGGGATTGAACTCACAAACCATGAGATCCTAAGCCAAAATCCAGAGTCAGACACTTAACTGACTGAGCCACCCAGGCACCCCTTGGGGAGGTTTTTATTAACTGACTTGTGAGTCACATTTCCTGTTTCTTTATATGTTTACTATTTTTTGTTGGATGCTGGGCACTAGGAATGATATGTTTTAGAATTCTGAATTCTGTTATGTTCCTTTGAAGAATGGTTTTTGTTTTATCAGGAAGCTAACGTGGCTAGACTTTGACTCCAAATTTTGTCTCCAGCAGTGGACAAAAGCTGAAATCCTCACCCCGTCTGAAATGTTGAGAGAATTAAAAACATTTGACAGACATGAAGTGAGCAAATGCTGATGGAAAGGTGGCACTGATAGACTTGCTTGACACAGGATTGCAAGAAACCTTCAATTTGTAAAAAACCCAGTATTTACCAAGTGCAGTAAAGTGTAGCTCAATAAAATGAGGTATGCCTATGTAGTTGGAGACTTTAATACCATTCTCTAACAGAACTAGACAGAAAATGGGCAAAAATATTAGAAATAATAATATTGTCAACTAACAGGATCTAATGGACATGGCATAACAATCCACCAAACAACATTGAAATATACGTTATTTTAGGGGCACACACTGAACATATACCAAGACATGTCCTGGGCCATAAAACAAATTTCAATAACAAAAAAAAATTGAAATCATATTGAGTGTATTCTCTAGTCATGGTGGAATCACTAGAAATCAGTAACAGATAACAAAATTTATTAATACTTGGAACTAAACACATTTCTAAATAATCTATTGGCCAAAGAGGAAGTTTCAAGGAAAAAAATATATTGAATGGAATGAAAATGAAAATACAAAATATCAAAATTTGTGGGACACGGCTACAGCAGTGTGGAGAGGGAAAGTTATGGCATACATTAAAATGTTTTTTAAGTAGGCTCCATGCCCAATGTGGGGCTTGAACTCGTGATCCCTAGATCAAGAGTCACATGCTTTACTGCCTGAGCCATCCAGGTACTCCTGGATACATTAGAAAAGAGGAAAAGTCTCAAATCAATACACTTCTACCTCAAGCATCTAGAAAAAGAAGAGCAAAATAACCCAATGAAGGCAGAAGTAAGAAATAATAAAGACAAGAACAGAAAACAGTATAGTTGAAAACTGATTAACAGGTCTTAATTTATAAAGGTGACTGATAATACAGAGAAGTCAATGCCACTAAAAGAAAAGTTTAATGTTACTATTCATAATTCCCATAGAACAAGAAGCACAGCTCATCATTTAGGACCATGGGGGGAAGCACCAGTGTCAATCAGAGGCAGAAAGGAGCAAAGGGAAGGAATAGGCCATAGTCTTCACTGGAGTTTCCATGGAAATGTAGGGCACGTTGGGGTAAATAGTTAAGGATTGGTTAATTTGAATAATTCTGGTGGGCTCTAGGGCATAAGAGCTGCCTCTGGTTGTCTGGTACCTGGCCCCAGTTGATTTAGGGTAGGGCAAATATTGGTTTGATGTGTGGTTAAATAAAGGAAGTGGTTGGGGGTATAGACTTGGGATTACGGTTTGTAATATGATTTTCACATGCCTGTGAAAGCTGGATTGCAGAGGCGATGTAAACTTTGGTCATTAGTTTGGCCCTGTGATTAAAGGGTGCCAAAAAAACAAATGCAGAATCTAAGTAAACACAGAACAAAAACAGAAATAGAGAAAATCAATTAAACAAAGAGTTGGTTCTTTGAAAAGATCAATAAAATTGATAAATCTCCAGCAAGACTTATGAAGAACAAAAAGAGAAGACACAAATTAATAATATTAGGGATGAAACAGGGAATATCACTATACACCCTGTAGACATAAAAAACACAGTAAGGGTATACCACAAACAACTCTACACACATAAAGTCAACAACTTAAACAAAATGGACCAATTCCTCGAAAAATACAAACTACCACAATTTATTCAATGTGAAATAGAGAATTTGAATAGTCCCTGGTGCGCCTGGGTGGTTCAGTTGGTTGAGCATCCAACTTCGGCTCAGGTCATGATTTCACAGTCCGTGGGTTCAAGCTCCCCATTGGGCTTTGCACTGATAGTACAGAGCCTGCTTCAGAATCTCTGTGTCCCTCTCTCTCTGCTCTTCCCCTGCTCATGCTCTCTCTCTCTCTCTCTCAAAAATAAACATTAAAAAAATTAATTGAGTAATCCAATAACTATTAAGGAAATTTAGTTCATAACTTAAAAACTCGCGTAAAAGAAATCCCCAGGTACAGATGGTTTCACTAAAGAATTCCACCAAACATTTAAAGAAGAATTAACACCAATTCTACACAATTTCTTCTACAAAATAGAAGAGAAGGGAACAGTTCTCAATTCATTTTATAAAGTTAGTATTACCCTTATACCAAAACCAGACAAAAACAGTACAAAAAAAGACACACCACAGACTCATATCCTTCATGAATATAGATGTAAAAGTCCTTAAGAAAATATTAGCAAATAGAATTCAATAATATATAAAAAGAATTTTACATTATGACAGAATTGATTTCAGGGATGCAAGTCCAGTTCAATATTCGAAAATCACCATATTAACAGTTTAAAAAGAAAAATCACGATTGTATTAATTAACACAGAAAAAGAACTTGACAAAGTTCAAAAGCCATTCATTATAAAACCTCAAATAGGAATAGAGGGGTACTTTTCAACTTGTTAAAAAGCATCAACAAAAACATAATGGTCAAAGATTGTTTTAAGTTGGGAACAAGACAAGGATGTCTTCTTTGACCACTCTTACTCAACATGGTGCTGGAAGTTCTAAGCCAGTGCAATAAGGCCAGAAAAGGAACTAAAAGGCATACACACTAGAAAGAGAAATAAAACTGTCCCTGTGTGTAGATGACAAGATTGTCCATGTGAAAATCCCAAGGAATCTACAAAAAACCTAGAACAAGTAAGTTCATCAAGGTCACAGAATATAAAATAAACACAAAAAACCAACTGCATTTTGGGGCACCTGGCTGGCTCAACTGGTAGAGAATGCAACTCTTGATCTTGGGGTTGTGAGTTTGAGCCCCACATTGGGTGTAGAGATTACTTTTAAAAAAGTTAGGGTGCCTGGGTGGTTCAATTGGTTGAGTGTCCAACTCTGGATCTCAGCTCAGGTCTTGATCTCAGAGTCATGAGTTTAAAGCCCATGCTGGGCATGGAACCTACTTAAAAAAAAAAAGAAAAAAGTCAATATACTAGCTATGCCCACATAGCTACTGAAAATAAAAATATAATATTGTTTACAATTAAGAGAAAAAAGAAAGAAATACTTAGGTGTAAATGTGAAAAAACATGTACAAGGTGTGTGTATACTGAAAATGACACAATGCTGATGAATGAAAAAAAGAACATCTGTATAAACGGAGAGATATACCTTGTTCGTGGATTAGTAGCTTCAACCCAGTAAAGATGTCAATTCTCCACAAACTGATACATGGATTTAATTAAATTCCTATCAAAATCATAGCAAGATTTTTTTGTAAACATTGACAAGACTATTTTCAAATTTATATGGAAAGGCAAAGGAACTAGAATAGCCGACATAGCTTTGAAAAAGAAAATAAAATGAGAGGAAGAAATCTACTCAGTTTCAATACTTACATACACCTACAGTAATGAAGACTGTGAAGGGGTACCTGGGTGGCTTAGTCAGTTGAGCGTCCGACTTCGGCTCAGGTCATGATCTTGCACTTGGTGAGTTTGAGCCCTGTGTCAGGCTCTGTGTTGACAGCTTGGAGCCTGGAGCCTGCTTCAGATTATGTGTCTCCCTCTCTGTCTGCCCCTCCCCCGCTCATACTCTGTCTCTCAAAAATGAATAAACGTTAAAAAAAAAATTAAAGGGGCGCCTGGGTGGCGCAGTCGGTTAAGCGTCCGACTTCAGCCAGGTCACGATCTCGCGGTCCATGAGTTCGAGCCCCGCGTCAGGCTCTGGGCTGATGGCTCGGAGCCTGGAGCCTGTTTCCGCTTCTGTGTCTCCCTCTCTCTCTGCCCCTCCCCCGTTCATGCTCTGTCTCTCTCTGTCCCAAAAATAAATAAAAAATGTTGAAAAAAAAAAAAATTAAAAAAAAAAAAAGACTGTACAGTGTTGGTGGAGGGTTAGACACATAGATCAATGGAATGGAATAAAGATCCCAGAAACATACCACACAAATATCCACAATTGATTTGTGGCAAAGGGGCAAAAGCAACTCAGTGGAGGAAAGATAGACTTTTCTTTTTTTTTAATTTTTAAATGTTTATTATTTTTGAGAGACAGAGAGCAAGCAGGGAAGGGGCAGAGAAAGAGGGAGACATAGAATCGGAAGCAGGCTCCATCCAGGCTCTGAGCTGCCAGCACAGAGCCCGATGTGCCCCAGACTTTTCTTTCTTTAAAAAAAAAAAGGGGGGCGCCTGGGTGGCTCAGTCGGTTAAGCAGCCGACTTCGGCTCAGGTCATGATTTCACGGTCCGTGAGTTCGAGCCTCGCTTCGAGCTCTGTGCTGACAGATCAGAGCATGGAGCCTGTTTCAGATTCTGTGTCTCCCTCTCTCTGACCCTCCCCTGTTCATGCTCTGTCTCTCTCTCTCAAAAATAAATAAACGTTGGGGCGCCTGGGTAGCTCAGTCGGTTAAGCGTCCGACTTCGGCTCGGGTCATGATCTTGCAGTCTGTGAGTTCGAGCCCCGCGTCGGGCTCTGTGCTGACAGCTCAGAGCCTGGAGCCTGCTTCACATTCTGTGTCTCCCTCTCTCTCTGCCCCCTCCCTGCTCATGCTGTGTCTCTCTCTGTCTCAAAAATAAATAAACATTAAAAAAAAATAATAATAAATAAATAAATAAATAAACGTTAAAAAAATTAATTAATTAAAAAAATGTTTTTTAATGCTTATTTATTTTTGAGAGAGATAGAGCGCGAGCAGGGGAGGGCAGAGAGAGAGGGAGACATAGAATCCGAAGCAGGTTCCGGGCTCTGAGCCATGTGCACAGAGCCCAACATGGGGCCTGAACACACGAATCACGAGACATGATCAGAGCTGAAGTCAGATGCTTAACCGACTGAACCACCCAGGCACCCCAAGACAGACTTTTTAACAAATGGTTATTGAAGTAAATTTCTAGGCCCAAGTTGGAGCCAATCCTGCCCAGGGTGCCAGATCAGCAAACAGAAACTTAGATAACTTTCATGTCCCTGTAAATGCTCTGCTTGACCAGAAACACAGTACATCCACTCAGCCAATCTCTAAACACCAAGCCAACTCTGGGCTCTATACTTATTTCCTTGTTCCTTCCCACCCCAAATAAGTTTCACTATGTTACCCCAGCCAATCAGATATTTTATATTTTTCTCTTCCTTGTTCTTTAGTCTTTATCCTATAAATGCTTCCTGCCTTCTGTCCCATTTCACAGTTCTCCAAATGGAGACTGTCCACTTCATGAAGTATTAAATTAAGTTTGTTTGTATCACCTAAATCGTCTTCTTTAATGATTTTTTTTTTTTTTAACATGGTACTGGAGCAATTGAACATCCATAGGCAAAACAGTGGATTTGTACCTAAATGTTACGTTATAAAAAAGCAATTCAAAGTGGATTACATATTTGAATGTAAAATATAAAACTATAAAACCTTTAGGAAAAACATAGGAGAAAAATCTATGGTTAGATCTAGGGTTAGACAAAATGTTCTCAGACTTAACACCAAAATCATGATCCATAAAAGGAAAAATTGATAAATTATACTGTGTCAAAGTTAAAAATGCTTGTTCTGTGATAGATTCTGTTAAGAGGATTAAAAAAAAAAAGCTACAGAATGGGAGAAAATACTTGCAAACCACATATCTGACAAAGGACTAGAACATATAAAACATGCTCAAAACACAACATTAAAAAACAAAGAATCCAATTAGAAAATGGGCAAAACATATGAGATATTTCACTGAAGAGGATATACGGATGTCAAATAAGCCCATGTAAAGATGTTCAATATTATGAGCAATTAGGGAAATGCAAATTAAAATCACAAGATATTACTTCACACCTATCAGAATCGCTAAAGTAAAAAATAATAACAGGGTGCCTGGATGGCTCAGTCGCTTAAGCCACCCACTCTTGATTTCTGTCCAGGTCATGATCTCATGGTTAGTGGGTTTAAGCCCCTCATTGGGGGTCTGTTGACAGCGTGGAACCCTCTTGGGATCTTGTCTTGAGATTCCCTTTCTCTCTCAAAATGAATAAATAAATTTAAAACAAATCAGTAAAGGGGTACCTGGGTGACCGAATCGGTTGAGCTTCCAACTCTTCCGCTGGAGTAATGATCTCTTAGTTCATGGGTTTGAACCCCAGATCTGGCTCTGTGCTAATGGTGCAGAGCCTGCTTGGGATTCTCTCTCTCTCTCCCTCTCTCTGCCCCTCTCCCATGTGCATGCGTTCCCTCTCAAAATAAATAAATAAACTTTAAAAAATCAGTGAGTAAAACATTATTGCCCTCCACCGCCCAAATAGTAAAATTATCATCAGAGGCAGATTTACCATCAAGCTAAAGGTAAGCTTAGACCCTTAGACTCCTGTCTGCATAGCCTCTGGGAGTGCTGGAAGTTACTAGAGATTTGTAACCAGTGTTCTAACTAGGAAGAAACCAGACTGCAACAGGAAGCATTTCTAATTGCCTAAAGAGGTTTCAGAAGAAAGGGACCCACATTTCCAAGATTCCATAATTGGGTATTTTTTCCTTTATTCTCAGTAAATATTAATATGTGTACCTAATTTTAACGTGTGCCTAATTTTAGAGGGTCTCAACAAGTACTTACAAAAGCTTTAGGCCCCACAAAACCTGGCTCTGACCCTCCTTAGCATGGTGGCTAAGAACAATGACTCTGGAGCCACACACTACGTATGTGGCTTTAGACAAGTTACTGGTTTCTCCGCACCTGTTTTCTTCACCTATAAAATGGGGGCAATAATAAACCTATCTCATAGTAATGAGCATTAATTGAATTATATGTAAGAAGCTTGGAAGTGCTTGTAGTAAATGTTATGTATACCCTTATTATAATTAGTGAGTACCTAGGTTGTGCCTGGCACTGTGTTTTTATTTACTTTTAAAGATGTTATTTTATTTATTTTTAAAGTAGGCTCCACACCCACCCACACTCCGGGGATCGAACTGAACCCGGAGATGGAGTCTCACACTCCACCAAAAGAGACCGCCAGGCGCCCTCTGTGTTGAGTACTTTCAACACTAATTTACTTAATTCTCAGAATAAGATACAGAACATAGTATCTTCTCAGGGGAAGATACTAATAGAAAAAAAAAAAAAAGAAAGAAAAAAAAAGATACTAATAGAATGCACATTTTAGATGTGCAGAAACTGAAGTTTTGAGAGATTGAATCATTAAGTCTCTGGGATCAGGCCTGATTCCAAGAACCACACTTCCACCAACTTGATTTTGCCTAGCAAAGAAACAGCTTCCTTCAAGAAACCCCGGACCAAACAAATTACTTCCCCTGAGGGCTCTATCACTGCGGAGTAGACCTGGTGATAGGTAGTCCCGGCCGAGTGACTATCCCCATCCAGAGAGTGGGCGAGATCTGATTCCGACCCTGGACCACAACTCCAGGTCCAGCACCGGGGAAGTGCAGACACGTGCCGTCTTTCATAATACCCAGCCTTCTGCCGACAGGGGGCAACTCCTCCGCAGTCCAGTCTGATGCAAATGTCACTTTATTTGCCTGCAAGCCCCGCTTGCTCCGCCCACCTCGCCCAACTGCGCACTTCACTGTTGGCCCCGCCCGTCATCCCTAAGTCCCACCTCCTAGCAGGTCGGTTTAGTCGGCTCTCCGGAGGAGTCTCGGCCCATCGGTGACCACAGCACTAGGCCCACCCCCTTCCTGGGGCCGCGAGCGCCGAACTCCTCGAACGCAGCCAATGGGTGATGCGGCGGCAGCACCGCGGGAGGTTCGATTCACTGGGCCTGGCGCGTCCGGAGAGTCGCGGCGGCTGTTAACGCGCGCTTTGCGAAGAGGGAAGTTAAGCCGGACTCCCTGGGCCCGGATTTACTTCTGCGGCTCTTTCCAGCTCTTCCTGGGATTCCCCTCCCAAGCCTGGGTGTTTTACTTGTTCTGCCTGGACCCCTGCTCGACCTCCCCTAGTCCTGGCCTGGCTTCCGCGCTCCAGACCTGGGAAAAACCCCTCCGCACTCGAGCGCCTAGCCCTCCCCAGGCCTCAGCTTTTCACCCCAGCCCCTTTCCCCTGGCCTGTGATTACTTTTCCCCCTCAACTACTGCCTGCCATCACGTCCGCTTGGACCATTATCCCAACTCTGCCGAATCTGGCACTCCCATCTGCCTCCTCCCTCTATCCCAGACTTTTGCTCACCTTTCCTTGGATACTTCCTCTTTGGCCTGCTCTCCCGCCTTGGCTAACTGGCGACCGACACTCTCACAGTTTGGGCTCAAACTCCAGCCCCTGGCTGGATTCCCTCCATCCACACGCCCTCTTTAATTAGCTCATGCTTTCAATAATACAGCAGCCCGCTTTAATCCGCCCTGCTTCTGCATTCTCAGCTGTTGGGTGCCTTTGATATTTGGCTGATGGGTACTTGACATTTTATGATCCTGAGTCCAGGATGGTAAGTATGGGCATAAGGGAGACTGTGGGGAGCCTTGTGTCTGGGTCTAGTGGACTCAGGCTGCAGGATCTCTGGAGATGCTCAGTTTGCATTTTCCCCTTACAGAGGAAGAGCTTAGCTCCTAGCCAGTTGGCCAAGAGAAAACCGGAAGGCAGACCTGGTGATGAGGAAGATTGGCAGCCTAGGACAGTGGTGAGTACTCTACCCCACAGGGGTATAGGACAGGTGGGATGCAGGACTCTTTGGACAGAAAGGAATCCTGGACTTGGTTTCTGGGGTTACACGGAATGAAGCTGGTCACCTCCAGAAACCTCTTCGGTAAACTTTTAATGAGTGCTTACTTTGCATCATGAGGCATTGAACAAGATAAAATCTTTGTTCTCAAGGTGCTTACTAAAAGCTAACATAGCCTCAATTTTTCTGATAGAAAAGGATATTTCAAAGCCAAAGAGTTGGGCTTGGGTTGGGCCTTTTGGCTTCCTTGGGGGAAAAAATGGCTCCCCATTAGCAACTAGCTGCCTGCTTTTTTTTCCTCTTTGTCCCCTGCCCAATATCACAGAATAGTAGAATACTATAGGGCCTGCCTTAGGGTCCTGAGCTCACTTGGGCTTAGATCAGAGGAGTGGTGCCCTTCTGGTCCCTCCTAATACTCAAGTACAGTTTGATTTTGGTCTGGGTCCTGTGCTCTGTTGCCTGCTTTTGAGGCTTTCTGGGGTTGGCTGTGGGCAGGACCTATATAAATAAAAATCAACAGGATAATGTAGCATGTATTTCAGAGATAGAGAGGAGTTAAAGAAGGGCTTGGCCACTGGAACTTTGGAGGAAGGGATTAGCTAAGGAAGGTCTAGAAGACAATTTTGGGCAGGGGCTGTATGTGAGAGGGGAAGAGACCCGGTGTTTGTTTCAGGTGTGTCTCGTAGGATCATTGAAAGTTCAAGTACTTTTGGCAAGCTGCTACAGGCTTGCCTGATAGTTCCATGGGGTCTTGCTCTGTAGTTGCACCATTGCTGGTGTGTAGGAGGCTCCTCTACCTGTGAGGGACAAGGCTGCCCCTTGTTACTCACATGGGTCTCAGACTTGAATTTGGGGCGGCACTTCGTTGCAGCTGGGTCATAAATGTTTGCGGCTGGTTGCTACTAAAAAATGCTTTCAGTGCTAGTGTCCTCACTGCCTTGGTGTGGGCTGACTGGCTCACTTCATTCACTTCATCCAGTACCCTTCTTCAGATTGGACAAATTCTGTAACGTCATTAACCTAAGGTTTTCTCACCTGCTAAATGAGTATAATAAATATTTATCATAGGATTACTGTGAAGATGATACACGATAATACATGTAAAGAGTTTAGCACAGTGCCTGGCATTTAATAAGTGTGTTAAATGTAGTTGTCATTTTGGTAAACTCTGTGGTCTTCCAGATTTCACCTTTCCCAATACTCTTCTAGACTCCCAAGAAACAGAAATCCAACAGTGGGACCCAGAGCAAAGAGTGTTTCCTGTCGCCTTTTCGGAAACCTTTGACTCAACTAACGAATCGACCACCCAGTCTGGACAGTAGTCAACATGTAAGTCAGAATTGCTACCTGCTGGTAAATGTGTGTGCCCTGTGGGGGCACCTTTCTTGCTTTGTCTAGGGAGGCTTCTACTGTGGGTCCACCCACAGCCTCGAGGGCCTGGAAGAGTCCTGGCCTCTTGCCTTCTGAGATATGTTCCTGACTTGGAATCTCCCCTTGTTTAGAGCTATTTGGGCACCAGATCTCAGGTGGCTCAGATTCCTGAGGAAAGGGAAGGCCATGGCAGGGTATTGGAACCACGATCCCCATGCCAGCTCAGTCTCTCACTCAGCCTAACTTACAGGTTTCACGTGTTTCCTATAGTAAAATCAAATGTAATCTTTACTATGACAGGTTCTGGACATTATCTCATGTAACTCATTTTTTAAGATGAGGAAACAGTCTCAGAGGGATTAAATAATGTGTCCCAAATTACAATTGCAGAGTAGTCAGAGCTGCTTAGTTTCACCAAAGCTTTTTCCACCAAACTTTCTGAGGACTGTTGTATTGAGCTCTGGCCTGGACCTCCAAAAATGTTTGGAATTTCTTAAGTGAATAAGTAATAAAGGTGTCTTTTATTATTCATAAAAAACCCTTTCAGCTACACCTGAGTTTATGTTAATGAGATTTCATTTGTAAAGTGCCTAACCTTGATGGCTGCTTGCTAAGGGAACCAACCCACCAGTGGCCAATGTTTAATCAGTCATGCCTATGTAATGAAGCCTCCATAAAACCCCAAACGGTCATGGTTTGGAGAGCTTACGAATAGGTGAACAGGAACTCATCCATGTGCCAGGAAGTGGCACATCCCAAACTCCAGAGGGACAGAAGCTCCTGTGTGCAGGACCCTTCCAGACCTTGCTCTATATCTTCTGGCTGTTCATATCCTTTATTTTATTAAAAACATTTTTTTTAACGTTTGCTTATTTTTGAGAGAGTGTGCTCACACGAGCCGTGGAGGGGCAGAGAGAGAGAGAGGGAGACACAGAATCCAAAGCAGGCTCCAGGCTCTGAGCTGTCAGCACAGAGCTCGTCTCGGGGCTCAAACTCACGAACTGAACCATGAGACCATGACCTGAGCGGAAGTTGGATGCTTAACCAACTGAGCCACCCAGACGCCCCTGTTCATGTCCTTTAATAGCCTTTGTGATAAACTGGTAATCTAATGGGTAAACTTAGTTCCTGAGTTCTGTGAGCCACTCTAGAAAATGAATTAAACTCCAGGAGGGGGCTGGGACCCTCTGATCTAGAGCTTGTTGGTCAGAAGCACAGGGAGCAACCTGGGTTTCGGATTGGTGTCTAAAGTGGTGGGGAGAGGCAGGCTTGTGAGACTGAGCCCTAACGTGTGGGATCTGATGCTATCTCCAGGTAGGTAGTGTCAGAAATGAGTTAAATTATAGGACACCCAGGTGGTGCTGAATAATTTCTTGTATATAGAAAACACATCTGGTGTCAAGTGAAGTACTGTGGTAGAATGGGGGAGACATACAGGAGTGTGTTTTTCCTTTACAGGGACGTTTTGGAGGAAAAATGGGAATATATAGTGGACATTAGTTATTTGTGCGTTCAGCAAACATTTTAAAACATATGCATATAACATGTGAGATAAAAAAACACCTGTGAACCCGCCATCCTGCACTAAAACATCAAAGTCATAATCCCTTTTCCCATCCTGAGAGGTAACCCCTATCCTGAATTATCTTCATCATCCCTTGCTTTTGTGATAGTTATGTGTATATAATTCACTAAATAATACATTGTTTAATGGTTTACTGAGCCGTTAAAAATGGTGTGTAGTTCTCTGGGACTTTTTTTTTTTTTCTTTTAATTTTTAAAAATTTTTAAATATTTTTTTTTAATTTAGATTCAAGTTAGTTAACGTATAGTATTGGTTTCAGGAGTAGAATTTAGTGATTCATCACTTACATGCAACACCCAGTGCTCGTCCCAAAAAGTGCCCTCTTTAATGCCCATCACCCATTTAGTCCATCCCCCCACCCAGCACCCAGCCAGCAACCCTCAGTTCTCTAGTTTTAACAGTCTCTTACGGTTTGCCTCCCTGTCTGTTTTAATCTTATTTTTCCTTCTCTTCCTATGGGACTCTTCATTCAGGATTCATTCAAGTTGTCCTATGTAAGCATATGACATAAGTGCAGGTGTAGTGGGAGTATACAACAGGCGTCTAACCACCTGGAGGTTGGTGAAGACTTGAATCTGAGGGGTAGGACGATTAGGTTGAGTCCTCAAGGATATGAGGAGTCAGCCAGGTGAAGAGAGTGGGGAGTGTTCTAGGTGTGTTCTAAAGGCAAAAGTGCCTCAGGCCCAGAAAAATCTTACAGTGCAGCCCTGGGGATGAGCACTTAGATGTGATGTGTTTTGAAGTCTGATAGGATATCTAGGTTTGGGGATAGTTGCAAGTATAGGTAGGTGTGGAGCCTAAGAGGAAGCTGGGGACTGGGAATAGATTTGGGATCCTTAGCATAGAGATGATACTTGACACCTCCAAAGTGTATTGGAGTGTCACAGTGAGTGTGCATTCAGGAGCTGAGAGACAAACCCTGAGCCCTGAGAAACACTGACTTTTAAGGGGGTTAAGCAGAGAAAGAAGAGCTTATTAGGGGGCTGAGCATGAGGTTTTAGGTCCTGACCTAGAGGTCAGAATAGTAGGAGAGTGGTGTCATGGAATTCAAAGGCAGAGAATATTTGAGAAGAAGGAGTGGCCAGCTTTGTCTTCTACCAACATAAGGATAGGGACATGTCCACTGGAATTAAGGTCATGTAGGCCATTGGTGATCTTGGCCAGTCATTTCAGAGGAGTAGAAATGGCAGAAGATACGAAGAGTGGAAGATTAGAAAAGGGAGGCAGACAATTTGTAGCAGTTTGAAAGGGAGGAGATAAGAGGTCAAAGGAATTTTTGTTTTTAAGATAGTTAAGCATGTTTTGAACGCTGGTGGGAAAGTGGTAGTAGAGAGGGAGAGGCTGAGATACAGGAAAGATCTAGCAGAACTGATTGAGTGAATCTCTCTGGAAGAGGGAAGCTTTGACCTTGGTGGGAAGGAGGGATACTCTTCCTCTTCTATCAGAAGGAAGGGATGGTGTGAATTTTCAGTAACTAAATAAAGTGAGAGCATGCTCTCTCCCCTGCCTCTGTCAGTCTTACCAGACCAGATTTTCTGAAGCAGGCCATTGCAAGTCTTACAGGCTGTACCCTCGTGTTTTTGGCCAGGGATGCTCATGCTAGGGATGCTCATGCTAGTTGTACAAACTTGCAGTTCTCCCTGCGGACTCTATGGTTACTGGGTTTTATTGAAAGTCTTGCTTTTCAAATCTGTGCATAAGTTTTTGGCTACCCTGAGCCTCAAATCTAGCCTTCTGTATTGAACATATTGAAAAGAAGATTTCAGTTTTTTGGGGGTGCCTGGCTGGCCCAGTCAGTGGAGTGTGAGAATCTTAATATTGGGGTTGTAGTTTCATGCCCCACATTGGGACATTGAGTGTAGAGATTACTTTTAAAAAATCTTTTTTATTTCATGTCATGTCATGTCATGTCATGTCATGTCATGTCATTTCTTCTTAGGGGGAGGTGCAAGTGAGTGAGGGGCAGAAAGAGAGAATCCCACAAGGGGCAGAGAGAGGGAGAGAAGCAGGGCTTGTGCTCACCCAAAGTGGGGCTCATGCTCACCCGAAGCGGGGCTTGAGCTCACCCATTGTGGGACTTAAAAAAATTCTTAGAGGAGTCTGGGTGGCTCAGTTGGTTAAGCATCTAACTTCGACTCAGGTCATGATCTCGCAGTTTGTGGGTTCAAGCCCCATGTTAGGTTCGGTGCTGACAGCTCAGAGCCTAGAGCCTGCTTTGGATTCTGTGTCTCTCCTCTCTCTGCCCCTCCCCTGCTTGCACTCTGGCTCTCAAAAATAAATGTAAAAAAAAATAAATAATTTTTAAAAAATCTTTGAAAAAATTCAGTTTTAGAATTGAAGCTAAATTAGAAAGGAAAGTAGAGTCCATCTCCTTTCTTTTCCTCTCCTTTGAAGAGTAACTTTTTGATAGCATTGTTCATATATGTTTCTCATTATCATTGCTATTCATAATTATAATAAGCATAGTCAATATGCTTATTATAGTCAATAAAAGATTTTATTCAGCTGCAAAGAAATATGCAATTAACAGAGAATTTGGGCCTTCCTCCAACCTTCCCTTGTCATGTTATTTAATGTGATGAAGTTCAGTTCTCCACATTCTTTTTCTATCTTCCAGTAGATTGTCAAATGTGTTCATTACATTTTTCCTATTTAAAGTACACTGAGTTTCTAGAAATTTATGATCAGTATAGCAGTGGGTCAGAATAAAAAGGTAAAAAATTTCAGGGCAAGACAGGTGTGCTTTTTTCCCTATTAAACCTTTTTGTTTGAGGGGAGTATTTTTCATTATTTCTTTTTCCACTAATGTATTACCCATTAAAACTACTGTGAGGGGTTCTGTTTTTTCTCTTTGCTATCTTGGGTTTTAGCTCTTGCTTTGTTGAGGTTCACAGGCCATTGTAATTCCCCAGAGGGCTCAGGGACATTACACACACACACACACACACACACACACACACCCACACACACACACACACACACACACACACACACACACACCCACCCACCCCAGAACTTTAATGGGAGTTGTCAGAGTTGGCTCAGGGGCTGGTGCTATGGACTCCCCTACCTTCTCTCCTGCCCCAGCCTGACGTGGGTCTTGAACTCATGAACTGTGAGATCACCACCTCAGCCTAAACCAAGAGTTGGATGCTTAACCAACTGAGCCACCCAGGCACCCCTCTGGTATTTTCTCCTTAAGGTGCTGCACCCTAGGGAATATTTAATTGTCCTCACTGACATGGCCTTTCATGAGCGAATGGGTCTAAGCCTTGTGGTTGATTGAGGTTGGTTACTTGCCAGTGGCACTCTCCTCTCCCTGAGTATTTGTGGAATCTTATGTAAAGTCTCAAAGATGAAAGCTGTTGTATAAAACCTAATAACCTAATAAGGAACACATGTCCTTATGTTTTTTTTTTTCTTTTAAGTTTTTATTTATTTTAAGAGAGAGCACATGCATGTAATCTGGGTAGAGACAGACAGAAAATCCCAAGCAGGCCCTGTGCTGACCAGGGGTAGGGTGGGGTGGGGGAGCTCAGTCTTATGGACCATGAGATCATGACTTGAGCCGAAATCCAGAGTCGGACGCTTAGGTGCTCAGGTGCCTAGGTGGCTCAGTTGGTTAAGCTTCAGACTTCAGCTTAGGTCATGATCTCCTGGTCCTTGAGTTCCAGCCTGCATCAGGCTCTCTGCTGACAACTCAGAGCCTGGAGCCTGCTTTGGATTCTGTGTCTCTCTCTCTGCCCTTTCCCCATGTGCACTGTCTCTCAAAATAAATAAGCATTAAAAAAGTCAGACGCTTAACTAACTGAGCCACCCATATGCCCCTCCTTATGTTCTAAATGCATCTGAGTGAGATGTAATCAAAATATAATACTCTGAATGTATTTATTATCTTTAAATTTTAGACTGCATTTGTAGAAATATTATCCCCAAACCTCACCAATCAGTCCTGAATCCCTGTTTCTTTTTCTTTTTAGGAAGCCTTTATTCGAAGCATTTTGTCAAAACCTTTTAAAATTCCCATTCCAAATTATCAAGGTAAAAATAGAGACTTTTCTATCTTTTGAATCAATCATGTGCAAATGTATGATGAAATGAATAGAGGAAAACCTCTCCTTCTGTAATACATGCTTACTTTGGAATTGAAGATGCCAGCCCAGTGGTGTCTGTGTATGGAATGGCTACAGAGGCTTGCATGAAGGCTGTATTTGATAGTTTGAGCAAGGGCTGCCACACCTGACTGCCCCTCATCTCCTTGGTGGGGATGTGCCTGTGCTCAGGAATCTCCTGGTGGGCCCAGGTGGTTGACGGGCCCAGGCTTCATTCAGTCTGAGTAATTTCAGTAGCATCTTGTGTCTGAGGTTGGCTGTGTCTGAGACCTGGGTTCTACAGCGTTTTCCCTGACCTTTGTAGAGCATATTATTGTGCTAAAACTGGGACTGGAGAGGGAGGAGGCCAACTTTCAAGAGCCCTCCATCTTGAAAGGCCCTTTGGGTTCCACACCTTTCTAGGATTGACTTGAGATGAACAAGACCCAACCCTCCAGAAGTTTATAGTTAAATGGAAGAAACAAAATGGGGAAAAACTGATCTGAAGCAGGTTGGGATAATGGTTAGGTAGAGGTGCCCCGCTGGGTTTGGAGAGGTTCTGGGAGAGAGAAGGTCATATGCAAGCTTAAAGGTCATATGAAAGATAGGTATTTAAGCTAGGCGTGCTGATCTCAATATAGAGCCCCAGGTGACAGATTGTTGGTTTCTAGGTCCTCTGGGCTCTCGTGCATTGGGCCTCAAAAGGGCTGGGGTCCGCCGGGCCCTCCATGACCCCTTGGAAGAAGGTGCCTTGGTTCTGTATGAGCCTCCCCCTCTGAGCGCCCACGACCAGCTGAAGCTTGACAAGTATGTGCATTGGTATTTCTTGAACAGGTTTGGTTTTCTGTTAAGTGCACATACCTGGGAGGGCAGAGGGAATTTTGGTGTGACTTTTTTTTTTTTTCCCCCTTGGGATTGGCATGCTTTCAGAGTGCTGTCATGACCACTGCATCATCTAGAGAGTGGGTAGGTGGGGAAGGAGAGTGTGTGGGGAAGAGCTTGTGGGCATGTCCAGTTGGTGGGGGTTCCTCACCCTTCCTGCCAAGCTTGCTCAAGGGAGCAGGAGGGATTGATGAGCCCTCTCCTCACCTTCTAACTCCTGGAGCAAAATTTTGCTATGGTTTGATTATCAGGCTAAGAAGGTCTTCTCTTAGGCAGCTGCCTCTGGCCTCTGGATCAGCAGGACACAACTTCCTGAGGGTGTGGCCTTGCACATGTCTGAGCACTATATTTTCTTTGCTGTGTTTTCTCAGGGAAAAACTCCCTGTCCATGTGGTTGTTGATCCCATTCTCAGTAAGGTCTTACGGCCCCATCAGAGAGAGGTAAGGGGAGCTGGGGTAAAGAGGTATGGGATGGGAGGCTGTCATCCCTGGGGCTGCAGCAGTGTGGATCAAAGTGGCCTGAATGCTGTTGTTCCCCAGGGAGTAAAGTTTCTGTGGGAGTGTGTCACCAGTCGGCGCATCCCTGGCAGCCACGGCTGTATCATGGCTGATGAGATGGGTCTGGGCAAGACGCTGCAGTGCATCACGTTGATGTGGACGCTTTTGCGCCAGAGTCCAGAGTGCAAACCGGAAATTGACAAGGCAGTGGTGGTGTCACCCTCCAGCCTAGTGAAGAACTGGTACAATGAAGTTGGGAAATGGCTTGCAGGGAGGATCCAACCTCTGGCCATTGATGGAGGCTCTAAGGACGAGATAGACCAAAAACTGGGTATGGAGCCTAACTCTTCCATAGAGCTTGCTCGCTTCTTGTGTGTATGCTCACTGATGGCCAGCAGGTTGAGGGCACTGAGGGGGTGGAAGAGAATTCCATGGAAAATAATTGAAGTAGTTTCAGGCTAAATTAAAGAACCGTGAAACTTTTTTTGTTTAAGGTATTCTAAGATTTGTTCCCTTGACCTGTTTTCTGTTGTAGAAGGATTCATGAACCAGCGTGGAGCCCGAGTGCCTTCTCCCATCCTTATCATTTCCTATGAGACATTCCGCCTTCATGTTGGAATCCTTCAGAAAGGGAATGTTGGACTGGTCATCTGTGATGAGGTACTTGCCTCTCAGCAGTCTGGGTGGTAGGAGGAAGTGTTGAAATCTCCTAATAACTGCCATCCAAAGGCTGTGCCAGTCACCAGGGAATATTAAGGACAGAGCTTGTTGCCTTAGAGGACGCAAGTGCGAGGGAGAGCCTTTGATACCAGCCTGCCAAAAGGGATTAAGCAGTGCTTGGAACTTGAGGAGGGTGAGGTACTGTGGGCTGTTTGATTGCTTCCAGTCAGTATTCTTAGACTGAAGAAGGACTTTGAAGGATGAGAGAGATTTGGATAGGTGGAGACAGACTGTGTAGTGTTTAAGGGAACAGGTTCTGGAGTCAGACTAGTTTTGTTTGTTTGTTTGTTTTTTAATATTTATTTTTGAGAGAGAGAGAGACATGGAGTGTGAGTGGGGGGAGGGGCAGAGAGAGAGAGGGAGACACAGAATCTGAAGTGGGCTCCAGACTCTGAGGGGTCAGCACAGAGCCTGATGTGGGGCTCCAGCCCACAAGCTGTGAGATCATGACCTGAGCCAAAGTCAGACACTTAACCGGCTGAGCCATCCAGGCACCCCAAGAGTCAGACTTGTTTTCAAATTCTAGCTCTTCTGCTTACCAGTAAAATGACATCGGACAAGTTACTTAACCACCCGAGCCTTTATTTTCACATCAGTAAAATGGGCTTATAATATTTGTTTCATGGGTTATTGTGAGGGTTAAATGAGGTAAATGAGGGAAAGGTCTTACCAAGTGCCTGGTATGTCCTAAGACTTTGGTAAAGGTCATAGAACTCTGTTTTTTATTCTAGGCTGGGGGAATGCATATGAACAGAAGCACAGAGGTAGGAAAGTCCAGTGTGGACAGTCCATACACCTTACACCAGTCCATATTGACTCGCTGGGACAGAGGGAAATATGGCAGTAGTTACTTACTAGCCTTTTCCACCACTATGCATGAATGGTGGTAATGATGCTACTACTTAGAAAGGAATGAGGGTGGTGGGAGCTTCCCAGTATAAAGAATTTTCCAGGGGCACCTGGGTAGCTCATTCAGTTAAGAGTCCAACTCTTGGTTTCCGCTCAGGTCATGATCTCATGGTTTGTGGGTTTGAGCCCCACGTTGGGCTCTGCGCTGACAGTGCAGAGCCTGCTTAAGATTCTCTCTCTCCCTCTCTCTGCCCCTCGCCCCTGCTCGCGCTTTCAAGGTCTCTCTCAAAATAAACTTAAAATATGAATTTTCCAGGTTTTCAGGGTGCTTGGCTACCCTGAGGCTGCTACCATTATTTGTACCTCTTGGGAAGAATTAAGGCCACCTTGCACACCCCTGGGTCTTTAGTGGAGATGTGGCTGAAAGACTTGGCCCCCATTTGTCAACTGATTGGGAAGCTTGACTGTGCTCTGGGAATTGTAGGTTATTAGCTCAGTATCCGAGGGACTTTTGGGACAGGACAGAGAAGAAAGGCTTACTTTTGGGATGCCATGCTTGCTACTTATAAGCTCTTTCCCAATTAGGCTTTTTCCTTAATAAAGAGTTAGTCATTGTTGGGCAAGTGTGCCAACTTCTGATACCTTGATGGGCTGTTCTTGTAAGAGTAAAGGATATAGGAGGTTGAGGTAGGGTATATGTGTGATAAACCCTATGAAGCTCAGGGTCCTAGCCCATCTGGATTTTATTCTGCTCTGTAGTGTTTCTTTTCTTTCTCATTCTCTCTTGTTTTCTGAGCTGACTCTGCAGGGCAGAAGGGACCAGGCTGCTGCTTGTCACACTTAGCATCCTGGCCTGCCTTTTTACTCATCTACCTTTTATTTGTCAGCAGTTTGTCAATTGTCAGAGACCTGAGGAAGCCAGTCCTGGAAGACTGCCTACTCTAGGAGGAGTTTGTCGTGTTCATACCCACAACTTCCTTCTAGCTGATGGGTCTTTCTGGAACACAGAAGTGCTGCGTAATAACTCTGTGTACAAAATCTTTGATCCCTCACAGTAACCTGAGCTAGGCAGGGCAAGTCAGAAGACATGGGGTCAGCCTTGGTGTTGCCACTTGTAAGCACAATGCAGAAGAGACTGCTCAGAGACTCAATGACTTCTGTACAGTGGATGGCACAGGGTATACCTGAAAGGGACACGATCCTGATCAAGAGAGATCTATGGAAGCATTTTGGAAAGTGTATGAATAGGTGAGGGATCGACATCATTGTCATCTCCGTTTTGGAGGTTAGGAGTGCAGTGACTTGCCTAGGGTTTCCCCTGTGAGGACCTAGTGAGCTGGGACTTGAATTCAGGCCTGGGGTTTTAAGACCGGGCTCTTATCCCTTACTGCCTTGGATATAATCCAAAATGTGGTATAGGAAGCTTGGCTTAGGTATGGAAAGACTGGCCCTTTTGTCTTTAAAAAGGATAAACGGAGAACTCTGCCAGAATAGAAATTCAGCAGCAGCTTATTAATAAGAGCTCTGACAGCTTTTCATCTGGCCAAATATTTGATTTGCTGAGATGCCAGAGTTTGGGTCTTATTTTTATTATTTTTTTAAAATTTTATTTTTAAGCAATCTCTAACACGGGAGCTCAAACTGAGGACTCTGAGATCAAGAAGAGTAGCATACTCTTCCGACTGAGCCAGCCAGGCAACCCAGAGAGTTTGGGTTTTAAATCTGTGGGTGATGGTAGGAGGAGCTGGGTCTGGAGCTGGGGTGTTCCCATAGGGAGCTGGTATTGGCTTTCACTTCCACAGAGACCCACAGGGATAGTGTGTCAGCCCAGTTCATTTGTTGGATTATTTATTAAGTGCCTGTCATGCATCAGGCCCTGGGAATCCCATTGATATCTGCCCTCAGGGAGCTTCAGTTTAGAGGGACCCAATTGTTGACCCCTATTTCCCTAGGGTATTTTTTGGGTTTTTCTGTTTGTTAAAAAAAATTTTTTTTTAATGTTTATTTTTGAGAGAGAGAGAGACAGAGCACAAGCAGGAGAAGGGCAGAGAGAGAGGGAGACAAGAATCCAACGCAGGCTCCAGGCTCTGAGCTGTCAGCACAGAGCCCTACGTGGGTCTTGAACTCAAGAACCGCAAGATCATGACATAAGCCAAAGTTTAACGTTTAACTGACTGAGCCACCCAGGTGCCCTTCCCTGGGGTCTTTTGGGGAATTTCCTCACAAGCTTCAAGTTTTATTTCCCTCTTTGACTCCAAAGTCTCAGCCTTCTGTTTTCAGGACTAGTGCTTGGAGTCTCTAATCATTTTTTATTTTTTTGTTTGTTTTGGATGTCTTAAAAATTATTTTAATTGAAATGTAATTGACATGACATTGTATTAGTCTTAGGTATACAACATCCAGTCATTTTTTTTTTTTTTTTAACGTTTATTTTTATTTTTGAGATAGAGAGACGGAGCATGAATGGGGGAGGGTCAGAGAGAGGGAGACACAGAATCCGAAACAGGCTCCAGGCTCTGAGCTGTCAGCACAGAGCCCGACGCGGGGCTCGAACTCACGGACCGCGAGATCATGACCTGAGCCGAAGTCGGCCGCTTAACCGACTAAGCCACCCAGGCGCCCCCATCCAGTCGTTTTTAAAGATTTAAAATTCTATGTCTAATTCTTCTTTAATAGCAACGTTGGTTATTCTTTCATTTAACAAACATTTACTGAGCAGTTCTCTGTGGGGGACTCTGTCATGTACACCAAGTTATATAAAGGCAAATCTGACATGGTCTCTGTTTTAAGAAGTTCCTGTCTAGGTGAGGAGATTGAGTACATACAGTAGAGTATGATTAGTACTCTGTGTAGCAGTAGACGAGAGGCAGAGTAGTACAGTGCCCAGATTTTGGAATCACACAGACCTGAGTTCAAATCCTAGTTCTGCTACTTCCTTAAAAAATTTTTTTTTAATGTTTATTCATTTTTGAAAGACAGAGAGCACAAGCAGGGGTGAGGCAGAGAGGGAGGGGGCACAGAATCCGAAGCAGGCTGCAGGCTCCGAGCTGCCAGCACAGAGCCCGACGTGGGGCTCGAACTTATGAACCGCGAGATCATGACCTGAGCCGAAGTCAGACACTCCACCGACTGAGCCACCCAGGCACCCCCTAGTTCTGCTACTTTTTACCAGTGTGGGATTTTGGTGTGTTCACCTTTCTGAACTTCATTTTCTCTAAAATAGGTATTACAATTCCCACTCATCTAATTGTTATCTGGATTATAGAAGAGAATATACAGGAAGTGCTGCTTATTAGTCCAGTGCCTGGCACTTGGAAAAGATTTAGTAAACAGCTATTATATACAGAGTGCCATAGGAGCATGGAAGTGGGAGACACCAACAGCTTGGGGTCAGTGAGGAGGGCTTTGCATCGGAGGTGACATTCAGGAATTTGCCTGTGGGAGAGAATTCTGGGCAGAGGAATGGCATGGGCAAAGAGACCTAAGGAACTCCAACATTAGGAGTGAGGAGGAGTTATGGCTTCCTGGACTAAGACGAGCTGTGAAGACTTGTCACAGAAGTTAGCTGGGGTCTTGCTGAGAAGTGCTAAACTAATGAGCTTGGACTTGATCCTAGACACAGGAGGGTCAGTAGAGGGTCTGTGTTTAATTTCATCGTACAAGGCTATCCAGAGGGAGCATGCTGACTTGTTTGTCCATTCTTTCATTGGTGGTTGCATTTGGGGCTGAAATGGGGACTGTGGATAGAACGGGCACAGGCTTGATCTTGCCCATGTGGTTCTTGGGGAAAGAGGGAAGATGATAGGGTCCTTTACCACTTCCTTGAAAAGGGCTTAAAAGAGAGAAGTAACAGGGTGTGTATGAAGGATGGGTGACGAATTGGGGACGAGATACAAAAGGAGGAAGAGAGGCTCTTAGGATTCTGCAGGGAGCGGGAAGGAGGAGCCTGGGCCAAGTCCAGAGGGACTTGGACTCTGACAACCCAGACATGGCCTGTAAACCAATCCAGAAAGCATCTGGCTCAGGAGGTGTTCTGGGTTGGTTTGGCTAGTGGGAAGGGAGGATTCCCTGAAAGCATGGGTCACTAATGTGGCTGAATGTCTCTGAAGAGGATAGGCAGGCTGCTAGGGCTCTGGAGGTTAGGGCAGGGAAAAGGAGGTGAGGTAATAATCCAGGGAATAGTTCTTTTATGGATGTAACACGAGTGGTCTGGAAACTGAAGGTCTATCTCTTGAACATGACATTTCTCCGTAAGCAAGAGGTAGGTTCTCATTCTTGCTGTGCCCTGCCCAGTTCCTAAGGCCCTAGAACCTGTAATGTTTGATTCCTCTTTCCTCTTTTCCTGTCTACACAAGACTTTGCTATCATTAGGGATGCCTTATCATGCCCAGGCCTAAATGAGAATTAATTTCCTTGCAGGGACACAGACTTAAGAACTCTGAGAATCAGACTTACCAGGCCCTGGACAGCTTGAACACCAGCCGGCGGGTGCTTATCTCTGGGACCCCCATCCAGAATGATCTCCTTGAGTATTTCAGCTTGGTACATTTTGTTAATTCGGGCATTCTAGGTAAGATTCCAGCCTTGTCTGCTACATTGGAGAGGAGCCTTGCCTTGGCCTTGGGAGTATAACTCTAGCTGAAGAGAGAAAGGAGAGAATGCTAGTTATAACATGTGGGTCACTAGTCACTCTTGTAGGAAGGCTTCTCTTGTCAGGGAGTAGCAAAGCCATTGGGAGACCGTGGTTCTGCTGAACAGCTCAGCAAGGACCACTGTAGCCATTTTTCCAGTACAGAGGTAGCAGGGGCTGTGCACAGTATGGTGTCACTATGAGCTGGGGGTGGAAACACTACCCCTAGGCATTTTTGCTCATTGCATTGTAGCTGCCTCATGAGAGCTTTGGCCTCAGAACAGACTGTCTTGGGCTGTTTTGTTTTGTTTTAAACTACTTTTTAGTGTACAGTTCAGTGTCCTGAAATATACTTACATTGTTGTGCAAATATCACCACCATCCATCTCCAGAACTTTTTTCATCTTTCAGAACTGAAACTCTACCCATTAAATAATAACTCCCCATGTCCCATCCTCCCTCACCTCCCAGCCTCTGGAAACCACAGGTGGACAGTTCTTGCGCTTAAATATCTATGGGAGGATGTCTTAGTGCCACCTCAACTTGCTGTTGCTCAGGAAGATGGCTTTAAGCAAGAACCAGCTAAGCAGTAGAATTTTCATGTGAACACATTTGTGTAACCACTATCAGATCAATTACTGCCACCATCTCAGCAGCACCCACTTCTAATCATTATTCTCACCTTTTCCCCCAAAAATCTCTTCTGACTCAAGATTGGTTTGTCCTATTTTTGAACTTTTGTAAATGGAATAATACAGTATTCCTTGGCATCTAGTTTCTTTTTGTTCATTATGTTTGTGAGATCAATCCATGTTGTGCAGTAGTTTGTTTTCTTGTTTGTGTATTTCATTTTCATGAATATACCAGGCTTTATCTGTTCTGTTGGACAGTTGAGTTTCCAGTTTTTTATTCTTTTGAATAATGATGTAAACATTTTTGTACATGTCTTTACCTGAGCATAGTATGCATTTCTGTTGTGTACATATGCATTCTCTGTCCTATGAGTGGAATTTCTGGGGTATGCATGTGTTTAGTTAATGTGTTATGCATGTATTCAGCTCTAGTAGATACTCTGGCTTTCTTTCCAAAGTGTGCCAGAAGTGTATGAGAATTCTAGTGTCTCTACATGAGGGGTCAGTAAATTTTTTCTTAAAGGGATAGGTAGTATTTTAGGTTTGCAGGCCTGTCTCTGTTACAACTACTCAATTCATACTGTAGTATGAAAGCAGCCATAAAGTATAAATGAATGGGCATGGTTGTGTTCTAATAAAACTTTATTTACAGAAACATGTGGCTGACCCATGGCTGTAGTTAGCTCACCTCTACTCTAGACCATGACTAATATTTATCTTAAGAAAAATTTTTTCTGCCCTCCCTGCCCTCACCATGGACTTGTCAGGGCACTGATGAGCCGAACTTCAGGGCCACATGGGGGCCAGTCTGTGATGCACTCTGAGGGGAGGGGCCTCGTGCCTGCATTGAACCCGGTGAGGGCCCTGGCGGCTGACGCGTTTGTCTCCTGTTTGTAAAGCTCAGGTGTCTCTCGAGTCGTTGCACCAGGCAAGGAGAAAAATTAAAGATTTGGGGTCCCCCCCCAATTTTTTTTTAATTTTAGTAATTCTAGTGGGTGTTTACTGATACCTTATTGTGTTTACCTGATGTTTAATAAAGTTGAATACCTTTTAATATGTTTATTGGCCATTTAGAGATCTCATATGTGAGATAACCTGCCCTTTTTATTCCTGGCCAAAAGAAAACTCTGTACCCATTAAACAAGTATTCCCTATCTCTCCTTAACCTCAAACTCTGGCAACCACCAATCTTCTTTCTATCTCTATGAATTTGTCTATTCTGGACAGTTCATATAAATGGAATTCTACAATATGTTACCTTTTGTGTTGATTTCTTTTACTTAGTATAATATTTCAGCTGCATTGTAGCACGTATCATACATGCTACTTCATCTCTTATGAGCAGCATATAGATGGGCTTTAAAAAAAAAAAAAAGCCCGGTCTGACAATTGTATGGTCTTTTAATTGGATTATTTGGTCCATTTATATATAATGTAATTAGTTATATATTTGAGTTTTAACCTATTTGGCCTTTCAAGTCTCCACTGCTTTGGTTAGCTTTCTGATCCTTTCAAACAGAAATTGCCTATAATTTGTTCAGCTTTGTTCTTGGCAGGAAGGTGGTCTGTAACAAAGCAGTCTGTCATTATTGGCAGTGGGATAATCATTCTGTTTTTTTTTTTTTTTTTTAATTAAAAATTTTAATACAGTTCTAATCAGTGTGCCAGGTTCATTTCAGCTCCTTCACTGCCAGACCTGGGGGTAGGGATTGCTTCAGTTTCTCTGCTTTTTTTTTTTTTTTTTTTTTTTTTTTGTGATGACCAAGCTGCATGAAACTTTCACCTTCACATTATCCTTATGTTTTCCTTATGTTTTCAATTTTTTTAAGAAGGAAGTTGATATAGTATTTTTTTTTGTTTTGTTTTTTGTTTATTTTTGAGAGAGTGCCAGAGGGGCAAAGAGGGAGACACGGACTCTGAAGGAGGCTCCAGGCTCTGAGCTGTCCACACAGAGTCCCATGAAGGGCTTGAACCCCTGAACCATGAGATCATGACCTGAGCTGAAGTTGGAAGCTTAACCAACTGAGCCATCCAGGCACCCTTTTTTTTTTTTTTCCCTTAAGAAAGAGAATCCCATGAGGGGCAGAGAGGGAGAGGGAGAGAGAGAGAAGCAGGGTTTGAGCTCACCCAAAGTGGCACTCGAGTTCACCTAATGTAGAACTCAAACTCACAAACTGTGACATCATGACCTGAGCTGAAGTCAGGTGCTTAATGACTGAGTCACCCAAGCGCCCTTACGTTTCTTGATCTTGGCAGATTTGGCATCCTTTCATTTGGCTGTGAGCAAAAAGTCCTTGATTTCTTCAATTTTGTGAGGCCTGGCTAGGAGGGGTGCAGGGGAACACATGGCAAAAAGAGCAAGTGGCTAGAAGTGGGATGTAAAAGAGCGAGACTCCACTTTTTTTTTTTTTTTTTTTAATGTAGTACTTTATTTTTCCCTTCTCTCTTGTCTTAGGAACTGCCCATGAGTTCAAGAAGCATTTTGAGTTGCCAATTTTGAAGAGTCGAGATGCAGCTGCCAGTGAGGCTGACAGGCAGCTAGGAGAAGAGCGGCTACGGGAGCTCACCAGCATTGTGAATAGGTAATGGCGGGGTGGGTGCTGGGCTAGGCAGCAGCACCTTTTTTTTTTTTTTAAAGTGTTTATTTTGAGAGAGAGAGAGGGAGAGACAGAATCCCAGGCAGGTTCTGCATTGTCAGCACAGAGCCCAACGCGGGGCTCAGACTCATGAACCATGAGATCATGACCTGGGCCAAGACCGAGAGTTGGACACTTAACCTACTGAGCCACCCAGGTGCCCCAGCAGCACCTTTCTTTGGGATTTTCCCCCAAGTTAGGTCATCAGAATTGCCTACTAAACTATCCAAGTCCAATCCTTTGGTGCTTTGGCCCATGAGGCTGGGAAGGGAGTGGGATCTGTGCCCTGACTATAGCCACTGAATAAATGGAGAGGTCTTGCAAGCCAAGTTCCTGCTTTCTTCCTGGCCTGGGCCCTGTGGTCTGGCTTTGGGCTGCTTAGCATCCTGCTGAGGAAGCTCTTCTCTCATGCTGGTCTCCCTGAACAGAATATCCCTTGGAGCATTGTTAATACTTCAGAAGCTTCCTGTCAGTCAGTCTTAGACCTAAAGCACCAGGCTTCCCTTCTCAGACCCCATAGTCTTCTGTGACAGGTAGAAATAGATCTGACTGATGGGTGTGGCTCCCAGACTAAGAGGGCTTTTCCATAGGGTCCACATAATCCAAAAGGCAAGTACATTCTAGATTCCCTGTTGTAGGTAATACACTTGATTTATATCCTGGAGTCCCGCCCTCTCTCCCTCCCAATTTTTGATGGCAGGAAGGAGAGTCACTATATTCTTAGGAGCTGCTCCTTAGGTGTCTGATCCCTGTCCTTCCTGGTCGGCCAGGAGGTATGGGCTTAATTTCATTGAACCTTGGGCCATGTGGTATTTGGGCAAGTGCAAGTAGAAACTCCTCTAAGGACTTGGTGGTTTGCAGCTTCCTTCTCCTGTCTGAGCACTAGGCTTAATGGAAGATCTTGGCCTTCTCTTGAAGACTAGCTAAACTTTTGAAGAGGAAGAGTTGTCACTGTAAGCTAGACTGTTCGAAAGAGTCTCTTTTCCCATGACTGAGACCCTGATAAAGATTTCTTTGCCATAGAGCTGATGTGTCTCTGACATTTGATTCTACAAAAGAGACAGTCTTTTGGGTTCTTTGGGTGGTAGCTTTTATTCTAGTAGTTAGCAGGGCATTTTTACCAGCCTTTTGCCTTTTTATCTTCTCTCCCCAGGTGCCTGATACGGAGGACCTCTGATATCCTTTCTAAATATCTGCCTGTGAAAATTGAGCAGGTGGTTTGTTGTAGGTACTGAACTCAACTGAGGGATGTAGAGTGTGTAAAAACTCAGCCCTTGAGGCATGGCTGGGCTCTCACAGTATTCTTAGGGCAGAGGTGTCGTCCAGCCTTTCCCACTAACCCAGCTACCCTTTTTTCAGGCTGACATCCCTTCAGACTGAGTTATACAAGAAGTTTCTGAGACAGGCCAAGCCAGCAGAAGAGTTGCGTGAGGGCAAGATGAGTGTGTCTTCCCTTTCTTCCATCACCTTGCTAAAGAAGCTTTGTAATCGTGAGTTGGGTCCATGTCCTGGGGTCCCCTGAGAGAGTAAGCAAGGAAGGCTAGGCTCCTGTAAGGTCCAGCCACCTTGACCAAAACTTGTCTAGAGTCCTCATAAAGGCCACCTGTGATTCCAGCCCTCCCCAAGGCATGAACCCTACATTTTGTACTCCGTACCAGAACCTTTGCTTTGGAAAATTTTGCTTACCCTTTGCCCAGCCCATGCTTGATGCTTGGGAGTATATGGGACTTGTGAGTATATGGGAGTATGCATGCACACCTGTGCATATAGGATGTTGGACAGGAGGAAAAATAACAAATCTTGCCCTCTGTGGTGTAGTTCCCTTCTTGCTGGGAGAACACACTAGTAAGCAAGGTGGTCCTAGATGGAACTGTCTGCAAACTGGGAATTGGGACCTGGTAAGTCTGGCGCTGAGGAAGGTCTGCTGGGTAGGCTTCTAGAGGAGATTCCAATGAGCATCGAAGTGGAAACTGGAAAGCACTGTAGCTGGCATTTTGGGTTTTGTTTTTGTTGTTGTTTTCAGATCCAGCTCTAATCTATGACAAGTGTGTGGAAGAGGAGGGTGGCTTTGAAGGTGCCTTGGAAATATTCCCCCCTGGTTATAGCTCCAAGGCTCTAGAGCCCCAGCTATCAGGTAAGCCAGTCTTTGGGCTCCTCTGGGAGGAAAGGTGGGAAATTGTCTCTTTGTGCTAGATGTATCCTTGCCTCAAGGCATGATATCGAAAGTAAGAATACTGGGCCATGGGGATGGCCTGTTGGGAGCTAATGGTTGATGATTTCCCCAGGTAAGATGCTGGTCCTTGATTACATTCTGGCAGTGACCCGAAGCCGCAGCAGTGACAAAGTAGTGCTGGTGTCCAATTACACTCAGACATTGGACCTCTTTGAGAAGCTCTGCCGGGCCCGAAGGTAGGGAAGAGTCAAATCAGTTTGCCAAAGGAGTGCCTCCCCTACCGTCCCCCTAGGAAGAGTAGATGGTAGGTGTTCTGATTGGTGGATATGGGCAAGAAATGGGTGCAGGGGGGACTTCCCAGAAAATATGTTCTTTTACTGTGATGATCCTGTCTCCATCTCCAAGCAGAATAGCCCCTGGCCCTTCAGGTACTTCCAGAGGACTAGCCCTTAGTCCCCTGCCTCTCCCTTTGGGAGTTTAGGCCCTCAGGCTCTACATGTGTAGCCTCAAGCCTGGTTAGTTCAAGTCCTTCAGTAGCAAGCCTCTGCTTCCTTCTTGGGTTTTGATGTTTGAATTCCCCTTCAGGTACTTGTATGTCCGCTTGGATGGCACAATGTCCATTAAGAAGCGAGCCAAGATTGTAGAGCGCTTCAACAATCCATTGGTAAATGTACAGCCCCTGTTTCCATACTACCAATGCAGTAACATCAGAATCACTGGTTGATAGAGAAACTAGATGGGTGCTCTGCTTTAGGGTCTCTCTCTCTCTCTGTCTCCCTCCGCCCTTGGTGGGTGTGGTGGAATTAGCCTGGTTGGTGATGGTGGGGCTGGGAAATTGGTAGGCAAATTGGTGGTCCTCACAGCATAAGAGTACAGATGTATGAGAGAGAGAACTGTTGGCTGGACTGAATAGGATTCCAGTTCAGGCTGCAAGAGGTTCTTTTCTCCTGCTTCCTTTCTTTCCAGAGCCCTGACTTTGTCTTCATGCTGAGCAGCAAAGCTGGGGGTTGTGGCCTCAATCTCATTGGAGCAAACCGACTGGTCATGTTTGACCCTGACTGGAACCCAGCTAATGATGAACAAGCCATGGCCCGGGTCTGGCGTGATGGTCAAAAGAAGACCTGCTACATCTATCGCCTGCTGTCTGTAAGGATGGTGACAGTGGTCAGAGTAGGGGTGGGTCATGAAAAAGACCTTTAGGACCATCTTGGGTTTTTTCTCAGTACCTGTTTTGCCTCTGCCTCTAGCAGTGGCCAATCTATGGGCTTAGCCAGACCCTTGTATTTTTCTGTTCTTTCTCCCTCTCTCCACCCCATTCCTTCAAAACCTATGCCTCCTGATACCTGTTCAGTGGTTGACAAACTCCCCTGTGGCCTCATCTCTTCACAGGACACCTGCTTTCCCTCATACTTTGATTTCTACTGTGCACTTGACTTGTAATCTTCTCATACTCCATGTGTCCCCTGGGACTAAGAAGTAGTATTGGCATTCTCCCAAGTTCTCAGTGATCAATCATACAGACTGTAGTTCTCTTTTAAAGCTCATGTTCTCTGACTTGACTACTCTCTTTTCTTCCTTGTCACTGTCATCTACCCTATGCTAGTTTCCTAATTCATTGATGACTTTGGATACCAGCCTAGTCTAGTCCTTCATTTCTTCCCCAAATTCAGTTATCATCTTGACTTCAAGGACTATGCAGTTATCTAGCACTCCGGCTTCCATGTTTCCTTGACCTCATCTCTAATGACCAGTTCAACTCCTTCCCATTTAGTTACTCCCAAGGCCACACTCTGGAACTTTAGTAATACCAAAACTATACACAGTACCCAAAACTATCATTCTATTCTCAACTTCCTGTCCTTCCAGTTTTCTCGTATCTCCTATATCTGCTTTAGCCTAAATGTCCCTAGTACCTCACCTTTCCCCCAGTCTGGCTTCACTTCTCTTTGTTTGGCCTGATTCCTACTGTGCATCCTTTCAGTCACTCTTTCTGTAATACTCCAGTTGGATCACTACAACTGTTCTCAAGTTCTGCACCAGATAAAATTTGCGGGTGTAGATTAGCACTACCACAAATTCACATATTCCATTTTGGGCTGGGCTGTATCTTGTTTCTTTCAACAGCCACTTCAAGCCTTCACCACTTCCCTCAAGTTTCTTACCTAACCCTGTCTCTCATTCTTTTTGCAGAGACCTTGTCTTCTGCTTCACAGAAAAAAATGTAGGCTACCAGGCTTGAGTTCTCTTACCTGTCTTTTGTGTATCTCTAGACCTGCTCTTCCCTTCCCATCTCAGAGGAAGATAATTTCCTTTTTTGAGCTTCATCATTCCAGCTCTGCCCTGGATTGTTTTCCTTCTTTCTTAGTTGATTAAGGTCTCTCTTATTTACCTAAGTCTATAAACATGCTGAGGTAGCTCTCACCATTTAACTCTCTGTCCTATTGTAGCCACTACCTTGGGTTACTTTCCATGTGTTCACCGTCACATTTTTCCAAAGCCTACAGATTAACTTCACTTCCTCATCTTCTATTCACTCTTCAGACCGCTTTTGAACTTGCTTTTGAATGTAATATTGGCTTCCTAATTGCCAGAACAAGAAACTCTTGATTTTTCCTCTGTGTATCTGACACTGTTGACTACTAGTCTTTAAAATTCTATTCTCTTTGGAAATTCCACTCTGGTTTTCCTATCTGTGTGATTACCTACACTCATTATATTGACAAATCTCTAAATGTTTAGCCAAGATCTCTTACCTGAGTTTTAGACCCATATTTCCATCACCTATTGTACATTTCCGCTTGTATGTCTCATGAACACTTTAGATGCAAGGTGACTAAATTCATTTCCTTTCTGAATTTTGTCATTTAATGGCTCCATTATCCAACGAACCCAAATCTGGGTATCATCCTACTGGACCATTCCCTGTCTCCTAACAACAAATCACTATTTGTCTTCTGGCAATTTCCTTATCTAACCTTCCTCTTTACCCTGTGCTAAAGTCACAGTTCTCTTTCACTTGGATACTGCAGCAGCTTCCTAATGCTTTACCTTTGGTCTTAACCTGTTCTTCACATATTGCTTCCAGAATGAACTTTCCAAAAATCCTGATTTTGCTTTTCATCACTTGCAGGATAAGGCCAAGCTCTTTCAGCCTGGCATCCATATTTCTCCAGTATGGCCTCTGCTGACTTACTCAGTCCCAGCTTTTACTATACTCCCACCATCCTCAAGACAGGCTCAACTCAGTCCTCCAGTAGGCCAGGCTTATGCCTTTGTCCTATGTGGGGCCTACGAGCTTTCCTTCTCTCTTCCCTTGTAAACCATCTATTCATTTTTTATGATTCAACTCAAGGATCATCTTTACTTCAAGCTTTTCATCACTTTCCCCCTCTACTACCCCTCTTGTGGGCCCTTGGGAATCCTATGCAGGTTTCTGTTATTGTGCCAATTAGTTTATGTGTCTCTCCCAGAAGCCTAGGAGTTCAGGAATAAGGATCATATTTAATTCTTCTTTGTATCCTAGTGTTGGCACAGAGCCAGGCATAGGATACCCAAATGATATTTGTTGAGTGTGAGAGGCCTGGGCTTGGTGTGGAGGTCTGGTGAAGCTGCTGCAAACCTCAGCTCACTCTGAAAGAATTTAGCCAAGACATGAAACCCTCCATTCGTACAGAAAATATCCTGGGTGAGCAGTGGCTACAAGTCATGTTCCCAAGAGACAGACTGAGAAAATGGGCTCAGCTGATGTGTTGCTATAGGACTTTTACTTCTCATTCATTTCCCCTTCTCTTGGGTGGCTATAGTTTCAACCCCTGGGTATTCCTGCCCCCTATGTTTGGGAATGACTTAGCTGTACATCCTTGGGCACCCCCACCCCAGGCAGGAACCATTGAGGAGAAGATCTTTCAGCGCCAGAGCCACAAGAAGGCACTGAGCAGCTGTGTGGTGGATGAGGAACAGGATGTGGAGCGGCACTTCTCTCTCGGCGAGTTGAAGGAGCTGTTTACCCTGGATGAGGCTAGCCTCAGTGACACACATGACAGGTGGGTGGGGTGCCCTTGCTGGCCATTACTTCTGAACTCCCTGCACAGCATGGAGACGGGCTCTATAGTTACCACGGCTCTGTCCTCTGCCCCCAGGTTGCGCTGCTGCCGCTGTGTCAACAATCACCAGGTCCGGCCACCCCCTGATGGTTCTGACTGCACCTCAGACCTGGCTCAGTGGAACCATAACACTGATAAACGGGGGCTTAAGGATGAGGTACTCCAGGCCGCCTGGGATGCTGCCTCCACAGCCATCACGTTCGTCTTCCACCAGCAGTCTCATGAGGAGCAGCGGGGTCTCCACTGATAACCAGCTGGTCTGGGTGTAGCTGTTAGAGGAAGGAGACAGGGAAAGGGGGCTCCTTGCCCCATAGGACCCTACTGAATTTTGTTCTCTGGGACAAAAATCATCAAGGAGGGCTGCATGATGTTTGCCCAAAGTTTATTTTATAAGAAAAACTTTTTTGGTTAAAAAAAAGAAAGGAATAAAGGTATGAAAGGGACTGAGGCTTGGGAGCAGCATGGTGAGCCCAGCAGAGAAGAGGCCTGGTAGTGGACACTCCTGTACTTCTCTAAAGCCTGGGTACCTGCTTGAGGAAGGAAAGCAGGAACCTCAGGCAGGGGGAGAGGAGCTGTCCTCAGTGACTGATGAGCACTGTAACCTGGCCCAGGGTTCCAAGAGTAGTGGGTAAGGGGCCCAAAGGCTCTAAACCCAGTTGTGAGAGTGCCTTTGCTGAGCCCAGCAAGACCTCCAGGACCTCAGTGCAAGGGAAGAAGGAAAAAGAGGAAAAAAGGTTGCAGAAAGAGAAAGACAGAATTGGTGTTTGGGAGTTCTGGGCAGCCCATGTCTCAGCCCCTGCAAGCTGATGGTGCTGAGCATGGGCCTGTGAAGCATGGGCCCCATCACATGGTGCTGACATAATCTGCGAAGGCCTGGGATGAGTCCCACGAGTCGCTAACCACGTGACAAGTGGCCCGGAGCCGCCGAATGGCTTCCCTGGCTGTGACTGCATCCTGGTCCAGCCAGTTCTGGAAGAGGCGCAGGTGACCAAAGGCTCCACGGCCCCAGCGCTCCAGCCGCTTGGCGAACTCCAGAAGACCATCTGGCTTGATGCAGTTGGAACTGGTAGGGGTGAGATGATTAGACACCCAGGAAACAATCCCTAGTCTATATCCTTAGAGCTCCATCCCTTGTCCCTTCCTCCTCCCCATGTACCTGATGTCCAGCTGACACAGAGAGGAGGATGAATCCTCTGAGAAAACATCTGCCAGGGCCAGCAAGCCAGCATTCCCTGGGGAGAAGGGGAGAAATGTCTAATCACCCAAGAACAGGGAACATGGGTATCCCAACCCATTTCTGGTGGGGAGAAGCCCAGCCTCCAAAAGCCCCAGCACACAACTATATTCCAACCCCCATGTTCCCAGTGGAGAGGCCTATGCCTTCCTCCACTGAATTTTGAGGTCAAAGGACTGGCTCCTTCACCCCTGTCCCTTCCCAGGGCCCTGCCCCCACCCAGGCGGTTCCCTGGCAGCCGGAGGCCCTTCAGTGTGGAGTTGCCCTTCATAGCAGCAACCATCTCAGGCAGAAACTGGGCCGGGCGCTTCTCAAACAGACGGCAGAAGGAGAAGGTAATCTCTGTCAAGAGAAATTAGAATGAATTCTGATGGCTAACATTAGGACTTGTTGCTGCCCCTCCTGCCCCAGTTGGCCTTAGCAAGGGGTCTGAACATTTTATAGAGGCCCAGAAAGAGAAAGGAATTTGTCCAAGACCCAAGCAAGACTGGAACTAAATCAGATTTAAACCAGAGACTGAACCCAGAGGTTCACCCTAGAGAGGTCCTCTGTGTGGACAGTTCTCCATTCACTTCTTTTCCCTCTATCCATTGCTTGCCCTCTATGCAGGGGTGGGGATTAGGGACAAGAGTATGAGGGGAACCTGACAGCATATTTACCCTTCCCCACCACCATTATTTCTGTTGGCCACTGAAAGGTAAGAAAAACTTGAGTAATTTTCCCATGTTAAGTATAGGAGGAGTTGAATTTGGGTCCTTTTAGAAGGAAGATGATGCAGTTTCTATAACTTATAGTTGAGGATATAAGGCCAAGAAAAGAACAGTGGCAGAGCCACAATGAGGACCCAGCAATGCCCCAGGTTCTGAATGATGAATTTACCTTGAAGAGTCAGATTCTGTAGCAAAAAGAGCACCTCACTCTGACAGTCAGCCAGATTCATGTCGTGGAAGCTCAGCCTCTTCAGGGCTAGGTTGTACTCTGCATGGGGGTAGAGGCCATGGGCCTTAGCTTTCCCAAAGAATAACAGGGTCTCTTACCCTCCCTTTATCATTCTAGCTGGGTCCTACCTTTGAGTGTCTGTAACACAAGCCCAAAATCTTGGGGAGAGGCAAAGGTAGCACTATCCAGAGACAGCTGCTGCAGAGAACCTGAGGCCTTCAGTACAGAGCAGAGCAGTGGGGCTGGTTGGGCTCCCCGTGGAAATCCCATCTCCAGCTGTTCCAGGCAGTTTTCTGGATATGATAGGGAGAAAAGATTCCAGTGGGCCATCTCTCTTCTATTCTCAGAGCAGGTCCCATCCTGTCCTTTAGAGGCTCACTGAAAAATCTTGTTTACTTGTCATTAAGTGCCTGCTATAACACTAGGTTCTGGGAAGAGAGTACTAGGAGATTTAGTCCTTGTTCTCCTGGAGCTTTTAGTCCAGGAAGACTAGACTATTCAGACAAGCAAACAGGAGTGTGCAAGAGTGGTGAGCTAGGAAACAGGATCCAAGGGGACATACAGAAGGGGGACCTAGACCCCTTTTCTGGAGACTTATCTGCCATGGTCACTTTCTATTGGGCTTGTAGTGGTTTGGGCCCTGTCCAGCCCATGGTCATCTTTAACAGCAGGCTCTAAAGAGGGAATGGATTTCAGATAAGCCAGGAATGAGTGTTGCTAGGTCTGGATTAGGTCTTCCCACCTTTTCCACACAAATGCACCTGCACATTTGTGTGAACACATGCACACGCACACGCACAGTGCTTCACCTGGTATCTCCTCATCCCCAATTATGTGGCTAGGGGGCCCTGCATTCCCTGGCACGGCAGGGTTGTCCCTCTGGCTGGGGTGGTCAACACGAATAGAAAGGACCCGCAGCAGGGGCAGGGCTCGCACAATGGCACGTGTCAGCTCCAGGATGGGCAGTGGTGAGAACAGATCACTGAGATGCAGGGCACGGAGGCGGCATCCAGCCTGGCCTGACAGGGCCCGCAGACTGTCCAGCAGGCGGAAGATGTTAGAGCCCAGGCCTATGGCAGGAAAGAGGTTAGGTCAGTCATGTGGGAGTGTCAGCAAGAATAACATTCAGAGACCACTCCAGATATTTCTGTTGATGACCACCAATTTTCTTGAGCTTCCGATCAGATTACTTAAAAATCATTTGTCTCAACTATTCATCGTCTTGCTTTTTTCCTCAGGTAACCAGCAAACTGATGTCTACTGTACTGGGCCATGCCCTCAAGCATCAGTCAGGGCAGTCACAAAATAAGAGGATGTGGTGGGGCATACTGTGCTGCCAGCTAAATGACAGGCCCAGAGGGCAGCAGAAATCTCTGGACTTTTCTTATAGGTCACGTGGAACATTTGAAATCTAAGGGGAGTGGCAATGACTCAATAGGGAATACTTTAAAAGATTAATTAGGTGGGAATAGAGCAGAAAAGGATAACCACATCCCACAAAAGGGAACAGGATGCAGGAGGGTTAGAGCAGATGCTTAATGCCACAAAGCAAATAATTTCTTGGAACCTACTTATCTCCCCTTGGACTGAGAAGGCCCCTGTTGATCCATTTCAACTAAACCTCACCCAGCACCTAGTAAATACTTTTTTTGTGTGTTTTTGCTAGACAGTAGCCAGCAACAGCTCTTGCTCCTGCCTATGTAGGCTGATTAACAACAAAAATGTGTGAGGGGAACTGGAGAAGTTGAGTATTGTAGAAGCACAAAGGATGGGTACTTAGCACCCAGTCCAGCTTCCCTCAGTAAAAACTTTACAGCTGAGTTGTAAAGAACACAAAGGAGACAGGCTAAAAGGAGGGACGGGAGGGACTGGCAGGGAGAACTCAGTATATATAAAAGCCTGAAGGAGGAAGAGTGGCAGCTTCCAAGAACTGAAAATATTCACTGTGGCTGCTGTGTAAAGTATGGGGGGGTGAGGGTTCAAGATGCCACTATGAAGGTAAGCAGGAGTGAGAACACAAATGACCTGTAAGTAAATTAAGTATGGTGACAGGAAACCATTCAAGGGTTTTTAAATGAATGACCTTTTCATTAAACAAACAAAAAAACTTGGGCTGCAGTGTAGACTGTGAATTGTATGGTGAGTATGAAGTCAGGAGGAACTACTGAAATGATGAATCCAGGTGAGAAGTAATCATGGCTCAAATTAAGGATGTGGAGATAGAGAAGTAAGTGGATTTGAGAGATCATAAAGATATGTGGTGCAAAAGAAAGAACCCAGCTTTCTTTTGGGCAGCTGAGTCAGCTGTGAGGTCACTGACAGAACAGAGCTATCAGGGGAGAAGATGCATTCAGGCTGCGGGGCTTGTGGTTTATGAAGTGACATCTAGTAGTCGGCTGGCTAAATAGTTCTGGAGTTTAGGAGAAGGATCTGGGCCAGTGTCCTAGATTGGGGAATCTTCAGCATAGTTGGCCTTTCAAACTACAAGAATGGACAGAATTGTTCAGGAAGCATGTATAAAGTGGCAGAGCTCTGAGAAACTCTGGACATTAAGATATGAGAGGTAATGTCCAGGGAGGGAGAAGAGAAAAATAGATTTTGAGATAGTGGAAATGAGAATATTTGATGAAGACTACTTCATAGCAGCAAATGCTGCCGAAAATTAATGTGAGAGGAGGACTAAAACATATGTATTGGACTTAGCAACAGGGAGGACCTTGGAGAAGGAAGGCAGCATTAAGGAGTGGTGAAAACCTTGGATTCGGGAAGCCGGTTGCCTCCTGGCTCAGTGAGGTTATCTTGGGCAAGCCACTTGACCTCATAGGGTTGGTGTAAGGATTCAATTCATATAGTGCTTAAATTATGCCAGATACATACTAAGCAATATATAAAAGTTCTTATTACTAAGGCATCTGAGAAACAAGCTTTCCTAAGAAGGCAAGAAGGTATGGATCCAGAAAACAGGTAAAAGAGTTAGTCTTAGATAGGATGGCCATCTCTTCCATTGTGATGGAGAAAAGGATGAGTGTAGATGTAGGAGAGTTTATAGGTTGGTTAACAATAAGTTGAAGTTCATGTGTGATGGCTTCTATTTTCTCTGAAGGAGGTGAAGTCATCTGCTAAGAAAGGAAAAGGGAGGATTTGGAAGTAGTAGGAATGGGAGCTAATGTTACAAACAGGATTCATATAAGGATGATGACTGAATATACAGTAGCACTGGTCTGCACAGTTGTGATTTTCTCCATCAAGTGCTCAGCATCCTAAGTAGATTGATGGATTTACCCAGAGTTGAAGTTTGGCTCGCTGGGCACAGCCAGGTGGGTAAGAACTGAGGACTGCTTTACAGGTTGCTGGTCTGATAAAAATGTGGTCTACACCTTGTCTGTATAGCTGCTTTGATATGAGTGGTGGGACCCAACCTTAGACTTGGTGGGCCTGCATACACTATACTGTTCCCACAATATGGGAATTGCCTACCATATCTAAAATGTACCCATTCTTAAGGTTCTCACTGCCTCTCAGGAACTCCTTCCAACTCTAAAGCCTATAAACCTCATGTTCTTCCCTAGCATTGAAAGTCTGCCACTGTTTCATGTATGTGCCTTCTGCCCCACTCTGACGCAGGCTGGGCCACATCTCCAGCTCCTCGATCGCATTCCCTATTCCCCTCTGCAGGATTGGGCACACAGATGGTGCTGCTGTGAGACCCATCTCTGCCCCTGCAGGGCACTCACCATTATAGGAGAGTGTGAGGCTCTCCAGAGACACCCAGGAGCTCAGCAGGTGGCACAGTGTCAGAGCCGCCTCTGTGGAGAGCGGAACTGTGAATAGCTCCAAGGTGGAAATGCTTCGGAATCGCTGGGAGGCCTCCAGTGCTGGAAGCCCCAGGCAGCTGGGATCTGATCCATCCAAAGCTCCACAAGCCACTTCCCCGATCTCCATCTCTTCCCCATCCTCCTTCTCACCAGCCACAATGAAAACAAAGTCATACAGGTCTTCAGACTCCGCTCCAGACCCCTGACGGGTGCGAGCACCCTTCTTCCCTGCAGCTCGCTTAAAACGCTTTAGGGGCTTAGGCTGTGGGGCTGAGCTAGCTGGAGCCCGTTTGGATGAGGATGTGGAAGAGGAAGCAGAGGCAGAGGAGGTGGTGGCTGGAGCAGAGGGTGGCCGCTTGGTGCCAGGAGCCTCGTAGGAGGTTGCTGGAGGGTGCAGATCCCTCTTAGGGTCTGTCCCACCTGCTATCAGGCTCTCCTGTGTGCTCCGGCGTGTTACCCGGGTAGCAGGTGCAGCTCTGGCCGTCTGCTTGGCTTCATTCTTCCGCCGGGAGGCCATCAGGGCTGCAGCACATCGCTCAGCAGCATCCCTGCGAGGCCGGCGTGAGCCCAACAGGAGGGACCCTTCATCTCGGGATGGGGCCCGGCCTCGGGAGGCTTCTCCACAGAGGCGGCAAGGTGGACCACCAGGGCCTGGCTGCCAGAAGCCAGCACTCATGGTGAGGATGAGGATGAAAAGGGCTGACTCAGGCACAGGCCAGGAGTACAGCGACACCTGGCTGACAGCCCCATGGTGAATAAGCTGATGCAACAGCTGCCGAAGAGACTGCTGAGCAGCCACATCAGAGAACAGCAGGTGGCGGAACTTGAGGGTGTGCAGGGAACTGGCCAGGGTCTCCAGAACCCTGCGGTTGGGCTCAGCCACCAGCTCAGTCGCACCCTGCAGCATATTGCAGATGGTCAGCTGTCGGACGTGGCGGGAGCTATGCAGAAGAGGTGAGAAGCGCTGGTCACAGAGACGCCTGTCAGAAGATACATCAATGGTCCCACGTAGAACATGGGAAAAAAAGGCCTCCATAAACTTGGCTCGCCAACAGGTCACACTCTGAAAGCAGAGAACATGCCAGACAGCTGTGATACTAAGGGCTACCCACTGAACCATCATTTCCCCAAGTTCCTCTGTTCCAATAGCTATTTGATGAGTCAGGCAACATTCTAAATAATTTATACAAATTAATCTTCACATCTTTGAGGCATATATTAGTTATCCCCATTTTACAGGTAGGAAAAATAAGGCACAAAAGTTGTTACTGCCTGTGGTTACACAGGTAAATAGTAGAATCAAGATCTGAACCCAGGAAATTTGGTTCCAGAGATTATTTTGTTATAGTGACTGCCATTCAAGTGAAACATTCACTCCTGTAGTTTCTTCCATGTTTGTTTCTAGAACCTGACCCCAACTTTCCACTCTTACCACTACCACATTTGTTCAGACCCTTACCCCCTCACACCTGACCATTAGCTTCCTGATTACTTCCCCATCTCATTTTCTCCTTCTCAAACTTTTATACACAAGTCCACTGGATTCGTCTTTGTAAAACATGCCTGACTACATTCTGCCTTAAAACCCTCAGAATCTTTCCATTGCTCAGAGTTAATCTGAAGTTCCTTAGCCTGGGAGGGAAAGCCCTGTACAATGTGGCCTCTAAGATTTATCTCTCACATCTTGCTCACGTGAATGTTTTGTTCTGGACAAACTGATCACCTTATTGACCGAGACCTGCCTTCTACATGCTTTTCCTACATCTGCCAGAAATGCTCTTCATTGCCAGACCAAATAGGCTTCCTGAGAAGACCTACTAACATTTCACTTTTTTAAAAAAATAATTTTTTAAATGTTTATTTTTGAGAGAGAGGGAGGGAGACACAGAATCCGAAGCAGGTTCCAGGCTCTGAGTGGTCAGCAGAGCCCAATGCAGGGCTTGAACCCACAGACTGTGAGATCATGACCTGAGCCAAAGTCGGATGCTTAACTGACTGAGCCAATCAGGTGCCCCAACATTTTACTCTTCTTGAGGTTATTCATCTCAGTGTCTCTGTGTGCCCCCTTTTACCCCTCCCCTGCCTCTCTTGTGGGACTCTTCTGATAATCTGACTACTCAGGTGTTAGACATTGGTAACATTGTCTCATGGTGTTGTCTCTGCACATGTTTTATCCCAACCAGATGAAAAATTCCTGGAGATCAAGGTCCAAATCCTAGATTTGGATTCTCCAAGGCAATAGTTACTGGCTTTGATGCACATGAGATTTTATCAGACTATTCTGGTACATTTAGAAGATCTCTGAATGCAGGTGTTTCTTAACCTTTGGTGCACATCAAGATTTACTGTGGAGCTTTTGTTTCTCCAAAATTCATGTCAGCTACCCAGAGTTGGTGATCCTCTTATGTTATATCTGCAGTAAGGCCCATAAAAATTTTTTTTTAATATTTATTTTTGAGAGAGAGGGAGGGAGGGAGAAAGACAATCTAAAGGAGGCACCAGGCTCTGAGCTGTCAGGCACAGAGCCTGATGCAGGGTTCGAACTTACAAACCACGAGATGGTGACCTGAGCCGAAGTCAGATGCTTAACTGACTGAGCCACCAAGGCCTGTGCATCTTTATTTTTTAAACTTCCCCCAGATGATTCTGATATATATCAGAGGTCAGCATTTACTGCTACCTACCCTCCCCACCCCCAAAAGGGCACACAGCCTTCCTTAAGTTCCCATTCTCTCCTAAGGTGCAGTAGAAAGTCTGCTGACTTTGATACAAGTGTTATCTCTGCCACTATACTCTGGACCTCTTCAATCTCTTCATCTGTAAAAGGTGGATAATATCACTTGTTTCACAGGTTTGTTGTGAAGATCAAATGAGACCATGCAAGTCAAAGCACTTTGTAAACTGTAAAATACAAAATGTTACTTCTGTTACTGCTAATGCTAATAGCCCAGATGGGCAATGTGAAATGAACTTGATGGAGGCAGAGCCTGTTAAGCAGGGTGCTTATTCAGCCTGAAGCAAAGGCAGTAGGGGCCTGAGGTTCCCCAAGACTAAAAAGGCACTTCTCTTTGGTATTTGCCCTGCCTCTATGCATTCGCTCATACCACAGTCACCCTCAACTTATATCTGAGGTTCTTGGCAGGAGTTGGGCCCCTATTCTTAGGCAAAAGTGTCATTCCCTTGGCCCTGGCCATTCCCTATGACACTGCCTGCTGTGGTAATAATTGGGAATGATTTCTTCGTGTTTGAGCTAATTGCATGGCAGCAACAAGGGGGAAGGACCTCTCACCAGCAATAATGTAGGGGCATTATGGGACCAGGAAAAAATACCTGACAACCAAATCTCCACTCAGCCTACAGTAGAAGCAGAGCGGGTATTCCTGAATCCTATCTCTAACACTTTTCCTACACATTTGCTGGCCTATGCTCACAGCCTTGGAAAACACCTGCAGGTAACCTAGCAAGGCTTTAACTTCACAAGTGAGACAGTCAAGGCCTAAAATATGGACAAAAACGTGAACCAAGATATTGTGGCTGTTTCTGACCAGGAGGCACATGTAATATGTAGTTTTGGTAACTAAATATTAGTGTTCCCCTCTCCCCACATTTTATTGGTTGATGAAGACAGTGGGAGAATATTTGAAACTGGAACACCCAGACATGTGGTAACTGCTGTGAGAACAGCATGACATAGTGAATAGGAGCAGGCACTCCAGAGCCAAATTGCCTCAACTTGAATCCTAGGTCTACCATTCACTAACTATAACCTCAGACAGTAACTTCACCTCTATCTGCCTCAGTTTCATCATCTATAAAGTGAGGAAGGTAACTAAACCTGCCTACATCATAGAGTTGTGAGGATTAGATGAGTAAAGTTAGTTATGACAATTATGTCAATTAATTATGAGCAGACAGCAGTTCACTGCGTTTTATTCCATCACCACCTTTTAGAAGAATCTCTGCTAAAATTTCAAAGTTGAGGGGTGCCTGGGTGGCTCAGTTGGTTAAGCATGACTTCAGCTCAGGTCATGATCTCATGGTTCATGGGTTTGAGCCCCGCATCAAGCTCTGTGCTGACAGCTCAAGGCCTGGAGCCTGCCTTGGATTCTGTGTCTCCCTCCCTCTCTCTGCCCCTCCCCTGTTCACTTTCTGTCTCTCAAAAATAAACATTAATTTTTTTAATTTCAAAACTGAAAACAAGCTAAGAGATCTAGTTCAAGCCATTCATTGTGTGAACTTATACATTATCGAATACAAAATGATTTAAACACATTCTTTTGGGGGTGCCTGGGTGGCTCAGTTGGTTAAGTTTACGACACTTGATCACAGCTCAGGTCATTATCTCAAGGTTGTAGGATGGAGCCCTGCATTGGGTTTCATGCCGGGTATGGAACCTGCTTAAGATTCTCTCTCCCTCTGCCCCCGTCCCTCACCGCTTGTGCATGTGTGCACACAGTCTATCAAAAAATAAAATAAATAAAATTGGGGCGCCTGACTGGTTCAGTCGGTTAAGCGTGGGACTTGATTTTGGCTCAGGTCATGATCTCATGGTTCATGAGTTTGAGCCCTGCATTGCGTTCTGCACTGGCGGTGCGGAGCCTGCTTGGGAGTCTTTCTCTCCTCTCTGAGCCTTCCCTGCTCATGTTCTCTCTTTCAAAATAAACTCAATAAATTTAAAGATAAGAGATTGTTTTTTTAATTTTTTTTTAACGTTTATTCACTTTTGAGAGACAGAGAGTGAGAGTGGGGGAGGGGCAGAGAGAGGGAAACACAGGATCCGAAGCAGGCTCCAGGCTCTGAGCTGTCAGCCCAGAGCCCGCCCGATGTGGGGCTCGAACTTACAAGCTATGAGATCATGACCTGAGCCGAAGTTGGATGCCCAACCGACTGAGCCACCCAGGCGCCCCAAAAATAAAAGATTTAAACACATTCTTTTGGAGGCACCTAGGTGGCTCAGTCAAGGTTAAGTGATAAGACTCTTGTTTTCAGCTCAGGTCATGATCTCACAGTTCATGAGTTTGAGCCTCACGCTATCAGTGCAGAGCCTGCTTGGGATTCTCTGTCTCAAAAATAAATAAACATTAAAAAAAAAAACCACACACATTCTTTCAGGCAAGAGTAGGGGAAATAAGGCACCACCAAAGAGGTAAAATAACATTTGTCTACCAACACAGTCCTTGGCCCATCCACAGGCCGGTGGCTTAGGCACCAGTTGGGGAGGAAGAAGTGTGTGTACAAACTAGAGAAAGCTAAATATTTTCTTGTACTAAACAGAGCCAGCAAATGTTCACAAACTATTGTCCACTATTTTTCTGACAACAGAAATATTATTTGCGGAGAGATAAAATCTGTAAACCAACTCTTTGGAATGTATATGTAAATGTGAATAGCTATAATTGTTTTTTTTTTTTTAATTTTTAAACATTTATTATTTTCTTTTTTTTGAGAGAGTGCAAGTGGGGAGGGACAGAGAGGGAGACACAGAATCTAAAGCAGGCTCCAGGCTCCGAGCTGTCAGCACAGAGCCCGATGCGGGACTCGAACCCACAAACCGCAAGATCATTACCTGAGCTGAAGTTGGACACTTAACCGACTGAGCCACCCAGGGGCCCCATATAGCTATAATTGTTTTTATAACATTGAGACAATTTTGAACAATTTCAAATTCTGGGCTTTTTAAACATTATACCACCGTGTCATTACATTTTACCACCATGTATTTAAATGTTTTTAGAACATGACTTTGTTAATATTTTGAAAATTTGGATGTACTACATTCAATAATTCATGCATTATTGAAGAAATTATTTCCAGGTTTTGATATTAAGTTGCTGCGATGAACATCTTGAAATAAATCTTCATGAGTATCTCAACTTTTATGTACTATAAATTCTAAGAAATAGAATTTCTAGTCTAAGAATATTTTAAAGACTCTTGACAATTATCACCAGATTGCCCACCAAGACAGTTATGTAACATTTCTGCTCCCACCAATACCATATTAAAATGCAAGTTTCACCCACCCCTGGAATTATCTTTTAAAACAAACCAAAACAAGACTTCACTAATTTAAGAGTTATAAGTTTATTTTCCCATTTTTTATTATTGAGATTGAATAGTTTTCACTTTATTGGAGATTTTTGTATATTTTGTGACTTGTCCCTATCTTTACATACTCTACTGGAATAGCTTGTCTTTGTCTTATTCTCTGTATCTTCTTGTCTTACAAATGTTGTTGCAAACATTCTTTCCTAGTTTATGTACCTTTAAATTGTGTTTATTGTATTGGCATTTATTGTCCATACTTTTTTTTTTTGGTTCTGCCCATTTAATAATTAACACTCTCCATCCTGAGATTAGATAACCAGTCACCTTTATTCTTGTTTAGTTGTTTTATGCTTTTACTTTTTACAGTTTAATCTTTAGTTCCATATAGAAATTATTTGAGTATATTGTAAAATGAGGCTCTAACTTGATTTTTTCCAAATAGTGAACCAGTAACTAGAGAATCATTTACTGAATAATCCTTCATTTCCCCATTGCCTTGTCTCCAGAATATCAGATCTCTTAATACACATAAAGTACTGCACAATTTGAAATTCTATTTCTTTATAAGCAATCAGGGACCATGGCTATCTTGTTCACCACTGTATACTTAGAACCTAGTATAGTGCCTGGAATTGAGCAGGCACTTATTAAGTGTTTCTGAATTATGAGGTTAAGGTTACTGTCATGCAAAACTGGGAAACAAAAAGAGGCACCCTTTGAAATGGATATGATCCAAGTCAGGACCTCTGTCTAGGTAACTGTTAGGCCACCAAGCCTGGGGTTTCCTTAATGTTCTGAAATGCTCTGAGACAAGAAAAGATAACAAACATATATTCTTTACCAGGAAGCTTGAGATAATGTTGGGAAAAAAAGCGTATTCTAAGTGAAAGATATTACAATCTCCATCAACTGCGAGTCAACCATACTGCTTGGGAAACACTAGGCCACAGTGACTCTCATGCTTCTTTAAAGGTTTCAGGAAGCTGTTACTGTTTTCAAATCTTGCATCTACTTCTCCTCATGAGGCCTAATTCCTGTATATAGTGCCTGAAGATTTTGTTGGGCCTTAGCATTGTCTCACTGAACTTCAAGAGTTGCATCCAGATCTGGAAGTAGAAAAGCTGAAGGATATGGAGCTGAATGTTACTGAACCCAGTGCATCCCCAGAAATTAAATCTCCAATTCCTGATAAGAGCTTGTTTTCTTATCACTTGGCCTCACCCACCAGTTCAAATACTACTTCCCAAGAAACACTTTCATGCTCCCTTCTCCCTCAACCTTCTTGTTACTATCACACCACTTATCCTCCCATGCATAATGTATTTCTTTGCAGACTTCCTGCTAAACATGAAGTTCCTGAAGATTAGGGACTGTGTCTGTACTTCCAATATCTAACATAAGACCTGGCATGTGGGAAGTTTTAGTAATGTTTATTGAACTCAATCTGTTCTGTCACCTAGTTATGGAGCAGCAAAAGAAATTCTGGTTAAAAGAGAGATCCAGTGAGTTATATCTGAACCAACACATAATAGAACTGCAGGGCTACAAGAAGCCCTAAAAGTCATCTTATCCAACCTCTCTTACAATGCTGAATTTCTTCTATAATATCTTTGTGTCAGGTAGTTATCTAGACTCTATTTGAACACTTAGTGATGGGAAGCTTATTACCTCTGGAATTAGCTTGTTTCATCACCAATAAGTTCAGGGTTTAAAAGTTCTACAATCACTTTGGCAAAAATTTATCCTCCTTTAGCTTCTACCCATACAAGTCTATTAATTCCTCTTTTATATAATAATCATTCAAATATTTCAAGACAGTTCATGTTCCCCAAGTCTTCTTTTTTTCAGGAAAAACATCTCCAGTGTTCCAAGTGTGACTCACATGATGTGGCCTTGACTTCTTTCTCCATACTCCAAGGGTAGCCTGACCACTGCAAAGCCAGGCAGGTCTATCATCCCCCTTGTCCTTTAGCATATGTTATAGTTACATTAATTCACACAGCTCAGGGTATAGTCATTGTATGAATTACTTTAGCACACTGTTGACCAAACCCCCTTACTCATTTTTATACAAGTTGCTAAGCCAGGCCCCTCCACCTCTTTCCCTGAGGTCATGCAATTGGAATTTTTTAGATTCAAGTGAGGAATTGGTTTATTCTGTTAAATTTTATCTTGTTAGGTTTGACCACTGCTCCAGCCCTGTCAAGACCTCTACGAATCTGGGTTCTGCCTTCCATTATGATCACTACCTTCCTCTGTTTTGTGTTAACCTATAAACACGGTGAGCAATCAAGCCAGTGACAAATGCCAAATGGAAAGAACCTTGTGACAAGACATCAGAGCCCTCCTCCCAAATTCATTCCAACCCTGTGTCTGCACTTTACCAGTACCCAGCTTGTGTTTGTAAGCTATTCCTGCTTTCAATGTGCAAAGTCAGGCCAGAGTTCTACCTGGTGCTAACTTACTTCCAAACTGGAAGGCCTTGTCTTCATTAGCTCATCCCATAGTCGGCGCCAGATGGCTTGAGTGGAGAGGCCTGGGGGGAGAAATATCACTTTTATTTGGCTGCTCTTTGGCCACCATGAGTGCAGTACATCAGCCTTTATTGTTGCCTTCTCTGGATTCACAGGAGCAATATGGCAGACTAGTAAAGAGCACTGGCTCTAAAGACAGACTGCCTGGGTTTAAATATCAGCCAACCACACTCTAGCTGTGTGACTTTGGGTAAGTTTACTTCATTTTTCTGTACCTCAGTTACCTTATCTGTAAAACATAGTTAATAATAGTTATTTCATAGAGTTGTTGAAAAGATTAAATGTGTTTCTCCAAGTAAAGTGCCTAGGAGAGTGCAAGCACATCAGGATTAGATAAATGCTGGCTATTAAAAGATCTGTCTAGGGGTGCCTGGGTGGCTCAGTCGGTTAAGCGGCCGACTTCAGCTCAGGTCATGATCTCACGGTCTGTGAGTTCAAGCCCCACGTCGGGCTCTGTGCTGACAGCTCAGAGCCTGGAGCCTGTTTCGGATTCTGTGTCTCCCTCTATCTCTGACCCTCCCCTGTCCATGCTCTGTCTCTCTCTGTCTCAAAAATAAATAAACGTTAAAAAAAAAAATTAAAAAAAAAAAAAGATCTGTCTAATGAGTGGTTTGGGAAACAGCAAGGTAAAATAGAAAAATTAAGATTCAGAAGATCTGGGTTTTAGTCTGACTTAGCTATTAATTGTGGTGTGCCTATGGTTTCACTTTCATTAGTATAATTGGGATCATTTATTTGCTTTGTGTTTCACTGGACACTGTAAGGAATCTGGTAAGAAAGCAGGTGTGAGGGTACTTTTGAAAAGCATGAGTTCTACACAGGTATCAGGTGTAATATTTACCAGAACATTATGGTGCCTGGCTTATAATCACTGAATGAGAAAGAGAGAAAGACACTCACCTTTCTTGAGGGCAGTTTCCTCAATCCTCTCCAAGTAATATATATTGAGCAGAGGTAAGATGCTTTGAAGTATTGGGCCTGGGAGAGCTACAAAAAAAAAAACCCACAAAATTTATTTTTTTCTCCTAGGGTTCCAAGCATTATTTATCCTATTGGAAAGGAAAACAGAAGGACAGACTTCTCATTTGGCAAATGGAACCTCCAGTAGCTAACCTAAGTCTAATTCAAACTCTAATCCACTTATCTTTAGCCACTTAGTTAGCACCTGGAATTTCAGGGACATGCACATCTTCAAGGGTGAGATAATAAAGCAAGCTGATATACTCATTTAGGAGCTGGTCAGTTCATTTCTGCCCAAGCATAATGAAACATTCTGCATTTGAAAGGTCCTATTGAGGGGCACCAGGGTGACCTAGTTGGTTAGGTAACTGAGTCTTGATTTCAGCTAGGGTCATGATCTCACAATTTGTGGGTATGAGCCCTGCATCAGGTTCTGTGCTGGCGGCTCAGAGCCTGCTTGGGATTCTCTCTCCCTCTCTCTCTCTGTCCCTCCTCTGCTCTCTCTCACAACAAATAAACTCAAAAAAAAAAAAAAAAAAAGATAAAAAGGGGTGCCTGGGTGGCTCAGTCGATTAAGTGTCCGACTCTTGATTTTAGCTCAGGTCATGATCTAGCAGTTTGTGAGGTCGAGCCCCGCATCAGGCTCTGCACTGACAGTGTGGAGCCTGCTTAGGATTCTCTCTCTCTCCACCCTTCCCCTGATCTCGCTTTCTCAAAATAAATAAACTTTAAAAAAAAAAAAAGATAAAAATACAAAACAAATAAAAATTCCTATTGAATATGTGTGATAAAAATGTCCAACATAATCTGGGCCGTACTAACTTTTCCAGCTCCCTGCTTTGCCTCCTATGCTTTATCCATGCTAAATTACTTTTACATTTATTTAACGTGTCACGCTATTTTTTGTCTCTGTGCCTTTGTCATGCTGCTCTCTACTAGGAATGTCCTTGCCATTTTCATCATATTAACTATTCATCTTCCAAGTATCATGTGCCTTTTATCAAGCCTTTTCTGAATCCCCTTCCCACTCTTCCAGGTTGGTGATTCCCATCCTTTGGGCCCCTACTATATTCTGAACTAGTACTTTCCGGTGAACAATAGAAATAATCCAGCCCTAACTCTAAATTCAACATATCATAAAAACAAAACTTGCTCTTGCTGATGTGTAGAGCCGAAAGGCTTTACAGTATTATGGCTAAACAGTTTAGTCTCTAGAGTTGGACCAAACTGAGTGAAATTCTGATTCTATTACTTAGGAATCCTTGGGCAAATTAACATCTTTAAGACTCAGTTTTATCAATTTTAAAATGGAAGTAATAATAACTACCTCATAATATTGCTATAAAAATTAAAGAAGATCATACCTGTAATCTTTTTAAGACCATTCCTGGCCATAATAAGCTCACTAAATGTTGTCTATTTTTATCCTTATCCTGTCAATACCATCTCTGTCCTGCCAAGAACAGTCTAAGATCTTAGAGTATACCATATCTAAGTAAAATCTTTCAAAACTTCTAGGATCTCCCTTTATCTTTACTTGTGGAATAAGTGAATCTTGATGTCCACAGTCTAGTACAATTCTTTGTACATAGTACTCAGTGTACTTGCTGAATGAAAGTATTAATTCCCTAAGCTATTACATTAACGTAAGTTCTCTATTGCATTCAAGCTCCATATCCTGGCATTCAAGGTATAACATACCTATTCTACTTGTTTCCTCACTGTATCCTTTCCTGCTGCCTCTACTCACTTTACCCTTCTCTCTCCCTACACAAAGCAATGCTAGTCCACTGCCTCCAGGAAGCCTTTCTTGGCTGTTAGCCCACACTGAGACCTTCCTCCAAAGCAGCACTTCTTCCCAGGCCTCTTACTTGGCCCTCCTAAGAGGCCTAACCTGATTCAGCTTTTTCTGTGTGACTATTTACCTAGGCTAGGCCCATAGGAGCTCGTCCTCCTCTGTCTCTCCAATCTGCTCTGTTTAGCCATCCCCTCTCACAGCCATAGGGATTCTCATCCCCTATTATCCACAAACTCCTCTCTTCCTTTCTCCATTCTTCTTAAGCCAGGCTCTTCCTTGCTTCTTTCCAGCCTCTACCTTTACTGCCTCCTCTTCCCAACTTGGGGCCTCTATACCCAGTCCTCTTCCCTCCTAGCCAAGTTTAGCATTCTAGAAGCTCCAGGCTGATAGAGCCAATCCTCTCTCTGCCTTCTTCCAGGCAGACTCTTCAGGACTCTTCTGAGCCCCCTGCCCAGCTCCACTGAGACTTCACCTATTCCCCATGGGTCAGCCTGACCCTTCTCCTCTCATCTGTTGGCACAGGGCCTCCACAACCCCTCCCCCCATCAGCTTGAGGACTCTAACAGTCTTCCCCACTACAGGAAGACACTTGGGCCTCCTCAGGATCGCTGCCCCACCCCCACCTCACCAAGGGCCTTCCCACATCCCTAGGCCTTCTTTAACCACTCTCCACAGCCTTGGGCCTTATTCCTGGAGGCCCAACCCGTCAAACTCCAGGGCCCTTTCTTCACAGCCATCTCCTCAAAGTGCAACTCAAACTCAGAATCCCAGGACCTCAAGCCTTCACTTCTGACCTTACCAGGGCCTTCCTCCTGGCAAAGGCACTACCACCACTCCCGAGGCCTTCTCCAGAACCTCACCCCCCCCACCCCTTCAAGGCCTGGGGGCCTCCTCTTCTCTCCTGCCACTCCCTCCGGGTTCCCTGGGCCCTGGGCCTGGCCTGGATCTCCTCACCCAGCTTCGGCCGGGCCTCTGGACCCCACCCCCTCACACCACCAGTCTGTCAGGCCCAAGGCCTCCCTCATCCCCGTGCGGCCAGGCCTACCCCCCCCCCCCCCCCCCCCCGCCCCGGGGCCCTCACTCTGCCGTCTATCACTCTCACCATCAGTGTTCGCCAGGCCGACCCGAGTTTTTCCTCACCAGCTGCCAGGCTGGGGCCGGCGGGGCCCACCCCAAAGCCCGGCCTCCGCGTGCGCATCCGGCTGCGGGCCTTCTCTCCTGCGTTACCTGACCCGCGCCGGGCCGCCCTACTCCCAGGCCCACCAGCCCGGCTGGTCGGTTTGCCCTTCCCGGCCCCTCGGCCCAGGGCCGCGGGCCGCCCGCCTTGGCCGCTCAGCCTGGGCACCCTCAGCCCGGAGCCGGGCCGTCGGTCCCGGCAGCTTTCGAACTTTCGGGCCCGGTGCCTCCTTTGGCTCCGACTCAGCCCAAGGCCTCCTAGCTGCGACGCGCCCCCTCCCAACCGGGATCCCCGGGCCGTCGCCCCGCCTGGGGCCTCCCTGGCCCTTCCCGCCTGTCCGTCATTCGAGCCTCCCTAGATTGCTGACCCGCTCCCGGCCTCCCTTCACCCGCTCGGGCCCTTCCTCCGCTCAGGCCAGTCCGAGTGGCCTCCGGCGTTCCCTGCCCTGCCCGTCAGTCAGTCCTGCGCTGAAGCAATTGGGCACCCGAGGCCTCGGTCGTCAGTGCGTTCCCCTCAGCCCTGGGTCGTCGGACAGGCCTCGGCGCCCCAAGCCTTCGGCATCTCCCCCAGCCCCTCGCTCTCCATTCCACTGGGCTGCCCTGGCCCGTCAGCCTGGCCTCGGGAGTCTCAGCACCCGCGGTCCGTCAAGCAGACACCGGAGGCCCCGCGCGTCAGTCAGGTTAGGTGGCCCCGGGCCTGGCCTCCTTGCCTTAGGCCGGGCCTCCCAACCTCGGCCCCCGCCCCCAAGCGGCAGGGCCATCTCTTCCCGTCGGTTCGACATCCGAGACTCCCCAGCCCGGCCCGTCTCGAGCGTCAGTTCGGTGCCCACGGCCGGTCCGTCACTCCAGCCTCTGTCGTCCGGGCCCTGCCTGCTTGGCCCCAGACCGGGCCTCCTGCCCTCGCCCCCCGCGCCCCCCTAGCCAGGCCGCGGTGCAGGTCCACCTGCCGATTTGGTCCCTGCTTTTACTCTGCCTAGTCCAGTCAGTCACGGAATTCGTGCTCCGACCCGACGGTGCGGCTTCCAGTACCCCGGGCCGGGCCTTGCCCCAGGCCTCCCGGCCTCGCCCCCCGCGCCCCCCGGCCGCTGGGCCGCCTCCGCTCGTTGCCAGAGGTAGCCCCTCACCCCGCGACTTACCCCACACCCCGCTCTCCAGAACCCCCATATGGGCGCTCACCGCCCGCCCGCACAGCTCGAACAGGGCGGGGGGAGCGCTGGGGCCCGAGGCCGAGCTCTTCGCTGGCGCCGCCTCCCGGGACGTGGCCTCCATGGTCGTTGCCGCCGCTACCTCACAGAACCAGCAACTCCGGGCGCGCCAGGCCTCGGGCGCCGCCATCTTGGGGAGGTGCGCGATCCCGAGAGTGGCACCCTCGCGCCGCCATCTTGAAAAGGTCAGCAGTTAGGACGGTTTCATCAGCGATGTGGGGAAGACTGGGAACTGCGCTAAAGGAACGTCGACTCAATGCGCATTCTTACCAAGTCTCTTAGAAGCCAATACTTTACATAAATTCGTATATCAATGTATGTGGCTCTGGCGCGATCAAGGGGATATTTCTTAGCAAATCCTCCTTAGGCACGAATACTAGCTCCCCCTATCCCCTGCCTGTGGACGGTAGTATATGCCAATCCGAGCGTGTGTTCGCGACTACGACGAGTCTGCCGCACTTCCGGCCAGATCGCCGGATATCCGCTGAGTGACCCTTACAAGTCCTTCTTGATCCTGAAGTGGAATAGGTGCCGCTGTTGCTGCTGGTGTTGAATTCAGGACCGTAGCGGAACATGGGGCTGGAGGACGAGCGAAAGATGCTGACTGGGTCCGGAGATCCCAAAGAGGTAAGGCAAGGCGACCGACTCGGGCTTCTTCACTGCCCTGAGGCTCAAGACCAAGCCCGCCAAAATACACGCGGGGCCCTGTTGGCCTTGGATTCGCCCCTGGAGTTTGCACAGTCGGGATTTACTGGTTCCCTCGACCCAGCCCCCAGAATTCGTCGATTCATCTTGGGCTAGTAGATGACTAGCTTTTCTCTGGACCTTGGTTTCCCCATCTTGTGAAAGCGGTGACGGTTTAACGAGAGCGAAAATACTGTGTCGCCTAAACTTTTGTAAAAATAGTATCTGTGTTTTTAGTCAATCAGGTGTTCTGAGATCCTGGTTTGACAAGGTCAGGGAGCAAGCAGACCAACCCTAGCGCTTCCCTCCGCTCAGGTCAGGAATCCTGCTACATCTTCTGTTGAGGTTCCGGAGATCTGGCCTTATGCTAGTTTCTGTGAAGAAGGGGTTTCTTTTTCTTTGGTGGGGTTGGGAGTGGGAGGTATATTTGGGGACGGTGTAGGAGTGTGCAGTATAATTCTGTGAGGATGGAAGAGGGAGCTCTTTCCCAGAGGAAGAATTCCAACCTAGTAATTTATTGACAGCTTACTATTCCATTCCAAGTTCTTTATATGTACTCATTCCTTTAAGCCACCCCATAGTCCTATGAGGTAAGTATTAGGTACTATTCCTGTTGTCATTTTACAGGTGAGGAAGCTAGCATAGAGAGGTTACACATCTTTTCTAAGGACCACACCTAAGAAATCATGGAGCGAGGAATTGAACCCAAGCCACATGGTTCCAGAGCCAAGACTTAGCCACAGTGCTGTACAGCTTTAGAGAAGCCAGCTAACTTTTGGTTTTCAGTCACATTTCCTATCCTTTGCTTTGTTCTCTAGTCACTTCTGGGCAGCTGTTCTGGGTTTATGGATTCAGAGTAGTTGGAAACTAGTTGATCCCATGATTTTTCTTAGTCTTATTTTCAGGAAGAGGACCAGAAAGAAATGGAGCTTGCCTCAGGAAGTTCAGCAGGAAGTATACCAGAAAGTTCAGTAGAGCTCACCACAGCAGCAGATGAGAGAAAGTAGTCAGTTTTTTTTTGTTTGTTTGTTTGTTTGTTTTAATTATGAAAACTGAGGTCTTTTATGAAGAACCTATCTATACCTTTTGGACAATAAATCTTTTTATCTAGTGTGACCTTGGTTTTTGTCATTGACTGGAAATTTTATATGAAGTAGTCCCATTTTCAGACTTGTATTTGGATTTGTTTTTCCAAAACATGCTGTGATACTTCTGCTACAAAATCATCAAAATGGTCAACGTAGTAGCATTGCTAATAGGGAAACGATACAAAGGTCTTGCTTCTGGGATACAAATTTCAGGTTTCTAACTCCGGCAGGTTAGGATTTCAATTTAGTGGGTGGGAGGATTTTTTTGTTTTTGTTTTTGTTTTTAATTTTTTTTTAACGTTTATTTATTTTTGAGACAGAGACAGAGCATGAACGGGGGAGGGGCAGAGAGAGAGGGAGACACAGAATCTGAAACAGGCTCCAGGTTCTGAGCTGTCAGCACAGAGCCCGACGCGGGGCTCGAACTCACGGACTGCGAGATCATGACCTGAGCCAAAGTCGGCTGCTTAACCGACTGAGCCACCCAGGCGCTCCTTGTTTTTGTTTTTGAGAGAATAAGTGAGTGAGCTGGGGAGGGGCAGAGAAAGAGGGAGAGAGAGAATCCCAAGCAGGCTCTGCACTGTCAGCACAGAGCCTGTCGTGAGGCTCAAGCCCAAAAACAGTGAGATCATGACCTGAGCTGAAACCAAGAGTTGGGATGTTCAACCGACTGAGTCACCCAGGTGCCCCTGGAAAAACTTTTTCAGTATGAATTTTTTTTAAGAGCAAGGTTAAGAAACCTTAATGAAAAACTGGAATTTGACATCCTAAAAATCATCTTCATGTTTAGAAGAGATCTTTGCTAATTGTGAGAATAAATAGCCTGGGTTGAACCTGCCTTACCCTTCCCAGCTTTCATTAGAATGAAGCCAATTGTGTTGGAATTTTGAAAACATAATGAAGGATTGCTAAGCTAATTTGTTATGGGTTTTTTGTTTTTTTTTAAATCTTCGTATATACCTTTTCTTTCCCTTCCCCAAATGTGGACATGTGCATTCACAGGAAGGCAAACCTTAATTTAGACAGGTTGAGATACTGTAGTTCAGACTCTGCTATGCCTGAGATTTAAGCCTATGCTGATGCTCCCACAGGGAATCTTTTACATTATTTGTAAAAGTTTACATTATTTGTAAATTTGAGGTTGTGTCCCTGAATCAGAAGTAAATAGGTTAGGGCGTGGTTCCAAGTTTGTGAATGGACTACTCTAGACTTTTGATGCACTTAACACTGATAGTTTACTTAGAGTCCTGAGGGTTCAGCAAGCCAAATGCAGTAACTGGAAAGCATTGGCTATAGAAGAGTTTAGGTTTGGACATTTTCATATTCCCAGTTCAAGTTCAGTGTCTAGAAAAAATGTTTTCCTCCTAATTTCATTTGGGATGTAAGGATGAAATTAAGCTATTTTTGGTGCTAGTAGGACCAAACAAACCAGAATTCCAAACAAAATACTTTAAGTTATATAGGTTCCATGTGAACATCAGCTTGAATCTGTTTCAGAAAATGTCTAATTAGGGGTGTCTGCCTGGCTCAGGCTGTAGAGCATGCGACTTTTTTTTTAAACCTTGGGGTGGTGAGTTTAAGCCCCACTGGGTGTAGAGCTCACTTAAAAAAATGTCTAATTAGTGTTTGTTATTTCTAAACTGGGAGCCCTTTAAGGGGCTGTTGTGATTAATCAGATTACAGATAAGTACTTTAGAGGCTTTAGAGTGTCCTGCACACTTTAGGTTGTTGCTAATTAAAGTGAGATAGTGTGTCCTTGTTGCAGTGTACTCAGGGTTTGTTTTAATTAGGTATGGTAAGGTTACAGGCATGGAGACAACTGTTTTTGAAAGAAGAGTTTGTATGGGTTCCAAGAGAAGGGGGGAAGGCCACACCACCCAGGGCCATATGGGAAAGTGCCTGGACCAGCGGAGAGAGCAAGGGAAACCAGACTTTTGGTTTCTGAGGGAAAGAATGGGTGAGGCAAGATAGTCAAGCTCTGGCAAGGTTAGGATTAGATAGTTTGAATAATTTCCTTGGGTTCTGGGCTATAGAGGTGGTCTCCAGTTGTTTGGTACTTGACTCTAAGGTGATTAGGGCAGGGACAATAACAGGTTTAGTGTAGGAGAGTTAGATAAAGGAGGTAGTTGGTAATAAGGGTTTTGGATTGGTTGGTTTACATATGAAAGATGTGTCCATAAAGCAAGTTGCTGCATAGAAATTAGCCAGCCCTGGGAGGGGCTTTCTCTCCTGGATTAGTAACGTAGCAATGCCCTACAATGTCAAAGCATCATAAAATACAGAAAATTTTAAAAAACACAATTAATACAATGCTTATCCTCAGTAATTACAACAATCGGTATGATTGGGAATATGTATTTCCTAAATTGCTGCTGACATTAATTTTGTTTTCCTTTTTTAGGAGGAAGAGGAGGAGGAGGAATTAGTGGTAAGAGCCGTCTCAGGTTTGGAACTACCTCAGTAAAAGAAAATTTGAGCTTTGTGAAACTCTTAAGGGCATTTTAAGGCGTCTTTACTTGACACCTTGGAAAAGATGGAAGTGGAAAAGGCCTTTAATCCTTCCTGTGCTGTGGAGTGTTTGGGGGGTGGTGTGGGCCTGGGAAACAGTCTTTTCTGGGTTTGGGGCTTTAGTCATGGCGTCAGGGAGCAGAGCAGCATGTTGAGGACCTAGTACTCAATTACCTGCTATTTGTGGTTTAATAAAGAATTCTGGAAGGAACTCTTCTTATATAGTCCTTCTCCATGTTAACATTGCCTATTTAGCTGGACAGCTGGGGTTGCATAGGCCTGGCTGTCAGATGAGGAGAATTCAAATTCACAGACATTACATATCCCAAAATGCTATGTTAACAAGGCCTCCTATAGATCTACTTCAAGTTTGGCTAGGTTTCCTTTACCACCTTGTTTTTCAGATAGGACTGAGGCTTTCAGTGCATACTGGCAACCTTGGAAGGCAGGAATGTGAAACTTTCCCCTACTACTTAGCATCAGAATTGAATGGGAGACCCCATTCTGCCATTTCTGGAGGCAGTGTGGCTCTGCCAGCTGGCCTTCTGCACGGTAATTCAGAGGCAGCACCTTGGTTTGGTGGTTGTATTAATCAAAGCGGATGGTTGTGGGTCTCCTCCTATAACCCCATTTTGGTTCCCTCTGTGTTTCTCCTTCAGGATCCTCTAACAACGGTGAGAGAGCAATGCGAGCAGCTGGAGAAATGTGTAAAGGCTCGGGAGCGGCTAGAGCTCTGTGATGAGCGCGTATCCTCCAGGTCAAAGACAGAGGAGGATTGCACAGAGGAGCTCTTTGACTTCCTGCATGCAAGGGACCATTGTGTAAGTCATCCTAAAGTCAGGAAGGGGGAAACTTATAGTGGCCAGGCAGACTTGGTGCTGACAGCCTTTCCATCCTAGGACAGTTCCGTCAATAAGCATTTACTTATTGGCCCAATATATGTCAGGTCCAGTTCTGAGCACTTTACATAAATAGTCTTTATCTAATTCTGTTTTCACTGGAGATATGGGGTCGTTATCCCCATTTTGCAGATAAGAAACTGAGGCTTAAAGAAGAGAAATGATGTCCCAACTTGGATTGGGAATCCAGTAAGAAAGCTGGATTTTGTATCTTTAAGTAACAGGCTATTTTAAAATAATTGATATCCTTGGGGCGCCTGGGTAGCTCGATCACTTAAGCGTCAGCTTTGGCTCATGTCATGATCTCATGGTTCGTGAGTTTGAGCCCTGTATCGGGCTCTCTGCTGTTGGCACAGAGCCCACTTCAGATCCTCTGTCCCCTTCTCTCTCTGCCCCTCTTCCACTCAGTGCATGGGTGCATGCATGGGTGTATGTGCGTGCATGCGCGCAGTCTCTCTCAAAAATAAACATTAAAAAAATTTTTTTTAAATAATAATTTATATCCTTCAGTGTGTCTTATACATAGCAGTTGGTCCAAAAAGTTTTCTTTCTTTTTATTTATTTGTTTATTTTTAAGTTTATTTATTCTGAGAGAGAGAAGGGTGGGGGGAGGGGGCAGAGAGAGACAGAATCCCAGGCAGGAGATCATGAGCCAAAATCAAGAGTCAGGCACTCAACAGACTGAGCCATCCAGGTGCCCCTTACTTTTTTTAAAAATTTTTAAAATTTGTATTTGACTCTTTTACATGTAAGAGTAAGGTATTTTAAATAAATTACAGAGGAGGCAAAAGTTGGATATGATTGGTTACATTAAAACTGATTGGTTAATAAGCATATGAAAAGGTGCTTAATACTTTTACCCCTCAGAGAAATACAGATCAAAACCATGAGATACCAGTTCATACCTACTAGGATGGCTATAATCAAAAAGATAGGGAGAAATGGGTGAAGGGGGTCAAAAAGTAAAAAGGAGAAAATAAATGATATTTGCCCCCATGAAAAAGTTAATGATCTCCATTCAACCAATTTTATGCTTCAACAATCCAATATTTGTGTTTTAATTCTGTAATATACACTGGAAATACACAAATGTACACATGTACCCCCATTAAACACATTGTGATAATCAAGGAAAGTATTTTATGAATACATAAAAATCTAACTGAAATCATACTGGCTAGAGATAACCATGTTTTCTTGTATATACTATCAGATTTTTAAATAAAAATGGCATCGTAGATACATTTACATATAAAATATGAATAGAGGCATTTCTTTTTCAACATAATTTTAGTGGAAAGAAGCAAAATTTATATATAAAATATGTGTCTGTAATTCTCCGTATCATGAAAGAAATAGATTGGTGTTGGTGAAATGTGGAGAAATTGGAAACCTCATACACTAGTAATGGGGATATAGATTGGTATAGCCCTATAGATAAATGGTCTGGCAGTTCTTCAAAAAGTTAGAGTTAATATGATCCAGTAATTCCACTCCTACCTATATACTCAAGAGAAATGAAAACATGTCTATATAAAAGGTTGTACGCAAATACTCACAGAAGCGTTATTCATAATAGGCAGAAAGTAGAAACGATATATATCAACTGATACATAAATAAAATGTAATATATCTGTATAATGGGATATTATTTGACAGTAAAAAGAAATCACATACTTTACTCAAAAATGTAAATTCTACCATATGATCTAGCAGTTCCACTTCTGGTTGTATACCCTAAAGAATTGAGACTGTTCAAGGACTCAAACAGATTAGTACATGAATGGTCACAGCACTCATAGTAACTAAAAGGTGGATGCAGCCCAAATGTCCATTGTGGTATATGCATACAATGAAATTGTTCAGTCCTAAAAAGGAAAGAAACTCTGACATGCTACAACATATATGAACCTTGAAGACATGCTAAGTAAAATAAACCTATCACAAAAAGACAAATAGGTCATTCCACTTACTAGGTACCTAGAGTAGTCAAATTCATAGACAGAAAGTAGAATGGTGGTTGTCGGGGGAAATGGGGAATTCCTTAATAGGTACATAGTTTTAGTTTGGGAAATTGAAAAAAAAATTGGAGATTGATAATTGCTAGACAGTAAATTACTTAAGGCCACAGAAATGTAGAGTTAAAAATCATTAAAATGGGGGTGCTTGGCTGGCTCATTCAGTGGAGTGTGCAACTCTTGGTCTCGGGGGTTGTGATTTCAAGCTCCATGACTTTAAAAAAAAATAGTTAAAATGGTAAATTGTATATTATTTAAATACTTTTATGAGCCAAGCACTGGGCTGAGATCTGGGGATGAGATAGGCATGGTCCTTTCCTTCACCAAATTGAGCCAGCATAGAAGACAAGTAGAGTAGTAAACTCTCTTGGGTGTAGCCTTTTCAGGATGGCCTTCACTGATCCTCCTGTTTAAAGCTGCTAGCCCTCCCTGCCTTTTTATTTTCCTCAGAGCATTCCTATCAGAAGTTAATCTTATATGTATTTTATAATTCTGTCATTGTGTAAGTTCCTTAAGAGACAGAGGTATTACCTGGTTTACCATTGTAGCTTACTCAGCATCTAGAACAGTACCTGGCATATAGTAGATATTATATATAAACATTTGTTGAGTTAATAAACACTGTGATATGGGACGTATAAGTTTCTGTGGGGAAGACAGAGGAGAGACACATTTGTGTGGGGATAGGAGTTTGTTTAGAGAAGGCTTACAAGAAATTACATGTAAACTTAAGTTCTAAAGGAAAAATAAAGGATGAAAAAAGTGGGAAAGAGTTCCAGGTAGAAGGGAGATAGTATTCAAGTAACTAGGGAGTTCACTAGGGCTCAAGAGGGGTGTGGGTGTATGGAACGCTGTGGAGAGACAAGAAGCAGTATTGTTCCAGGTCATGAAGGACCTTGTAAGCCAGGATATTAAAGCCGCCGTTTGATGACATCCTTTTCTTTCCCCCATGTAGGTGGCCCACAAACTCTTTAACAGCTTGAAATAAATGTGCAGACTTCACCCCAGCCTTCATGACCTGGTCATCAGGATACTTTCTTATGGTTTTGACCATGCCATTTGTTTATTTGTGTAACTGTAAGTTCATGTGAACCTCATGGATTTTAGCTAGGCAGGTAGCTTCTATGTAATTAGCAGTGATTCCTCTTAATAAAGGCCAGTGATCTGCAGACCTGCTGCCTCTTGTCCTTTTTTTAAATTTAATTTGAAAATTTCAAACATAAGACTAGGTAGAACAATAATCAACTCCCGTGTACCCATCGCCTAGCAAGTATGCATCTCTTAATGATACAAAATTTACCTTGATGCCATTATCACAGTTAACATGAACAGGGATGGCTCAATTTCATCGAATGCTGAGTCCATGTGAAATTCTCTCTTACAAGCGTCTTTTGACAGTTTTTGGTCTCAGTATTCAACAAGGTTGCTTTTTTAAAATACACAAATTATGGGGCCCCTGGGTGGCCTAATCAGTTAAGCATCTGACTCTTGATCTCAGCTTGGGTCTTGATTTCAGGGTCATGAGTTCAAGCCCTGCATTGGGCTCCACGCTGAGCATGGAGCCTACTTAAGAAATAATATACATAACATACACACATATTTTAAAAAGGAGTGAGGAGATAATAAGTTTGTGAGGGGAAAGGTAGTGGATTCCAAGAAGGATGAAAAAAGGGCACCTGGGTAGGCAGTGCTGGCAATGGGAAATTGGTTACATACATATGAGTAGAAGACATCTAGTAAGTTAGTATATTGAAGGTAATAAGTGCTAGCAGAGAATGAGTTGCAAATAGGAAGAAACCAGAAGGAATTGAACAGTGTTGAGGTATTTATGATCTAAATAAATACAGATTTCAATGTAAGTAAATACAGATGCCAGTGTATAAACATGTAGGGGATACATATTTCTTTAGCTCAGCCCACAAAGAGGGCTTTATTCCCCAATAAAAGGAACCAGGGTTCCTTGGAGGAATGGGTGATTCCAGAGCTGGGAAAGTACAAGACATTTGTTTGTTCCAGAAAGAAGGAAATGCTCAAAGAACAATAGGGACATGTCAAGTACACAAAAGCAACTAGCCAAATCCAGAACAATTTGAGCATCAAAATATATAATGATAGTACTGGGTTGTAACTCAATTGAATAAAATAATACAGGAATCCAAGCTAATAAAAATAAGTGAATCAATTAAAGGTTAGGTGAGGGGGGCACCTGGGTGGCTCAGATAGTTAAGTGTCTGACTTTGGCTTAGGTCATGAGCCAAACAGCCTGCCTGGGATTCTCTCTCCTCTCTTTCTGCTCTTCCCCCACCTGCATGTGTGCTCTCTCCCTTTCAAAATGAATAAATAAACCTAAAAAAAAAAAAAAAAGTAAGGAAGGTGATACATATTACAAAAGGAGAATGTACAAACTGTAGCTTAAATGAAAGCTGGTATCCCCACTAAGGAGACACATGACTGTAGGCAGCAATGAGAAGAACACAGCATCACTGATTCCTGCAAAAAATAGATAAGCTGAATCTAACCAGATAAATAAAACGGAGGGACATTCTATAAAACTAGACATCGTACAAAGTAATCCTCATTTGTATCAAGATGGTAAAAGTCAAGGAAAAACTGAAGAACTGCTCCAGATAAAAGGAAACTAAAGAGACAAGACAATTGAGTGCAACATGTGATTTCAAACTGGATCCTTTTGTTATTAAGGACATTATTGGGGCAACTGGTATCTATTCTGTATTGTCCAATATGGTAGCCACTAGCCATAGATGGCTACTGAACACTTGAAATGTGGTTGAGGTATTGAGGTTTTAAATTTATTATTATTTTTTAATTTCTTTTTAATATTTTTGAGAGAGAGAGAGCATGAGCAGGGGAGGAACAGAGAGAGAGGGAGACACAGAATCCGAAGCAGGCTCCAGGCTCTGAGCTGTCAGCACAGAGCCCAACATGGGGCTCGGACCCCCGAACGGTGAAATCAGACCTGAACCAAAGTCGGATGCCCAACCAACTGAGCCACCCAGGTGCCTCTAAATTTATTTAATTGCAATTAAATTTGAATTAATTTATGTTCAAATTGCCACGTGTGTCTAGTGGTTACCATATTAGACAGCAGAGGTCTAGGCATTGCAAATTGAACCACCTGAGTGCTGAGGGAAGCTGGCGCTGTAGATGTTGGAAAACTGCTCCAACTGCATAAGCTGTTGCTATGTGGGAATACACAGCCAGTGTTGCCAGACCACTTGGTAAGGAGCCAGAAATCCAAGTTTTATGTTAGCTCTCCCAATTTTTTATTTTTTCCTGTCCCCATCTCCCAATTTTTAAATGTGGACAACTAACTTCTTAAAAGCATTAGGCCAAATAACACACATCTATGGGCTGGCTTTGGCTCACTAGTTTGCAACCTCTGGTTGCAAATGAAAAAGACAATATGCAGATAGTTATATATGGATAGAAAGTGAACCATGGCAAAAATGAGTACCTTGTGCTTCAGAAGTAATTGATACTCAGTATAGCCAGCAAGGCTACAGAAAGCTTCATAGATGAAAATATGGCAGTGGAGCTTCTGAGAATCTGAAGGATTATGTTTGCAAAAATGGGGCAAAGGGCCACTTGAACCTAGAAGCTCTTTCAACCTGTTGTCCTAGCTACAGGGACGGCCAGCATTTCCCAGCCATTTCTGACTTAGAACCCATTTCATGGTGATGTATAATCTCACAAAATACCTTTAAAAATAGTGGGATTGTATTTGTTGTACGTAATCTGATTATTTTCAAACAGCTCATTAAAATTCAAACATATAGGGGGGCGCCTGGGTGGCGCAGTCGGTTAAGCGTCCGACTTCAGCCAGGTCACGATCTCGCGGTCCGTGAGTTCGAGCCCCGCGTCAGGCTCTGGGCTGATGGCTCCGAGCCTGGAGCCTGTTTCCGATTCTGTGTCTCCCTCTCTCTCTGCCCCTCCCCCGTTCATGCTCTGTCTCTCTCTGTCCCAAAAATAAATAAAAAACGTTGAAAAAAGAAATTAAAAAAAAAATTCAAACATATAGGAAAGCTGAAGTTTTACAGGGAACATTTCCAAACTCATCACTCAGATTTCAGTGAATGGTTAGTAATGTGTTATTAGTTTTATCATAGAGAGGAGGAATTACCCAGAGAAAAAGCTCCAGAATTCTGCCTAGAGGATTCTTGAGTCTGTTGCTGAATATTTAAAAAAAAAATTTTTTTTTTTTTAACGTTTATTTATTTTTGAGACAGAGAGAGACAGAGCATGAACGGGGAAGGGTCAGAGAGAGGGAGACACAGAATCTGAAGCAGGCTCCAGGCTCTGAGCTGTCAGCACAGAGCCCGATGCGGGGCTCGAACTCATGGACCGTGAGATCATGACCTGAGCCGAAGTCGGCCGCTTAACCGACTGAGCCACCCAGGCGCCCCTCTGTTGCTGAATATTAAGCTGCAATTGAATAGGGCAACACTCTGTGTAGCCAGGCAAAGAACTACTGGGTACCTATAAATTGACTAATTCCCAAAGTTAACAGAGGGCTGGGAGTTGTTTGAGTTTTGGCGAGCTAATGTGGGGAATTCCTATTAAACTTGTTGAACACCTGGAGCATTGACTCCGGAAGTGGACGCTTCAGCAGTAGGGCTAAAGCTAGCCCTAGAAAGAGGATACTGAAGATAGGCTATACCACATCTTAAAAAGGAGCCTTGAAAGGATTAGACTGATTCACAAAAAACCTGACTGCCTGCTGGAACAAAGTCCAAGACATTTTAAAAGAAGACAACAAAATCTAGCTTCAACAATGTAAATTTTGCAATACCAAGCATTCAATAAAAAATTGCTAGACATGCACAAAAACAGGCAAATGTGACCAGGAGAAAGATAGTCAATAAAAACAGACACATGATGATAAGATGAGAAAATAGTAGACAAGGACTTTGAAAGAGCTACAAATATGCCCAAGAATTTAAGGGAAATGAACATAATGAGAGAAGTGCAACATATAAAATAAATCAAATAGAATTTCTTGAGCTTATAAGTGTAATATCTGAAATTTAAACTTCACTGGACAAGACTGACACAAGATTATACAGTGAAGGAAAAAAAAAAGTGTATGTGTACTGGTATGCTCTTCAAGACCCAGCAACTGAAACTATAAAAACTGAAGCACAAGAGGAAAAAAAAAACACTAAAAATAAATGAACAAGGAAAAAGTAAACTGAGACAACATCACATGGTCAGAAGAGAGAGAAAGTGAAAGATGGGAAGAGAGAAAAACAAATTTTGGGGGGTGGTGGGGAATACCATATTATTTTATTTGAAGGAATGTTATAAATGAAAAAACTTAAGTAGATGTTTTGGAACAGAAAAAAAATGGAAACAATAATGGTTGAAATTTTACAAATTTAATGAAAATTATAAATTCATAGTTCCCAGAAGCTCAACAGATTCTAATCAGTATAAACAGAAAGGAAATCACACCAAGTCACCTATTCTCAAATTGCTGAAAACCAGTGATAAAGTGAAAATCTCAAAAAGAAAACATGCATTACATACAGAGGCACAATGGTAAGAATTACTACCCACTTCTCCTAAGAAAAATCATCTTTAAAGCTTTGAAAGGGGCGCCTGGTGGCTCAGTTGGTTTCAGCTCAGGTCATGACCCCAGGGTTGTGGGATTGAGCCCCACATCGGGCTTTGCACTGACTGTGGAGCCTGCTTGATATTCTTTCTCTCTTCCTCTGCCCCTCTCCCTGCTCCCCCACTCACATGTTCTCTCTCTCTAAAAAATAAAGTGTTGAAAGAGATGTTTATCCTTAAATTCTGTATCAAGTGAAAATACCCTTAAATGAAAACAAAATAAGGATGTTTTAAACAAACAAAACAGAATTCATTGTCAGCAGACTTGGATTCTACAAGAAATATTAAAGATAGTTCAGGAAAAAATAAAATAAAAAATAAAATAAAATAAAATAAAATAAATAAATAAATAAATAAAAATAAAGATAGTTCAGGAAAAATAAAATGCTAAATGGAAACTTTGATCTACACAAAGAAACAAACAGTCCCAGAAATGGTAAATAAATATTAAATAGAATAGATATTCTATCTCATTTAAAAAATTTATTTAAAAGATAGCTTACAGGGGTGCCTGGGTGGCTCAGTCGATTAAGTGTCCAACTTAGCTCAGGTCATGATCTCACAGTTTGTGAGTTCAAGCCCCATATCGGGCTTCCTGCTGTCAGCACTGAACCTGCTTTGGATCCTCTGTCTCTGCTCCCCTCCACCCCCACCCCACTTTCTCTTTCTCAAAAATAAACATTAAAAAAAATTTTTTTTTAAAGATAGCTTACAATGAAAAGAACACATTAAGTAGAAAGAAATTATAAAGAGTAGAAATCTATGAAATAGAAAAGAAAGGAGGGGTGCCTGGGTGCCTCAGTCAGTTAAGCATCCAACTCTTGATTATGGCTCAGGTCATGATCTCACATTTGTGAGTTCAAAGCCTGAAACAGGCTCTGCACTGACAATACAGAGCCTACTGGGATTCTGTCTCCCTTTCTCTCTGCCCCTCCCCTGCTCTCTCTCTCTCTCTCTCTCTCTCTCTCTCTCTCTCAAAAATAAAGAAATAAACTTTAAAAAAAAAAGAGAGAAAAGAAAGTAGAAAACCCATAAAACCAAAACCTGGTTCTTTGTAAAATTCAACAAAATAAACCTGTAGTTAGGCTGACAAAAGTACCCAAGAGAGAAGACACAAATTACCAGTATCAGTGATGAGAGAGGGGACATTATTATAGATCCTACAAACCGGGTCAGCAGCCTTTTTCTGTAAACATTCAGACAGTAAATATTTTTGGATTTGTGGGACATATGATCTCTTGAGCAACGATTCATCTCTATTAGAGCCACAGTAAATGAAAGGTGGCTGTGTAAAAATAAAACAGTATTTGAAAAATTGGCTGAGGCTGAGTTTGGTTTGTGGCTATAGTTGATGCCCCTTGCTACAAACACTAAAAGGGTAATAAGCGGATATTCTGAACAACTTTATGTGAAGAAAACTGGCAACCTATGTGAAACAAATTCTTTAAAAAACTCAAATTGTTAAAACTGCTATTGGAAAATTCAAATAGCCCTATATCAGGGTTTCTCAAATTTTAGTAGTACTTACATTTTGGACTAGATAATTTTTTGTGTGGGGGATAAGGTTTTCAGCAGTATCCCTGGCTTCTGCCCACTAGATGCCAGAAACACCATATAGTTATAATAACCCCGAATATCTCCAGATGTTACCAAATGTTCCCTGGGGAAGGGATATCATCTCTGGTTGAATATAACTGCCCTATGTCAATGAAAGAAACTGAATTCACAATTAAAAACCTTCCTTTCCACCTTACCCTGTACACCCTCCCCCCCAAAAACAAACAAACAACAACAACAACAAAAACAAAAACAAAGCCACCCAAACACCCAACTCTACGTGGCTTCACTGGTGAATTCTATCCATAATTTAAGGAAGAAATAATACCAGTCCTATAAAAATTCTTTCAGAAAATAGGAGTGAAGGGAAAAAAAATAGGAGTAAAGGATGCTTTCCAAATTCATTTTATGAATCCAGCATTACCTGGATATCAAAATCAAGCAAAGATATTACAGAAAGAGAAAATTTCAGGCCAATATTCTCTGTGAACACAGATGTAAAAATATAACAATATATAAAAAGAATAATGATACATCATGAACTAGTATGTCTTTTTATAGGAATGCAAAGTTGGTTCATCATTTGATAATCAGGCAATATAACTCATCATATTAACAATACAGCAGAAAAATCATATGATCATCTCAATAGATACAGGAAAAGCATTTGAAGAAAATCAACAACCATTCATAATTTAAAAAAAAAAAAATCTCAGCAAACTAAGAAAGAGAAATTTCTCAATCTAGTAAACGACATCTGTTTTTTTAAAAAAAAAACCTATATAACATCATATATAATGATGAAATACTGAGTGATTTCCCCCAAGAATGGGAACAAGGCAATCTACTACTACCACCTGTATTCAATGGTGTGCTGTAAGTCATAAACAGTAAAATAAGGCAAAGGAAAACAAAAGGCATACAGATTGGAAAGAAGTAAAAATGTCTTTATAAAAAACATGACCTCGTGCACAGAAAAAGTGAAAATAGTTCCAAAAAGTTACCGAAACATAATTTAATTTAGCAAGGTCTCAGGATGTAAGATCAACAGACAAAAATCAATTGTATTTTAATAACTAGCATTCTCTTGAAAAATGAACAAAGTAAACCTGTCACTGTCAATTCAAACAATTGATAGTACCAGTCGCCAAAGATAAAAATTGAGCTAACTTTAGGGACACCCGGGGTGGCTCAGTCAGTTAAGTATCTGACTCAGCTCAGGTTATGATCTTGTGCTTCATGAGTTCGGGCCCTGCATCGGGATCTGATGTCAGCAGGGAACCTGCTTCAGATCCTCTGTCCCTCTCTCTCTCTGCCACTCCCCCCTCACACTCTCTCTCTCTCTCTCAAAAAAAAAACAAAAACAAAAACAAAAACAAAACATTAAAAAGAAAAAAGAGAGAGACAGAAAACGAGCAGGGAAGGGGCAGAGAGATAGACACAGAATCTGAAGTGGGCTCCAGGCTCCAAGCTGACAGCACAGAGCCTGATGCGGGGCTTGAACTCACAAACTGCGAGATCAGGACCTGAGCTGAAGTTGGAATCCTAACCGACTGAGCCACCCAGGTGACCCCAAAAAACATTTAAAAAAAATTTTTGCCTTCAAGCAAAATTAGCATTTTGAGAGGCACCTGGCTGGCTCAGTCGGTGGAGTGTGACTCTTGATCTCAGGGTTGTGGGTTTGCAAACCATGCCGGGTGTAGAGATGAAAGAAAGAAAAAAGAAAAGAAAAAGAAAAAGGAAAAGGAAAAGAAAAAGAAAAAAAAAAGAAAAGAAAAAAAAGAAAGAAAGAAAGAAAGAGGTGTCTGGGTGGCTCAGTTGGTTAAGCATCGGACTTCGGCCCAGGTCATGATCTCGTGGTTTGTGAATTCAAGCCCTGCATCAGGCTCTGCTGACAGCTGATAGTGCACAGCCTGCTTTGGATCCTCTCCATCCCTCTCTCTGCCCCTTCCTCACTCTATCTCAAAAATAAATAAACATTTATAACTAACTAATTAACTAAATAACTAAATAAATAAAATTAGGATTTTGAAAAAAACTGGTACCCATTATTGTGAGCTTAAAAGTTTTCCTAACATTTAAAGTTTTCGATGAGATCAGTAGTGATATTAACAAATACGATTTTTGATGTTGTATAATGAATGTGAAAGCATTTGTAAGATCTGCATAACTCAGTGACCCTGATAATTTCCAAATAACCACTGTATGATGTGACAAATCACGCTTAGGCAAAAGAGTCATTTTAACTACAAGATAGATCAATGGATCTCAATGTAACAGAGTATGAGAAGTTCTAGATATGGTTTCAGATTCCACACTGCTATCAACTTTTTTTTTTTTTTAATATTCATTTAGTTTTGGGAGAGTGTAAGCTGTGGAGGGGCAGAGAGAGGGGGACAGAGGATCCAAAGCAGGATCTGCACTGACAGGCTGAGAGCAGCCAGCCCAGTGTGGGGCTTGAACTCACCAACCCTGAGATCACCACCTGAGTGGAAGTCGGATGTTCAACCAACCAACTGAGCCACCCAGGTGCCCCTGCTACTGACTTTTTTTCCCCTGCTACTAACTTTTAAGAAAACTACCACTTGGGGCGCCTGGGTGGCGCAGTCGGTTAAGCGTCCGACTTCAGCCAGGTCACGATCTCGCGGTCCGTGAGTTTGAGCCCCGCGTCAGGCTCTGGGCTGATGGCTCGGAGCCTGAAGCCTGTTTCCGATTCTGTGTCTCCCTCTCTCTCTGCCCCTCCCCCGTTCATGCTCTGTCTCTCTCTGTCCCAAAAATAAATAAATAAATAAATAAAAAACGTTGAAAAAAAGAAAACTACCACTTGTCCAATTTTGAGATAGTACCAAAGAACATCCAGTATATATGTCCTATATATATATACATATATATATGTAAATATTAAAATACTCCTCTTTTCTAACCACCTATCTGTGTGAGACTGGATTTTCTATATATACTTAAACAACATATAACTATTTTTTCATAAAGATACCTATATTATCATGCAATGGGTTTATTGTTATTTTTAATGAGTAAATATTTAAAATATTTTGTTTTAATTTCTAATCCAGCAAATATTGATAGCAAATAAAAAGCTTAATAATTCTTAAGTTTTAAGAGTGTAAAGTGTCTCAAGACCCAAAGGTTTGAGAATAATTGATCTACTCCAACCCTCTCTCTCTTGATTCCCTATTTTATAGATGGGTAAACTGAGGCTTGGAGTTGGAAAGGACCCATCACAGGTCTGTGATGTGGTTGTGGTCCTGACACTCCACATTCGGTTTAAATCTGTGAGAAGAGGTGTGCTGGGATAACTCCTATTTAGTGTATTCAATCTCTCTTCACTGGATCCTTATCTGGATTTAAATGTCATGAGATTTTTTTTTTTTTAAGACTTTTCTCTGGGCACCTGGGTGGCTAAGTCAGTTAAGCATCCAACTTCGGCTCAGGTCATCTCGCGGTTCATGAGTTCGAGCCCTGCATTGGGTTCTGTGCTGATAGACCAGAGCCTGGAGCCTACTTTGGATTTTGTGTCTCCCTCTCTCTCTGCCCCTCCACCACTCTCTCTCAAGAATAAATAAACATTAAAAAAAAATTTTTTTAATAAAACAAAAAAGGCTTTTCTCTATGCACACATCTCCCTCCATCTTACAACTGCTAGGTCCCTGTTACAAACTTCTTTCTCATCTTTCACTCACTCATTCAATGACTATTTACTGAGCGCCAACTATGTACCATATACAGCTCTAGGTGCTGATAATCTAACAATGAATTAAACAAAATCCTTGATTTGATTTTTAAAATCTTACATTCTGGTGAAGGGTCAGAAAATTGGTCCAGAACTTGTAAATGGGCAGAAGAGAATTACTGGGTGCTCTTTCATTGTAGTGCTAGAGTATACCTTTGATTGACTTTATATTGACTAGGCTATTGCATAACTTTGTAGGGGTAAAGGTTAGCTTGTAAAAAACCAATGGCAAATGCAAATTACTCCTATCCATAGTAATGCAAATGGATTTTGATCAGTAGAGATGGAATTGATTTCCATCTGGTATAAGTGATAATCCCAAACATTATAGTTTATTACTGAAGATTTTAATGTTTTTGCAACTATCAGCAAATTCATTTCAGCATTCCTTTGACTGATAATCTAAATATCTGAAACTCAAATTCTCATTTGCACAAGTCTTACCATCTAACTGGTTCCCTCATTATTTAGGATAATAATGGAGGAGTAGTTTATTATGATGAATAAAATCTTTGGCCTGCGCTCACTTTATCTTTGTGTAAGAATTATGTTTCCCACCTTTTGCAAATTGTAATTTAGCAGACTATATGAAAAAATACATAAGTTATAAGAATAAAGGCAGGTTAAGAGGACAGTTATTAACTGGTGGTGTAGCATGTACTAGTTTAGATAGATAGGGCCAATCAATCAATTCTCTCTTAATTGCAAGTGGAATCAATCCTTTTCCTTTTTAAAAAAATGTTTATTTATTTTACTTGTGTGTGTGTGTGTGTGTGTGTGTGTGTGTGTGTGTGTGTGAGAGAGAGAGAGAGAGAGAGAGAGAGATCACCAGCGGGGGAGGAGAAGAGAGAGGAAGACAGAGAATCCCAAGGGGGCTCCACACTGCCAGCGCAGAGCCAGATGTGGGGCTCGAACGCACAAACCGTGAGATCCGGGAATCCTTTTCTATCTTCCTTGGCACCACACTAACCCAGAACTGTCTTCTCTCATCTGATCTACCTCTCATAATCCTACCTACTCCGGTCATCAACTGTCAGATGATTTTTCTTTTTTTGGTGATAAACACAAGATTCTATTTGTGATATTTAAAGTTTTGGTAACTCCTCCTGCCCTGTAAATGTGGAAATAAAGGTGTATGTTTCTCAGTGGAATTTTACAACCCACATCAAGAAGAATATAGTTTGAGCAAAGGTCAAAAATTCCCTCATTCATACGTAGCCTTGGCAGTTCACAATCCATAAAATACTGGAAAAGCTCAAAGTGCTACAAGGTTCTTCACTACTTCTAATTTTCTATGGTAGTGAAGAGATAGTTTGTTGTCTTAAAATTCACACTTGCTTCATCATTCCTGTAACTTCAGTAAAAATGTACCCAAACTTCCTGCCTTCTGAAAGTGATAGGACTTTTTGATGGGAGTTTGAAATGGTGGCTGATTACTTTTGAATACTTAAGCTCCACTGGCTGACAGCTCACATCTGTACTTCTGATCCACTGCCTAGAGATCAGAGGTCCCCACCAGCCCCTCCTTGGCTCTGTTAACTTGCTGGAGCAGCTCACATATTTCGGGAAACCCATTACTCACTAGATCACTGGCCTATTATAAAAGTATGTAACTCAGGTACGGTCAGATGGAGATGCACATAGGGAAAGACAGGGCGCTTCCGTGCTCTCTCCCAGCACCTCCGTGTATTCACCAACCAGTAAGCTCCCAGATGATCATTTTAAAAACACTTATCTGAGGGGACACCTGGGTGGCTCAGTCGGTTAAGCGACTGTCTCTTGGTCTCTTGATTTCGGCTCACGGCTCACGGTTGGTGAGATCTCAAGCCCCGTGTGGGGCTTCACGCTGTCAGCGCCAGAGCCTACTTGGGATTCTCTTTTTGTCCCTCTCTCTGCCCCTCCCTCATGATCTCTTTCAAAATAAATAAACTTTAAAAAACAAAACAAAACAAAACCCACCTATCTGATCACGTCCTTCCCTTCTACCGTCTCCCTATGAGGGGGTCAAGTTTTGTGGGACCTACAGCTTACAGAATCCGAGAGGTCCTCTTCAAGAAAAACTACAAAATTAGGTACAGGGTCTTGCAAGGGGCACTGCAAACGGCAAGTTCTGAAATTTCAAGCTTGGTTACCTTCAGTATAAATCTGCCTCTGCCCACAAATCTGACCTCATTTTTCTCTACCTCAGGATCTTTCCTCGTGCAACTTCTGCCTAGAAGGCCCTTCCCGCCCCCATTTGCCTACTGCCACCTCCCGGTTTTCTCTGATCCCCCAGCTGGGTTAGGAGCCTTTACGGAATCTCTCCCAATGCTCCAAGCACCCAGGCAGAGACGCCATTCCGTGCGAATGGTTGCTCTTTCCCAGAACCCACAGAAAATCCCTGGAGGAGCGGGGCTCGGTTTGCACCTGGGCTGTAAAGGTGTGCTGAGCCCCGAACCTGAGGCCGCAGGAATTCCCTCCTGTTCTCGTCCAGAGTGGCGCCCCCACCTCCCCGGAACCCGCGGGTCGGCCCTTGCGGTTCCGGGCGGAATGACTCGGCGGTGCACGCTGATATGGCTGCGCTGGTAGTGAGGGGTGTGCCGGGCGTGCTGAAGCGTGCGCACTTCGCGACCATCCCGCGGAGACATCGACATAAGAAGAAATGGGTAAGGTCCAGCCGCTGGCCCACGAGGAAACAGTGACAGCGGCCTTTTGCCGCCGCCCCTCGGGAAACTTCTCTAGCCCTGCCACCTCCCGCCACTGTCGGATAGGTTCACTACTCCAGCCCCTCCGGAAGGCCCTTAGCCTCTTTTCCCCGCCCCTCAGGGGCCGTCTCTAGGCTCCTCCCTCTCGCATCTGTTACGTCATCGCCTCTATCTGCCCTGTTGCTTCGTCACAAATCTTCGGCTGTTTTAGTATGTCCGCTGTACCCCGACTCCGCCCCCCTAAGTTACGCCATCACCTCCGCCCTCATTCTTTCAGTTATGTCACCACCACGTGTTCCCCTGCTGTTGGTTACTTTCCCCTTGGCGCCCACTATCCCTTACACTTCCCTTCCTCCCTCTTCCCCGCCCTCCCCTTCTTTCCTACCCCGCCCCCCTTCATCCCTCCCTGCATGACCTCGTCTCCGCCTTTCCTCCTAGAACTTTCGGCCCGGCCGCCCTCACCCCTCGAAAAATGTCTTAGCGACAACCCCATCCTTCCTGGGTCTCCGCCGCCCACTGGGAAAGGATTCAACCCTGTCCTCACCCTCGAGGTGCCTCTGGCGTCCAGGCAAGGTTACAGCGATCACCCTGCCCACACTTCTGGCCTTTCCCCAGACCCAGGCAAAGGATGCAGCGACTCTCCTCACCCCCTGGAATCTCCTCACCTCTCCAGAGACCCTTTCTCTGGCCTCAGCTGTAGCCCTGGAATTTCTTCCATAACCGCCACGCCCGCCTCCCTACCCCCTCCGGTTCCCTCCCCGCCCCCACCGCCCCCACCGCCCCCTTCGCCCCCTTCCCCACCTCCACAGCCTCCCCTGCGCCCTGGGAGATGTTCTTTTGAACCCTGTTATCCACTCTTTGGAAGGCCTTACTGCCGTGAGCCTATTATCTCGGGTTCGCCCCCTTCGAGCCCTTGTTTTGACCGGCGCAGCCTTCTGGGGTCACCCTCTGTTCGCCCACGGAGCCCTTATTGCAGCTGGATCAGTCCCCTGAGAACACCGCATCCCTGTCCCCGAAGCCCTTACACTGACCAGCAGACTTACCTGTGTTACTGTGGATACCCTTCAGCCCTGGTAACCAGCCCTGTGACTTCCCCTCCTCTTCCTCATCGGCCCTCAGGAACCAGCCCAGTGACTTCTCCCACCCTCCCTCATGCGCCATTGGAAACTGGCCCAGTGACTCCACCTTCTGTCACTCATCAGCACCCAGGAACAGATCCCATGATTTCACCTTCCATCGGTCCTGGGTCCCAGGGAACTTGCCCCATCATGTCACCTTCTCTTACTCATAGGCCCCTGAGAACTACCCTCATTATGTCACCTCCTCTTGCTCACCGGCCCATGGAAACTAGACTTATAGCTTCCCCACTCCTTTCTCACAAGGTTTTGGAAACTGGGATCTCCCCTCTGCTCTCTCCCTGGTCCTCAGGGAGAAGTTATAATGACCCTCCTCTTTCTCCAGCATCTTCCCCACCCACTGGCAGCTTTTACCATGTCCACCTTAAGCCTCCAGACTCTTGTGAGCCTAAACCACAGCTTGACCTGCCCCTTAGGAAAAATTTCTGTGGCTCCCCACTTTCTTCTCAGGCAGGTACATCTGGCTCTCCCAGCTCACCTCAGGAGAGCTCTTATCACTGTTCTCATTTTTCTCCAGAGGCCCATGTACCTGCCCCCGGTAGCCCTTATTGTGCCATCCGCCTATCCCCTAAGAGTACTGGTTCTCTTTGCTCACCCCCGTCCCAGGCTCCCATAAAGCCTTGCTTGGAGTCAATTTTAACCTGGGAGACTAGTGGGAACTCTTACCTCTTGGTAGAGTCAGGCACCCCGATTTCTTGTGCCCCCTGTGCTCCCTGTCCTCCCTGTCCTCCTTGTCCTCCTTGTCCCCCTTGTCCCCCCTGTCCCCAGGAACCACCTCTTCCCCTCTCCTCTTGCTGTCCTTATACTGTCGTCTCCTTCCCTTCACCCCTGGACAACCAGTTTATATCTCCATCCCAGTCACCCCCCTGCGGAAGCTGTAATGAACCCCCTCTCCCTACCCCAGTTTGCCCCCAAGTGAAGTCCCCCAAATCCTCAGAGTTAAAACAACCATGTGCTCTCCACAGATGTCGCTCCCTGGTCATCCCTCTCCAGCACACTCCTTTTGACCAGCCCAGGGCCCCTAAGGCCAGCGCCTCCCCTCCACCACCGTCCCACCCTTCTGGTCCTTCTTGTATGGTGACATCCATTACCACTTGCTCAAATCCCTGCCCCAAAGAAATTCCCCAAGGAACTACCTTACCTACTGTGATCCCTAGGACCCTCAAACCTGTTATCCCCACTTGTCTTCCCCTTCGCCTTCCTTTTGGTACTGTCTCACCCAATAGTTATGCTCAGAGCAGCCCCCATGGATTCTCCATAGGACCCCCATGCAGTACCCATATATATTCTGTGGTTTCCTCGACCCCTGATCCCTGCCCACTCCTTGCTTCCCTCAATCAATCCATTTGCCCCTCTCAGTGTCATAAACTGCCCATGGTGCCCCCCTGTGGCATCTATAGCACTTCCAGGGGCCCAGCCCAACCTTATCGCCAGCCTGTGGCACCTCCTTGTTCCACCCACATCTATTCTTTTATCCCTTTGAGAACACCCTTTGATCCTCAAAGTTTACCCATTGGCCCCCAAACCCGGTGCCACCCCGATACTATGCCCTGTGGCTTCCACGTCTACTCTGTGGCTCCTCGAGTCTCCTGCAAAGAGTGCCCCCAGGTACCCTTCAGCTGTCCTTTGCCTTCATCCAAGACTTCCAGCTGTAGCACTAATGTCAGCCGTAGCTTAACTGTTATTAGTGAATGCCAGAGCAGTGCCAGCCAGAGCAAGAGTTCCCGCCAAAGCAGAAGTCAGAGCCAGAATGAGAATACCCACCACCCCTGCAGAAGTCGAAGTCAGAGCAAGAGTCTCCATCCTCACAGAAGTCAGAGTCGGAACAAGAGTCCTAGTCGAAAGAGAAGTCGGAGCCGGAGCAATAGTTCCCACCAAAGCATAAATCAGGATAAGAGCGAGTGTCATAGCAGAAATCAGGGCCAGAGTGAGAGCTCTCCATGTAGCAAAAGTCAGGGCCAAATCAAGAGTGGCCTCCATGGCAAAAGTCGGAGCCGAAGCAAGAGTTCCTGCCATGGCAAAAGGCAAGGCAAGAGCAAGAGTCCCTCCCACAGCAGGAGCCGGAGCAAGAGTCCCTGTCCCAGCAAAAGTCGAGGCCAGAGTGAGAGTCCCCACCATAGCAGAAGTCATGGTGGGAGCAAGAGTCCTCGCCATAGCAAGAAATGAGGGCCAGAGGAAGAGTTCTGACCAAATCAAAAATGCAGACCAGAGCAAAATTCATAGACAATAACAGGACTGCCAGCCATAGCAAGCGCCCAGCTGTGGCAACGCGGATCAACCTGAGGACTCCTCAGCTGAGGTCTTCATTTTCCTCGTAATCTGTGTTTATGCTCTGCAAGGTTGACTCATGTCTCTCTCTGCTACCCCCATAGAAGTCCCCATTTTGGCTCACACCTCAAGGTTTCTGTGAGCTCCCTTTATCCCATGTTCCTGGGGTATAAGAACTCCCCGAATGACCCTCAACCCTGTGATTCTGAGCATTATGGTGTCAGCCACTGCATGCCATTAGGTAAGTTACCTTATACCTGTCCATCGAATGTGGAGGGTTGATATTTTTTTGTATCCCATCGAGCTATCTGTTGTGGTGCTCACATAAGCTAGGACACCAGGAAATGCTTTAGAAGATGGAAGGACTGTTCAGAGAGAAAGCGTCTTTTGTTTTTAAGGCTGAAGCTTCCCGGGGCCTTCATAGATTCTTCCAACCTTCGGTAGGCCCCCCTCAAGAGTCCTATCCTGAGCTGCCATTTTCTTAAGTTCTTCTTACTCCCAGGCCTGAGGGAGTGCCCCGCACCTTTCTTGGTGACCCCACCTGCTGTTGTGAGAGCTACAGCTTGTTTTCTCTCACAACACTGAGATAGAAGGGCCGACTTCCTACTACTTTTCTCTCTCACACTTCTCTTCTGGCTGGCAGAGGTAGGATGCAAAGGCAGGAGTGGGCACTAGCTGGAACCATATTGGCTGCAGGGCTCTGAGGTATTGGTGAGGTTAGGTGGGAGGGGAGAGGCAAGGCTGGAAGACCAATAAGGCTGTTCTTTTCCTTTTAGGCTGCCACAGAGCCCAAATTTCCTGCCACTCAACTGGCTCTGCAGAATTTTGACATGACCTACAGTGTGCAATTTGGTGATCTTTGGCCATCCATCCGGGTCAGTCTCCTTTCAGAGCAGAAGTATGGTGCACTGGTCAATAACTTTGCTGCCTGGGATCATGTGAGTGGAAAGCTGGAGAAGTTGAGTGCCAGGGACTTTGTGAATGACTCCATCTCCCATGGGGAACTGGAGCTTGAGAGTGGCCAAACTGCAACTCCATCCCTAGCCTCTGGGACCTGCAGCCCGAACCTTCGATGCTTCACTTTCGCCAGAGGGGATGTCAGCCGGTTCCCCCCTGCCAGGTAGGATCTGGAGTCATGGCTAGGGCCATCCTGAGTGTCTACAGGAAGTAGACAGCAGGAGACCCAGCTTTTGTCCCATTTAATGAGGATCCTAATATTGCTAATATTTACTGAGTGCTTATACATGCTAGGCATTTTTCTAAGTGTTGTGTGTGCATTATCCATGATCTCCTTTTGTTCTGTCAACAGCACTCTGAGGTAGGTAATATTATTGTTCCTCTTTTATATTTGAGGAGACTGAGGTGCAGAGAAGTTACTTGCTTGCTTTAGGTTCCTTGGATAGCAGGTGATGCAGCTAGGACTTAGACCCAGGCAGTTTGACCCCAAAATCTGCACTTTGAACCTGCTCTTCTCCGCTACCTCCCATCGAAGAGTGCTCTAACTTGAGCACTTAACACCCTCCACAGTTAAAGTGTGTATTATTTATAAGGGCTTTCTCATTTTGCCCTCACAGCCACCCATCCAAGTGAGTGGGACAGGTAAGCTCATGGTACCAAAGAACAAGTGGGACTTGCTAGGGACACCAAGTACCAGAGGGGCGTGGTGGTGAGGGGACTCCTGGTCTTCTGATCCAGTGCTCAGATTTATATATAAAGTTGGATGAAAAAGACTCTTGCGATCAAATGCTGTGTTGTGCTTTAGAAACTGAGAAAACGAGAGCTCAATGTTAGTTGTAGGATATGGGAATTGATCTTTGAGGGACTGATTCGCTCATTCAGTAAATAATTATTGTCTACCAAATGCCAGGCCTTCTTAAGTGCCTGGGTTACAGGTGCAAAAGCCCTCATTGACCTTACAGTCTAGTGAGGAAGATAAGTATTGAGAAACTATTTACAATTGTGACAAGTGCCACAAAAGAAAAGTACAAGGTGCTATGAGGTATTATAACTAGGAGATCTAACGCAGTCTTTTCTGAGGAAGTGAAATTTAAGCTTAGACCTGAAAATGAGTAGAAATTACAGCTGGTGGCATGCGGATAGTGACAGGCCAAAAAAGCTGGCAGGAGCCAAATTTTGAAAGTCTAAGCCATGAGGGATTTTGGACTTTTTCTCTAAAAGGAAGAGGGAGCCATGAAAAGTGTTAAGGTGGGGAATGACATAACCAGATTTGAATTTTTGAGATATTTTTCTGGCTGCTGTGTGGAAAACAAATTGAAGAGGGGTGAGGCTATGTATCAAATATGAAATAGGGAAGTAAATTAGGAAGCTTTTGCAATAGCTCTGGCTGCTGGCTTGAGGGAGGGCTACATGCTTAGTAAAGCTAGAAGGTAAGGCTGGAAGAGTATGTGGGGGGCCATGTATGGGAATCTTGAATGCCAGGAGCTTATAGGTTGGGAGAAGGGGAATTTTCTGATGGCCCAGGGTTGCTTATAAATGGTTGGACCTGCCAGGGCTGAATGGCTTCAGACGATGCACTCTTTAGTACATATTGCTGTAAATTGCCAAGATCTGTTCTAGAGAACTGGTGGAAAGGGTTTCTAAGTAGGGGAAAGGCAATAATGCACAGTGGTTATAAGCATGGGCTTTGGAGTCAAGAAAACCTAGATTTGGATTCTAGCTTCATTACTTATTGGACATTAGCTTTGAATAACTGACGCTTGGTTTCCTTTCCTGGAAAATAATCTGGAAAATGATGGTACTGATACTATAACTCATTGTGTGGCAGCTGCTATTCTAAGCACTTGACTTCTATTAGTTCCTTTCATTTTCACAATAATCCTATATGGCATGTACTCTTATTGCAGATGAGGAAACTGATGCACAGAGAAATTGAGTCATTTGCTAAAGGCACACAATTGTTGAGCACCTGGGCTGGATTTGAGATGCAGCCAGTGTGACTCTGGATCCTGGGTTCTGCTGCATCACAGGGCTGTGGTGAGGCCTGAATGGAGTGATGTATACGAGACACCTAGTGTAGTACCTGTGGTAGAGCACTCCTAAACAGTATCTCTTACTGTCTGTGTCATTCTCATCGAAGTTATGCTTCAGGAGGATCACTGTAATAAATTGGGGTGGGAGGAAGATAGATTGGGGCAGGATTAGAGACCGGTTTGGAGGCATTGGTCTTAGGCAGAACCATAGACTAAGCAGGGTTTCCTAAGTTGCCTACGGTGCTTGGCTTCTATTCAGTGAAGTTTGGGTTTCCTTCTCATCTTGATAGGCTCCCTATAAATCAAGGGAATCTTAACCTCTCAGGAGGTCAAGGATGTATTTAGGGAGTCCAGGAACCTCCTGAAATTGTCTGAAAAACTGTTGTGCTTTTTGTTGTTGTTGTTGTTGTTGTTGAAAAGAGGGACTGTAGCTTTCAGCAGATTCTCAAAACTGTCTGAACCAAAAAAAGGTTAAGTGACACTTCCAAAGGAAGGAACTGGATGAGAATGAGTTTTGTAGACCAGTGCTGGTTGATTCTCTTTTGCAGGGGCAATGGGCACACAGCTTCAGGGACAATCCAGGCATGATTCGATTTTGAAAGTATCCTATTATAGTCTGAGCCTGTCTGCGAAGGTGTTACAACCTCAAGACCGGGGATTATAGCTTTTGTAGCAAACCCTCAGTGCTGCTATGTCTCATGTCTCATCACATTTTTCTCCCAGAGCCTTCCTGTCAGGGCAGCAAAGGTCAGCTTTCTGTCTTCTTGAGTCTGTCCCCAATGGCTGAGCTGTGTCTCAGGCAGGGGAATGGCTTATGACAACTGGCCTGGGAGTGACCATTAGGTTGTTGTCTGTCGTCCCTCTCTCTACCCACATGGATCCTGCCTGTCTTCATGCCTCATTGGCTCTCACTTGGACTTTCATCACAGCCTCATCACTGGTGTCTGTTTCTAATGTGTTCTTTCTAGCCTACCTAGCTTTCTAAAACTCTATTTAGGTGATCATGTCATTTTCTTTACAAACTGGTAACTGCCTCCAGGTTACAGTCCAAACTCCTTAGCATAGGGTCCTAGGCTTTCTACAACCTGGCCTCTACCTGCTTTTCAACCTCAATCTCCTCCACTTTGTATTTCTGCTGCTGAAGATTTCTCATTGTTTCTGAAAGGAGGTATGAGTTTGCATGCTTCTGTGCCTTCGCTTGGTCTTTTCTCTTCTCTTGGAATGCTCCTGTTTCTTCCTCCATCCCTCCCTTTTTTCACCTAATAGGGCCTGTTTCTTCATCAGGCCTGACTCAGGTAACTGTGAGAGGGACAAGTGATGGCGCTCTTCTCTGAACCCAGAAAGCATTTTGTATCTTAATATGTAACCCAATAAGACTGAGCTCCTATTGTATGCAAGGTGGTGTTTCAGGTGCTGAGGTTATTCCAGTGAACAAACAAAGTCTCTGTCTTTATTCTAAAGAGGGAGGAGGAGGAGAGTACACACACACACCCCTGTACATATAAAGTGAACAATAAGTGCCTTAAAGAAAAGTAGTGTCACATAGAGAGATAGGAAGTGATGGGAGTGGGGGAGGGGTGCTGTTTTATTTTTATTTATTTTTTAAGTTTTATTTTATTCTTTTAAAATTTATTTTGAGAGAGATAGGGAGCAAGTGGGGGAGGGACAGAGAGAGAGAGAATCCCAAGCAGGCTCCTCACTGACAGCGCAGAGCCCGATGTGGGGCTCAAACCCACAGATGGTGAGATCGTGACCTGAGCTGAAGAGTCAGACGCTTAACCAACTGAGCTACCCAGGTACCCCTATGTATTTTTTAAATGTTTATTTATTTTTGAGAGAGAGAGAGAGAGAGAGAGCATGCGTGTGCCCATACGTGAGTGAGCAGGGGAGGGGCAGAGAGAGGGGGACAGAATCTGAAGCAGGCTCTGGGCTGACAGCAGTGAGCCTGATGCTGGGCTCAAACTCAGGAACCGTGAGATCATGACCTGAGCGGAAGTTGGTTGCTTAACCGACTAAGCCATCCAGGCGCCCCTGAAGATTTTAATTTTAAGTAATCTCTGCACCCAATGTGGGGCTCAAACCAACAACCCTGTGATCAAGCATTGCATGCTCCACCAGCTGAGCCAGTCAGGTGCCCCTTGATCTGTGTTTTAAATGGGTCACTCTGCCTGCTGTGTGGATGAATGAGTGAGTGAATAAGTGAGTGTGGGTCTGAGAAATGAGTTTTTGGTGAGTAGAACTCAGTAACCCCCGAGGGCATGGACTTGGTGGCCTTGACTTCCAGTGGGTCTCCTGACTTGGAGTTGGACTATAAGGTGGTCTCCTCTCTTGTAGGCTTGGCAGCCTGGGTGTCATGGACTACTACCTGATGGATGCTGCTTCCTTGCTGCCTGTCTTGGCCCTTGGCCTGCAGTCTGGTGACACTGTGCTTGACTTATGTGCGGCCCCTGGGGGAAAGACACTAGCACTGCTTCAGACTGGCTGTTGCCGTAAGTCAGAGGGCTGGTGTCTTGGGCAGTGAGGGCTCCCTACCTCACCCAGTCAGGGGCATACCGAATCTGATGGGATTTCAGGTCTCAAGGTCAGAGTATACTCAAGGAGTATACTCAAGGAGTATAGTGCTTGCTTGCTAAGGTGGAGTATTTGTGTTTGCAGCTGTCTCTCCTCTCTCTCTGTGTCAGTTGGCCAAAGAAGATTGCTGAGCAGAGCAAGGTCTCTGGAGGCAGACTAAAGTGGGGCCCTGACCAATCTATATCTGACACTTTTACTGCTCTGTATCTGTTTACTTTGTCTCTAAGTTCCATTTCCTTAGTCTGCCAGCTAAAGCAATAAGATCTGGCTGCAGCCACCCTTTATAGCTTTATGTCATTCTTCCTCAGACTTTATATGCTTCAGCCACATCCTGCTACTCTCTGTTTCTTGAATAAGCCTCCATCTTTTGCTCATGTTCCATTTTCTCTCTAGAATACCCTCCATCCTATCCTAGCTGGCCTGCTTATATCCTTTTAGCTTTCAAGTCCCAGCTCAAGTGTGCCACCTCCTGGAAAGTCTTCCCTCATGACCTCTAGGGGCTGGTTGCAAAGTGATGCCTCTGTCTCCTATGCTCCCTTACCATGGGCAGTATCCTAGCAACTGTTAGCACATTAGCCTTGCATCAGAGCTTTACCGGGTATGCATCTTCTCCCTCTTCAAGATTATGAATTCCCTGGGGATAGGCCCAAGTCTAATCGCAGTAGTGCAGCCACCAGCCTGGGCTATGTGTACCATAAGAGTTCACTTCAGCCATCTACTGGCTGACATCCTGCCTTAAAATAGGCAACACTTTTGCCTTGGGGATTTGAGAAATACCCAGAGCAGGACTGTGGTTTTTCCACTTCCCCTGCCAGTTTTCTCTTGCCTTGTGCCCTAGCCTTTTTGTTGGACCTGGGCCCTTCTCTTCAGTTCTTGTCAGCCAACTTGCATAGTTTGGGTTAGCTTCCAGTCGTGTCGTAGACCCTATGGGTGATTGAGCAAGGTTGCACATTTGATCTTACCTCCTGGAAGTGCAGAGGGAGAGGAGAAAAAGTGTTGATATGGTTTAATGACTCCAGTTCAGGAGATCCCAGCCTCTGTGCTGGGCTGTGCTGATCTGACTGACTGCTGTAGGAATCCATCAGAAAGGGGATGAATGAGGTAGGGTTACTTGGAAGAAGAGGAACTTGAACTAAGAGGCGGGAGAAGGGCCAAGGATAAGTAACTGAGAGTCGCTTTTCTAAGGTGTACTAAATTACCAGCACCTTACCCCCATCCTGGCCCCTCACCAAAGTGAGTCCTTGATTCCAGTCAACAAAGGCAATTTCGAGTTTACCTAGTCTAGCCCTCATATTTTACAGAGGAGGAAATTGAGTCCTGAAGAGATGAAATAACTTAACTTTTACCTGAGTTGGAGATAGAGCCAGAACTGGAACCCAGCTTTTTCTGTTCTTAGTTCCTGGCCTTCTGCAAATTTCTCCTGAGCAGAGAATCCAATTTTTACTTCTTTGAGTGCCCTCAAAAATTGGGACTCTATGTGTTTGTGGGAACACTAAGCTTGTTCATGGGAGTGACCAGTCCCAGTGGATAAGGTATGTACTCTCTAGTTCTTCACTGCAGCTCCTGCCTCCTTTTCATTCCTTGACTCTGAGGCCAGGTATCAGTCATCATTTGTTATCAAGCTTACAGTAATATTTTTTTCTTATAGGAGATCTAAGAACAAAGTAATTAAGCTCTTTCTTTTTCTTTTTTAATTTTATTTATTTATTTTGAGAAAGAGAGAAAGAGCACGAGCGGGGAGGGGCAGAGAGAGAGGGAGAGACAGGATCCCAAGCAGGCTCCGTGGTGTCAGCACAGAGCCCAACATGGGGCTTGAACTCACGAACCATGAGATCATGACCTCAGCTGAAACCAAGAGTTGGATGCTTAACCGACTGAGCCACCCAGGTGCCCCACAGTGAGCTCTTTTTTGTTTTGTTTTGTTTTAATTTTTTTTTAACTTTTATTTATTTTTGAGACAGAGAGAGACAGAGCATGAACGGGGGAGGGTCAGAGAGAGAGGGAGACACAGAATCCGAAACAGGCTCCAAGCTCTGAGCTGTCAGCACAGAGCCCGACGTGGGGCTCAAACTCACGGACCGCGAGATCATGCCCTGAGCCGAAGTTGGCCGCTTAACCGACTGGGCCACCCAGGTGCCCCAGTGAGCTCTTTTTTGAATTCGCACCTGTCACAAAAGGGAAAGTGAAAGACAGATGGTAAGTTAATTAGGATTAGGTTTGGTCATATAAAACAGAAAATCAACAAATTGGCTTAAAGAAGTTTATTTCTGTCTTACATAAGAGAACTGGGATATCAGCAGTCGGGGCTGGTATGGAGTCTACACAGTCTTAGGGAGTTGGGCTCCTTTATTCTTTTTGCAACCTATTTTATTTCTGGCTTCCATCGTCAGGATTGCCTCATGGCTTAAGATGGCTCCTAGAACTCCAGTTATCACATTCAAGTTCAAGACAGGAAGAAAAGATTGGGTAAAAGGGGCACATCTAATTGCATTAACTTCTTTTGAACATCTCCCCAGAAATCCCACACGATAATTATGCCTATAACTCATTGACCAAAACTTAGCCATATAGTCATACTTAGTTATAAAAGGAGGCTGGGAAATGGGGCACATCGCTCCCCTCTACCTCAAATAAAACTGGAGTTCTATTAATAAGGAATGGGAAGAGAATATATTTTTGGTAAATAATGTATAGCATCTGCCAAAGATGTAGAGAGAGACACGTGATTCAAGAAAAGTAGGGGAGAGCATATTTGTTTAGAAATATTCATACTTGGTCTGCTTTATTTATTTACATATCCTTTCTGGCTGGTGTAGGTGTTTGCCTTTGCAACTCCTGCTCTCGAGTGTCTAGGACTGTGCCATGCACATAGTAAACGTTTCTTCTCCACTTGCCCCTGCCCCTGCCCCTGCCCCTGGGGCCTGCATTGATTGGCTGTGCCTGAGAATTGGTCTGATTCTCCATCAGCACCATTGCTGGTGTGATGTTTTGTTGGGCGATGGGTTTGAGGTTTCTTTATTCTCACAGGCATTTTAATGTCCAGACTACCCACAGCTATCTATAGATTGGTGCAATCCCTATCAAGTTTCCGATGGTATTTGTTTTTCAGAATTAGAAAAACAATGCTAAAATTTATATTCCCACAGGCAATCTCGCTGCCAATGATCTGTCCACTTCTCGAACAGTCAGACTACAGAAGGTTCTTCACAGCTATGTGCCTCAAGATATCAGGGATAGGAATCGAGTTCGAGTCACCTCATGGGATGGCAGGAAGTGGGGAGAACTGGAGGGGGACACCTATGACCGGGTAAGTGATTCCTGACCTGAGACATCGAGCTAGTCGAATCTGGCCTTCCCATCTCAGCTGCAGACCCTGAGTGAGTAAGATCCAGCCCTCCATATTTGGGGATGTAGGGCCATTTCTGGACCTCGCCAGCTCTCTGTGTGTGATTGAGAGAACACAGCCTTCTTCACAGTCATCAGTAGTGTCTTCATTGGAGACAATTAACAGGAAAGAGTTTGAACCTGACTGAGTGGGAAAAGGGTTATTTCTCAAGTAAAATTCACAGCTCTCTTCCATAGATGAATTTTTTTTTTTTGGAAACATAATTATAGGACTTTTTCTTTTGTTTTAATTTTTGTTTTTGTCTCTTGTGCCTAGCACAGAGTATAGGCTCTTAGTAAATGAATGGATGATTTTATATTTCTTACTTTAAAACTTTCCATATTGGATATGATGTTTCAGCATAAAATAATTTTGAATCCTGATCCTGTTATTCAGTATATTAGCTACCTTCTGGGCATTGTATCATTTTGTAAATTGGATATTTCATTCAAATAGCCAAGGACAGAGTCCTAAACCATGAAGGGCACCTGGCTGGCTCAGTCAGTAGAGCATACAACTCTCTAATGTTGTTGTTGTTGTTGTTTTTTTTTTTTAATTTATTTTTGAGACAGAGAGAGCAGGAGCATGAGAGGGGCAGAGAGAGAGGGAGACATAGAATCTGAAACAGGCTCCAGGCTCTGTGCTGACAGCACAGAGCCCAACACGGGGCTCGAACTCACGAACTGTGAGATCATGACTTGAGCCGAAGTCAGATGCTTAAGCAACTGAGCCACCCAGGCACCCCAAGAGCATGCAACTCTTGATCTCAGGGTTGTAGGTATGAGCCCCATGTTGGATGTAGTTATTACTTAAAATCTCTAAAAAAAGGGAAAGCCTTCTTTCTAGGTTGATATCAATTATTTAATTATGGTTACTTAGGTATTGGCTTTGGTTTTTTGACTAGCCATGAGTATACCTAAATATACTCTTTTCCCACTCATTATTTCCCAGTTGTCTACCAGGTTAAAGTGAGAAGCTTTGTCAGGTACTCTGCAATGGAAGGATGGGCAGAGGGAGCACTGAGTGAAACCTCTCAGGGCAAGGGCCTAAGGGAGAGGAGCCAGTAAGGAGCTCTAACACAGTACCCTTTAACACTTGTGGGTAGGTGCTGGTGGATGTGCCCTGTACCACAGACCGCCACTCCCTTCATGAGGAGGAGAACAACATCTTTCAGCGGTCGAGGAAGAAGGAGCGGCAGATGTTGCCTATGCTTCAGATGCAGCTGCTCGCGTGAGTAACAGATTTATAAAAACTGAGGACTTTGTGCCACAGTGCTCCAGGGGACCAGTCACTTGGGGAACTGCGAGCTCTTGCCAACACCATCACCCACAGAAGGGTCTTCTGATTGAGGAACTTCCAGATATGATAGGATGGCCTTTCTCTGGAACACACAAACCCTATGTGGTAGGACACACATAGCAGGGTGGGCGGCACAGATTCATTTACGTTATCTTACCTCCACGCTAGTCTCAGTCCCAGTGAGTGGCACAAGTTTGAAAGCTTGAAAAAAGTTACTGAAGTCAAGACTCGGTAGGGCTGGTAAGGATTCAGTGCACAGCTAGCACCAGGGTTTGGCCCATAACCAGAGTCAGAGTTCAGGGGATTGCTTCCAGAGGAGAGCCCATGGAGTAAGGTTGGGTTGCTGCTCTCTTTCGAGAATGACTTTTCTGGTGGTATCTTTGGGGGAGAGACTTCAGAAGCTAACACAGCTGCGCAGCCCACAGTAGACTCCACTGTGCATGCTTCTAGCTCCTCCTGTTGTCCTTCTGCTTCTGGGAAGCTCAGTAGTCACTGATTTTCTCTCTTTCTGGTTTCAGGGCTGGACTCCTTGCCACCAAACCAGGAGGCCACGTTGTCTATTCCACCTGCTCACTCTCGCATTTACAGAATGAGTATGTGGTGCAAGGCACCATCGAGTTCCTGGCCAATCAATACAGCATCAAGGTTCAGGTGGAAGACCTGAGTCACTTCCGAAAGCTTTTCATGGACACATTTTCTTTCTTCCCATCCTGCCAGGTTGGGGAACTGGTAATCCCAAACCTCTTGGCCAATTTTGGGCCTATGTACTTTTGCAAAATGTGTAGGCTGACATAGCATCACCCGGTTCCCAAAGTCCTGGGGTAGGAAGGTAAAGGGTATACTTCCATAGAGGCACCAGAAACCAAGACCAGTGGCAAAGATGCACTCTGGGTCCTATCTCCATCATGTTGAAGTCTTTGTGTAGACAATTCTCAGCATTAGAAAGTAGGAGTTTTTCTGTCCTACTGTCCAATTATGGAGCATCAGCAGGTTTCTCACTCACTTATTGTACCCCCTTCCCCCATTTCTAAGCCTGTGCTAAAGGTTCCTGCCCGATTAGGGGCTTAGGAGGAAGAGGAGCCAGTGAGCAGGCCCACACTTTAAGCTGTAAACTTGGGGAGAAGCATTTAGCCAATAAAATTATTTAAGTTCCATAGAGCTGGGGCTGTAGTTGGGGCCTCATGTCAGTCCAAGTACTGTTAGTTCCATTTGTACCAGCTGCTGCTACTGAGCACTAGCTCCTAGGGGTCCAAAGCCCAGGAACTCAGCCTGGTTACAGACCTCTGGTTACAGAGCACCTCTCCCATTTGAAGTGAGTTCTGTGTGATCAGTCTTCAGCAGCCAATGGGCCCAAACAAGCCTCCCTAATTTCTTCAGATGACCCATGATCTAATTTAAGGAACAAGCAACTAAAAACGTTAAGCCAATGCATGATAATCTGCTTACTTATACCGAGAAAGCTCTCCCGAGCTGCACAATGGAAGCCACTCCTCCTGCTGTCCACAGCACTGCTGCCCAAGGTGGCTGGGGAAGCTGCTTCTGCCACAGGGCTGTGCTCCTCTTCTGTGTGTTTCTCCCATTGTTCATTCATCTAGCAAGTGTTCCTTGAGCTCCTGTGTGACAGCTCAGCCAGGGAGCTGTTGGAGGTGTAGCAGTTGGGACTGTGGGAGGTGAGACCTCCTCATCCTTCTTCATGCAGCTCTCCTTTTGCTTTCTGAGCACCTCAGCAGCTCCTAGTATCTTCTTCTGTTATGCTTTTGTTTTGTTTTTCTTGTTCCTGGTCTGTGGCCAAGCTCTGGTTTCCATTGTTCGGCCCACCCCCAAATCCCTGAGCTCTTCCCCAGTGTCACAGGGCCTCATCTTCCAGAGTGTATGAAGTTTGGGTCGATATTACATCACTGCTGACTGCATGCTAGTTATGTTGTTTTTGTAACTTTAACGTAAAGAAGGTAATCCTTTAATGGCATGGATATTAAAAGTTGCTTGGTCACTTGCAAAATATTGCTTTTTTTAATTAAAAATTTTTTTTCCTGAAAAACTGGTTCTTGTGCAGAAAAGGGAGCATAATTTCAGAATACTTATGTTCCTGGTCCTTCCCACTTTCGTTATCCCTCTTCTTCCTCTTTTTGTCACTCATTTTGTTCTTTATGCCTTTCCTGCTAATTCTTGTTTGGGTATTAGAGGTGTCAGCTGAGAAGGATTTTAGATAAGGTTAAGCCCTCTCTTTTCTTGGGATTTGCATTGTAACTGAGGGCCCTGGAAGATCTTCCAGACTCAAAATCAAGTGAAGCTAGGAAGATGGAGCTCGAGGGAGTAGGACCTTAATTAGTCTCCATATATGGTATGTGGTCCCTGTCTGCTATTTACTCTGCACTCAGTATTGGCTGAGCCTGGGAGGCCTCAGGTGCCTAGGCTTCTGCCCTGCCTCCTGGGTATCCAGCCTGGTGCTAACTAAATGCTAAGCAGTGATAATTCAAGAAGAGAGGGCCTCTTGCTCCGGGAGTCCCAATCAAATTGATGATAGACTGACCCAAATAGAAAAAGCAGAGAACTACTTTGGAAAAAAGTTTGATTATCTCCTATAATTGAATATTTACTTGCCCTCCAGCCCAGTTATCTCAATACTAGGGATAAATCAAGAGAAACTCATACATGTATAATAGCAGACTTGTATAAGAATGTTTATAGCAAGCCCAAAAGGAAACCCAAATGCCCATGAGCAATGGAGTGGAAAAATAAATTAGAATATTCACACAATGGAATATTATATGGCTGTCAAAACATGAACCACAGTGACACATAACAATATGAACGAATCTTTACAATAAAATATTAAATGAAAATGTTTAGTCCCAAAAGATTAAATGTAGCATCATGCCCTTTTTAAAAAAAAGAAAACTGAGGGGCTTCAGTTTGATTTAGTTGATTCGGTCAGTTGAGCATCTGACTTGATTTTGGCTCAGGTCATGATCCCAGGGTTGTGGGATCGAGCTCTGCATCAGGCTCCGTGCTGAGGGTGGAGTCTGCTTGGGATTCTTTCTCTCCCCCTCTGTCCCTCTCTCTGGCTCATGTTCTCTCTCTTCCTCTTTCAAAAATAAAATTAAAAAATTAAAAATAAATTTAAAAACTTATAAAAATTTGTTATAATTTACATACAATATAATTGATCAATTTTCAATGTACTATTTAATGAATTTTGATAATCATATAATATAATCACCATCACCATCAAAATAGAGAAAATAATTCTATCTTCTAAAAAGTTTGCTTGTGCTCCTTTGCACTCAATCCCCTCCCCCTTCCTTGGCCCCAGGAAATCACTGATCTGCTTTTGTCACTATCTGCAAAACATATAGTTTTGTCTATTCTAGAATTTCCAATGTGGCATTTAAATGCTGAAGCTCCCCTGATGATTCCCAGGGTCACTTTCTTTACTGATGGTTTACAATTGGCCTAACTGGTTACATGTATCTGGCTTGATTACATGGCCAGAGTAGTATAAAAACCCTTCCCGTGAACTTCTCATTTGAGCTCTCCCAAAGGCAAGGTTCCTTACACAGATCATGGTGATTCAAACATCCTTGTTAGTACTTGGTATTATAAGTTTTAAACTGTATTCTAGTGGGTTTGTCTGAGTATCTCATTGTGGTTTTAATTTGCATCTCTCCCATGTTATTAGAGTTAAATACAACTAAGAATTTAAAAACATTTTTAAAGAACATATATACAATAAAACTATGTAAAAAGAAGTACAGAATGGTTCTCACTGTGGGATTCAAGATAATGATTCCCACAGGTAAGGTGGATACGATAGAGCTGGAGGGACCATATAGTTCCATTATTGTCAACTAAATTGGTTAAAAGCTATGCATAAAAGTGTTGTGTGGGGCACCTGGGTGGCTCAGTCGGTTAAGTGTCCAACTTCAGCTCAGGTCATGATCTTGCAGTCCGTGAGTTCAAGCCTCATGTCAGGCTCTGTGCTGACAGCTCGGAGCCCAGAGCTTGCTTCAGATTCTCCCTATCTCTCTGCCCCTACCCTGCTCATACTCTGTCTCTCTCTCTCTCAAAATAAATAAGTGTTAAAAAAAGTGTGTTGTACATGATAAAAATGGTAAAAGCAGTCATGCAAAAGGATTATGATTAATCCAATGTTGTGCACAAGATGGCCAAAAATAGGAGGGAGTACAGAACCAAGCTCGCAAACTATAAGAGTGCCAAATGTGACTTGATATGGGTTGTGGGAGATATCTAGAGACCAAGAAGCTTAGTGATGTTGCCTCAGTCTTGCTTGTGAGTTCTTTCTGTGTGACATAAAACAGCCCATCCTTGTCAGGGGGCCATAAATGTTGGGGCAGCTGTAGGTTACATTAGAGAGATAGCTTGGGTCTGTGGTTTTCATCTTGTTGGGGGCAGGGGTCATAAATCTATCTGAGAGACTGGTAAAAACTTTGGCATTCTCAGGGGAAACACACATTTTGCACATAATCCCAGGGGGTTGGGCATTCCCCAAAGACCATCCATAAACCCTAAGTTAAAAACTTAGTTTTTAAGTTAAAAGTTAAAAACCTTTGAGAAAAAAAAGTTAAAAACCAAAATCCAATTTTGGATTAGAAGGTCTCAGGATTTGATGGGGCACCTGGGTGGCTCAGTTGGTTAAGCATCCCAACTTCAGCTTAGGTCATGATCTCACAGTTTGTGGGTTCAAGCTCTCCATCAGGTCCTGTGCTGACAGCTCAGAGCCTGGAGACTGCTTCGGATTCTGTGTCTCCCTCTCTCTCTCTCTCCATCCCTCCCCCACTTGTGCCCTCTCTCCCTCTCTCTCAACAGGAAATAAATAAGCATTAAAAAATTATTTAAAAAAAAGAAGGTCTCAGAACTTGAGGGTTTTTAGAAGAGGATGGGGGGGGGGGGGCGGCAAGCAGAGCCCCAGTGGCTAACTCAAATCACTCTTTCTCCCGCCAACCTGCTTTTCTTCCCATCTGCATTCCTCATCTCCAAACATAGCACCAACATGGGCCCTGCTGCCCAAGCCAGGAACTGCAGTTACCCTTGATGCCTAATTCATAATAGCAGTGACAGTAATCACTTTTGCATTTCGAACAGTTATCTGTCCCAGGCTGATGCTAAGCATTGTTTTTTTTTTTTTTTCCCCCAACGTTTTTAATTTATTTTTGGGACAGAGAGAGACAGAGCATGAACGGGGGAAGGGCAGAGAGAGAGGGAGACACAGAATCGGAAACAGGCTCCAGGCTCCGAGCCATCAACCCAGAGCCTGACGCGGGGCTCGAACTCACGGACCGCAAGATCGTGACCTGGCTGAAGTCGGATGCTTAACCGACTGCGCCACCCAGGCGCCCCAAAGCATTGTTTTATAGGCATCATTGTTTCTTATCCTCACAAACCCCCTGAGAGGTACTCTTTTTAGTTCCATTTTATAGATAAGGAAACAAGCTTAGACCACTTAAGAAACTTTCCAAAAATTACACATAATCTAAAGTTTCTTTCCTGATCCCTCTATAGCAGACTGAGTTGCTCCTTCCTCTCTGCTTTCCCAGCCCTCTATATATACTATGAATGTAGTTCCTCCCATGTTTGTTTTCTCTCCTCAACCCATCCCTAGATTAGGAATTACTAGGGGTAGGAAGCCAGTATGCATCTTTGCATCCCTAATCCAGAATGCTTGATATATAATTAGGTAGCACACATCGAGTATCTGTTGGGTGCTAGGCCCAATCCTAGATACTAGAGAGAGTGGTGAACAAAACAAGGTCCTTTTTCTCATGGAATATATAATCTACTGGGCAAGCTAGGCAAGTAATTACAAACGAATTTCAACTGAATGATAAGTGAGCAAAGTACTGAGAGAAGTGTAGAGTATCTTCACCCAGGAGACCCAACCTAGCCTGGAGGAAGAGAGGTTTAAACAGACCCGAGGATGAGGAGGAGTGAGCTAGGCAGCGGGGATGTGGGGCATGAGCAAGAGAACAGGTCATGTGACTGTGAAGCTCCTGAGGCAAGAGAGGGTGTATTCCAGGACCTGAAAGAGGTCTAGTGTGCTGAAATCTAGTAGGAGGGGATGGCTGTGAAATACGAGGTCAGAGAAGCAGGTGTAAGCCAACTGCACCAGGGCCTTGCAGGCCACTTGAAGGAGTGGGTATTTTATCCTGAGGAATTGGAAGCCGTTGCAGGATTTTTAAGCCAGAAAATGATCTGATCAAATTTCCATGGGCCTCCTGCTGGGAATTTGATTATCAGTAGTATTTGCAGAATGAGGAAATTAGATAACTGGCTTAAAAAAAAAAAAAAAAACCTCTTCTGAAGGTCAGTCCCATCCTTAAGCTTACTCAGCCTTCATGTCTCAGAGTAATGGGAATTGTTGAATGTCAAGCTGCTCAGACCACATTTTGAGGTGACATGTTAGGAGGTACACTGGCAAATGGGTAGAGCCTGAGGAGGGTGGCCAGGATAGAGAGGAAACTGAAAGCCTCAGCCTGGGAAAAGGAATTGAGGGAATTGAGGGTATTAATCCAGGAGAGGGGAAGGCCGAGGGAGGAGAGATGCCATTTCTAAATAGGACTGTTCTGAAGCAGAGTGTGCAGAGGTGTTTTGAGTATCCCCAGGGGGCTGAGCTGGGACCAGTGGAAGGAATCTGTAGTGGGCCAGGTTGCAGATCAACATAAGAGACCTTTAAACTAGTGTTTTCTGAACTACGGTTCACAACACTGATTCATTAATGGTCATGAAGTCAGTTCTGTGGGTGTGGTGGGACTTTTCATAGACGCCCTTGGAGGAGTTGCCTTCCCCACTCCTTCTGCAAGTAGGCATGGCCATGTGACTTGCTTTATGAAATATTAGCAGAAATGGTGTTTTTCTTCCACATTTCTGGATGGAAGCTTTGAATGTGAGCATCTGATCTGCCATGTCATTCCTGCTACAGTGGTCGTGGGAACATTTGTTGAGATGGAACCTGCATCAGCTTGAGTGCTCAAGCGACTGTGTTGAACAGAGCCCCCCATGGACCTGAATTAGACATGTGGTGAGAGTGAAAAATAGCTGTGGTTGTGTTAAGCCACTGAGAGTTTGTGTTGTTCCTGAAGTATAACTTAGTCTATCTTGACTATGGCCATAGGTATAGGCCAGCTTTTATTATTTATTATTTTTTAAAATATGCTGGGCATGGAGCCCAACATGGGCCTTGAACTCACGACCCCTGAGATCAAGACCTGAGCTGTGATCAAGAGTCAGACACTTAACCAACTGAGCCACCCAGGTATGCCAACCAGCTCCTCATTTTTAATGAAAGAGAATACAGTAGAAAATATCAAATTCACAGCAATCTATAGTGACAGACAGCAGATCAGTGGTTGCCTGGGTGGGTTAGGAGGAGAATAAGATTGGGGAGCAAAGATAGAAAGAATAGATAAAATACGAGAGGGACTTGGAAGGATCAATGATGATAATGTGCTCTAAACTGGGGAGTGTGGTGAACTCAATCATCTGTACCTGTGGGAATGAATGAAAGACTAAACATTAGTTACTAAAGGTGCTGGTGGTGTGCATTTCCTACTGAGTTGGGTAGGATTGCCTGCCAGGAGGCCTTTCCCCTGATCCAGAGGGCTGACTGGTCAGGAGAAGGAGTATGACCAAGAAGTGGGCAGGTAATTTAGGACTCCTACAAAATCACTGTCCTCTTCTCTCCCCAACCCCCTTTTTGTCTGTTTAGGGGATCAGAGTCACTCACTCCCTTTCTGTTCTGTTCCTTTCAAACCCTGATGCCCTTTATGGTTGCCCTTCCCAGACCGGGCCACTTTATTTATAGAGTATTTCACCACACTTGAACCTGGACTGTTATGTTATTGAGGGGGCAGGGGGCAGGAAAAGCCCCAGAGTTGCAGCAGTTCCAAGCAGTACTCTGTGTATTCCCATGACTGTCGTCAGGGCCATTCCTGCTTGGATCTTCCCCAGAGCTCTCTCTGGTGTCTTTAACAGCTTCTCCTTTTCCTTCAGTTTGATATCACCTGCTTTCTATCTTCTAAGAATTTTACTTTTTTATTCCTGGTTTGCCAAAAGCTCATGTTTATCTTTTAAAAGAATTTTTCTTCTGTTATTTTAATGGAGAAGGTAAATGCATGTACTTTATGTGCCATCTGGAACCCGAGGCCTCTGAGTTGGGTCTTGAAGGATGAACAGAAGTTTGTGAGGCATTGTGTGTTGCAGGGTGTGGGTGGTTAGAGGAAGAGTATGGAGGAACACTGAGCATTAGAAGACAAGGGAATAGCATGTTCAAAGGCACAGGACATCACTGGGGCCTAAGGTGTCTGAGGAAGGCTAAGAAGTTAGTTAGGACCTTCCTTCATACTTGTGCTTATTCCAACAGCCTGGCAGAACCATCAGATACTGAGTTTTACCCTATCCATATGTTCATCCAGCTCACAGAACCAAATGTGGGCATCTGCTAAAACTGTGGGTTCTCTCTCTCGTAGATGCCCCTGTTTGTGAAGGAAGCTCTAAGCAGGTTGTTGCCTTAGGCAAGAAGCCAGGGTGTTGATAGCTACATGTCTAGGCTGCCAGCATAGTGACATCAGAGTCATTGCAGACAACAGCCCTGTACCTTCTGATTTCAAGGGCATTCACTTTGGTAGACTCAGGAATTGCACAGGTTCCCACAAGAGCCAAGAGCAAGAGCCAAGTGAGAGGAAGTAAGAGACCTCTTGGCATTGTTCTGAGGTTCAGCGCAGCCAGCCCTGGAAACTGGGCGGGGGGGGGGGGTATCCTGGGAAGAGAGAAGGACCAGAGTCCTCTGAGGGAAACCCAGGTGGACACATTTGTTTTAGACACAAGGAAATTCAATCCATCTTTAGTCAAAATTTTGAATGTCCCTTAAAGGGATCCCGATCTGCTTTACAAAAGCTATCTTCACGGGGTGCCTATGTGGCTCAGTTGGTTAAGTGTTGGATTTTGGCTCAGGTCATGATCTCATGGTTTGTAGGTTTGAGCCCCACATTGAGCTCTCTGCTGTCAGCACAGAGCCCACTTTGGATCCGCTGTCTTCCTTTCTCTCTGCCCCTCCCCCGCTCATTCTGTCTGTCTGTCTCTCTCTCTCAAGATAAACTTGAAAAAAAAAAGCCATCTTCACTTTGCAGAATGATTCCCCAGATGAGCTTTAACATAGATTTATGTTAGGATTTGATTTACATGCAACCTACCAAGAATATGCCCTCTGTGAAATAAGAGGTAAATGTATAATAATGGCCTACCAGTGCTTCTCAAGAAGGGACTCATGTGCTTTTCTGCATGCCTGGTTTTCAAAAACTGGTTTGTCATCCTCGAGATGTCTCCCACACTATCTTGGAGAGAAAGCTTATGGCATGTGGGCTGACTCCACACTCATGCTGATGTCACCAGACACAAGTGAAAAATATGCAGCTTTCAGGATCAAAATAAAACGTTCCCCTAGGAAAATTGCTACTGCTGTGGCTCATTTCTAGTCACATTCTTTTATTATTTTATTTTATACAGCCTTTGCTAGATGTCAGGCACTGTTCTGAACACGTGACTAACATGAACTCATTTAATCCTCCTAACCAATGAGGTAGTCCAATATCCCCATTTTACAGATGGGGAAACTCAAATGCACAATGGTAAAGAAACTTACCCCACAGTTTCCAATAAATTTAGGAGGGAGAAAGCATAGCGTTTTGTGTATATCCAAAGAGTGCATGGGTTAAAACAAGTTGACAAAAACAGAAATAAGATGATGTGTGGTTGATGTGTTTCCAAGCTAATGAATGGGAACTTTTAATAACAGTTCTAAAGTCTAGATGTCTGTGTCCATATTACAGAGGCAGCAGTGAGTCTCAAAGATCCAGGTTTGATTCACAGTTGGGCCCCCCCAATGGTTATGCAGCACTAAGCAAGTCACTGGTTGTGGGCCTCGGTTATCCATCTGGGCAATGGGGATCAGGAGGTATATCAGTCAGCTATTGCTATGTGACGAATTGCCCTCAAAATTAGTGGTTAAACAGCATTTGTTGTTCTGAGTCTACCAGTTGGTTGGTGGCTCTGCTGAGCTAAGCTGGGCTTGGCTAGGCTCATGCATGTATCTGCATGTAGGTGACCCTGCTTATCTTGGCTGGGTGCTCTCCCCTGTGTGAGGGCCTGAACAGGGACAACTGGCCTGAGTAGGTTCCCCCGCACATGGCCTTATCCTCTAGCTTGGACTTGTTCTCTTGGCAGTGGCGGGATACCAGAAAAGAGAGAAAATTCTCTTGCAGCCTAGGCTCAGACTAGCACAGCATTCCTTGCACAAATGTAAACCCAGGTTTACGAGGGTAAGGAAAGAGATTCCACCTACTGAAGGGAGGAGGTACAAAGTTATTTTGCAAAAAGCACAGATCTAGAAAGGGGTGTAGTACTGGGATCATTTATGTAGTAAGCTTACCACAGGAGATGGACTCCTCTAACTTAGAAGAGAGTGTAGGGGTAGTGGGGGTCTTTAAAGTGGTAGGGAGGCCCAGACAACTAATGTCAAAGACCTGACAGTGCTTTGAGAATTATAAAGCACCCCATGATTAGTACGTCTGAGATTGGTATCCTACCTCACCTGTGGGAGCGGGAGTTCCTTGAAGCAGGGTTGCGTCCCTCTCTTGCCCACCCCTTCAGTACTGAGGCAAGTTTCACAAGTGAAAGCAAATGGAGAAGCAGAGAAGTTACTGGCAACCGGGGCACACTCTGTTCTCACCCTCAGAACCAAAGACAGACTTCAAACCTTCTGGAATCTGAGAAGCTCCCTTCACTTTTGCAAGCTCTCCTTCCCCTTCTTGCAACCCTGCCCCCACCTCCAAGGGAGTGAGGCAGGGAATTACCTGTCTTCCTGACAACTGAGCACACACAAGGGTGAGTTGCTCAAGGTTGCCAACTAATGGGGGAGGGACACACTGACCCTGCTCAGGGAACCCACCTGAGGGACCAAGGGACTGACACTGACAGCTGAGTGCAGGTACTTGCTGTTCTGGCTCACGGATGGTATGGTGTTGACTGACTTACAGATGCCTTTTGGATAACACAGCTGGAGACTTGGAAACCCATCCCCCACTTGGGATCCTCGAATCTCCCTGCTCTTCCATTCCATGGCCTCCGCCTCCCGCTCCTCCACACTGCCTTTCCCAAAAACTGGTAGGACTGCATCACATTTCTGCTTACTAATGAACTAATGTTTATTGAACTCTTACAATGGGCGATGGGCTGGGTGCTGTTCTAAGCTCTTTCCTTGATTTAACTCATTTAATCTGCTCAATTCTGTAAGGTGGTTACTATTTTTATTCCCCATTTTGTCGATGAGGCAACTAAGGCACAAGAGGTTAAAGTGACTTATTCAAGGTGATATCGTAAGCAAGTGGCAAACAGGATTTGAACTCAAGCAGTCTGGTTCCTGAGCTTGGGCTTCTCAGGCCAGAAAACCCCTCTCTCTCTTTTTTTAAATAAATAGTAACAATAATATAATGATTAACATGCATGGAATCCTTACTATATGCTAGGTCCTGTTCTGTTACATGCATTAACTCATTTGATTCGTATAATAGTACTAGAGAATGGGGGGGGTACCTTTATTGTCCTCATTTTACAGGTGAGGAAACTGGGGCACAGTCACACCACAAGGATGGGTTGCCAGACACTCTAGCTCCAGAGCCAAGCTTTATATACCTCTGAACTATCTGATTCCCCAAGGGCTGTTCAGCACAAGGGCCCAGCATCCAAAGGCTCTTTGGGTTTATGCAGTATGATCTCTGCTTTTTCCACCAAAGTATATCTTTTGTCTCTTGGCCTATGCATGTTTTTTCCTTCCCAACCAAACCTTGAGCCCCACAAGGCCAGATCTGAGGTCTGGTAGTTGCCTCACTTTCTCCAGCTCACCTCAAGAGGCCTATCATATAAGTAGCAGGGGCTGGTGGCAGTCTGTTGAACTGAACCACAGAATGTCAGAAGGTGAAGGGATGATCTCTCAGAGGAATGAAGTGGTCACCCACCATGACCTATGCATTCGACTTGGTCCAGAACTTACTGCCGTGGCTTCCAGACCCCACCAGATCCTTCAGATCCTTTCTGTAAATTAAATCCTGCTTAATATGCCCCCAGGAGGCTAGTACTTAGAGAAACCAACATCACAGCAAAGAAATACAAATGAAGATTTTGTTAATGGAGTTCCTAAATTAACACATTTTAGCTTGGGGTACCTGGGTGGCTCAGTCAGTTAAGTGTCCCACTCTTGATTTCAGCTCAAGTCATGATTTTGAGGTTTGTGAGTTGGAGCCCTGCATCAGGCTCCATGTTGACAGTGTGGAGCCTGCTTGGGATTTTCTCTCTCTCTCTCTCTCACAAATAACTTAAAAAATGAAACAAAGAAGCCCTGCAAATTTTGGTCCAATTCACAGCAGGTTATAAACTTGGTGATTAAACCTCAGAATGGCCTTAGTTTCCCCATAACTATAGTCTTTTTTTATAATTAAAAATTTTTTAAATATTCAGTTATTTTTGAGAGAGAGAGCACGTGCGAACGTGAGGGGGGGGGGGGGGGCAGAAAGTGAGGGGAACAGAGGATCCAAAGCGGGCCATTCACTGACAGCAGACAGCCAGACGTGGGGCTCCAACCAATGAACCATGAGATCATAACCTGAGCTGAAGTCTGACACTCAACCAACTGAGCCACCCAGTCGCCCTCCTGCCATAACTATAATCTTAATTTCTCCTTTGTGAGAGGGAGTGTATGTCGGAAAGAATGCTTCTCACCTTACAAAAGGGAAAGAAACTTGAGTTACCTGAGGTCACCCAGAAAGCGAAGGGTTGAGTCAAGGAATAGAATCCCTTTATTCCATCAGGAGATGGGGTGAGATGACCTTGCAAGACCTATTTCAGATTGGGGTTTCCATCATCCTGCATTGTCAGTTCTCTTAGGGAAACTGAGGTCCAGGAAAACTTACAAAAAGGGCCATGAGTGCTAAGTAAGAACTCAGCAGCACTCAACTGGGATTGAAGACTTAGAAACACAAGGCTATGAATGCCTCCAGAATATGCTCAAGAGCCTGACAGTGATTTACAAGACCCTCAGGTCTGGATTCTTCCAATATCATTTGTGAGAACTAATAAAAGGAAACTTCATTTATTATTTTATTTTTAAGTAAACTCTACACCAAATAAGGGGCTCAAATTCACAACCCCTAAGATCAAGAGTCCCACGCTGTAGCAACTGAGCCAGCTAGGTGGCCCAGGAAACCTCATTTAAAGTGGAGTCAAAGGGGTGGCTGGGTGGCTCAGTTCATTAAGCATCTGACTCTTGATTTCAGCTCAGGTCATGATCTCATGGTTCATGAGTTTGAGCCCTAAGTTGGGCTCCATGCTGACAATGCAAAGGGGGTGGTGGTGCCACTGCTTGGGATTCTCTCTCTGCCCCTCCCCCCACTCATGCTCTCTGTTGCTGTCTCTCAAAATAAATGAATAAACTTAAAAAAAAAAAGTGGAGTCAGAAGGAAGAGTTCTCATGCCCTATCACTCCCCAACTGCAGACCCAACAGGAAGGGACACACCTTATAAAATTTTATTACCCAGCTGAGGAAAAAGGGTTTTTTTTCTCCCTAGCAGCTGCCCAGCCAATGAGACAATGCCACAATTCAGCCAATGAAAAGCCACTATATTTTGAACTCTCAGTTTACTTCAATGGACTTTTTGTTTCTAATAGCCCCTCCTAACTTCCTCCTTTCCTCTGTAAAAGAACTTCCTCTCCTTTGTTTCCTAGACTTGCCTGTGGTTTTTGCCAGGCTTAGTTGTCAGGAGTTGCAACTCTCTGCTATTCCAGAATACACCACTTTGCTGTTAAAATAACTGATAGTTTTCATTTTAAGGTTAACACATCTAGGCTTTTTACAGGTGGGCCTTTCATTCAGTCAGACATTTCCGCAGGGCCTACTACGTGCTAGGCACCAGTAATAAAGGACCTCACACACTGCTCACAATTATGTGAGGTAGGCATTATAACCACCCCCCCCTTTTACAGGTTAAGGCGGCATTATAACCACCCCCCTTTTACAGTTTAAGGCACAGGTTCAGAGAAGTAAACACAGAACTGGAGTAACAGCGGAGTGTTTCAGCAGGCGCCATTTCCAGCCACAAAGCACTTTCCCACACCACATCCCACAGTTTCACTTCCAGGGGCAGTAATGGTAGTACTGCTTGATGGTTAAGAGCAATGGTTTGAGATTAGAGCTGAGTTTCAGTCCCCACTCAGCCATGTGTGTGACCACAGAAGTCACTTAACCCCTCTTGTCCTCAGTTACCTGACCTAGAAAATAAGGTTAATAAAAATGCCTTCCTCATAGGTCTGTTGGGAGGACAAATGACATAAAACACATAAACAGAAAGTCCTATGATAGAGGCCTGGATAGGAGTATTTTGTTTGTGTATCTAACCCCCCACCCCATCCCCTCTTTGGAAGAGTGCCAGGTCCCCAGACTCCTGGTCAGGTGTTCCTTCTGCTCTCTGGATGTAAAATCCAGGAGGGCCCATGACTGGAGAAGGGGAGGTGGCCGAGCAAAAGGACAAGTGATCAATGATCTGGCCATTAAGAGTCTTGAGTGAGAGACATGTGGTCCCTGATTTGGGGAAAGGGAGGGGGCGGCAGGTGGGCTCCCCAGGGAAACTTCCTGTGCCCCTGGAAGCTCTGAGGGTGGGAGAGGTGAGCATCCTGGGAGGGTCTCCAAGAAAGATGCGACTGAACTGTTTGCGGGGGGGTTAATCAGGTCCTCGAGTCCAATCGGTAGCTGCTCTCGTCCTCTTGGCCGGCTTTTCCCCGCAGAGGGCTCTTGCCGGCCGCGTCTTCCGGGAAGCTGGGGCCGTGAGGTGCGCTGGGCGTAGGCTTACCGAGGACGCGCGCGGAACACGGTTGCCCCTCGCGCCCTTCCCGGCCGGGTGCGGGAGAACGCGAGGAGTGACCCTAAACCTGTCGCCGGGCTTCACCTTGACGGTTGCGCACCATCCGCCTCTGGCCCGTGGGCCAGCGGCCGCGCGTCCTCCAACCCCCTTTCCCGCAGAGGGGGCGCGGGATCCTAGGCCGATCCAGGCCGGGTTTTGCGGCGGCATGCGCGTGTGATGATCCCTCGTCTGCCGTTCTCTGCACAGTTGGCGGCGGGAGATCATGGTGCTGGACGAACTGTGGGCCGAGCTCCCTGGCGCCTCCGTGGCTGCCCTGGCCTGCTGCTTCGTTGCAGCGGCCGTGGCCCTGCGCTGGTCAAGTCGTCGGCCGGCGCGGGACGCGGGGGCCAGGGCACGACGCAAACAGCGGGCGGCTCTGGAGACCATGGATAAGTCGGCGCAGCGCTTCCGCCTCCAGGTGACCGCTCGGGTCCCGTGGTGTGTGTGGGGAGGCACAGGGTGGGGTATCCCTAGCAGCATTTTCAGCCGCACTGGCGCGCGGAGGGCCGCGCAGGTTTTACGTTCGGAACCTCTCTTTGCCCTAATACATTCCATACTCTTTCTGAGGTAGAGCCGAGGGGAGGCTGGGAGACCAAAGGCCATCGCCGCACTGGGTCAAAGAGAGAGGAACTTTGCTCGGTGCCAAAGAATTTCAAGACTTTCATTTATTTATTTTTTAAAAAATATTATTATTGAGAGACAGAGAGACAGAGTATGAACATGGGAGGGGCAGAGAGAGGGGGAGACACTGAATCTGAAGCAGGCTTCAGGCTCTGAGCTGTCAGCACAGAGCCCCAAGGGGGGCTTGAACTCACAAACTGAGCCCAAGTCGGACGCCCAACCGACTGAGCCACCCAGGTGCCCCTCAAGACTTTTAGAAAGCTAAAATGCAAGCATGAGAACCAATATGATGCTCAGGTTAAGACTTTGTAATCACAGAGTCATGGCCAAGGGAATCCGGAAAGCTCATAGTTTAAAGTCATTGATTTGTGCGTGATGATACTAAGAGAGAGCCAGAAAAGGACTTGCCCAAGTGCAAAGGGGGCTGGGCTGGAATAGAAGTCTCCCCAGCTCCTGCTCTAACCCCTTACAGGCCCCTTTCCTTAAGCAAGTGTAATTCCAGCCCTCCCCTGGGTGATCTGTCAACAAGGTTTTCTCATTCTGGTTCAGCTCAGTGTGTGCATAGGTGCTGGGGAGGGGCCTAGAAGACGAGGCTTTCACTCAAGGTGTTTGAGACGCTGGACCCAGTTAGAAGTCAAAATGATAAATTCTGGGAGAAGTTCTTATGTACTGTGAGAGGAAAAACTTGCCACGATTGTTTGTGAGGCTTTGTGTTTGATAGGATTCAGATCTGGCAGGTGGGAAAGCATTCCAGGTGACTGGGGACACAGCAGGTGTCAGGAGGATGTGCCTAGGTGGGAGTCAGGGAGGGAGTCACAGAAAATTGCTTTTAGCAGATGCTGTGATTTTAGAGTTGGGTGCAGAGCTGGAACTAGAACCTACACACCCAGTGGTACTCTCCAGCCTCATTCCAGTGGAGGAGAGCAGGGAGGGGATATTAAGCAGGGAGACCAGGCCTTAGGATGCCGGGCCCAGGGTGCAGCCTTGATCACGGTGTCTTTTAGCCGGTATGGATTTACTCCACACCATTTCTGGGCCAGGATATATCATATTTATTTATTTGTTGAAATAAATATGTATCTGGTTCCAGCCTCTATTCCTCAAGCTTGCTGAAAAGCCCACCATCAGTCAGTTTTTAGATGTTCAGTCCACACTGGCCATTGACCCTACTACCTGAGCACAAGTTCTTCACTGCCTAAGTCCTCCTTCTCTGGCTGAGTTCCAAGGTGCCCCACTCAGGGATCCTTGCAGTGACACCCGGCTCACCCTGGAGACCCTCAGCTGCTCCTGAGGCCCGAGTTCTTTAGCAATAGCCTGAACTGCAGCCAGCCGGCAAGAACTGTGCGGGGGCAGCTTCAGCAGTCTGCCCACTGTTCCTGCCTATTGAACTCCCCTCCCAGTCACAAGACACCCACCTGCTGGCAGGGGTGCGATGTGGTAGAAGGGTAGGTCTTCCTCACTTCAGCTCCAAACACCAGCATCTATACAGGTCCCCTCTGGAGCAACCGCCTTTCATTATTTTTTTAGAACCAGATCTTCCAGGGGCACCTGGGTGGCTCAGTCAGTTAAGGGTCAGACTCTTGATTTCAGCTCAGGTCATGATCTCCTGGTTTGTGGGATCGAGCCCCGCATCGGCCTCTGTGCTGATAGTGCGGAGCCTGCTTGGGACTCTCTCCTTCTCTCTATGCTCCTCCCCTGCTTGTTCTCTGTCTCTCGAAATAAATAAATAAACATTAAAAAAAAGAGAGAATAACCAAAATTTCCAGGGTAGAGGTTATGGGCCTGAAATACAAAAAGCTGTTTACATACCCTTGCCGGGGCAAGAGAGCCTGGCTCTTCCAGGTGGGTAAACAGCGACTGTGTTTTCCAGTGACTGTGATTTTCCAGTGACTGTGGAGGAGAAAAGGAGAAGTATCTCAGGAGTCTTATTTGAGCAGTCAGCAAGGGTCTTGATAACAGTAACTCTGAAAGGCCTTGGGGGCAGTTAAGAAGTAGGTGGTTTAGCTGAACTCAATCCCTTGGAACCTTGGGACGAGCTCCTTCCTCTCTTCTGCCCCTAAGGTGCCTTTCTGCTTGGCTCTGGAGTCTCTGGATGATGGGAATGTGGGTTTTGAGGCTGTATAAGCAGCCTTTCTTCTGGGGCTTTTTCAGGCCTGCCCCGAATAGTAAGGGGCAGTGAGGTAAGCAGGGCCCTGGGCAGGCCCCAGGGGAATACAGCAGCAGGTAGTACAGCTCCAGCCTGATAGACTCCTGACAAAGCTAGCTGGGAGCCTAGATACCACCAGTGTTCCCAGGCATTGCTGGAGGAGGGGGAATCCTAATCACCTCCAGAATCATCACAAAATGGTTCACCTCTCTCGACTATAGAGCAACTGGAGAGGGAGGCCTGTTTCTGGTAACTCTGTTGACCACGTGAGGCTTAACCTGTAACGACTCTTTGCCCACTTTTTTCCCACCCTGCCCCCTGAATGAGTGTCAATATCCTTTCTAGACTGAATAGAAGAACTACCATCAATAGAGTCTCATGGCTGGAAAAGATAAGCCAGAACACCTGCTCATGCCTCTGTGCCTTTGCACTTGTGGTCTTACCCCAAAACAAATTTCTTAACAACCCCTTTTGCCAGAATTCCACTGGTCTTAACAAATGCCACTTCCTTCAACTGGATCTGATGTGTGGTTCCATCTCCTGGCCTTCTCCAAGCCCAGCTTGAAACCTGACTTTAAAACAAAATGATTCAGTAGATGAGTTGAGGGTGAATGTAGTTTTTGTTGAGACCACTATCGGTGGCCTGTGTGACCAAATGGAAAAGATATCTTGAAATAGAACAAAGGTGATAAAAACCATGAGGGAAACTAAAAAAGACATGGAGGATAATGTAGGACAGCTGAAATTAGGACAGTCGGGGACTCAAGGAGAGACAGCTGGAGGAGGGGCAGTGATTCAATGATAGCTATAGTATCCCTCCCTTGAGAAAGAATATGCTACTAGGTGGCCGAATGCTTAGTTACAACTTATTTGTACACTTCCCTGCGTTCTCCATACAAATTTAATTTCCCCTGTGTTTGTAGACTGGCCTCCTGGAGGTGCAGACTTTCTTTGGTGTCTTGTGAAAGAAAAAATGTCTCAGCTGCCTGATAACTAGTTGAAGATTTAAAAATAGCTGTTAGCGGTGCTGTCATCAGCTGTCAACATGGAAGAACATAGGACAGAATTAAAATTTGTGCTAATTTTTTTAAAAATGGAGAGAACCTGCTGATAGCTTCAAGCTGAGGCTCACAGGGACTTCGTGGCACCTTGTAGCAAGGTGGGAAATGGTGGTGACCACACTCTCAGTGGCAAGTCTCCTAGTGTGGTGGGCTCTCAGCTAATTTTTACTTTCTTCCCCATACTCTTAGGCATTTTTTTTTCTATAATGAGCACACTTATGTAATCAGGAAAAAAAATAAAGCAATCTTGCTATTTTCAACTCGAAGCGAGAAAGGCAAGGTGTAGTAAGTACTGTGTATATAACATAGTCCTTTTGTACAAAAATAGAATATATGAAAACAATTAAATACATGGTGAGCTTTTCATAAACTTTTTTTTCCCTGTGAGTTTTCATTAGAAACCATTAACTATGGTTTCCTTTTCAGAGAGGGACTGGGCAGGGTGGTCCCAGGGGTAGGGTGAATGTTCATTTTCATTTTGTGTATGTATGTATATATATATATATATATTTTTTTTTTTTTTTTTTTTTCTGGCTGAAAGAGAACTTTTTGTTACTTTTAAATGTACAGAAAACTACAGCATCTACTTAGCCCAGTTTGGTGGCCAGTGCTTTAGCCTTTGTCTTTTCTAGCCTGGCAATGCGAGCCACCGACTCTGGACCCAGGACGTTGCCTCCCAAGTGGCAGTGGATCTCATCATATCTGTCATTGTAATTGGTCCCGATGGCTTCCACCAGCTTAGTCAGAGCTCCTCTGTCTTCCAAGTTAACCTGTGTGAGGGTGACAGTGGTGCAGGTCTTCCTGTGGACCAGATGCCCCACCTGGCCTTCCCCTTGATGATGCAGTGGGGAACTCCCATCTTACAACACAGGGCAGGCAGGAAGACAACCAGCTGAATGGGATCCACATCATGTGCCATCACTACCAGCTGAATCGTCTTGTTTTCCGCCAAGATGGTGACACATGAACCCCCGCTCGAAGGACAGGCGGCCTCTTAGTGGGGACATCCCCTTTGCCGGCAGCTTTCTTCTCAGCCTGGACCAACAATCTCTGCTTCTTTTCTTGCTTTGTCTCTGGTCTGTACCTGTGGGCCAGCTTGAGCATCTGAGGAGCTGTTTGGCAGTCTAAGGCCTGGGTGAACTGGTTAATTGCAGGGGGCAATTTTAGACGCTTGTAGAGTAGTCTTTTGCCACTACAGCTGGATGTAGTGGGGCCATTTGACAAAGCAGGTGAGGTCCCTTTTGGACTGGATGTCCTGTCTGATCCCAAAATTCTTGGGCTTTTTCTCAAACGGGATTGACCACCTTCTCGGCCTCCTGCTTCTTCAGAACAGTAGGGGCTGGGGCCACCTTCTTCCCCTTGGCCTTTTTTCCTTTTGGTATCTTGGATGGCTGGAAGAGAGAGAGCGCTTTCATTTTGTATATGTTTTTAAAACGTGTATCACCAGGGATTATCTAGTGTATGTGGGGAGAGATCACAGCAGTTTGCACATGCTGTTCTTACTGTCTGGAGCATTCTTTGTCCTCACCCCTCTTTGCCAGGCCAACTATACTCTACCTTTCACCTGAGTATCACTTTTCAATAAAGCCTTCC